>NC_141145.1:58825564-59519314 GCF_053477565.2 Lygodium microphyllum | reverse complement strand
CTCGCAAGACCAATCTATATCATCAATGCCAGAGAAGATAGACAATCTTCCAAACCTACCTACAATCTTGGAGTCTGAGATGGAGGCAATGATCGATGCATTAATTCCCATGGATGTCGAGACATCTGATCCGCTTAGAGAGGAAGCATCAATACCATTATATGATGGATGCCGAGTATCTCGGTTGAAGACATTGCTTACACTCTTAAGTGTGCAAGCAAAATACGGGTGGAGCAATACGAGTATGACCGAGTTATTTAGGTACCTTGTACATAGGCTTCATTGATTATTATTTTTTGACACTATTATTACAAACATTTGTGCTTTTTCAAGATATTTTATGATTTTTTTCAAGTTATTAAAATATCATATATTACCACCTGCAAATACCATGCCTGAGTCTCGTGATGATGCACGATATGTTTTACGGAAGCTTGGCATGGACTACAATAACATCCATGCATGTATCAATGATTGCATACTATTTTGAGATGAATACGAGACTATGGAGACATGTCCAAAGTGTGGTGCTCACAGGTATCGACAGGACTTGCAAGGGCAAACCATCCCTCAAAAAGTTCTGACACTTTTCGCTCATCCCCCGCATAAACCACATGTTTCGTACGTCCGGTATGGCAAGCTTGACAACGTGGCATGTACAGAATAGATCCACGGATGGAGTTCAACGAATATCAGCGGATTCGCGCGCATGGAGCCACATTGACTCTACCTTCCCAGGCTTTGCGCGAGAGCCAAGGAATCTTCGGCTCGGTCTCGCAATGGATGGTGTAAACCCATTCGGTCTGCGCTCAACTTCTTACACTGTGTGGCCTATAGTCCTTGTCAACTACAACATCCCTCCATGGCTTTCTACGAAGAAAGAACATCTCATCCTTAGCTTGCTCGTCCCACGCCACTACAAAGTAAAAAATATGGACATGTATCTTCGTCCATTAGTCGATGAGCTTAAAATTTTGTGGGAGAAGGGGGTCACTGTGCAAGATATGAGGAGGCGCGATGGTCGGCGGTCAGCCAACATTCGAGCCATTCTCATGTGGACGATGCATGACTTTTCGGGATTGGGAGAGTGCTCAGGTGAGCAGACCTCCGTTCTCGCTAGTAATATCTATATTTTATCTCATTCAATCAAGTATTCACTAGGTCGTGGCTTGCCTTACAAGTCTAGTTACCTCAGGTTATCATGCATGTCCATTGTGTGGGCCACAGTTAGACTCCCGAAGGTCACGAACCATGAAGAAGATGGTATATCAAGGACACGCTGCTTTCTTGCCGGAGGATCATGAACTCAGGGAAGGTTTCCTTGGACGACCTCCAACACGTATGAACATCGCAAGCTGGTACGAGTTGAAAATGGTCAACCCGGAATCACATCCAAATGGAATGCGACAGTTCTCAGTTTTCTACGAGTTGCCATATTGGACCCACTTACAGGTCAACCACTTGTTGGATCCCATGCATATTTTCAAGAATGTGGGCAGCTTGCTATGGGACCAACCACATCACAGGAAAGAGACACTATAGGGACACGAATGGATTTGAAGGAGGTAGGTAAGATGGAGACGCTTTGGTCGCAGTCGACGAGTGCTGATGGTCACGTGCAGCTTCTTCGCGCTCCTTAGGTTTTGTCCACTAAAGAAGAGCGCATTGTGAAGCAAGTAATCAAGTCTATCCGCACTCCGACGGGTATGATGCATTCTCTCAGGTCCGCATTTTCTAAAGATGATCAATTGTCGGGACTAAAATCCCATGATTGGCATAAGATATGTCAGGCTTGTGCTACGAATGGATTGTAATTAGCGTGGGCATTTTGCAATTTGAAAAGTGGCCATTATTCATAATGCTTTTTCATTTTTGGCAGTTTGTCATACCGATCGCGATCGCAGGATGCCTTACTCCAGAAATTCACGGGGCCATTTACAAGTTGTCGACTTTGGTACAATGGATCTTACAGAAAGAGATTAAGACGTCCTCTATTGAATCCGCGAGGCGGGCAGCAGTGGAGACGGTCTGTCTCTTTGAGAAATACCTGTCCACTAGCATGCTCACGATACAAGTCAACTAGCATGCTCACGATACAAGTCCACCTTATGCATCTTGTGGACGAAGTGGAGATTGATGGACATGTCCATACGCGATGGATGTTCTTCCTGGAGCGCTTCATAAAAACCCTGAAAGGCTTTGTGCGACAACGAGCTCGGCCAGAAGGTAGCATGGCCGAAGGTTAGTTGGTGTCAGAGGCGTTAGTGCATATCTCACAATGGCTACCAACGGTGAAACCAGACAATGAAACGCTATGGACGCTGAAGGACGATGATAGACTGACTGGAGATGTGGTGGTTGGAAATGGGGTAGAAAAAAGAATTGATACCTCAATGGAAGAGAAGGTGAATCGCTTTTGTATGTTGCACCATGCCTCCATGGAGACGTGGCTCGCCAAGTACCAGATTGCAAGGCAAGATCGAGAGGAAGCGCGAGCTGAATTCCGACGTAGTACGCGTCATCGACCAATTCGATATCCTAAAGGCATGGAGGAGATGCCGCGGTTTATGTCAACACGATGGTTGCATAGAGCCTTGACCGTAGCATCCAACGAAGGGACAGAGGTTTCAATGGAGTAGGAATTCTGGAGGAGATGTAGTCCAAAGGTGATGAGGGGTTTAGAATCTGTCGTATCCAAATTTTATATGCGACATCTAATTTGAGTGTTTCAATGTACAGTACAAAATATATAATGCAGCGCGATCGCATGGACGGTATTTTCGCATAGAGCGTATTGACAAAATGCGCTCCACAATGGACTGTGGTGTCATGGTAAGATTCGAGCAAGAGAGCCGATAACAAGCAACGGATCCGAACACGATTGTGGATGAGATGGAGTATTTTGGGAACTTGCAAAGTATTATTACAGTGGATTACCGTAGCTTCTCCATGGTACTATTCGATGTGCAGTGGTTCAAAGTGGTACTTGGAAGAGCTGGAGCAATAGTTCAACGAGGTCCATCGGGATTTCTTTAAATAGATTCCAAAAAAAAATGGATAGATTTGCGCGACACCTTTGTGTTGCCGACCCATTGTGAACAGGTGCATGGAGTCATTTGCTTGCTAATTGTAATACGACATGGTTTATGTCACAATGGTTTGAAATCGCTTTGTACATATTTGTGAACAGGTAATCTTCTATCCAAACCCCCGACAACCTCGATGGTGGTATGTTATACCTTCAACTTCCCGAAGTGCGAGAGTATATGATCAAAGCGATGTTCCGAGCATAGATGAAGATAATATGCAAATAGAGGGGTCGATATTACAAGGGGTGGAGGCCGTTGAAAGCTTGGAGCCCGCATCCGCTAACAATGATGGAAATACATTAGTCCAAGAATTTTTTTAGAACGAGGCGGACTCATTCTTTTGTGGTGACATGTCTATCGACCTTCCAATGTATGCGGAGTTGTGTCAGGGGATTAACATGGGACCATAGGATACTTCATACTTGGAGCATCCACTTACTCAATTCGTTGTTTAGATCTCTTATAAAGGTACATAAGATATGCATTTTAAGAGTGATTTTTTAAAAATGATTTATATTACTGTGCTTTGTATAATTTAAATTGATTATTCTAACACAATTTTTTATCTGTGCAGGTGACATTTTCAGGATGAGTCGAGGGATGAGCGATGAGGAGTTGCAGGATATCTTTGCACGCATGTCTCCAGACTAGCTCACGAGATTCAGAGAGATGGCAGACCAGGAGCTATCTCGTTCTTCGTCAGGGCGCTCTGCTAGATCTGCTTCAGCGCGATTGGATGCTTCGGCTTCGAGCAGATGATCTCGATGCTCACGACTTGGGCCAGAGAGAGGGACTGCATCGGGATCAGGGGGATGCTGCTGTGGAGACACGGATGTGGTGTTTCCATCTCGTCGTTCAGCTGGAGCTGCATCACCTCTAGGATGTGGTGCCACTCCGAGAGAGGTTACCGCCGTCGGTACACCGAATGTAGAGGGGTCTCCTGGATATGCCCAGGAGCGTGGACGGAGATGGGAGAGGACCCATCTTAGGCAAACTCCTAGGGGTTATGGATATCTGGTCGATAGTAGGCCAGGAGTCATCATCATGAATGATGAGGGGAGGAGGGTGATGGCTCGCATGAGAGAGTTGTGCCAAGAAGTTTTTCGGCACAACGTCCTGGATCATTGGAAGAACATACCGGAGGGGAGCAAGGACTACATAGTAGCATCCTTGCACGAGGAGTTTCCAGTGCCAGTGGCAGTAGATAGATTCTCTACGGGCTAGATGATGGATTGCATGCGTGCATACATGTCACAAAGACGATCCGAGGCACGCAAGGCAATCAAGAGTGGGGCTACAAAGCTCGAGTGGTTAGATGCAGACGACTAGTGCCGACTGAGTGAGGAGGCTACAGATTCTCCAAGACGTTGGAGTCAGCAGCACGAGGCGGCGAGGGCACGACTCGAGGCCGGAGTGGTCTATCATCTTGGGAGTGGCGGCCACAGGACATATTTGGAGGACTTTGTAAGTTTCTCTTTTGTTTTGCTTGTTTGTTTTTTTGAAATATTCTTTGTACTGACAATCATGTTTCTAACAGTTAGCATTTTTGTTTTCTTTGCAGCACTCCATTACAAATCGTGATCCGCAAGGCCTTGAGACTCGATATGCAGAGAGGCATGGTCTCAATGCATTGATCGACCGATTGTATAGACGCGACGGCCCTGTAAGTCACTCATCTTTCTTGTCCGTAGTTACCATGAGATATTTGAATGCATTATTGTATGGTGGATTGATGTGTTGTTTCTTTTTCTGCAGAATCCGTTCGATGCTCCTTTGCGGCGGGACGAGCTTTCGGGGACGAGGATTTGTAGCTCGCCCTTGGATCCTTGGAGCTCACACACCTTTATTTTTTAGTTGCCTGATCTATGTAGACATTTTCTATGTATTAGTGATATCCTGTCATGATTGTACCAATCGCTTTTCATGCGATCATGTATTTATTTCATGTATCAGTTTTATGATTTCAGTATACATTCTTTTTGTTTGCAAGCGCTTTGTATGCAGTAGTGCAGAAACTATTTTGTATAGCTCTCATACAGCACACAATGCTGCCCTGCCACAAAAAGAATTTTATCCTTGTTACCGTCGCTATTAGCGTCGCAAATTTACTGCTCGCGTCGCTATTGCCGTTGCTATGCGCGTCGCAAATTCACTGGTTGCGTCACTATATGCGACGCATATAGCGACGCCAATAGCGACGTTTCTATGGTGTCGTCAATAACGACGCTTTTTGCGATGACGGGGACGAATTTTGTTGTTTGTATTTTCGTCGCTTTAAACGTCGGTATAAGGTCTATATCTTGTAGTACCAATTGATGGTATATCTCCTAGCATTGATGTCTGATATTATACTACAGCTCTTATTGTATGCTAGCCTTCTCTTATAACATGATTTCCATGTCTTTTGAAATAAAAGAACCCTTCAATATCTCATAAGGTCATTGTGCAACTAAAACTAAACAATATTTGACCAAGCCTCTAAGACTACATACGAAAGTGTTTGTTGCATTTCTTGTGGCTCTCCATCCATAACAACTGCTTCATCTATCTCTACATACAAAAGCACTTGGTTTTGCAGTTTTTGGCAAAGTGAATACCATAATAGCATGAGCAGCATAAACACTCTTCAATGCGTATTAGTATTTTTTCAATTTTGTTTGGAATTCCTAGGTTGTTAATCTCAAGAAAAGAAAACTCCAAAACACATATATCTTATTTCAATATTGTGAAAGATGTGGAAAAATGGTCTAAGCAGCCATGAACACCAAAATCCATCAATATAGGTTGTTCTTATCATAAATAGCCTCTTCAAACATGCATCCAAATGAGTAGCATAGTCCATAGATATCGTGATCTCAGCAAATCATCGTGATCTCAGCAAATCATCAAGTCTCTCTCTCTTTTCTTTACTCTATTATAGACATGAGCAAACCCTCTACTTCAAAACGAGTAAAGCTTGAGCTTAAGCAAGCCCCCTACTAGATCCATCAACAAGCAAGCCTTTTACTTAAACCCTTGCTTCCGAAAACTAAGCTACCCCTACTTAAGCAAACTCTATGTTTAAGCTATTTGACTTGATTTCTAGCCACTAATGGCTACCCAAATGCAATAAAAATCAAGCCCCAATGACTCCTCAAACCAAAATGCATGTTTAACTTACATGTAAAGCTTGGTAATGAGAGTAGTAAATCTTTCAAAATGCAGACAACAAGCATGAATGTCACAAAAGAGGCTCAAATCCTTTAATCCTTGCCAATGAAGCTTTGCTCCTTATACTCCTTTCTCCAAGACAAGCTTCATCGAACTTTACTCTTGTACAAGTTGAGAGGGAAGCAATTGTGGGATGCAATGTAGAAGCTATGGAGTGCAAGAGGGTTGAGAGAGCAAAGTACAAAAGAGAGTTTAGTGGGTACAATGGATGGTACCCTTACTCTTTTTTGTCTTCACTTACATATGGTTGTACAATGTGTAGTTATACAAGGGGTGCGCACTGAGCTATTGACTATTGGACTTTACCCCAATACCATGGCACTAACACTTGGCTAGCAAGGTGAGAAAATTTATTCTCAAAGAGTACAAGCTGGTTAAGGTAAGTAGGAAGGTCAAATTGAGGAGCAAAAGGGCCAATCAAAAGTGCTAAATCCAAAGGACTTAAATGTACTATCCTAGGCACCATCCATCAATGAGGTGCACTTGTAATTTTCCCATCTACTACTTGGGGGAGAATGTATAGCTAATTTTGTAAATTTTCAAGGAGAGATAATAGGCTTACTCCCATGAAAATCATATTGTCACCCATGATTACACCACAAGACTATGAAAATTGTATTATCACCCCTATACATATTCAATGAGAGATAATAGGCACTCCCATAAAAATTGAATTATCACCAAAGGTTATACTACAAGATCCATAATGGATGTGAATATATAACGCGTAAAAGTGAGTAGAGAGCTCATTCTTAGATGTACAACTTTTGAGTCTTCCACCCTTCCATCTTCCTATCTATTTTCATTTTGCTTCTATTTCTTGAGAGTTTGGGAGAGAGAGTCATAGTGTGAGGTTGAGTGAGGGACTAGTGAGGGTGAAGCTTAATCTTTAGCCCTTGTTTCCATCTCTTCTTCATCTCTTACTTCTAGAGCTTGATTTGTTAGAATTTGAGTGATAGAGAGTGTGAGGAGAGCATATGAGGGAGTAAGGGACTGATTATAAGAATCTCTTCTCCATCCTCTTCCCAAAGTTATCTAGGTTGGATCCTAAGGCAAACATGAGGGGACCCTTGGCTCAAGGAGAATAGCCATGCTATACAAGAGGAGTCATAGTTGCATGTTACATGTACTAAGATGAAACGAGGAACCCAAATACATGTAGATCGAAGTAAGACTAATAGGCCCAAGGTTACACATTACAGTGTGCCACTTTTTTTGAGCCACTTCTAGATATGCAACATCATGAAGTCCTTCGGCATAGGAGAATGGATAGGGGCTTTAATGCTCGCAACAGCTAGCCATCAAGCCCCATGTTTGACATGTTAGAGCCCATATATAAAGAGAAGGATATAGATGACTTAGGCCTCACCAAGACCTCATAGGATATAGTTGATAGTATAGGTTATGGCAAACACATTAGAGGAAGAAGGATCACATTGTATTGGTGTTTTCTAATGGTATGGTTGATGGGCCTTCTCTTTAGTATCACTCATCTCAAGATTCACTCTCCTATTGACCCATTAGAGTGGATGCAGTCCAAGCTTAGCTAGCTCTATTCCTCAGATGCATACACCAGCATACTAGCAATAATGCATCTCTACCTCAACATACAAGGATCCACTTCTCGTGAGGGACTAGCCATGTACACATTGACCATATATACAAGAGCATCTTAGATGTAGGGCCTATTAGTACCTTTGGAGGAACTCACTTTAGTACTCGGTAACATCTTGCATACATTAGCCATGGCAAGATTTGCTCACAGACAAAATGGGACATGGCCACTATGGGGGACTGTATTGTAGAATAGCTAGTTTGATGAGCGTATCACAACATGCATGCAAAACTTCACAAGGCATCTTAGAGGAGATTCTAGGAACACCATCACATGATCCCTACTACTTCACTAAAGGTTTGGCACACATATGTTCACTCTCTCTGCCATGCACTTTATCATCCTCCCATCCATTAGGCCCCAACTCATTCATCCTTCTTTCATACCGATATGGTAAGGGGATTGATCATCATACAATGGTAAGGCCTAGGATCATGACAGACTAGTTGGTGGCAAGCACTTCTCATATGCAAGGGACCTGCTTGCCCCCTTCTAATACCCATGTTTAATAAAGCCATGTGTGAGGGATTCCCATCCTATTGAACATCCAACATATGGTGTTCGTTCATAAAGGAGGAGATCCCACAAAGCCTACCACACATAGTCATGATTGGTCATGTGTTGGCCAATCTTTTTGGTTCTATTATAGAGTATGAGCTAAGCAAATGGCTAAGAACCATAAGCATAGAGTAAGTTAGGCAAGCTAGCTTCAAGCAAGGATACTCCATCATTGACATATTTTTACCCTACACACTATAATTGGGGGAAGGTTGAGGACACAAACAAATGATATATTGTTACTCTGGGGATTTTCGCAAGACATTTAACACAATCCCATGAGCCAAGCTCTTACGACAACTCTAACCATTAGTAAAGATGAGGCAGGGAATCTTTGCACTATCAAAGTCAATGATAGGCAAGGTTCCAATACCAGTGGGAATGTCTAACATAGTCAAGAGCGTGATTGGCATGAGGCAAGGCTACCCCCTCTTGCCCACACTCTTTGGATTGTGATGAGATTGCAAATGTTTTAGACGAAATAGGAGGACCATGAGCACCATTGGTAGGAATCCTAATCTTGATTCTATTGTATGCAAATGAAATTGTACTAATATCAAATTGACCTACAAGACTATAGTGTCATCTTGATACCTTGCATGTGTTTTATGTAGAGAGAGAGGGTTTCATTGTGAACCTAGGGAGCACCAAGTCCATGATCTTTAACAAATTAGCTAGCTAGATTTCCACTTTAGTGCTCTAGTTTATCTACCATGGCAATGTAGTGGAGTGAATATCATCCTATGTTTATATTAGGGCGGTCCCCCTTCTTTTGGCCCAAATCTATCATGAGGAGAGCTACTAATCTAAGGCTCACCAAAGGTTTTGCAACCTCAATAGTCATAGAGCGACGGTGTGCCCAAATGTAGTTCCTGGAGCCACACATGAGCCTGTGGGTTTTTTAATACATTAGTCACCCTACCAATCATGCAACTACTTTCTTGGGTCCTAACCTCCATAAAGATAACATTGGATGGAGAGGCCACTAACTATATTCCTATGCATTGACATCTCCTACCTTCAATATTGACAAATATGACATAAAAATATGGTTTGTAGATTCAACGATCATTGTTACAAAGTATGATTCTTTGTATAATGTATTATTCATCACAATTAAACAACACAACGATGTTATCCCAAATCTATTGTTCTAAGTCTTTGCATCTCCATACCTTGTGCATCATTATTGGAAATACTCATTCATATGTGCAAATGACATTGATTATGCCATATGGCTTTGTGTTTGTAACACTAAAAAGTATGCAAACCTACAAAATATGGTCAACAATGACATTTATCACTGAGGCACTCCCACCTATCTTACCAATATGCTTTGGCATACAAAAAAAAGTAGCAAATGATAATAATTGGATATTAAATATATTTTGAGAGGGGTAAAGCTAGATAAGTTAAGGCTAAATCATTTTTTTTAAATTTATGTTTCTTATGTTTATTATATTAAAGTTTGTTGTATAGTCAAGATAATCAAGACAATAAGGGATAGAGTAGAGATGTACAACCTCTATGACGACTCTTGAGTATGGCAACCTCACTATTGTTGGCACATTGCATTCCACACAACATGGTTAGAAGTCCACTCAAGGTTGAAGGATGAAGTGGAGGAAGTTCAATCAACAAATTCCCCCCTACACAACTTTCATGTATTCTTTGTTAAACCTCCCCATTTTTTGTCTGTCAACTTTCATGAATATTGAATCTCTAAGCCCAACTAAATCATTGATTCAATGAGCCAACTATGTTTCACATTATATCATGGAATGTTCAAGGCATTCAGTTCAGCATGAGTACTCAATTTGCAGGTTGGGCTAGCCAATAGAGCAAAAGCAATACGTTTAGATTTGATAACCCAAGTTAAAGGCTCCAACTTTAGGCAGTTTAGGCTAAATGGGCTAATTGTCATTCCTCTCTGACAGTTCACCTATAAGGTAAGCAAAGCAAATCAAATGATTAATTAAGCCTCACAAATATGACATTATAACATCTTTTCGGAACCTCAAATTGTGCAAGAATATCAATGCTTCTAAAAACAAACACAAGTTCTATTAAAGCTTCAGTTCTCATAGTGCTAATATTGTCTTATGACTACAAAATTCAATTTCCTAACACCTAATGGTGATCTGCAGACAACCATGTGCCACAAGAGACGGTGTCCAGTAAAAACTCTCCATTTCTGAAAAATGTGGTTTGACAGCTTCCTGTAGGTCATGGAAGTTATGTAAACATATTGATACTTTTGTGAGTTGTGCAAGTTGTGTAAACCTCGATGACTGCTGAAAGGCCTCCCAGTCTGGTGCTTGATTCTTGGACTTAACCTGTTTTGCCTATTTCTAACATTTTCCATCTATAGACCATGTGCATATATTTGCACTGTATACTCCATTATCAGTTGTCAAGAAGCTTTCTACATTTGGAAAATTTATACAGGGAACACATTGAGAGACTCTCTATCACGAATTATTAGTGCCTTTGATTTCAGTGTCTAGTTGACTTCTCTCTCCAATTCCCATTGCAAATCGTCTCTTATTGTTCCTTGCTTTTGTCAACTCTTCCCTTCTATTTATTTAAAGCAGGGCTTAATAAAATTTCACCTTTGTTAAGATAGAAAAATGGTAAATAACATCAATCCCAGAATAGCACCACTGAGAAAAGACTGACTAAATGAGCAGAGAAACTTATAATAGATAACTTATGTGAGCAGAGACATTTGCAATAAATAACTTATGTTCAGACACATTAAACCCACTTTTATGCAGTGCGCACATGCACACACACCTGTATTGAGTTCTATATATACATATACAAACACCAGAGGTCTGGGAACTGTTTTGCTTGCTTAAGCTACACAAAAGGCAGTTTTGGTGCCCAACACTTCCTCACAGTATTACCATGATCTGCATTGTTATGTATGACCTTCAGAGGCCTTTATTCAGCTCAGTAAAACTCGCGATCAGGGAACACCAGGGGAGCAATCAGAGACCAGATGAAAAGTGCAGCAGTCACCCATTGCGTAGACATGCGCACCCAAACAGAGGGCCAGCCAACATCAATCAATTCTTGACCATCACTTTTTGCACTCGTCCATCCGGTCAACAGCATTGCTGAGTACATACTTGCAAGTGCAAAGATAAGATAGAAAAAGGAGTAGACATATGTAACCGGTTTTGGCTCTTTCTCTTCCTCTTCCTCCTCTTCACCACCTACAGGTAGCAATGGCTTTTGACCAGCTGCATAATGAATCAAAAGGAAATCAAGTTCAAAAACTGGCTCTGGTAATGATGTATGCAAAAAAGCCCAAATTCGAAATGGTAAGCTACCTGCTCGAGGAGAGGATGAAGGAGAAAGGAGAGCTGTGGAAGACCCGGCTCGAACAGCAGAGTATACCACTGACAGGACTGTCGTAAGCAATCCAAGAACAAGGGTGCCAGTTGAGACTGCCTTCACATGCTTATGCAGGCCATTGCATTCATAATCCCGAGGCTCACTTGACAGGCCACTAAAGCACAAGTATGCACAATAGAGGGATACAACAGAAGCAGGTAAGAGGCTTCCACCAACCTGTTTTAACAGACCAATAAATACCATATTCATTATTATGTCATACCATATTCATTATTTTGTCAAATCAGAAGAAAGAAAGTGCAAATATAAAGATAATGCAAAGAAGGAAATTCATTGTTGTGTTTGAGCTCCACAAAACCAGAAGCAACTATTCCCACTGCCTACACAGCAAGCTGCAAACACTATGGTACACACTTCAAACTGGGACTGTCACTAAATGAAAGTACATAAAGCATGCGATTATGACTAAGGCTGGCTAGTGCAGAAGGGCATTCACCATTACCACTCTACCTTCCAAGAAACATTAACAGAGACATAGAGTGGCTCGTTTCTTCAACCTCTTAATAATAGTTAATTTTCCTGATTTTCATTTATTCTGAACTCAGAACGTTTCAATATTATCACAAATCTGCAGAATATTCCAGTGATTTAGATAACTTGAAGAACAGTCCAGTCATTTTGATAATTACTTATCATAGCAATCGTATCACTCCCATACATATGTTTATCATGATGACTCTAGTGTCAGTCAGTGCATGTTTGCAATATGCCTGACACTGCCCAAGGACATAGCTTAGAAACACAAGTGGCTAAGACAGGCAACAGTAGCACGAATGAATGAATATAGCGAGGGCATAATCCTCCTGCATATTATAACAAGATTGTACTGCTGTTTTAACCACCCTGGTTGATGTCATCATCAGGACAGTGTGTTGGCTGAGTTTCCATCAAGTCTTGCTGCTGCCTGCTTCTAGAGTTCCCAGCCAGCTGTGTCTTCTCTTCCAGAGGCTGCATTTGCTGCTGTTCACTCTTAAGGGACTGTTACAGCTGCGGTTCCTTTCTCTTCAGTGCACAACAGAAGAGAATCATGAACATGGCGAGAAAAGGAGAGAAGAAGTGAAAGCAGGAAGAGAAGAATGATCTGGACTAAACAAAGAAGAAAGCTGAATAAAATCAGTCCCTGCACGCAAGCCAAGGCATTAGTGAGGGCACCGGATGACAGCATGTTCAACAGTGATGATTATGGAAACAGAGAGTGCAGCCTGCTGCCCACAACAAAGACAGAGAATGACTGCAGCGACTTGACAGAGCACCTGCTGGTTGGCCAAATATGCAGAAAACTGGCTGACCAGCAATAAAATATGCCATAAATGTGGGCTGACCTGTGCAGACTGCTAACATGGCAGGGATAGCAGTTCCCAGCCATCTGGGGCTGATCACAGCTATCTAGGGCAGCACAGATGCCAAACAAACAGACAAAACTAGAAAGAAAACACAATCAGAGCTCCAAATGTCCCTGTCAAACTCTGACTAAGAAGGCTCACAACCAGGAGATGATAGACTTATAGAATAAGGCAAACTAACAGACATCCTCCAACATCCGAGCTTTGGTGGTATGTTGCTTAAAGATCATCTAGAGGCTATCTCCATTGACTCCCTCCATTCAGCCCACTCCTAGAGAGAATGGTTTGAGTTTTCATGGCCTAGGCTCCTTCCTCCTCAATTAGTTATTACTTGCAGACTTCTAGAGCACGTCCTATTGGAGAGAGGGAGCCGCTGCTAGTGCTCACACAACCAGTGACTCATTGTTGTACACTATTATCTCAGGTCTTGGTATAATAACAAATTCCATTTCCCGAACAATACCTCTAAGTTCTCCCTCTGCAATGTTCTTTTCTTCTTTCCTTTTGCGGTCTTTCTTCTTTCTTGTGTTGCGCAGTCTATTACAGCAAATTCTCACACTTCCATCGTAGCACCCACTTTTGACATGGTATCAGATTTCAACTTTTAAAGATCTGACATGGTATCAAATTACATGCTGAAGGTACATCCACCCTAGGTCCTGGAGTGTTGTTTTCTTTTGATGCATGCCTGCCAATTGTTGTTCTTGATCGTCCCTAATTGCTGCCCAGGTGGCCTGACCCTAGTGCAATACAGCCTGTTTCCAGCCCTCTATTGCCTATGTTGTCCACCTCAGCTATCTGTGTTTTTATTTTTGCATTGTTTAATTGCTGTATGGCCTGCATTTATTGCTGTTACTAACTATGTTTTGCATTCCAGCATGTGTGTTTTTCAGTATTTGACATCCTTGTAGGCTGGATGACTACTTTTTGAGGTCTGGTTGGTTGTTTTTGCTCAGATTTTCCCAATTGCAACCATCCTTTTTTGATCGGTGGTCTTCGCATTGCAATGCACGCACTTCAATTGCCATGGCCAAGAACACTTTTGTACATAAGACTCATTTTATAGATCGAATTTCATGACTTGGTCAAAACCTCATTATGTGCTTGAAATCTCAAGGTCTTTGGGATCTAGTAGTTAATCCAGAGTATATGTCGGATGAGACCTAATTAATCAACAATTACAGCAAGCATAAAATTCACATAAACTAAAAATGCACACTTTACCACTTTAATCTCGGACAATGTGAACAACCTGTTGGCCCCAAAACTAGCACCCCTTACGGTATTTCTTTAACTTTTATTGCAAATGGATGGACTACAACTGAGGTTCTCTAATCTCCTCCACTAATCCAAGTGTCTCTTGCTGTCAAAACTGACCAATAAACCTCCAAACCAATTTGCCACTTGGTTTGCTTGAGGATTGGCTTTCATCCTGCTCCTTAAAAGACAAATTAAGCTCCAAATCTAATATGGACAGGCTAGCCTCTTGAATCTCCCTAAAATTCCTCAATTTCAACTACTGGAATTCAAGTCCTAGGCCTTCAATTCTGAGCATGCATCTCAAGGTAGCTATCAAACCCCAACAAAAATTAGTACTTACAATAGAGATTTTCCAATATCTCCACCTCTAATAACTCAAATGATTGGATTTTGCTAACACAACTTGAGAGCGAGGTAATCATGAAACGTTTCATCCTCGAAATGTTTTACCATTGAAACATTGCCTTTCACCCCAAAATATTTCACCTTGGGTAAGTTCCAAGCAAAACGCCAAGTGAAACGATGAGGTTTCTTTATAAGCAATGAGTTTCAACTTATACATTTACACCATGCAAGTCCTTATATATCAAGCAAAAGATGTCCTTTTTTGTGTACACAAGATCAATAAGAATCGTATTCTATGAGAGTTTGCAAAAAACCTCAAAAAAGTGAGAAAATACCATTTTTTTGCATTTAAAAACCATATTTCAGTCAACCGTTTCACTTTGGGATGTTTCACATTTTAATAAGACATTTCAGCCATCTTAGCCATTTCGCATTTCAATCCCAGCGAAATGCATTGCATGGTTGCCATGCTTGAGAGATGATTGTAGGATGAGAGCAAATGCTGTAGAGAATTATCAAAGTTTCATCAAAAGAAAGGCTAAAAAACTGCTGTTGCCCTGCTTAAACAACCATGGAAGCTATCACCTACAGCTTAAGACCACCAAAAAGGCTGTCGCCCCCTCTTGTATTCTATCACCTACACTTATAGGGCTCTAAACTGCTGTCACCAACTATAGGACTAGCTCTTGGTGGCTGCAAATCACATCAGCAACATCTTCTTGCTCTCTAACAACCTCCTCCTCTCTCACAATGTCTAGAAGAGACTTTCCTACATCTTCTTACTCTCTAACAACCTTCTCCTCTCTCACAATGGTTGGAATAGACTTTCACTAGTTCCCAAAAACGTTTTTTTCACTTGCATGGATAAGTTTTGCCAAGTGACAGTCTTCTAATCCCATTTTTCAGCATTATCCAGCTTATACTTTAATAATTATTCTAGTGATCAAAAAAATAATTTTGCCAACCAATAATTAAATTGGCTAGGTCAATTCATCTTCAGAGTATCCCTAAGCATTTATTGACCATTAGACCAACATTAATTAATTAATTAATGCCTAATCTCTAGTGTCACCACTGACGTTAGTAGCCAATAAATTGATCCCAGCCCAAATCTGACACCAAGTACCACCTACATGCACCTCACGTATGCAAGTCACATTGACACATTTGATTAACTTTTAATCAAATGCTAAGCAAAGCAATAAAATTTTACGTCCTTGTGACAAGTCGGCAAACTCTTGATCGGTCCAACCTAATCAATCCAAGCTCACAATGCTACAATGAATATCAAGTTGATACAAGGATTACTCCCCAAGTTTCATTCATAGTTACAATACTTTTTCCTAGCATCTGATAATCGGAATCATCTTATTGATTGCTATGCGGCAAGAAATTGAACTTGATATATCAATCTCAATCACGACTACAAGAGTTTTCCATTAAGGAAAGTGATGATCTAAAAGTCAAGATAGCGGAGTATAGCCGGTTACTCCCGAAATCGCCACCACTAGCTCACCAAAATCACATGACGATCAAGTCACATTCCTACATAACCTCCCTCCTAAATAATTTCACTTCATGCTTGCAAGTCATTTCATTGCCCCAACTACAAATCTTTTATAAGTTTAAATGCTAGCTCTTGCATCATACAAGGCTGCATACCAAGTCCATGAAAAGACCTCCCCCACATGGTCCACTTTAGAGGGGCCTCTGGTATTGTGAGAAAATATGGATCTAGAGCATAGCACTGACTATGGAGGATGGATGTCGGTAACAAGACTCAGTGTGACATAGACAAGAAGATAGACTATTGCTCAAGTGAATTAGATTCCAAGATATAAGCTTAGACTCATAAACACAATCTTGAGTTGACCATGACAGAGACACAGAATGAAGTATAAAGTACACATAGCATTGCTTGAAAAGTGAACCAAGTACATGTCTTTATAGCTTTTGAGCTTCTCCACTCTTCTCACTGTACTTTTGCCAAAATACAAGAGAAATTTTGGTGGCAAAACATGTATAAAGACATTGAGCATTTTGTTGAAAATGTACTCTATGGTTAAGCATAGAGATGGGCTTCAGCATACCTTTCCTTTATCCATTCACTATAGATGGGTTATTGATTTAGTAACCATGCCTACAGGTTGGCTTTTGCCCCCCCCCCCCCCCCCACACGATAACATGGCCCAGGAGACTAGCTCATAGGCAGCCTAGTCAAGTTAAAGTTTGAGACTTTACATTTTTTACAAGGGTTTTTACAAAGTAAATCCACTATGGGAACAAATTCATTAGAACAATCTGTCAGAGTTGTTGATGGTAACGGAAGCTTCTTCTTCTTCTTCTTCATTCATGAATTGACTTTGATGATAGCCATTCTGCATCTGTTGTGCTCTTTTCTTGTAGAAACATTCACTGGCAATATGGCCAATCTTACCGCAATAATAACATGTCATCTGACTTTTGTTATCGATGTTGAATCCTCGACCTCTTCCCTTCGGTCCAGTAGCTCCTTTGATATATAAGAGATTTTCCCTTGAGCTGGTTTCTTTTACATCTTTGCTTTTAAATTTGCTTTCTCTATCAAGCAGTGAGTGCTCAATGTCTTTGAGTGAGAGACTAGAAACATTACTTAGTGTTGAAACAAGGTTCTCATACGGTTCATAATTAACACTGGCAAGTAGCACTGCTATTGCCTCATCTTCATCAATGTTCTTTTTAAGAGTTGCTAACCGAGTTTTAAGACTCTTGAACTTATTGATGTGTACAATCATTCATGAACTGTCTTTTACATCCAACTTATAAAACTGCATAAGTAATTTTACCTTCAAGTTCTTTGCTTGTGTACCAAAGATCTTGTCAAGTTCTTCCCATGCCTTCTTTGCATCCTTGATGCCAGAGATGTGGTGCCAGAGATGTGGTGTAATACATCATCTAATAGACCCCAAGCAATAATACCTAGAGCTTTGTTGTTCATCTTCTTCCATGCCTTTGTTTTAGGCAGGTCTTCTGCAGCAGCATCTTCTTTCTTGTCATCTGCATCTTCTTCTTCATCTTCAAACAAGTTCCACAAATCTTTCCGCATAAGGTGGTATGTGTCTTCTCTTTCCAAGTATGAAAGCCTTCCCCATTAAACTTTGCTATTTGCTCAAGCTCTGCCATTTTTTACCAGCAGCAATCAGCTTCAAATAACCAGTAAAGAAGTTGTATCTCAATATGTCAAGAAACACAGGATGATTGGTGTTTAACAACATTGCATGAGTATCAAGGAGATACTATCTTGGAGCTCAATGTTGGGCATTGATGCTTAATCTTCTTCTTGAAGCTTTTTCTTGTTGGCTTGGAGAGAAAATCTTGCTGAAATCTAAGTAAGTTTGATTGGTAGAGGCTTCAATGAGAAGAAATAGTGAAAAAAAAAACAAGCTTTAGCTATGGTTGCCAGTTAGGGTTCCGGGATAGAGGCCTAGTTTTTCGCTCTGTGTGGGCTGTATACACCATTGTAGTATTCTGAACTCCATCATTTTCATTAAATGCACAATGCTGCGTTCTACAAGGTGTAATGTCATCATCTGATGTGATAGCAGGGAGTGCCTTAAGCTAAGAAGCAACTTTGATGAAAAAAGTAAGAGCTAAAACAGCCTGTATGATGAGATCTAAGTGCTCAACTGAAGGTAGGTGCAGTCTAGCTATGGCTGCCAAGCAGGTAGTGAGAAGAAAGAGTAGGAATTGGAACTCCAGACTTGTCCTAAGTTGATATGAGCTCAAGTTGAGCTGGATAAGAGTGAAATGAAGCTGGAGGAGTAGTGCCATGCTCAACTGGGCTCTGATACCATGTGAGAAAATATGGATCTAGAGCATAGCACTGACTATGGAGGATGGAAGTCGGTAACAAGACTCATAGTGACATAGACAGAAGACAAACTATTGCTCAAGTGAATTAGGTTCCAAGATGTAGGCTTGGACTCATAAACACAATCTTGAGCTGACCATGACAGAGACACAAAATGAAGTACAAAGTACACATAGCATTACTTGAAAAGTGAACCAAGTACATATCTTTATAGCTTTTCAGCTTCTCCACTCTCCTCACTATGCATATGGGATTCAGTACATCTCTTCCTGGAGCATACATAATTTGTTATTTCTCAACAACAGGTATCCTCTTTTGCAAAGGAAAATCCAAAGGTGGCAAGAACTCTCAAAATGGCAAGGCAACTTTTAACGAGGGTGACACCCCTTCTTCCAATGGAACCAAAGAAACTAGATCTATCTAACAACTCCTATCAAAAAAGAATAGGTTTTGTACTCACTACCAATACTCATAACAAACAGCAATTGCACCTACGAGCGGTAATCCGCCTCAACAATCAAGAGGAGATACTCCTCCAACTGCTACACCTACTACTCTTGTCCCTCATGGTATCCATGAAAATGGACAAGGAGAGAGAGGTAAAGAACCCAAGAGCACACATATAAAAGCAATGGAGACTTGACAACATAAAGAGAGAGAGCTGAAATCTATGAGAGTGCCCAACGGAAGAGAAACACGAACACATAGAGAAGCATAGAGAGAGAGAGAGGAAGTAGAAAATAAGGGAAGAATACTACACCGATTGAAGAAGAATGATGATACAATGATGATGGACTAATCAATCCCTACACGCAGCCCAAAGCGTCAGTAAGGGCACCTAATCACGCCGATGACGATGGCAATACCAAGCACGAAGAGTCATAGTATGCACCTACAAAGGGAAGATTGAAGACTGAAGACTGAAGAGTGTGTCTGCCAAGTGTAGGGTACAGCTATAAATAGCAAAAGCACCAAAATATTAGCCGACCCGATTTAGGAGAGACCATAAATGCTAGTCACATAGAAGAAATGTGAAACAAAATAGGGGACACCCCAAAAAAATCCCAAATGGCAATGACAATGTATGGTAGGTGTAGGCACACTATAGAAGGCAATAACTAGTCTAGGAATGCACACGCGAAGCCGACAAATTAAAAAAATGCACCTAAATTGAGCTCCTATGTCTCTGTCAGACTCTGACAAGAACTCACAACCAAGAGATGATAGATTGGCATGACTAACACATGCAAGCTAACACCATCTCTCAAATCTGAGGAGTGTCTATTTGAAGACCCAAAAACCTGATGTGATGAAGCACAGAAGCCTTGGGCAAAGGCTTCATGAAAAGATCAGCTACGTTGTCCTCCATGGGACAGTAGGCCACCGCCAACTCGGAATCCACGATCCGCTCTCAAACGTAGAGGTACAGAACCTCGATGTGCTTCGTGCGAGCATGAAACACAACACCACCTCCACACACAACACCACCTCCATAGTTGTAGAACATTCTCGGATAGGGTGGTTTAACCTGATTAAGCACTTAATAACAGCAATTAGCAAATGAACATAAACTGAAATGCTCACTTTACCTTCATAAACTTGGACAGTGGACACCCTGTTGGCCCCAAAACCGGCGCTCCTTTCGGTATTTCTTTAATTTCAATTGCTGATGGATAAATTACAAGCCGAGATTTCACGATCTCCTTGGCTGATTCAAAAGCCCCTTGCTGTTCCAATAATCAGCAAAGCATTCGGACAAATTGCCCTTGATTTTCACCCAGGACTTGCTCTAATGGAACCCCAATTGGTCAAATGCTGCCCCAAAATCACAATAGATGGGCAGGCATCTGAAATCCTCACAATTCCACGAATTTCCGGTGCTGATTTCAGTGTACAATGCCTTTGACTGATGGCACGGGTCCCAAGGTGGCTGCTAAACCCTAATTACTGCTGTAATTTAGGGTTTACAGCAGTCAACTCTCTGCTGTCCACCAAATTTGGCTGTACTTTGCTACCAATGGCTGAGAATTACTGAGAATGCTTAGGCATAGACTGGAGGAGATGAGAGAATGCTATAGAGAGAGAGAAAATCAGCTGAAATGTATCTTCTGATTAGTAGCTCTGATGACAAATCTGATAGCACCAACAACTTCAAAAGGGGGATAAAACACCAGCCCAGCTGGCGAGCCCTCCTCTCCTACCGCCGCCTCTCTTGAGGCGGAAGAGAAGAACCTACTGCCCCCTGTCTTGTCACGGTGCGCAATCAGTCGCCATTGCCTCTCAAAGCCAAATCTGATCACCTCCTCTCCCTCCACCAAGCTTAGAATGGCTGCAATTCAGCTTCCACCACCTCCAACAGCCTTCTCCCTAGTTGCATGGGAAAGTTTTGCCAAGTGGCAGCCTTTCTAATGCATTTTCAGCCATTAAATTAATTTTTCAAAATTAATTAATTTTGAAAATTAATTTCAACCCTTTTGACCCTGCCCAAAATTAAACATGCCCATCTGTAATGAAATTGGCTGGGCCATTTGCAACTTGGAGTGGTTCCCAATCTCTGTTGACCCTTAGACTAGCATTAATTAATTAATTAATTAATGCTAGTCCCTAGTGTCACCACTGACACTTAATGGCCAAACAATTGTCCTAGGGTCCAACCTGGCACCAACTGACCACCAAAACCCAGTTGGCATAACTTAACACAACTTTTGCCTTTAACACCCATTGCATCCTCGGGGTCCTTGGCCCGTTCCCATAAAATAACTGCCATGTGCATCACATGTGCTAAACAACCTTGCACATTTGATTAATAACTTAATCAAATGTTACTAGCAAGATTAAAGCATCTCAAAATTTCACGTCCCCGTGACATAGAACATGATACTCAGCCTCTGTAGAAGAAAGGGCTACAGTAGGCTGCTTCTTGGTAATCCACGAGATAACTCCCGATCCAAGGGAAAAGGCATAACCTATAGTGGACCTCTGTGAATCCGCATCACCTGCCCAATCAAAATCACTCCAACCAAAGAGAGTAAACCCCTCTCCATACATGATCCTATTGGATCGAGTCCCCTACAAATAACAAAGAATGCGCAAGGCCACGCTCCAATGTTCCTCGATGGGAGTCGTCATAAAAGAATAAAACGGAGCCACAACAAAAGAAATATCCAGTTGAGTGTGAATAAGCCAAACAAGGGAGCCAACAAGACACTTATAACAGGTGGCATCTGGAAGGGGAACTCCAACTGCCAAAAGCTTGGACTCTGGGTCCATGGGACATGAAAGAGGCCGACAATCGACTATACCAAACTCTGAGAGAAGCTTGGAAATGTACCTATACTCCAAAACAAAGATGCCTTGTGTCATCTAATAAATCTCCAAGTTAAGGAAGAAGTGAAGGATCTCTATATCCATCATGTCAAACTCCTATCACAAAATCTCCCAAGTATGATCAACCTCTTGAGTATGGCTCCTTGTAAAGATAAGATCACCCACATACAAGATGAGCAAAGCACACCAATCATCCTCAACCTGGAAGTATAGAGTGGGGTCATGAGCTAATCAATGGAAGCTAGTCCGAAGAAAGAATCAATCAAACCTTTGGTACCAAGCTTTGGGAGCTTGCTTCAAGCCATAGAGGGCCTTCCGCAATCTATAGACATGGTCCCCCTTCCCCTACACAAGAAAACTAGGAGGCTATGAAACATAAATCTCCTCCTCAAGGACTCCATTCAAGAAGGTAAACTTCACATCCATCTAATGAATAGGCCAGCAATGGTGGGCTGCAAGAGCCAAAATAACCCAAATAGTAGACATTCAAGCCGTAGGTGCAAAAGTCTCAAAATAGTCCAACCTTGCCCTCTGAGCAAAACCCTTGGCAACAAGCCTAGCTTTGCACTTGTCCAAGGAACCATCTGCAAGGTACTTGGTCTTAAAGACCCACTTCACACCTATCACCTGCCGCTTCGAGGGACACGGAACCAACTCCCAAGTTTGATTACGCACAATGAAATCAAGCTCTTCCTACGTGGCCTGACACCAAATATCCTGTACAAGAGCCTCCTCAATCATAGTAGGCTCACATTCATGAAAAATCTGTGACATAAGAGCATAGTTCACACAAAGTGGACTATTCCACTGGGCCTATAAGCGAGCTGATCTACGTGGACCTATAGGAGAAGCAAGAAAGTGAGAAACACCTAAAGCCTGCATGAGTTGTCGGTACCAACCGGGAATCTGAATAGGCTCATCCTGCTACAAGGGAAACTGTCGGTCTTGGTACCTGTAATGCACCTGTCTGGGGTAGGGACTCCCCCTCACCAAGGGAAGGTAAATCCTCCTCTAAAAAAGGCTCCCCCTCTAATGGCTGAGCACCCTAAGAAGACTGTGAAGGGAAGGCAATAGGGTTGAAAATATGCGATGAAGTAGAAGTGGTAGCCTCCGTCAATGGTGGTAGGGAAGCCGAAGTAGAGAAAGGAGGAGGAGGGGAAGGGGAAGGGGGAGGAGCCAAAGACAAAGAAGGGGTGCGAAAAGGCAACCTGGAGGGAAAGAGAAACCGAGCATGAGGGAGAGTCGGTCGATAACGAAGAATCGCCTACAATAGAATCATCAATTGGATCCTTGTAGGCCAAAGCCTCATCAAAGATCACATCCCTGCTCACCTCAAGCTTTCATGTCATTAGGTCGTAGAGTCGATAGTCCTTCGTGGTAGTGTTGTAGCCCATGAAGATAAGCTTCCTTGACTTGGAGTCAAGTTTCATTTGCCTCTTCTTCTTGTCCACATGGACAAAAGCATCACAACCAAAGATAAAAATGAGACACGGAAGGATTTCGACCATATAAAGCCTCATAAGGAGTCATATCCTATAATACAGAAGTCGAGGAGCGGTTGCAAATGTGCACCACAGTAGTCACCACCTCACCTTAAAGGGTATACGAAAGACCCTAATGCTCCAACATCAATCGGACCATCTCTAGCATGGTCCAATTTGTGTGTTTCACCACATCATTCTCCGAAGGTGTATTCAGATAGGTATACTCCATCCAAATGCCGTGATTCCTGCAAAACCAAGAAAAGAGATTAGAAGTAAACTCGCCACCATGATTTGCTCATACGCCACAAACTTTGGAAGTAGTAAACTTGCCACCATGATTTGCTCATACGCCATGAACTTTGGAAGTAGTTTGTGTCTCCACAAACACCTTTCACTTACAAAAACAGAGGTACGCCTCACTCTTCTACTTTAGAAAATAAGGCCACACATAGCAACTCAAGTCGTCTATAATCAGCACCAAATACTTGGCCTTTCCAAGGAAGGCCGTGCCCATAGGTCCACAAAGACCGGTATGAACCAACTCAAGTGGAAAAAAAGCCCTCCTAGTGGCAATCTGAAATGTGGCTACCTATGTTGCTTGCCCCTCAAACAGCTAGGGTATAAAGTGTGAATAGCAGGAAAATCAAGTAGTCCGTCCACTATCTTCTTTCGTGGAGCATGCCAACGCAACCAAGCTCATGGGAAGACATCGTGGCTAAGGCTGTGAGCATGTAAAGCCCACCCTCCTGAGATCCGATCCAAAGAACACTACATGTAGAAGCATCCTCCACTGTCACCGCATTCTATGTAAAGACCACACGGATACCAAGCCGTGTAAGACCATGAACAGTGAAACCAACCTTCCTACTATGGATGGGTGATAATTCCCTGATTGCAACTTAATTACAATAGCAACATTTATTACAAAACTGAGAAATGAAAATTAACTCACAATCTTGGACAATGGACATTTTGAAGAAGAAGTTGATATACAATGGGATTTTCCCAATCCCTTTTGATATTCCAACTCCCCTTGCTGTCCAAAATGACCAGCAAGTCTTCAATCTGATTTGTCCCCAAGTTCGAGCTAACAATTGGCCTTCGCCCACTTTGATGGAGATGAGAAATGCCCCAAATTCATTGATTTGCTGGTCTCTCCACTTGAATTTGATTGAAAACAACTTCAACCTTGTTAAATCCAAGTCTTGGAGCTTCCACTTTTTGGCACACTTTCCAAGGCTGCTGCTAAACCCTAATTTTTTATGTAGATTAGAGTTTACAACAAAGAAATCTGAAATTTCTCAACCTCTGGTGATCTCAATACTGTAAGCTTCGGAGCAAGGTTGTAGAAAGGCTGGGAGATAAAAGAGAATGCTGTAGAGAGAAATTTCAGAGTTTCATTGTAATAAACACTGAAAAATTATTGCTACCCTACTCAAACCACCATAAAAGCTATCATCTATAGGTTAGGACCACCAAAAAGACTTCTGCCCCCCTTCTATATGCTGTCATCTGCACCAGAAGGACCTTGGGCTGTTATCACCTGCTCTTGGAGGGCTCCAAATTGCAATCACATGTTGTAGGACTGATCCCTAGTGGCTACAAATCACATCAGTAGTCTCTCCTTACTCTCTAATAGCCTCCTTCTCTCTCACAATGGCTGAAATAGACTCCACCAGCCTCTTAAAACGTTTTTCCCACTTGCATGGGTAAGTTTTGCCAAGTTGCAACCTTCTAATCTCATTTTTCAATATTATTTATATTTAAATATTAATTTTCAATCTTTAAATACTAAAAATTAATCTAATAATTATTTCAGTGCCCAAGAAAATAGGCTGATTGGCCAATAATTAAATTAGCTAGGCAACTTCCATTCCCGAGTGTCTCTACGTCATCTTTGTCCATCAAATTGACGTTAGATGCCATTTAATGCCACTTCTCTAGTGTCACCAACTGACACTTATAGCCAAAATGAATGACCTAGACCAACAAACTGGTATCAAATACCACCAAGTACTAGTGTATCCTCAAACAGAAACTGTAGAGTTGTTACCAATGGTGACGATACCCCCTCTGGCACTCAAGTCCCGAAGCCAGTCCTATCTATAGGTAATGTGAGAAGAGACCCCACTATCAACAAGCCAAGGCTTCTCCTGAGTAGAAGAAGCAAGAGTTGTATCCTCCTCGACAAATACATACACAAAACAAACTCTATCACATTAACAAGGCAACTTTCGAATTCTTGGAATCCTTCTCCTTAGGCTTCAGATGGGGGTACTTTTGCCAACACTTCTCAGGATGAGTACCCTTCCCACAATGTGGGCACTTGGGCTTATTCTACTTCTCTTTCTTCTTGTCCTCCTACTTCTTATCCTAGGCCTCTGACTTCTTCTTCTTCCCTCCACTTGTATCTGCAATAAATGCCTCGGTGGAGCCAGAACTATATGCCCCAACCTCTCTCAGTTGCTCGTCATGCTTCAAGATAAGCGTTGAAAGCTCCTCCCATAAGAGCGTCTTATGGATCCTCAAGGTGTAGAAGACATTGAACCGAGGAGATGAAGTCAAAAGGATCATAGCCATATCTTTAGAGAATATTATCCAACCAAGAGAGGCAAGCTCACCTCTCATGTCCTCCATCTTCATGATGTGCTCTTTCATAAAGGAGGAATCATCAAGACTAAGCATCCACAACTTCTTCACGGAAATCTTGTGGACAAACGTCTTATGTTGATACAAAGATACAAGCTTCTTCCACACTTCCACCACGTTCTTCAACCAGTGAATGTTGGAGTGCGCGGGTAGCAGAAGCGTGAAGATTTGCAGCAAATGAAGTGAACAGGTGAGTGAGAGTGAGAGTAAGAGTGACGAACAGATTTTGGTGTACCAACAATGTGTTGGTACACAAAGAATAAAATGTATTTATACTTAGGGCCCGTAAGGGTGCATTCACATGTACAACATAACAATACACGTGTAAAATACACGGAGGTGAATAAAGGACCTTTACATCCCAACAACCTCCCACTTAAAGGTCCGGAGTGAACCTTTAACCAACTCCCACTAGTCGTATGCAATGCTCATGCTGAGCCTTGCCTAGACTTTTAGTGAGAACATCTGCAAGGTTGTCCTGTGTTTTGATCTTGGTCAATGTGATTAGACCATCCTCAAGAATCTGTCTGATAAAGTGATATCGCACATCAATATGCTTTGTGCGTGAATGATACATGGCATTTTTAGCCAGATACACAGCACTCTGGCTATCACATCCCAACACTGGAGTACTCACAGACATGCCGAGATCCTCTGCGAGTCTGCTCAACCATATAGCTTCCTTAGAAGCTTCAGTAGCTGATATGTATTCAGCTTCAGTAGTACTCAGTGCGACGATGTTCTGCAACCTGGAGCACCAAGAGACGGCCCCTCCACCAACTGTAAAGACATACCCGCTAGTGGACCTGCGAGTGTCTAAGTCACCTGCCATGTCTGCATCACAATAACCCTGCAAATTAAGTGCACCCTGCCCATAGCAAATACACTTTCTTTGTGTACCCTTCAGATATCTAAGAATACACTTGACAGCCTCCCAATGTGGTTTGCCAAGATTTGACATAAACCTGCTGACAACTCCCACTGCATGAGCAATGTCGGGACAAGTAGCCACCATAGCATACATAAGAGAGCCAGAAGCTGATGCATAAGGGACTCCCTTCATAGCATTGGCTTCCATGTCATCTTTTGGGCTGTTGGCTTTACTAAGCTTAAGGTATGGAGGTAAGGGTACTCCGAGAGGCTTAGCTTCAGCCATGTTAAATCTGTCCAGTACCTTTTCAATGTACTTTTCTTGAGATAAGAACAGCAATTTCTGCGTTCTATCCCTACGAATCCTCATGCCCAATATATGCTCTGCATTCCCCAAATCTTTCATGGAAAAAGCTGATTTCAGCTGATCTTTGAGGGCATCCAAGCTAGTCTTTCTCTTCCCAGCTAGCAAAATATCATCCACATATAAAACAAGTATGATAGGGCTGCCATCTGTATCCTTTTTCATATACAAACAATGATATGCATGGCTGCGTGTAAACCCATGAGAGAGCATAAAAGTGTCAAACTTTTTGTACCACTGCCGTGGTGCTTGTTTCAGCCCATATAAGCTGCGTTTTAGTTTACATACCAACTGCTCTTTTCCAGGAACTACAAAACCCTCGGGCTGTTTCATGTAGATCTCCTCATCAATGTCACCATGCAAAAAGACTGTTTTCACATCCATTTGGTACAGCTCTAAATCCAATACAACAGTGAGAGCAAAAAGCACACGTAGTGTGGTCATCTTCATGACAGGTGAGAAGACCTCCTGGAAGTCAATCCCTTCCTTCTGTGCATACCCTTTGGCAACCAATCTTGCCTTGTACTTGGGTTTCCCATCAACTGTCTTTACTTTGTAAACCCATTTGTTTGGAAGAGGCTTTCTTCCTTTGGGCAACAACACAAGATCCCAAGTATCATTAGCATACAGAGATTTGATCTCTTCCTGCATAGCTAGCTCCCACTTATTGCTGAATTTGCATGACTTAGCCTATTTATATGTCAGAGGCTCACCCTCGTCAGTAAGCATCACATAATGCAAAGAGGGGTCATACCTATGTGGCTGCCTTCTTAGGCATGTAGACCTGCGTACCCAATGATCCACTCTCAGGAATCGGATCTACATCTGGAGGCATGTTCTTTTCAGCATTTATTGGCTGCTGTAAGCCATTTTCAGCATGCTGTTCATGCTGTACAGCACCGTCATTTTCATTTCCAGCACCTGCATTTTCATAATCAGCAAGTCTATCTTGCTGTCCATGACCTCCCTGTGCTTCTATTTGATGTCCATCATCATCTGGCTTAAAGATAACCGGCTGATCATCAGTTTCAGCCTGTGGTACAGCACCATGAGGCTCATCATTTGAAGTAATAGGTGGCTGCAAATTCTGAAATTTGACCTTTTTCATGTCTTCATCAGAGGCTAAAGTACTTTTCAGCAACTTTGCCTCATTAAACACAACATTACGGCTGCGAACAATTTTCTTGGATTGAGGTAGCCACACTCTATAGCCAAATTCACCCTCATCACCATAGCCCATGAAAATGCCTTTGGTGGATTTGGGGTCAAGTTTATTCCTCAGCTCATTTCTAACATGCACAAAAGCATCACAGCCAAATATTCGTAAATGGTCATATGAGGCCGGTTTGCCAGACCAAACCTCCTCAGGAATGCCATTATTTAGGGACCTGTTTGGAGAGCGGTTACAAATGTGAACCGCGGTTTTAAGTGCCTCTCCCCAAAATTCATGAGGGAGATTAGCAGTGGACAGCATGCACCGCACTCTCTCACATAGAGTCCTATTGTATCTTTCAGCCACACCATTTGAAGAAGGGCTGTAAGGGGCTGTAAGCTCCCTCTTGATTCCATGCAGGTCACAAAAGGACTTAAATTCTTTAGACGTGAACTCACCCCCATTATCAGTTCTCAAGCATTTCAACTTTCTACCTGTCTGAGTGGTCACGAATGCATGAAAAGTTTTAAAAACAGCAAACACTTCACTTTTCTTTTTCAACAAATAAACCCAAATCTTCCTGGAACAGTCATCAATAAAAGAGGCAAAGTATGCAGCACCACCCAACGATTTCAAAGGCATGCTACATACATCAGAATGCACTAAGTCCAAGACATTTGACTTACGGGAGACACCAGAGTAAAAGGAATTTTTCATTTGCTTTCCAAACTGATAGTCATTACAAAAATCAAGCTTAGAGCCTTTTCCATCAACCCTCTTCAAAGAGGTAAGGACATCAAGTCCTTTCTGGCTCATATGGCCTAATCTCTTATACCATAACTCCAAATGACAGCCAATTTCAGCAACTGCAAGAAACTTGCCATTCAAAGCTTTACAGTGCAGACAATACAAAGTGCCCTTCTTGGTTCCTTTAGCAATCAGCATGGAACCCCTTTTTAATTTCCATAAACCACCACCAAACAGTGTGGTGTAACCATGCAAGTCAAGCTGTCCAACAGATAGTAAACTCTTCTTGATGCCAGGCACATATCTGACATCTTTCAACACAAGTTCTTGCACATTATCCAAAGACAAGTGTATGGTGCCAATCCCATCAATGCTGCAAGCATGATTATTTCCAAGGTAAACCTTGCCATAACAGCCTGCATCAAAAGTAGCAAAAAACTCCAAGCATGGAGTCACATGGAAAGAGGCACCAGAGTCTACAATCCAAGTCTGAGTGACACAATCATCAACTGACAAAAGTGCATCAATCACATCAACCTTGGTAATCTGCATATCCTGCATGTGACATACAAGGGCATCATAATCCACTGCACATAATACATCAGCCTCTGCATCTGAGAGCTCCTCTATGACAACACTAGAGGCTACATTGGCCTTTTCCTTGCCTTTACCTGCCTCAGATGCATCTGTCTTTTCCTCTTTCTTCTTTTGTCTCCTGCATTCTTCTTTCTCTCTTGTTCCTTCTTGTAATACCTGCAATCAGGCTTCTTGTGGCCCTTCCGACCACACTGATAGCATGTAGCATCACTCTTTTCTTTTCCTTTGCTCTTGCTCTTGCTTCTCTGTCCAGCATTTGCATTTTTCTTTTCAGCCCTGCCTCTAACATTGTAAGCTGAGTTGTTGCCTTCTCCACTAGACTTACGTCTAATTTCTTCATTCAAGATCGAACCCCTCACACCATCATATGTGAGGTTGGGGTTATTGCTGAGAGAAACAACCAAAGTCTCCCAAGAGTCAGGCAATGTCATGATCAAAAAGATCGCCCTCAACTTATCATCAAAATCCAAACTTGCATCCTTGAGCTGATTTAAAATGCCAGTAAATGCACTCAAGTGCTCAGCTGCATGCTTGGACTCATCCAGCCGCATATTCACCAACTTACGCATTAAATGCACCTGATTAACAGGTGTGGTGATCTCATAGGTAGTCTTCAACTTCTCCCATATTGCATGACCAGTGTCTAAACCCTTAATGTCTGTCAAAATGTCATCAGTGACACCCATCTTTATATAAGCCACAGCCCTTTTATTGACTTTGGCCCAATCCGCCTCAGACATTTGTGCGGGTTTATCCATTTGCAAAGCATCCTCACAATCCTTTAAGAACAGTATGCCCTGCATACGATCTTTCCAAAGATCAAAGCCCTGACAATCAAATCGCTTGATTTCCATCAAACTTTTAATGTCAGAACTGGAAGAAGTTGCAGCCATTTTTTCACAAAGTACAAGTGTAAAAGCACTGAACTGCAAGAGCACAAGCTAAATCAGCAAATACACTGCTGTTCTTGCATAACCAGCAATAATCCTCTGCTGTTTTGACATAAACCAGCCACTGCACAGGCAAATAATGCAGAAATTTATCAAATTCTGCACAAAATCCCAAATTTCCAGGTCCAAATGTGCGCAAATGTCAGCCAAACTGACTCAGCTGAGCAAAATTGCATCAATACATGAAAAGCCCCAATTTTCCTTGGTCCAATGCCAAGAAATTTTACTCGGATGAGCAAAATTCCAACAAATTTTGAAAAATCCCCAAATTAATTGAGGTCAATGTGCACAATGTCTGCAATTTCTGACACAAATGTCACTGTCAAGCATAAACAGCATCAAATCTGGGAAAAGCCCCAAATTTCCAGGTTCAAATTTGACCAAATCTAAGAACTGTGCTTGCGCGCGCGAACTCCCGTCAGTGGCAAAGAGGTTGCTTGCAGTAAACCTTAGAAAAAATTTTAAAATTTTCTGGAAGAAAAATCGTATCGAACTGCAGCCGTTGACCTGCGCTGCCTGCGGCAGCCTTGCGTGAGCTGTCGCCTGCTCAAAAACGTGACGAAAACAGCATCGCGTGACCTGTCCAGCCTGCGCCTGATGCTCGTGACCTGTCCAGCCTGTGCCTGATACTCGTGACCTGTTCGTGACCTGTTCGACTGCCGCCTGATCAAAAAACGACCTGTCCTGGCTGCTCGTGACCTGTTTGACTGCCGCCTGATCAAAAAACAACCTGTCCCTGGCTGCTCGTGACCTGTTTGACTGCCGCCTGATCAAAAACGACCTGTCCCTGCCTGCTAGGTCAAAAACGACCTGTCGCCTGTCTATCAGGCTGTCGCTTGCACAAAACATGACCTGCAACACTGTCGCCTGACTGTCCAGCACATACACGTGCCTGGAAACAGTGACGACCTGACCTGTATGAGTGACGACTTACTGATTTCTCGCAAGCGAAGAGCTGGTGTTGTCTCACATGGACTTCGAGGAGCGCGAGCACCTTAACCTCAGCTCTGATACCAGTTGTTGGAGTGCGCGGGTAGCGGAAGCGTGAAGATTTGCAGCAAAGGAAGTGAACAGGTGAGTGAGAGTGAGAGTGAGAGTAAGAGTGACGAACAGATTTTGGTGTACCAACAATATGTTGGTACACAAAGAATAAAATGTATTTATACTTAGGGCCCGTAAGGGTGCATTCACATGTACAACATAACAATACACGTGTAAAATACACGGAGGTGAATAAAGGACCTTTACATCCCAACAGTGAACATGCACAAGGACAAAATCCTGCAAACTCATAAAAAGGAAGGATAAAGCTTGAGAGTTGAGTCAATTCTACAAAGCTACAAGGTTCATAGAAATTCCATCTGTGGGATCCTCCTTAGGATGGGGGATGGAATTTGAAACAAGAGCCCAAAGATCAAAGGTGTCGAGTATGCACTTCACCTTGTACGACCACAACAAATAGTTCAAACCATTGAGTTTGTCTTCTTTGGGTAATAAAGGTAAGGCAAGCACCTGTATGGAAGGTATCAAGGATGGCATCTTCACTGAGGACGGAACCTTCTCTGAAAGAGGAGAGAAGGCCAAAAGCACAAGGACAACTCGTTGCCTCCCCCGACCCTCTCTCCCTCTCCCTCTCTCTCGAGTCCACTTTGCATCGGAAAGTCTTGCTAAAAGATGAATAGAAGGGAAACGGGTGCGAACGGGGAACTTCTCGTGCCAACTTTAATTGTGATAATCGCATCTCCACTCAAAAGAGTGTCTAGAAAAAAGCTCCTCCTCTGAGTCATCAAAGCTCATGAACTGGTGAGACATCTTCGAATCTATAATCACCAGAAAGCTGCATTGGACTGAAAAACAACTATCACCTACCACCAAGAGGCTAGGACTTGCCCAAAAACCATCGCCTACAACAGAAAGTTATCACCAAGGTGAAAAAAGCTGTCACCTGTTGAAATATGGTGACGCTTGTACCAAAAAGTGGACACCTGCGAAAAACACAAATTTGAGTTTTTAGCAAAACACAATTTTGATGTTGCCTAATGCAAAAAGCTACCGTCTGGTCTCTGCAGACCGTCGCCTAGTTGCCTGCGGGTTCAAACAGGTAGTGCAAACAACAATGCATCTAACACATTCCTTTTAGTGATATACATGTCTTCCACTGTCATAGCATATGAATCTAAAGATGCAACCAACAAATCAATATCTTTATCTTCTTCTATCTCCTCAATAACAACATTAGAATTAGATATCATATTTGTCTTCTCTATTTCTTTACGGATAGAGCTACTATCCTTCTCATTCTTTTTGCCTTTTGCATTAGCCTACTTGTTGCGTTCTTGCTCGTTTTTATAGTACCTGCAATTGGGCTTTTTATGCCCCTTGCATCCACACTGATAGCAAGTGACATCTTGCTGTTTTTTCTTGCTTTTATTGCAATTTTTGTGCTTATTTGCAGCATTTGATCTCTTTTCAATTCGTCCACTTATATTGTACACTGATCCACTGCTTTCCCCACTTGCCTTGCATCTAATCTCCTCATTGAAAATAGAACCACGCACACCATCAAATGTCAAGTTGGGATTGTTGCTCAATGACACAACCAATGCTTCCCATGAATCTAGCAAAGTCATGAGCAAGAAGATAGCCCTTAGCTTAGGATCAAAAGTCGGCAATCCCGCATCCTGTAACTGACTCAAAATACCAATGAAAGCATTTAAATGCTCTAAGGCGGGCTTAGACTCATCAAGCTTCAAGTTGACCAACTTTTGCATGAGATGAACTTGATTGACAGAAGTTGTATTCTCATATGTAGCCTGAGTTTCTCCCAAACTGCATAAGCAATGGTGAGTCCCTTGATATCAACCAAGATATCATTTGTACCTACCATTTTGATATAGGTAATGGATGTCTTATTCATTATAGCCCAATCCTCATCTGACAAAGCAACAAGCTTATATTCTGCCAAAGCATCATCACAATCCTTTAAAAAAACTATACCTTGCATATGATCTTTCCAAAGATCAAGGCCATTGCCATCAAATTTACGAATCTCAAAAAGATTCTTTGTGTCAAACGTAGATGCACTGCCAGCCATTTACAGCAATTAAAAAACTGCAATAAAATGCTGAATACTTTTAGCCAATAGCAAGGTTGCTGAATATAACTGCAAGTATTCAAACTTGCACTTCCAAAAGTGCCCAACAAGTAGACATCATATTGCAATTTCAGTCCCTTGGGCTGATTACAGCATATACATGAACCAAATCTGATACATATGCATAAAAGACACCTCCCACTTCAATAATACATCACCATGATGCCCAAATGCAATAACCCAAGTGTTGTATGTGCCACTGTTTCACTGCATAATGAGTATTTAGCAATACATGTAACAAGAGAACCTGCCATTTTACAACATTTAATACATCCAAAGTCTAAATTTCTCACACTCAAGAGTGAATCTACTGTAATTTTACTGTCAAAGCACAAATCGACTCAAAGTGCATCACCGATGCGAAAAGCCCCAAAATTTTTGCAATAAATCTAGCCTAACTCCATTAATACATCATCCCCAAGTGTGAAATATAGGCAAATGTTGCAAAAATTTCACAAATTTTGCAAAACCCCCAAATTTCAAGGTCCAAATGTGCACAAATCTCAATGAAATTGGCTCAGCTCAGCAAAATTTCACTTGTACATGAAAAGCCCCAAATTTTCCAAGGCAAATGCGCACAATGTCTACAATTTTTGGGTCAAATGTCTTTGTTTTGCATGAATAGCATCAAATCTGGAAAAAGGCCCAAATTTTCGGATACAAATCTGAGCATTGTGCTTACGCACCTTAACCCCTATCAATGAGAAGGCAGCGTGCTTGCAAGAAATAATTAAAAAACTATTGAAAATTGGCTGAAATGTGTCCAAAAACCAAGCCATAGACCTGTTGCAAGCCTTGCACCTGATGGCGCTTGTTGGAAACGTGACGCCCCTTGGAAACGTGACGCTCACTGCTGACTCGTGACCTACGCCTGGTCACCACCTACCTCTGGTCAAAAAACTAACCACCGAACTAATCCCAACAGGTCATGCCTATAGTCGCGCTAATTGTTGTTGGTCCAATTGATCACGCCTACTTGTCTGCTCGCGTGCACACACAAAAACTGACCCATACAACCCTCGAGAAGCGCGCACACTCTTGACGCAGCTCTAATACCAATTTGAAGGGTGAGCGGAAGTACCCAGGTAGTGCACATGGCAAAGGAGGTGTATTCAACAACAAAAAGTGTGCAAACAGATTGGAGACTCAAGATGGGTGTGTACCAATGTGGTACACATAAAGAATAAAAGAATGTATTTATACTTAGGGTAAGGTACATTGACGCCCGCAAGGGTGTGTTCACATGCACAAGTAAATATATATACACAAGAGCAGCAAAAGGGCTTTTACACCCAACACCAAATACGCAAGAGTGGAGAATTATGTATCGGCTCCCGAGATGGCCAGGATTCGTAACTACAAGTATTCCTCTCCCCCCTCCTGCCCCACCCCCAAGAAAACATCACTCCCTCCTCTTTTTATTATGTACATTTCTTCCTTTAGCTTCTATCATCGCTTTTTTGTTTTAATTTTTGAAGACTAGTGCCTTACAATGTCACCCTTATATAAATGTTTAAGCTTAGAAAGCATTCTCGATTTCTTTCTTACGATTGTTTCACAAAGTCACATGTTAAACTTGCTTTCTTTGTAGTTACTGCTTCACAAGGTCAGAAGTCAACCTACCTAATGATGGCTTCATGAGGTCAGACATTAATCTATGATACAGGGGATGTAGATTTCACCTATCTTCTACATGGATAATCTTAATTTGTAGGTGGAGCTTTGAGGTTCTCCTTGAGAAAACTTACTCAATCTATGTATTCAGATAGTGGGATCTATTCCCACCAATACATTGACAAGAATGAAGAGAGTGGACTGCTTTAACTTTTGATTTTGATTTACTTCCTAGAACAATTATGCAAAACACTCACTGCCTACATATACTTCATGGCTCCCCTGTGCATACGAACATATTACAAAGCATTTAAAGAGTCCTCAGACCTAGTGTAAGAGCATAGATGTACTACCTTTGGATGAAGAGAGATGACAGTGAATGCGCAGACGAGGAAAAGGGTGACAGTAATAAAGAAAGTGTTCAACTGGCAATCATACCCAGATGGGGTGAACCAGTGGAAAAGAAGTCCTGACAAGGTGAAAGTTGCTGCATAGCAGAAAATAGAGGCAATGAGCAAGGCAATGTACCTGCAAAACAAAAGTACACCCTTTGTGATGGCCAAAAACAAGAGGACACATACTATATATGTGTCTTCACAGCCAGTCAAGAAATGCCTTAACATACCAAAACTTTTCGTCCTTTTCCACCCATGCTGCATTCCAACTATGAGTAAAATCTATCAGAAGGATGACTTGCACAAGAAGAAATGCACCAGAACCAAATTTGGACAATGTCTCTACACAAACAAAAGCACATGAATTGGGATTAGTAAACTTACAAAGAAAGCCCTTTCAAAAAATCAAAGCCAAAGACGTATACCAGAAGTAAGGTCAAACCAAAAATCATACCATATGCATAGACTACTCCATTGGGAACGAAAAACATCAAAACAATAAGTGTGGACCACGCAATAAACTTGGCCATCCAGCCTCCATGGTGCAATCCATCACGAGGATCGTTCTGCTTCTTCACCCCAATCATAATCACGGCTAAAAGCAAGAAGAACAGAAAATTTCCCAGGCTAATCCTCACCACCGCCTGTGTCTCGAACCATTCTTTTTCTGGAACGTGAGCGAAGGTGTTGATCCCTGCATATCAGAGAAAGGATTGTCAATATTCTACTTGCTCCTAAAACAAACAGTCCGTTTTCAAAAAATACTCCCAGAAATTTCGTACACAAGCAAACGAATTTGACTAAATAAGAGCATAAAGACCCATGTCGTTCTCCACAATAAAATTTATAGAGCACTGACAACTTCCAATTTTCTCAAAGGAAATGCAGTGATCTTACACGGGGCACCTACAAAGCCCCCGTTATCTGTTATTCGAGCAGCACGCATATACGCAAAACAGACACATGGTCTCTGTTATCCTTAAGGTCGAATTAGAAAACTCCATTCGCTAGGTGGAAAACCTAGCTTCCTGGTAAATGCGAGGACTTACAGGGAATTTTCTCCATCAAAGGCGCCGCTACTTCCCTGAAGATGAGTGCGATGATGAGGGAAAGGGCAAAGAGGCCACAGTAGGCGATACGAGCGGATCTGCGGCTGATACCGCCTGCGACTGAGCGGCATGCCTCGCAAGCACAGGAGGCACAGCAGGAGGCCAGGCAGGATGCCATCAACCCCATAGTTGCTGCTGCTGGCTATAGACGATCGATCGGACGATTGGATATGGTCGAAGGTTTCTACTCTTTCTTTCTTTCTGACGATTCTTTCTTTCGAATGCGCGTTTGCCCGACCCTGAAGCAAAAGCATGGAACGGCCTTCGAAACCTTAAATCTCTTATTAAACCGGAACGGGCTTTCGAAACCTTAAATCTCGTATTAAGGCCGGTTACACACAGCCTCGTACTGCTGGACAAGCCGTCCATTGCTTTGATTAGACACGGAACAAAAAAAAAACAACTTGTAGTCGTGCAATTCCCTTTTTGAATAAATGTGTTGACTTCATGTGCATTAAGAGTGCCCGAATTTCACAACGGGGGAGATCCCCCCCCCCCAAAAGTATCCACCGACCGTGAAAATCAGATCCAATGACCTGTTGACACGTATTGCGGCAAACACCTCTTTTTGCACCTCTTGTCCCGGCCAGTGTGTAACCGGTCTAAGCCGAAACTATTCAGTTGGACTATCTCTATTAAATGGGCCAGCTTCAATTTGGCCCCATGGGAGTCACAATGGCTCCAGCACACTCTTGGATGTTTAAGGGCTTAATGAGCTCAACTTGTTTAGCAGTTGAACAAGTGCAGCAAGACCTTGCCAACATCGGCGGTTGAAGCGCACTTGGAAGGCCACCCCTCCCTATAGACTAATTTTTTTCAGATGGAGGCTCCTTTCAAGAAAAGTCCTTACTCAAAGCTACGCTATCCAAAAGAATTCCCTTATCCCCTCTCTGTGTCTTACAAGCGGCACAAAGAGGATGAGAAACACCTCTTCTAGGAGTGCCCACCAATCAAGCCTATTTGGCGCAAAACCAAGAAGTGGCTTAAAGGTGCTAGCCTAAGATTGGCTTCACTACGATCTTCTTTGGCAATCATAGCAATTTTGGATTGTGCCTCATGGAAACTAATTGTCCTATCATCTATTGTAGCCCTGAAATTTATCTAGATCAAGAGGAATAAGATTGCTTTCCAAGTGAACTCTCCCAACTTCCCCCTATTGAGAGCACTAGCTCACTACTTGCTAATTGCATCTCGGTGCTGAAAGTTTTTGAATCCCATCACTAGATCCTTAAGCTTTTTGGCATGAAACTCAAGTCAATGTCTTAGGTACAGTGTTTACCTTGGTTTTGGCTTTTAGCCTGATGAACCTTGTTCTGGTGCTGTAAATATTCACCTTTTGAAATATAAGTGAACGCATTAGAAAAAGTTTTCCCTAGTTGGATCTACATATACTAACATTAGGTGCTCGTCACCTAAATTCTTCACATGCTTCATATTGGTGTTATATTGATATTAATATTAAAGTACATTAATACATGAGAAAAAAAAAACATCATAATGAAAGGGAAAGAGAACTATATAGAAAATAATACGTATATATATTATTAAGTATTGGACATAGAGAGAGATAGGTATCACATACTTGCATTCTTGCAATGTTAGAGTATAATAATACATGTGTGTGTATATATAATACATTAATTATACTTAAATGTTGCGATCTTATCTTAACAAGGGTACACTATCACGTGCAAGAGCATTGCCCTTCTGGTTTTTTTTTTCACTTGAAAGAGCGTTTGGAGCAACTTGCTCTGCTTACTTGCATATGCTTCTTTTGTATCCATGATAGTCACCTGCTTGCTTGAATCCTAATGAAGCTCTTCAATGTAGTCTTTCAAAACATTTGCACTTGTTTCCTGATGCCAGGAGGCATATTCCACGGTGGATTCCATGAGGCTTTATGGTGGATTTCGTAAGATTTTATTACCGGGGCTCATACACAAAGTGGATTCTTTGTGCGAGAAGTCGATACGTTTATGAGTTTTGAGTACACACTCCTAATAAATTAAGGTTAGGATTGATTTCTAACCAATTTATTTATGTAGCTGAAGACTGCTAGGTATTCACTTTTGTCGGTTTAATTGTATTATTTTACTAACGATTGTGAATGCTTCAGTTGATGTGTAGAGATAGCAGCAGTGGCAGTGGAAAGCATTGGAAGATAGCGTGTATTCAAATCTATCGTTAATATTTTGATGGGCGCATACCTTAGGCATGGCGCCTATATTTTGTCGCGCTTATTTATCAAGGTGCTTGATATTTATTTATTATTTTTGTATGCGCATGATTTGGATATTTGTATTTGGACATTGTATTTGGGTACGCCTGACTTCTTGGGCGCCCATTAGCTTTAATTCTCTATTGGCACAAAATCAAACTCAAAAGCTAAAGCGTGCTATTTTGTAATTTGGGCTATTATTTGAGCTTGAAGATGATTAATATATGAAATACATGCTTTGTGGAGTGCTCACACAAGGCATGGGGGGAGATTGCACCCAATTGGTCTCTTGTTCATGTCGTGCAAGCTTTCTACATTGATTTGTGTGCAAAAAGTAGAGTTCTTTTGTTCTTGAGGACCTTCTGACGCTCACTACGCGCGCTTACGGCATCCGATCTATGCACCAGTGGTATCAGAGCGAAGCTGAGATCGAGAGCTTCCAATCGCTTACCATCTTGCGCGAAGGCGGAGCTCCTGGAATGATCGAGCTCTACAGTTAATTTCGTCGCGAACGGTTGATACAAGTGTGTTCTTGGCTGTCAAGAACCCCTATCTGCACTCTCTGATCGCGAAGGACCGGCCTGAGGAGGCGGAGGACCACGTAGACATCTCCTTCTACAAGTCATCTTCAAACAGAGACAGTAAGTTCCATATCTCAAAAGCTTTAAAGCTTTGAATTAAAGCCTAGTAAGCTTTATAAAAAGCTTCAATTAACGAAATTCACGACGGGCGGCAAGAGGACATTCTGGATGGCGCCGATTCTGTTGATGGCGTCCTCAAATACACGAAAATCAGCTTTGTTATTTAAGCTCCTAAGCTACTAAGTTACTCCAAGTCTTCCAAGTTATACAAATTCTGCAAGTCACAAAAGTCAATAAATACTTATTCCAACCACTATCAAAGGGGCAGTTCACACGCAGAAGCCTACAAACTAGTCTATTGCTCTCTGGTAGACTCTGTTCACACCTGCAGACTTGCTGAACCAGTTTCAGCAAACGCAGAAGATCATACACAGTTCATACGCAGTTTCTACAAAGACAACGAATACAGCAATCGCAAAAGAGAAAGACTACAAAAGCCAAACAAAATTTACAAGCCTTGTATACCCACCTTTGAGCTACACTCATCCTACTAATCAGATTTCAAGCGTGTGAGGTCTTTTGGATTTTACAGGATGACGGAACAACATATGGACGAGTTAATGGCTGAAGGTGATTTACCCGAACCAACTATGGAACAAAAGATTATGATACAGCTCGAAGCAGAACGAAGAGCCCGACAAGCTTTGCAAGTTCAATTGGCCAATCTGCAACGATCTACCACCGACAAAGATGGACTGCAACCCGAAGATCTTATACGACGTACCATCGATGCGACACTTGAAGCCCAATCCATCCGCAAAGAAACAAAGATAAGTAAAAGAAACTTCAAATTTCATACTTTCAATGGATCTCAAGATGGAAAGACTGTACTTGCATTTATCAGTCAGTTTGATGATTACTTCCATGAAGAGACATATGCTGAGAAAGACAAAATTAAATGTGTCACTAATCATTTAGTTGATCGAGCATCTTTATGGTGGACTGTGGTCCGCAAGAGCATTGATTGTCCCACTACCTGGGAGAGTTTCCAAAAGAAGTTTTTGTAGAATTTCCTTCCTCCTCAGTTCCATGAAAAAGCCATCAAGCAATGGGATCTTCTACAGCAAAGAGATCGCGAACCTATTTCCCAATACACTGAACGTTTTTGGAATGCCCTATTGCAACTATGCATGCTCGAAGATGTACCTGAAGCGACTCATAAACGCAAGTTTATGTCTGGCCTACTTAGACATTTCTATGCTGAAGTCAATATGTTCAAGCCAACAACCCTTGAAGATGCAATTTCCTTGGCTCATGACACTGAAGACAAGATTCGCGGAAGAGGCAAGCGTCCACAACAATTTCAAACTAATGGTAACTATGGAAGAAAAGACTATTTTACATGATGATGGTAGTACACATGATTTTATTTTTGCAAAGTTAGTGAAAGAATTGAATTTACAAACTGTTTCTACAAATTATCGCATTAAAGTTGCATTCCTAGGAACAAGATATAATGGAACACAAGAGGTGCATAACTTAGAAATTAAAATTGGTGAATACACTGAATGAAGGAATTTCCTAGTTGTACCTTTGCAGTCTAGTGACATTATTTTAGGAATGCCTTGGCGTCATCAATATAACCCTGACATAGATTATTCTACACATTCAAGTAAAATTTATTTTTAAGGAAAACAAATCACATTGCATGGTATGCACGCTTTTAATAAATTTCCACTGCTCACTCATACTCAGGCTAAACGTGCATTACGTAAAAGTAGCAAATCTTATTTAATATGGGTAAATGAACTTCAAGCTAAAGAAAAACAAATGCATCCTAGACATACACAATTTCTTGCTCAATTTCAAGATTATTTTGCTGATGATTTACCACCTGGACTACTACTCTCACAACCTAAAGATCACAAAATAGATTTAATTCCTGGTACACAACCACCATGTAAAGCACCATATAGACATAACCAAATTGAACAGAAAGAAATTCAAAATCAAATAGAGGATTAATTAGACCTAGTAGTTCTCCATTTGGTGCACCTGTCTTATTAGTAAAGAAGAATAATAATACTTATCGCATGTGCATTGATTATCGTGCCCTAAATAAAATTACAGTTAAGAATAGATATCCAATTTCTAGGGTAGATGATCTTATGGATAAGCTACAAGGTTCTGCCATATTAAGTAAGATAGATCTTAAATCTGGTTATCATCAAGTAAGATTGGATAAATCTTATATATTCAAAACTGCATTTAGAACACAATTTGGACACTATGAATTTCTAGTGATGCCTTTTGGTTTAACTAATGCACCAGCTACATTTAGTCGAATGATGAATCGCATATTTTTGAAATATCAGCATTGTGTTATAGTATTCTTTGATGATATATTAGTATTCAGTAAAAATGAGAATGAGCATTATGAACATCTGTCTTTAGTTTTTAAGTTGTTAAAAGACAATCAATTGTATGCTAATCCAGAAAAGAGTGAATTCTTTCAAACAGAAATTCAATATCTAGGACACATTGTTTTATCAGAAGGTATTAAAATTGACCCTAAAAAGATAGAAGCAATTTTAAATTGGCCCATACCCAAAAATGTGCATGAGTTACGTTCTTTTCTAGGTCTTGCTAGTTTTTACAGAAAGTTTGTGCGAAATTTTTCATTACTTGCATTACCTTTTACTAAACTTTTAAAGAAAGGTATTGTTAGGACTGACAATCAACAAAAATCTTTTGATTTATTGAAACATGCTTTAACCCATGCTCTTATATTACAACTACCTGATTTTAATAGACCATTCTTTTTAGTAGTTACTGACGCTAGTGGATCTGGAATAGGAGCAGTCCTTATGCAGATAATCATCCCATAGTCTATTCTAGCTGTAAACTGAAACCATCTGAACTTAAATACTCTACCTATGATAAAGAATTGCTAGCTGTAGTACAAGCTTTACGTCAATGGAAACATTACTTAATGGGATTTGAATTTATGATCAAAACTGACCAACAAAGCATTAGACATCTCCTTAGTCAACCCCAAATATCTGATTGACACATTAAATGGGAAGCTTTCATTCAAAGTTCTCATCCCCTTATACAATATCAACCAGGAAAAGAGAATGTTGTAGCCGACGCCTTAAGTAGAAGATCGACAATTCATAATATTTCTGTGATATCATTTGATTCCCTTATCCCTATGAAAGATACTTATCATCAAGATTTTACTTTTCAAGCTGATTGGAATAAATTAGTTGCAAATAATTGGATTCCTATTGATTCATTGTCTTACAATAATGGATTCATGTTTTATGAAAAAAGATTATGTGTGACAGTTCCATTTAGATCATTTGTTTTGAATGAGATTCATTGTCCTCCATATCAAGGTCATAGAGATATTATATCTACTTTACGTACATTGACTGAAGATTTTTATTGGCTACATATGGACACTGATGTATCTAACTTTGTATTTGAATGTTTAGTTTGTCAATGAGTTAAAAGACACCATGGTAAACAATATGGTTTACTAATGCCACTATCTATTCCATCACGACCATGGGAACAAATTTCAATGGACTTTATTACTGATTTACCTAACACTAAAGGTAACCATGATATGATTTGGACTGTTGTAGACAGGTTTAGCAAACAAGCATATTTTATTCCCTGCAAGAAAACTTTAACTGCATCTCAAGCTGCTCAATTGTTTTTGAAAACTATGTTTACTAATCATGGTTTACCAAAAGTTATTATTTCTGATCGTGATTCTAGATTCTGTAATAATTTTTGGATTACTTTGTTTGCTAGCTTAGGAACAAAGATTGATTTTTCATCTGCATTTCATCCTGAAATAAACAGACAAACAGAAGCTACTAACAGTACTATTTTAGATCTTTTGCGTGCTTATACTATTTCAAAACCACACACATGGGATACACATCTACATTTACTTCAGTTTGCATATAAAAATACACCACATATAGCTACAAAGAAAGCACCATTTGAAGTTATTTATGGATATAGATTGCCTACACCTGTTGCATCATTATCAAATAAAATTTAGACTGCTGATGATATTGCTAACATGTATGCCACTATTTTTGATGAAGTTAAAGATATGATTGCCAAAGCCCAGCAAATATACAAAACAAGCAAATAAGAAAAGATGGGCTATGAATTTCAAAGTTGATGATTATGTTTGGTTACGAATAGAAAAACGTAGATTACAAAGTGTAGATAAACACCCAGTTGTGAAATTAGCACCTAGATTCTATGGACCATTCAAGATCATACACAAAATCAATGACAATGCATTTAAACTAGAACTACCACAACACTGGAAAATCCACAACACCTTTCATATTAGTTTATTACGACCCTTTAAAGGCCAATTACCTGTATACCCTGTCTATGAAAACCCACCTTTGCTAGATGATGAGACTGAAATCCTTGAGCCTGAAACTATTATAGATACTGACTTTATGACCACTAGAACTGGCCATAGACACTCTAGATATTTGGTCAAGTTTAAAAACCATCCCGTTGAAGAGGCCCAATGGATGTACGCTAGAGATTTAAATGCTTTTCCCACTTTGTTAGCTCCACATTGAGCTAATAGCAATTGAGGACAATTGCTATCCCACCCCGGGGATATGATGCCAGGAGACATATTTCACGGTGGATTCCGTGCCACGGTGGATTCTGTAAGATTTTATTACCGGGGCTCATACACAAAGTGGATTCTTTGTGCGAGAAGTCGATGGGGATGCCTATCCTTTTCGAGCATTTTGTTAATTTAGTGTGTACATGGGTGATTCCATAGCGTGTGATTCCGCAAAATATATATTTAAATTAATAAACGTTTATGAGTTTTGAGTGCGCACTCGTAATATATTAAGGTTAGGATTGATTTCTAACCAATTTATTTATGTAGCTGAAGACTGCTAGGTATTCACTTTTGTCGGTTTAATTGTATTATTTTACTAACGATTGTGAATGCTTCAGTTGATGTGTAGAGATAGCAGCGATGGCAGTGGAAAGCACTGGAGGATAGCGTGTATTCAAATTTATCGTTAATATTTTGATGGGCGCATACCTTAGGCATGGGGCCTATATTTTGTTGTGCTTATTTATCAAGGCGCTTGATATTTATTTATTATTTTTGTATGCGCATGGGCGCACAATTTAGATATTTGTATTTGGACATTGTATTTGGGTACGCCTGACTTCTTGGGCTCCCATTAGCTTTAATTCTCTATTGGCACAAAAGCAAACTCAAAAGCTAAAGCATGCTATTTTGTAATTTGGGCTATTATTTGAGCTTGAAGATGATTAATATATGAAATACATGCTTTGTGGAACGCTCACACAAGGCATGGGGGGAGATTGCACCCAATTGGTCTCTTGTTCATGTCGTGCAAGCTTTCTACATTGATTTGTGTGCAAAAAGTAGAGTTCTTTTGTTCTTGGGGACCTTCTGACGCTCACTACGCACGCTTACGGCATCCGATCTACGCACCATTTCCACAATAGCCTAATTGGGCAAGTTTCTATTTCAAAGCAACACTAAGATGAAAGTTGTAGTCATGAGAGAAGAAGATCAAGATTGATTTGGTGATGTACAAATACGACAAACTAATTAGCTCACTATGAAATTTTACAATCTGGAAACTTAGACCCAATTTTGAGAAAAAATTTCTCTCCAAAAAAGGATTACCTACAATTCTATAGTCCAAGTGTGTCAACCTTGCCAGAAGAACCCATGCTTCATAATAAACTAACCTTACAAACAAGCCACACATTAGAATGAAATGAACCTAAATTAAAGTTGTGTTGGAATCATCAATCGCATTGTTTAAACATGCTCAATAAATCATATTTACAGGTATTTATAATATTTTATTGCAAATAGTTCAAAGATCAAAATGAAGATCAATAAATATCGAATCGTTTTTTAATTGATGGAGCTATTGATCATGAAATAGTTCTACTATTGCACATACGACCAATCACATAAGAGGGCGTCCATTCTCAAATGAGGATAAACATGACTTTTAACCTAAAACAAAAAGCTACGGTCAAGTGCCACAAAGAGAGAGAGAGAGAGAGAGAGAGAGAGAGAGAGAGAGAGAGAGAGAGAGAGAGAGAGAGAGAGAGAGAGAGAGAGAGGGGGGGGGGGAGGGAGGGAGGGAGGGAGGGAGAGAGAGAGAGAACTATCACTACAACAAGGTAATCCTTCAAAAGCCCAACTACATAACAAATATATTTCCTTATCACCAAGTTTTTGACATTAAAGAAAGCTCATCTTAGATGTCACAATAGAATAGATCATAATTTATGTGTATATACATTAGAAAATAAATTGGCAATTTGCAGCTCTTTAGCATTCCATATCTACACCTCATGTTCAAATGTTTTGTATATCTTTTAATTGAGTGTTTGTCAAGTATGTGCTCCTTGAGCTTAGAATTGCAATTCTTACTCATTAGTAAGCACTTGTCCTCATGCAAATGTGCTGCCATCTCTTCATCGTTTTTTGGCATTCAATTAGCATGACATGAGCAGTGGTAGCAGTAGATAGTTGGAATTGTATAGGTATTAAATATCACTCTATTGCAACTCTTAAGCATTCCAAAACACTTCATGTTCAAATGTCAGATCAATATGAAATGACAAATTTTCATAATATGATTGGAGGGATGGGTGCACTATTGCAAAAGTTTATAGTTGTTGTTTTACCTATGTACACTTGATAATGATTTGGCAAAACATGAGCAAGAAGATATTTAAATTACAATACATGCTAGCCACCAAATTAGTTCAAAGGATGACTTTAAGTAAAGTTATTGTGAATTTTTTGTGTGTTGGAGAAGAAGGGATCTAGATCTTCTCCAATTTCATTTGAACCCCTTTTTTGAAGAATAGATTCCATATCCCCATGAACATTCACCCTTTTGCAAGTCTTGAGTACATTCAAAGGCCTTAGAATGAAAACCACCTTTCTTTTATCATAGTGCCATTGTTGCATGAACTTAGGGGGGCATGAGGAGATGCATCATGAGCAATAAGAATCTTAACCATGCAATGTGGCACAATGGAAATGTACATGATGAAACATTAATGGTAGTGGATTCATGATTGTTATTGTAAATGTTGTTAGTGAACAAAGTTGCTGCTACCTTAATCATACATCCAAATTCAGCACTCCACTATGAATAGCAATGATCAAGGTAATTAATATCCTGCAATTTGATGGAGGGTGATTTTGATCCAAGCATTCACACTTAGCATGACAACAATAGTAGTGGCAGCAACAAACGCTACTATTGTATAGGTTTTGCACATCACTGTGGTGCAAGTCTTAAACATTCCATATCTAGACCTTAAATTCAAATGTCTATATATGTTTCAACTAAGTTTCTATCAAGCATGTGCTCCTTGATCTTAGAACTACATGTGGTTTTCCTCCTCATCAATAAGTACTTGTCTTTCCATTATATGCGTTGCTATCTCTTCATCAGTTTTGATATGAGCATTTAGCTAGCATGACAACAACAGTGGCAGCACCAGATGATATTGTTGCATAGGTATCGAATGTCACCATACTTTAGCTCTTGTGCATTCCATATCTACACCTCATGTTCAAATTATGTATATATTTCAGTTGTGTTTGCCAAGCAGGTGCTCCTTGATATTAGAACTATAAGTGGCATTTCACTTCATCACTAAGTAGTTGTCCTTCATGATGAAGAGGTATTGCCATGTCTTCATCAAAATCTAATCTAAGCATTCAGTTAGCATGGAAGCAACATATGCTATTGTTGTATAGGTATTAAACATGAGTGTATTGCAAATCGTGAGCATTCCATATCTATGCTTCATGTTCAAATGTTCCATATATCTATCAACTGAGCGTTAGTCAAGCATGTGCTTTCTTGAGCTTAGAACTACAAGTGGCTTTCCTCTTCATCACCAAGTACTTGCCCTTTGTGCAAATGTATTGACATCATATGATTCTTTAAGGCTTCTTGTTGAGCTAGTGCTTTCTTGCTGTACCATCAATTGCTGCCACATAGGTGCACGAGCTCCTACTAAGCAGCCTGACATGGCAAGCGCCAATGCTAAGTACTTGAGTATGAGTATTAGGTACCAGAGGCTATTCTTGGTGCATGTGCTAACTAGTAACATCAGGGATCATGCTAGAATCCATTATTGTTATTGCTAAATAATACAATATCTAAATGATGCAACACTATCCATATTGATCACATGTTGTGCTGCCTCTCTTCATTGAGCCAGGGATGGAGCAACACCTATTGGATGGAGGGCTAGGTAAGGGGTTCCTTCATAGTTGTATGTGGTAGATTGAATTGTCTTATTTAGCCAAAATCCTAATGCAAAGAGATGAGAGAGAATGAATATGGAGGAAGCACGAACTATTAACATGCTTGCATTCCTTTAAAAAATCTAACTCACCTACCTATTTTAATCATTGTAATGATGGAGTGAGGAGAAAAGGCATGACAAACAAGTAGCCAAGGATGCACATGAGGGAGAGAGCAACAATTAACACTAGTAATCAATGTGGAGGGAAGCAAAGCACAAGATTTAGAGGGAACTCCTTCGATGATTAAGTTCAAAGAGGAGACTAAAACAATCCTAGAGCATTTGACAACTTTTTTTAAAGAGAGGACATCATAGCACTATTTAAACATACAAACCTCATGATTTTTGCCATAAGTGTTTATCATTGCAATCCATGTTATAATATCTTGAAACCACAATTTATTGAGAACTTCACATCCATCTTCACACAGCCACATTTTCCATACATGTCAATAAGCACATTCCCCACAACATGCTCCTTATCTAGTCCTATTTTTCCAATGTGAGCATGGATTTGTTGACTTGTTTCAAGAGCTCCTATTGTGGCACATGCTTTCAAGCATTAGATAAAAATGGGAAAATCCATGTATCCACCTTCTTGATCAATTAAATTTGAGCCCACACCATCATAATTGCCTTGGGTTGACAATGCTATCATAGTGTTCCAAGACACTACATCCTTTTCATGGCTGCTAGAAAACACTTCAAAAGTTGACTTTGAATAAGAGCACTTGGCATACATGCTTACTAGAGTAGTAGCCATAGTAGCATCTAGCTGAAGCCCCTGGTTAATAATGCTAGCATGCAATCATTTCCCATAGTCCAAGAATAAACTTCGTTCACAAACACTAAGATTGCAAATAAAGCAAACTATTAAAAAGAACACCCCGATGAAACAATTGAATTGCTTTAAGACGCATCCATGTTTCCCATGTAACATAATCAAAGCATTCCATGGCAATACATTGTGTTCAACCATGAGACTAAATAATTTATGAGCATCTTCCACACTCAAACTTTCCATACATATCTACAAGAGCAAATGCTACATTGACATTAAAGTCAAAACCACTATGTATAATACAATCATGAATCTGCTTGCCCTCGATTATGGTTGCTTTGGTGTAGCGCATGCAATAAGCATGCCACAAAATGTGACTACATCAAAAAAAGAAATTCTCCTAGTTCATTTGACTAAAAACGTAAAGAGCTCCCTCTAAATCACCATTTTGGGCATGAGCAAAAATTAGTGTTTTCCAAGTTACAACATCTCATTTTGGCATTGTGTTAAACACCATTCTTGCATCTTGGAGAGCTCCAAAGTATTTTTTCTTTTGTCACCGAGCGTGACCTACCATATGCATTGACAAGAGCTTTTGATAAAATTAGATCGTTCTCTAATCCCCTATTGATAATATGTGTATGAGTACTTTGGACATCAACTAATGCTGATTGGGTAGGAGCATCAAGAATGCAAGTTAGGTTACTCTATGAGGAATGGCTCATTCCTAGTGCATTCATTTGAAAAGTTGAAAGGCCATCTTACCCTATCCATATTGCATATATATTGCAATCATGGAAGAGCATGATTCTAAATCATCGTCTAACATGTTTCTAAACAATGAACAAGCACCTTCTAAACTCCTACACATGCAATACATATTCAGAAGTGAATTGAACACAAAAACATCTCTATCAAGAGCAAACACAATGATGCCTAGGTGGAACTATTTACCTTTATTAAGGCCACTCTCTATAACACAAGCAAAAAGTAGATTGATAAAGGTTACATTGTCATGAAGTACTCTCATCTCAACCACTTCCTCATAAGTACTTTATGCTCTAATAAATAGACCATTGTGTATGTAGACTACCAAGATTGCATTACACACATTGATTTTTTTATTAGGAGCTCTCTTGATTGTACTAAATGCAGCAGAAACACATTGGTAGTTTCCATACATTTGAATAAGAGAAGCTACAATGGAGTTTAATGAATCAAGCCCTTGTAGCACTATGCTAGCATGGATTTTTCTTCCTTCACCAAATCCATAAGGTTAGAACATGCATCAAGTATAGTGATATAAATAGTCTAGTCGAGATTCACACCTTTGCTCTGCATTGAATTGAGAAATTCAAGTACACGCCTTTCATAATGTTGATCAAAATATGTTGAAATCATCACATTCCACGTGATTACATTTTGTTTTGGAAGACTATCAAAAATCATCAAGGCATCTTTAAAATTGCCACACTTATTGTACATATATCAACAAGTGCAGTTCCAATAATAACATTGATTTTAGATACGGTTTCTATTTGGTATGCATGAGCAAGCATGCCTTCTAGTATATATTCCCCGCTTGCACAAGCATAAAAGCTATTGATTATGTAATCCTATCTAGGGATACCTCTTGTTGCAGCATTTCATAAAGAAGATGAAATGCATCGCTAGCAAAACCCAGCTATGCATGGCCAGATATCATTGTATACCATGTGATCATGTCATGTTTAGACATTTGGTCAAAACTTTCATTGCATGGGGTACACATCCACATATGGTGTACATCTTCAACAAAGCAGTAGCCAAAATGAGATCTCTAATGCATCCAACAAACATATGAGAGAGTGTATCTACTGGCCTTTTAGAAGATTTGAGTTCCTGATTAGTCTACATTTGGTAGAACCAAAGGTGGCTTTGTTAGGTAGAACCCCCTCTTGTAGCATTGCAATATACAAACAAAAGCATTGATTGTCATTACCAAGCTGTGCATAAGCAAAAATCATGGCATTCCATGAGATGGCATCTTGCCCTGATAGTTTTGGGAATACTAGATGTGCTTCAACAATGCAACTACACTCATTATAAATCCTCACAGTTGTAGCTATTAGGACAATACTGCAATCCAATCCCTTAAGAATAGAAAGCATATGGCACCGCTTCCCTCTTGCAAGGTCTATTATAGAATCCGAGATATACGCTCGACTTTCTTATATACTTAAAATATATATGGCAAATATTATGTTGGCACAGAGGGAGAATAGATGAGAGAAAAGAAAGATGTAGAGAGAGAGGTAGAGAAATTGGCAACACACTAGGGATTGGAAGATGGGCCAGTCCCCCCCCTTGTGGAGTTATATTATTGACAAGGAGCAAGCTCCTCCATTACACATAAGCCAGTTCTTACTTGTAGATCTTGGAAACAAGATCACAGTTCCTTGCACGGTATACAACCGACTAACACTTGCACAACTTGGAAGTTGGCACCTTTTGATCCTTCTTGAGTCTCCTTCTCTCTTGCACAATATGTGCAGGGCTCTCCTCTTGGCGCTTGATTTCAACAGAGCTTCTGTAGCACTTGCACCTTCTCTTCTCCTCTTGGAACTTGATTTCAGTAGAGCTTCCGCAACACTTGATTTTAGCAAGGCTTCCACAACACTTGATTTCAGCAGGGCTTTCGCAACACTTGCATCTTCTCTTCTCCTCTTGGATACATGCAAAGTGATGCTTCCTTCACCTCTCCCTTACACCCAGGAGAGCCTCCTCTTTTATAGGCTTTCAAGAGCTTCTCTTCTTGGAGAGAGAGTTGAGTTGATCTTCATGCAATATGTGGTTGTTCCACTCTGTAGCACTAATTTTGAGATATCTCTTTGTGTGTTGTTTGGATGAAAAAACGTCCAACACGAAAGTTGTAAATCTCGTTGTTTTCGATAACCCTCGTAGCCCATTTTTAGAGATTTTTTTTCTATTGCAAGATGTTTTAAAAATGAATTTTCCAAAAAACAACTTTTTAAAATGTACTCTTAACTTGTGGTCCATGCAACCACCTTGAGTCATACATAAGGAGAGTTCATTAGATTGCCTTGGGCCTCAACCTTAAGATTGAATTCCACACAAAAGCTTGTGTCATTTTAGACCTTAGAAAGAGAAAATCACTTCTCTCCTCACTTCTAGAGGATCACGTCTCTTGTCTTTCTTAGTGAGAGAATTCCCTCTCTCGTCTTTCTTAATGAAAGAAAAGACCTTAAACCTTGACTTGTAGGGGAGAGGATGACCCCAAATGAATGCAATGCTCATTACACACAAGTCAACATTCCCAGGAGTCCCTGGATGCACACATAAATACATATACACAATGCTAATGCACTTCCTCTTCTTAGAACTCAAACCATCTTCATTTATGTGTAACTCCTTGGTTCTTATGCACACTCTTACACTTGGTAGACACTTCTTTCCCCCTTCATAACTTGTATTGCCTGTACCAGATATCCCTGTCACAATGCTCTGATCACCCCTTTGAGACATGTGTCCCAACCGGCCATGCACAAAGAAACACTTGGCTACTCGGTTATGACAATAACATGGTTATGCACACTCGATATATGTAATGGATACAAAATATCACTCTTTGGTAATGACCCTAGATGCCTTACAGATCTTCCATTTTCCATCACCAAAGGTGGTACGATAACCATCATCATGTAGTTGCCTTGTGCTAATCAAGCTCTTCTTGAGCTGGGGTACATGCCTTACATTTTGAAGAGTGAAGATTGAACCATGCTGAAAAAATGGCTCCATACTAACAATGCCTGCAATATCACATGCATAGTTGTCCCCCAAGTGGACAACACCATGTCTACCCCTATTGTAATTTGAGAATCACTCATGGTGAGGAGTAACATGAAATGAGGCACCTAAATCCAAGATCCAAGTTTGTATGCCATCCTCTGTATCTGCTACCAAGGCATGTGCACTAAAGCAAGAAGAGACAAAGTGTACGTCATTACCACTATCGCTCTCATGGCTGACTACATTCACTTCTTCTATCTTGATATTGCTCTTCTTTGCTGTGGTTCACTATCCTTCTTCTCATACTTGCTGTCATCAGTCTTCTTATCCTTTCCTTTCTCTTTCTTCCATTTGTAGCAGTCACGATTAAAGTGACCCTTCTTGCCACAATGATGGCACTCTATAGCTTTCCCACAAGATTTATTGCGTCCTTTGCTTTTAGATTTCCCCTTCTATTGAGACTTGCCTCTAGTATGCAAAGCATTGGAAGACTTGTTAGATGCTTTATTTTGTCAATTCATCTCTTTCATAAGTAGAGCACTCTCTACATCAGAATACATTAGCTTAGTATTTGAGTTACTCATGGCTATCCTGAAAGTATCCCAACTTTCAGGTAGAGTACATAACAAGAAAGTAGCCTTGAACTCATCATCAATATTGAACTTCAAGGCAAATGGAATTAAACTCATTGAGGTGTGTTGACATTGTTGTACCCTCTTTCATGCGGAGATCCATTAACTTCTTTAGCTAATAAACTTTACTTGCAGCACTCTTCTGAGCATGCAACTCCTCAAGTCTCTTCCAAATGGCATGGGCAAAATCATGTCCTTCTATGTTAAACAACAAGACATCTGAAATTGAAAGTTCAATGGTTGAATGAGCAAGCTCATTGAGCTCATCCCAATCCTCTTGTTCCGTGTCCTTTGGACTTACCCCCTTTGTCTTGATAGGCTTCACTTGCTTCTTTTGCACCAAGATGTTGTAGCATTGCTTTTGCCAAACTACAAAGTTATGTGCCCCTCCAAGCTTCTTGATGTGCATAAGATGATTGTTGTCACTGTTGCTAGCCATGGTTTTAACTCAAAATGACAAGAGAACAAGCCTAATCCATCACACAAGAGGTACAGAAAACCAACTTGTAGTATAGTTCCAAAATCTTAGTTCTAGTTATTGATCATATTTCAACATGACAGTGACATTTCAAACTACTAGCATGCATATAGACATCACCAAATATCAGTGGACAAGTCTAGGGACAAATTACCTACAAATGGTCTTTGCTATTCACAGTATACAACATCAAGATGTCTGCACAAACTAATCTATTTTTAGCTCAAAAAATGACGCATAACACATATCCAATCATTGCTCAAGCATGTGACCTTATGCCAGTACTAACACCGTGCTTATGAGGTTCACTTGTATTTTTAGCTCAAAAAATGAGGCATAACACATATCCAATCATTGCTCAAGCATGTGACCTTATGATAGTACTAAAACCATGCTTATGAGGTTCATTGGAAGCATACAACCTTGTTAAAATAACTTTTAGATATAGCACCTACTGTCTGCAATTTGGTATAGCCAAAACAACCTTTCCTAAGCTCTAAATCAAGCATAAAACATCTCTAAAATCACTTCCAAGTGATGAGCACTCATGGTATGCATGTACATTGTTTCACTAGTATACTCAAGATGTAACCCAAATGCAATAGGCATACCACAAACTTTTGCCAAGTACATTCAACCTACTATAAATAGTAGTAAAAATGATAGTAAAATTGAGTATAATCTTTGTTAAAACTAGCCCAAATGCATCTTAGACCCAAGACATATCATCTTCCAATGTAGTAGCACCAATACATGACCATTTGGGCATCTCGGGAAGCATATGCAAGCTCAAACAATGAAGCAGACGACTTCTTAGACCTATCAATCATAGACTTGCTACTGTATACAATAGTGAATTCACTATGAAATGAAGCTATTTTAGTGGCAAAATCAGCTCCACATCAATCCCATAACGTAGGCATAGCATTTCTTAGCATTTAGGCATCAATAATGGCCAATAGGCATCAAATGTCAATGCCAGCAAGCATAACATCAAATGTTAATGTTGATGCCCTATTTTACATTGTTTGTGGACTATTATAACAATACAAAACTAAAGCAAAATAGTCCCAAATGTCAATGTCAGGAGAAGATCCAATGCACAAGCATAAAACCAATCATTTGAATGCTCAAATGAGTTGCCAATGAAGCCCACATGGAGTAGGGAAGCTGATAGAAACTGAATGTTTGTTGTAAATTGATCTATTGCTGTCCACGTGACTGCACTTGTAGGTCTAAGGGCTACTCTTCATGTTGACAAAGGTGAGGAGGGTCCTCAAGAACCCAAACAAGCTCCCAATTGAAGCTCAAATGCAATGGTGTGACCAATGCTTCCCAAGAAGCAAAGAGCAATGACTACCCTGCTATGAACTCAATGCAATGTCTTTCTCAAGAGACATAAATGCACTGCCTACTCAAGCTCCTACTCCATAATGCTAAGATTTGATACCAATTTGAAGTTCACGGACCATGGAGTATGAAGCTTCTATGGATGCATCAATGCAGGTTGAGAGAGAGACATACTAACACAGTATATGTGGATACAAAGATTGTACCACTAATGTTTTAGATAGGCATATATATATGTGACATAGTATAGTACCCTAATGGGTGGGCACATGCATGGTGGCCCTTTATTGCCAACATGATTTTTGTGTCCTCATTTGGTCTTTTATGATTAGTTGATTTCTCTCTCCCTTTTGAATGACTTGATATCAAAATGCACATGCAACATACACCAATGAAGTGGGTCTGGTAGTGAGTGGGTACATGCATATTTAGATGAATATACTATGCATGTTTGAGTTGCCAGTTGAGAGATCCAACCAAGGGACATTGGCTTTAGCAAGAGAGCCATGATATGATTCCCTCAAGGTATTTGAGCTTGTGATGCCTTCTATTAGTGAAGAGGTATATGATGATCATAACAAGATGTCACGAGAGCTCCACTCCCACCAATGTTGAGATCTTAGCATGAACTTGATCCCTCAATGAACTAAGAAATTTATTCTTATACTTGTGTTACCTTGTAAAAGGAGCTAAATTAGGGGCATGGGGCATAATACATAGTGTCACATTGACCTAAGTATAAGAGGTGTAAAGGACACATGTATAGGGATATATTTTTTGGAATAATTCAATTTGTTCTTTCACCTTCTCAAGGTCCTCTCCTATCCTTTCATGGTTGCAAGCTATCTCTCTCTTTCTTTCCCATCATTCTCTCTCCTTTTCTAGTATTTCTCTCTCCTCATCCAATCTTTCTCTCTCCTTTGCACTCTCCTTTCTCTTCTATAGTCTTCGCTCTCCTCTTAGGTCCCTTCATTTCAAACAGTATCAGAGCATAGATATTTGATCCATTCTCTTTCCTTTTCTTTATATCTAGCTTCAATTTTAATTTAGAAAATCCTATCTCAGATAAGTACTCTCGATAAAGGACATTGATTTTGACTAGTAGTGACTTGTAGGACTACTACAATTAGAAGACATTGTAGTGAGAGGTATTTACAAGATCTTGTGGCAAAAATGTGGTCTCCATGTTGTTTTAGCAAGTCATCATAAAATCTAAAGCTATTTTGGAGACCTTTTGGACAAAAGGAAAGACAACAAGAGTTGGAGACAACCAAGAAGGCCTCTTCACGTTACCTTTCAAGATTTTCTTCGAGATTTCATGGAGTGCGCAATAAATATCTCTACCTCTCTTCTACTTTCTACCCATAATGGCTTGATCTAGGTCCTTCCTCACATCTTAAGAAGCAAGAGGACTACTATTTTCCCTCTCATTGTCCCTTGATCTACATAGCATAAGCAAAGAATGTCTCAAATTTTGAATTGACCTTAGTCTCAGTGCCAAAAAGAGGGCCAAGGCAAGTTTGTTTTCATGCTCTTCAATTGTTATTGCATGTTCATCTAATTTCACCAAATCACCACTCTCCTTAGTGATAGCACTCTCCTTTCGCTTGCAAATATGGGCAAAGGTGTAGGAGTTGCTTCCATGGGAGGAGATGGTGCTAGCAAAGCCTGCATGCCATTAACCTCATAGTGTGCCTTGTCATCTAATGCTTCATGAGGTCTAGGCTCTAGACTCTTAGGTATTTTGTTACCTCATGAGGCTTCAGAATGATTCCTTAGGAAATCTTCCATTGTCTTCACCAATAACTCTTTAAATATTCTATCAACAACTAGGTATTTGGTTGATCTATAGACATCGAAGTCACAAAAAGCTGTAAAAGGAAATGAGCTCCTCTATTTGCTTAGCTGCCTTACAGATATAAAAAATCTTACCACAATCCCACTAGTCCATGTCAAAGAATGCATGAAGAAAAATGGCCAGACCATCATGGATGTCTGCATAGCATAAAGCTCTCTCTCACCATTGGGTACAGTGCAATCTGAACAAGCTGGTTCACCTTTGCTACTCTAGTTGGTCTGCAAGCCAAGTGCTCTAGCAAGTGCTAAAACATTGGAGAATTTCTCCATCAACTCTTCATCCCACATGTCTTTGATTGCCTTCACCTTTGAAGTTTGCTCCTCTTTTGTGTTTTGATCACTTAGAATATGATTTGATTGATTAAGTTCTGAAATGTATAAATAACTTATTGTCTTAGAGATATGTATCAAAAGGCATTAAGAATTAAGGCTCAATTCTTCTTTGTCAAGAAAAGCCACTCTACCAAGGGATACGCTAATAAAGGGATGAAATTTTTGACTCCTTTGTAGTATCTCATTACATCCTCTGATATGTCAAGCAAGGGGGCTTGATGGCTAGTAGTGCAAGCATTAAAGGCCCCATCTAGTTTCCCATATTGAAGAACTTCATGATGTCTACATAGAGTGGGAGCTATGGTCACTCATCTCCATGACACAATATTTAGAGGTGGCTCGAGCAAAGTAGGACACTAAAAGTATATCCCGTGTTGAAGACTCCATGATGCCTACATAAAGTGGGAGCTACATTGACTCATCTCCTATGGTAGGATATATAGAGGTGGCTTGAGCAAAGTAGCATAGTTTAAGCTATATCCTTGGGCATGTTAATCTTAACTTTGGGCCACATGTATCTAGACTCCTTGTCTCATCTAAGAACCTATTGCATGCCATTGTAGTTCTCCTTACATGCTATATGTTTTATTTAGTGAAGAAAAGCTTTGGGAAAGGGGAATCACTATTTAGTGATGCTACATACATATGCTCTATGCTTGGAGTTGTGAATAAGCCCTTCATAAACACATGGCAAGTGGGAAAAAATCACATGAAAGAGAGGACATTGATCTTGAAATTTTCTAAGAAATCACATTAGACAGTGATCATTGATCTTGGAATTTCTTGATTGTACTTGCCATAAAGATCCTAAGCAAGAAAGAAGCTCTAAAAAGGAAAGAATATATTTGGGAGATGATCTTGCTAGGACACACATGCTACACAAAAAATCTTGCATGGGAAAGATCTAGTAGCTCAAGAGGCATGGAAATGGATATTGTACCAAGATGGGCAAGTACACATCTCACTGGAACACCCCTTCCCAAACCAAATAGGGGCATGTGACCCATGAGGCCACTCTAGAGATCATCATCTAGAATTACATTCTCCATGAGATGTAAGATTATTTGTACATACATTAACCGGTCGTGATCTCATGCTACTACCCCCCAGAAGCACGAACAACTGAGGGGACCCATGGCTAAGGTGCAACTAGAGGACCCATACTCATAGTGCCCCCATTGTCGTCATCTTTTCCTCCATTGCCTCATATATAATGCTATTAGACTCAATGAAAGCTCAACCATGGGAAGAGCTCCACTCACCTATGACTCAACTAACCCTCACTTAGTTTGCTTGTACTCAAGCCCCAAACCATGTAAGCTCTCTCTCTCTCTCTCTCTCTCTCTCTCTCTCTCTCTCTCTCTCTCTCTCTCTCTCTCTCTCTCTCTCTCTCTCTCTCTCTCATTTCTTATGAACACAAGAAAGCAAAGAGATAAAGAGGTTGTAGTAGACTCACCTACTTATCTTCTATAGTTCTAGTCCAAAATGCATGAGCAGCATGTTGGTAGTCTAATGATTCAAGTTTAGCTCCTCAATTTTCCACCTTGCCTTCTTAAAATCCATGTTTTTGTCACTCTACAATGGCAAGGGAAGAAGATATAGAAAAACAATGAGAAGAAGAGGTTCTCCCAATCACTTCTCACTTTCTCATGCTCTTTCCCTCACACACTTTCTTGTGCAACCTGAATAAAGGAGTGAAGATTGAGCTTTACTCTCATTAGTCCCTCACTTAATGTGACATTCTCACACTCTCCCCCTCACTCTCAAGCAATAGAAGCAACAACAAACTATACAAGAAGATAGAAGAATGGAAGACTGAAACATTGCACACACAAGAATAAACTCTTCATTCACTTTTATGCATTATATACATTAGTCTTAGGGTTTCACTTTAGGCTAGGCACCCTCTACCCTTTTCCACTTTTGATCTATCCTTTCCAAACCCCCCCTCCCCTTCCACTTGAGCATTGTGTATATGGTTTAGGTGAAAGTAAATAGTGATGCTTGTAACCTTCACATCTATTGTGGTTCTGCTAAGTCTAGGGTGATTATAGAATTTGTACAAGAGTGAACCCATCTCTCATTGAATGTTTACAAAAATAAAATATATATTGACCTATACGTAGTAGATAGGAAAAATTATAAGTGCACCTAATGAATGAATGGTGCTGAGAATAGTACGTTACATCCTTTAGATTTTACATGATTATGACTCTAGCACTTTTGATCAATCCTTTTGCTCCTCAATGCAAGAGTAGCTTGTTCTCTTTGAGGGTTAGCATTTACTCCCCTTGCTAGCCAAGTGTTAATTGCATGCCACATCTATTAGTGTGGTTGGTGGTCTTCAAAGGGTCCAAGTTGTGTAGATTCATAGAACTCAATCTATGAAAGGTAATGTGTAGGATATCAACTCTAACAAAGAATGTGGGGCTATTAAAGCTGATGGCCACTATGTTCCATCTTCACACTTGCCCACACAAACAATGTGCTCTTCTTGGAGTAAACCTACCTAATCATGTAGTGGAAATGATGGATGTGCAAGCACAACTTGGAGATGGGCCTAACAACACAAAGTTAAGTCTCCTCATGTGTGTCCCACACTTGAAGACCTAGTTGGTGAAAGGGTGGGTGATCTAGTGCCATACAGGGTGACAAGTGCATTGAGCAATGTTAGGAGTTCCTACCCTTGAGTTGCCTTAAAATTGTATTGAAGTAAAAGAGGGATAGGGGGTAGAGATGGAACAAGCAACTAAGGTTCTCTAACTTGAGGACCCCTAGGTATAATGTTTGACTAAGGTTCTCTAACTTGAGGACCCCTAGGTATAATGTTTGTGAAAAAGACACACTTCTTCTATATTAAAGCTTTTGCTCTCTTTTTGTCAATTTCTACTTGTATTTCTCTTTTTAATAATATAAGTAAAGGGATATTATTTCTTGATGAGTGCTTGCAAGGTTTGTGACAAGTAGCTTGCACACAACAAATGACTTTGGAAGAATGGATAAATACATCAGATGAACTTCTTCTCAACTATATCGCCCAAAAGTGTAAGGTAGTAGGATGGGAGCAGTAATGCTCAAAGATGGAGCTATGCTATTTTGAATTGGCCAATCCCAATGTTGACATGGAAGAATAGAGGTGGTAGCCTATCTTCATACATAGTGGGCTTCTACTTTAGTAGTTTTATTAGAACACTTAGGTAGCTATAGGTGATCATGGAATTTGGGTTAGTGCAATTGGTAAACTTCATGATAAATTTGGAAAATGAATCCTTAAGATCCTTTGATGGAGCCAATATACCCTTTAAAGATTTATTGGCATGCACATTGAGAATATGTTCCTTTGTATCATAATCAAGATGGTGCCACCTATGGTATGAAAGAGAAGATACATCAATCCTATTTGATGTGGAAATGTTGCAAAAAGAAAACTTGGCATGCTTGTCTATCTTTAAGATACTATAGTGTCATTGTGATTGCATATCTTTGATGGAGAAATGCTACAAAAAGAAAACTAGGCATGCTTGTCTATTTTTAGGATACTATAGTGTCACCATGGTTGTAACTTCCATGCTTCCCTATCAACTTTATAGTCTCTTCTATTCTTGTAAGCTTTGGAAAATACCATTACATTCTATTGTTCCAACCACTTTCGTCTATTATTAGTAGTAGTTTGGATGAGGATTTCTATGGTGTGGAGATGGGCCCTCCTAATCCTTGGGTTTTTATGAGATGTTGAAGTCACACACCATAATATTGTCTAGCTTGTGGACTATTTTGGAACTGCTGAAGTGCCTCTTCAAGATTTTCTTATTGTTTTGATGTTGGGAGGTTTATTAGTAATTGAACATTTGACACTTTTTGTGTCTAATTCCTAACAACTTTGATCATCCTATCATATTGCTCTTGAGCATACTATTCTCTCCCAAGGATCCCCTATCATGGCATTCTTGTGACTTATCGTTTCCTTTGGCTTCCCATGGATCTATATAATTAGATGGCAATGTCACCACTCTTGGTGGTACTAAGTTATTTATGCATCCGCCTCACATGTGGATTGGAATTGATGCTTGATGTTGAAGGTATTGGAGAGGATGCAGTCATCCAAAGTCCCATTTACTTAAGCTCATGGTGTCATAGCTTGCAATTCACTATAATTTCTTTGGCCTTCTCATGTGTGGGCACTTTCATTTCTTAGTGAGATTCATGTTGAAGTGAGGATGTGGTTAGTGATAGTTTTACTTTTAGCTTATCCACATCTTCTATAGATGGTGTAGTGGTAGCAAGGGAAGGCCTATCGATAAAGTTTTTACTACATGGTGATAATATCCCTATGTAATATAACTTGTTTCTTCCAACGGCTCTCTTTAGGTAAGCTAGTTGCCAAATCAAAGGCTTGTTTTTGTATGAATTTGTCATTAGCCTCTTGCACTTTCTATGCTTCCCTACACAATTTATGCTACTTCTATTGAGATAGTATTTATGATTTTTGTAAGCCTATAAAGGCTACCTTTAGTTGTTCATGTGAATGGTGGGTCTCCTATAGCTTTTTGCTCAAGGTAGTTCTTTTGGCCTTCTGCTATCCGAGCAAAACTATGAGCTTAGCCACATGCTTCTTGGTTTTTCATTACATGTTTGCACCTCCATCTCATTTATGGTGATACTCATTTCCTCCATGGTAGTTGTCATTGCCTCTATCTTTCCATATCTTGTTAGGAGTTCATGAGTGCAGACTTGAACATTGCAATCTTCTCCTCATCTATCTAAGCTTGGAGCTCCTGGTACTCTTTGATTGATGTAGACTTATCTTGCTTAAGTTCTTTGCAAAGGCTTTCAAGGGTGGATATACTCCCTAGTTGTATGGCTTATTTTGGTGGATTGGTTCAAAGAGTTAATGGTTGACTCTATAGGTAAGGTGATGTAGGATGTTAATTGTTGTTCCTTTAGGCATTTCTTCATCATCTAAAACATTGCATCCTTTAGCTCTTGGGCCGTGGCATGCCATCTTTGAAGATCGTTGGGTGCAACCATTGGAGGTGCTTCTTCCACCATCTTTTCTTTTTCTTTATTAGAGGTTTAACCTCTATGTACCCAAGCCAACCCTTCTTGCACTCTTGTGCTAAGGATTCCTTTTGTTTCCTTGGGGATATTAAGGTGTCCTTATGCTCCTTGGCACAAGTTGCCTCTTTAGCTTAAAAATCTTGAGTTGATTGTTTCACTATAACTTTAACTCTACTTCGTGCCTAGAGTCACTCATAATGGTAGAGGTTAACTTCTTATCATCTCTGTCCTTCTTTGTGTACTCTTCTTTTCTCTCTTCTACAAGTCTATTTTCCTCATCTATTTTCCTCTTTTCGTTTGATCTTCTCTTTTTTCTTCTTTCTTGTCGCTCTCTATATTTGCCATTCTCTCCTTCTTCAAAAGTGGTAGAGCTCTTAGAAAGCTCCCTTAGTGGGTTGGGACTCCTTTGGTTTCATTGGTATGTCATGGTTGTCCTAACGAGTGATGGGATGTTCACTTCACCCAATGACAAATTGATGAGCTTAGTCAAAGCATTGGCACACACAAGTATGGGCCCTCTAACTTCAACACCACCCATCCATTTGTTGCCATCTGGATCCCTATTGGGGACCTTTTGGGCCCACAATGGCTTCATGGGATATATTAATCCACAACTCATTTAGCTAGTGTCTAATAATTTCCCCAACCATTATGTCCTCCATGAAACCTTTGGCGACCCTATTGACATGCAAGCTTGGATTGATGTAGATAAATGTGGTATAGAAGACTTGGGCAATCAGATGTAACCTTCATTTGCTATAGCACTGAGTAACATGCCATCTTGGCTGATTTTGGCTTGCTCCATTTCTCTATGATGGTCTTGGCCTTCTTGATCCTATGATATCTAGCCTAACCTTGCCAATTTTGTAGCACTTCTTCCACTAGGCTTGGTGTGATTGCGATGTTGTATCTTGCTTTCTAGTGGCCATGCATAGTTGGAGAAGATTTGCCTTTGTATTTGGATGGTAGCTTCTAATGAACTTATGACATTCATTAATATTAATTGGTCGTCCCCTCACTCACATATGTTCTTAGACCACATTGTTTTAAAGTCTTCTTATTGCACTGTGTCTTATTGTAATTGGGTCCAAGTCTAGGTTGTGGTTGCCAAGTGTGATCAGATTACACCAACTTTGTGGGACTGCAAAGTCCTAGCATGCCCAAACCTAGCACAATGATATGCTAACATTGCATGTACCAATCATAGCAAATCAAAAGAAAGCCTATCTAAATAGACAATCAGGGGAAAGCACTTGATAGAAAATAGAATGCTCATATATTTGAATAGCTCAATAGATATAGTTCATAGAAGGCATCATGGTCTCTCAGGGAGGCAAGCATAAGCACATACAAGACTTAGATCAGTGAATACATGTTGAGGTGCAAACCATTCGAACACTTATGATTTCCTTGTCAAGGTTGCACATTAGTTGATAGTTTTAGCTCTCTAAACTCTAGAGTGTGGAATTGGGTTGAATTGCTTTTGTTGCCCATAGTGAAGATGATCTCATATTCAATCTTGATGTCTTTGATGGGGATAGCTATTCCTTTTATTGTAATTTTCATAAAAGTAAAATACATTTACTTAAAGCATTTTTGAGTATAAGGAATAAAAATTCATTTTATCATTTAATGTAGTGTTCCTATATATGGCCACATCTTCAATGAAGTTGAAAGGAAAGACCTAGATTGTAGGTGAGGAACACTACGGAATGATGTCAGGGTTAAGCATACCTTGCAATCTACATTATATCTACCTCCCAAAAGTTGACCTTAAAGAAGTGAGTGTAGAAAATCTGGGATCATATTGGTGTGGTTTAATAGCTCATAATTGCTGAATATTGGTCATAACATGGTTGCCTACACAAGTGGTATTTAACCTAGGTTTGTATCTCTCCCTCAAGAAGGGCCTTCTTGAATTTACTTTCTGTTTGAGTCCTTTATCTCAGACTTGTTCATTATCTTTTTCAAGATGCATAAGATGAAGAGTTTTTGTCGCCTTCTTTATCAAAATCTCTAGGAAATCTTCTTGGTTTAGAATGGTCTTGAGATAATTATGTTTGTGGTCTTTCCTAGCCATAGACACATGGGCAATATCAATCATTGTTAGCATTCCTGTTAGCATTTCATGTTGGTCATCTCTTGGTTGTGAGATCTCTTAAGAGTTTGAGGGAGATATTGGATCTTTGATACCCCATGCATTTTAGTTTCTAGAGGGGGATTTCAAGTTTATTGTGTTTGAATTTGTTCACACTACCAAGTTCCATTGCATTTCAGTGTTGTGGCTCACACTAGCTGTGTTCATAGTGGCAAGGGCTATTTGATCAAGCTATCAATTGGGCTGGATGGTTGGTTGTTATTTATAGTAGCCACCCCATTATTGCCTCACACACACATTCTTTTCAGCCATTCACTCTCTCTCCTTGGTTCCCAGCATGTAATCTTTCTCTCTCATTAGCATGATCCAATGCTCTCATGGAGGCCTTGAGTTGCAAAGTAAGGACTGACTAATTCATCATGTGTTCAACATTCAATTTCAAATTACTGCAAATTTTTCCTTCCTTTCTTGTATTAATTTTAGTCTCTCTCTTCCCTTCTCTCTCCCTGTTCATGATTCTCTTTCATTGTGCACTCTCGCATGGTATCATCATGAAAGGAGATGATTTAGAACATTTTGCAAAGAGAAGAACACATTTTTTTGGCTAAAATTTTGTTGATTTGAGTGTTTCCCAACCATTAAAGAATGGGCGACTCCTACAAGTTCCTAACAACAACAAGTATAGATGTGAGTGTTTGCCAAACATCTAAGAATGGGTGACTACTACAAGTTGCTAGTAACAACAACAATTCTACCCTTAGTGACCTCAAAACACAAGTATTCTTATAGTGTTTGTGCATCTTTTGGTGATTCTTGAGCATCTCTAGGTTGTCTTCAACACAAATGTTGCAAACTAGTTGATTTTTCCTCTATTCAAATGGCTTAATATCAAGATAAAGCACGTTTCTTTGTGTCTTTGTGCAAATACTTTGACGGATGGATGAATTACTAGTTTGACTAGTTTGATGATTCGCATGAGAATTGAGAAAGCTTTGAAGATTTAAGTTCTCATAAGAAAGATCATAGAAGAGACCATCACAACAATAAGTTTGACACAACTAAGACCAAAGATGATCACCCCCTCCATCATCTATCATAGTGGATCCCAATATTGAATTGATTTTTTATTATACACATTCTTGAGATAGGCTCAACTCTCAAGCCCATTCCTTTCTCTTTATGAGCTGCCATGACTCAATCCTTATTCATATAAGAAGAATCTACTTCACTAATGAGGCTTGAGACTAAGCCTTTTTCTTTGTATCAGCTCTAGACCTTTGGCCATTGCATCACTCTTGAGAAAAAACTAGAGATCCTAGTTCCCTAGTGTTGGATTGTATACTAATGCAATAAGATCATCTAGTGGCCTACTCTTTAAGGAAATTGAAAACATATGATAAAAACTATAGTACATATGATTTGGAGCCCTTGGGAGTGATTCATGCTCTCAAATTATGGAGACACTATTCCCTTGGGAAGAAATTTACCTTGGTCCCAAAGCACAAGAATCCAAAATAGATATTTACTAAGCTAGGTCTAAATATGAGACAATAATAGTGGATCAAAGTTTTGCAAGAGTATGATTTTGAGATCAAGTACATGGGCAAGGAGAATGTAGTTGCGGGATACCTAAAGCCACACAGCATTCCTCAATGCCCTCATCTCAAAAGAACCTTCAACAGTAGAATCCTTAACTACCATTATCTTAATACCAAAAGAAATCCTATCATATAAATGGCAAAGAAAGAAGTATCTAAGTATCCAAAATACCACAAATTGTAGAGATAAGTCAAACCTAAGAGTCAAGATCCTAAGCTAAAGCTTAAGTATCAATAACTCAAGAAGAAGATACTTTGGGAAGCACACGCCTCTCCAATATCAAGATAGCTTGGCTATGCTAAGATGCTCAATGTCAGAGCAACATCATAAAGAAGATCTATCATTGAGAAAAGCTAAGGGGTGATGTAATCAAGTATATCATTGAATGTCTAAAATTTGAGGATGTTAAGATGCTTCGCAAGTACAGATTGCTTGATATCCCTAAGATGAAATGGAAGTTTCTCAATATGGATTTTGTAGTAAATTTACCTCAAGGTGGATATGCTAACAAATATTGCTCATTTTCTCCTGGCCAAAAAAAATTATAGGGCTTCCAATGTTGCAAGGCTCTTTGTAAATGAGACTTTTAAACTCAATGGATCACCAAAGAGAATTGTCAATGATCATGATTCCCTCTTTACTTCATGCTTTTGGAAGTGCCTATTTGAAGTCATTAGAATTGTTGAAGACTTTACCATACGACAATATTAACTCAAAATTGAAAGAAACTCGAATTGCAAGAGAGAAGAGAATTGAGAAAAGCATGCACAGCACAAGATTGGGTACAATCTTCCCCATGCATGGATGAACACCTCTATTATTCATGTATTTATGAATTGTATTAAGCTTTTATGCTAAAAAATAACATTGAAAAGCATATTCTTTTTGCGCCTTTGGTATTCTTGTATGAACGCCATGCTTTTGCACTAATATTTCTAACTCCTATCAAATACACCTAAATTAAGGTTTGCAAAATAATAAAGACCAAGCCTTATAGGCCTTACAAAATAATTGTGTCCAAATAAATAAATTGAGCACCTACAGTTTCCTTACTCTAAAAGGCACACAAAAATACCATAATTCCATCCTATGAAGTGCTCAATCATAAAATTTTGTTTTCTTTTTGGAGAAAAGCTTGAAACTTGAAAGATGTCTCAAAGGTATACCCTAGGTTTAAATTCATGCACCCATATATACACCCATAAGCTCTAACGACTTGAGCTACAACCTTGTTGGCTTAACCATCATTAATTCCTATGCATCAAAATACACTTACACAAAATATTTATTTTGCATAACTCTGTTCAATATTCTCACCACAATAAAAAGTGCATTAGTATCCTTTCATCTATCTACCAGGCATAATGCGAGCATTGCCACATGGAGCACTATATGCATAACAAGTCACAAATCATGTCCACAAAAGAAGAAATAGAAATCATCATATTTTTATAGTGAATTCTGATAAAATACCATAGACACCCTAATTCCATAACGTGAATTTAGCTTTGTTTAAATATAGCTTACCACCCCCTAAATGAATGGCTAGATGAAATAAGTCAATCAGGTCATTGAAGACATTCTTAGGGCGACATACTATTGCAGAGAACCTAAGTGGAAGATGCAATATCTACCCTTAGTGGAGTTTTTCTACAATGCATTCTATCATCAAAGCATTAAGATAAGCCCTTTCTAAGCATTGTACATGTAAGACTTACTTCACTCAACTTTTTAGATCCTACATTAAAGATGGAAGTCTCTAAGAAAATGCTAGAGGAAATGGATGAATAGGTTAAAACCATCAAGCAAGATATTCAAGTAGCCAAGGATCAACAAAAGGCCTATACTAATCTAGGGAGGCAAGAGGAAATATTCAAAGAAGAGGGCATGGTTTTTTCCTCTATCTACTCAAAGAAGAGTTCTCTATATCATTAGGAGAGTTCAAGAAGCAAAATCCAAGATACTATGGACCCTATAAGATCCTCAAGTTCCTAGGGCCTATCGCATACAAATCACAACTTTCATAGCATTTAAAAATCCACAATGTATTCCATGTTAATAGCTTCTTAAAACCTTACGTATGCAACCCTAAGCATGTTCTTAATAATCAATGCCAAGCCAAGGAGTCCTTGAGCTTCAACCTAATAGAGTACTTGATGTAAAAGAAAGAGCCCTTTGGAGTATAACTCTTAGGGGATACCTCATCTAGTGGAAAGATGATCCTAAAGAGAATGCCACTTGGATTGACCAGGATGATTTATGTAAACAATACCCCTAGTTTTTCTTAACATGAGGATATCTTGATTCCTTTAAGAGGGAGAGAATGTAATGTATCACATATTAAGAAGTTCTCTTTCATATGCATACAATCAAAATTGAGCTTGACAGAACAATGTCTAAGAAGTAGGAGATAACATAAAGATTAATTAATCTTAAAACCTTAAAAGACTAATTGAAGCTGCAATTTCTACTTTGTCTCATTGTCAACATCGAGTTGTCTATCATCCCATTACTACATCGGGTGGCCATATTAGCAAACCGACCAACAAATTGATTGAGCAATAGCACCACATCAACTTCATGATAATAATCATCATCATTGACAATATTGCCACTATGTTGAGAGATAGCAAACTATTCATCACCAATTGTAATGCACTCATCAAATTCATTAAGATTGAGGCCAAAAGACCACCACCACCTATCGATTAGATTGAGACTAAAGGGGATAGATCAGTAGAAGTCCATGTAAGAAAATTACGCTTAGAGGGATGATGCAATAGTCACATAGACCAAGGCTATATAAAAGCCCTAGTCCAATGGGCTAAAGGCTTTTGAAAGCCATCATCGTTTTCTTGAGTGCTCTTAATCATTCTTTCAAATTGTGGGGTGTGTGTGTGTGTGTGGAGAGAGAGAGAGAGAGAGAGAGAGAGAGAGAGAGAGAGAGAGAGAGAGAGAGAGAGAGAGAGAGAGAGAGAGAGAGAGAGAGAGAGAGAGAGAGAGAGAGAGAGAGAGAGAGAGAGAGAGAGAGAGAGAGAGAGAGAGAGAGAGAGTGTGTGTGTGTGTGTGAGTGAGTGAAGTATGAAGTATCACATGAGCATCGAAGACTTGTCATGCCATCATCTTCCTACGATATCCTCCATCACTTATACTCTCATTACCATTGAAGCTTCCTCACCCATCATCACACTCCTTGAGAATTCTCCTCTATAAGTCCCTATTCTCCTCTCAATATAAGAATTCATCCTATCCTCTCGTGAGTATCTATACTCCTACATTCCCTCTCCCATAAATCCCAAGAAGATTTACCTTTCTGAAGAGTATCTAGCATGAAGAATTGATCAGCTCATGATTTCAAGACCGCGGAAGAGCACAAGGAGCGATTGTGCAATAAGTCATAAAGCTCATGGATGATGGCTCCAAAGAGAAGAAACACAAGAGTGGGATAGGAGGCAACATATGCAAAAAATGTTGCACTGAGCCAAACCCAGGTTTTTCCCTTGTTGTCATATGTTATATTTTGGTCAAGAGTTTTGTTGTTGGTTTCAAATTAAACTAACCTTGCATGCAATATGACCTCTCATTTAAGACACCTTATGATGTTTTGTAGCTTAGGAGATACATTTTTAATCAACAATACCCTAGAGTGTAATTTTCGAAAGGAGCATTCTCTTCTATGATGTGATTGAATTCAAATTAATGCATGATAACTCGTAAACATTGACCATGAATTTTGTATTAAAAAAATGATAGTGTTGATGAAGACAACAATTATTAAATGATGCAAAGAAACATTATAGAACTTCTACTTCTCCTTATACTAGTAGATTATACCATTTTAAACAATTTTTGAGAGTTGGACCGAAGGAGAGTTAGGCTCACAACCTTAAAGATAGATTACTTTTTAAAGATAGAGACTTGAGTTTTAAGGATAGAAACTCAAGTAGATTCTTTTAATTTTCTACTGAAGGGAGGAAATGAAAAATTAATCTTATCCAAACCAATGAAGGTGCGTGACATGGCTTATAAGCTCTCCATATGCAGTTATCGAATATGTTAGTCTTCTTCTTTTCAACTATTTAAGGATGAAGATCGAGCACTTAGATAAAACACCATAGAGGTAGAAAAGAATCACATGTGCATAAGGGATTTCTTCCCCTTCAATCAACTTGAAGAGAGTTTCCTCATGGCCTTACAAGGATTAAGATACTTACAATATTAAAGAAGAATTATGATTCAATGAACTTGATAATCTTTTAACTCCAAGTATTTGAGTTTAAGAAACCAAAGGTTCTCAATGAAAGGAAATCAAACCCGATTTAAAGATGCTAGAGCCAAAGACATTAGCGTTAAAGACATAAGAGATGGTCAAATTGAAGGACACTATGGAACCTTAGATTGAAAGGACACTACATAGGACCAGACTGAAGTTGCATGGATTGCACTCAAATGATTCTCTAATGCACTGAAATGATGAATTGGAAATATTATTTGTGCTTGAGTATTCTAATTAGGATTTGTACAAAACCAAGTTGAGCTTGGATATGTAGGAGCTCTTCACCAAGAAGATATGTTTGTTCGCTCTAGATGCTAGGACCAACTCCGGATGCAAGATGTCTCTTGGCAAGGATCACTAGTTAGTTAGAGATGACGAGGGTGCCAAAGGGCTCTAGATGTAGATCCCTTAAACTCCTAGGACTAGTCTAATACTTGCATGCTCACAATAAGTTTCTCAAAAGGCCCTGATCCTAGTTAAGGGAGGATTGGTGGTGTTACCTTTAGGTGGAGTCCTATATGCACAACCGACTTAATGTAAACCAAATAATGTTATCCAATTGAAATAAAAAAAAAGTTTTTTGAAAAGATTATCTTTAAATTGTTTTGTATTTTTGCCTAAAATTATGTGAATAAACCTTGTGTCTAAGGGGTTAATTAAAGAAGCTATTTTTATATGTCAAATTAATTATATCATATAATTAGACAGTTAAGATATCCCATCATAAAAGGGAAGTGGGAGGGTGGATCCCAAATGGATCTATCCTATGGTTGGGTAGTCTCACTAAGCCAAGAGATTTCTCTCAAAATGACCTCAGAATGATCCAATATGTGAAATAGAAATGGTCAATCTTAGGAAGATTACTTTTGAATCGACCCTATGTCATTTTCAAGGGCCAAGGTGAGACTTTGCCTTATAAGATGAGGGTTGATGTACTAGCTCCCCCTTGTTTCTCACCTGCTTTGAGCAAAGTATAACCCAGGTCCGCTTCAGTTCAGATTATTTAAGAACCTTATTTTTAGTTCAATCCTCATGGGAATTTCCCTTACAAGGTAGACTCAAGTGATCTTAGCTAGCAAAGTTTGTGATATTCCAAATGAGTTCAAGATGGTGTCTCCTACGTCTGTCTCTTGATGAGATGCCAAAATTGTGTTGTCAAGGGAGCATTTGATAGACATGTTACATGTGTTATCAGAGTGGAGCCAAAATTGTAGTGAATACATCTTAGGAATATTTGTTTGCAACCCTATTTATGAAAATTTGAGTGCAAGTTGATTTATCATTAACAAATGGTGGGAATTTTTGGAATATTGAATATTGATAGAAATTTCTTGTACTTGAGGCAATGTTTACCTCCATTATATACTCCTCAAATTTTGACTAATGGGATCACTTCATGCAGATCTTGGAGTGCATGTATAATCACTCCCTTTTGTATTGAGAGTGGCAATAGATGTAAAGTGGCATTTATCGCTCCATAAATGTTGCATGCCTTGTTTATATTCAAATAATATGAAGAGGATCAAGTGGATGGAAAACTTAAGGTTGGCAAGCTATTTATCTTTGAGGAATCACATTTAAACCCTACCCTCAACATAGGTGGAGACTAGATTCATTGAAAATGCTATATTTATGATTAAGTGATTTGAATTATCTCGATTGAGTGTGTTGCCATTCTAGGGTGCTTGAGCTACACTAATGACTGTAAAGATGGTTTTTCTTATCTTTTCCTTAAATACAAAACCTTAGATATCTTTGTTGAATTGCCAGCCTATAAAGTCATTGATGTATTTGAATTACATGGTTGAACCCCCTGTAATTGAAAAAGGATCTCTAATTTGATCAAAATAATCTCTTCTTCATCTGCCTCATCCCACCCTTCTCCAAAAATACATATAAAGATTACCCATACCTTGGCAAATGAACATGGAAAGGCAATGATGTAGATTGGTAGCCTTGAAAATATGCTTGAAAGTAGTAATTGGCACAAACTAGGAAAGGCCCATAGATCTTGAAGCTTTGGAGAGCTTCATGGGGTTGTGAATATCATTTAATATCTTTATTGATAGCAATTGCATTGACCACTGATCAGGGGTTAGCCACTTGACCAAGTCAAATGGTGAGAAAGGAAGAAGTTTAAGCAATAATTTACTACTTTATACCATTTTCCAATCTTAGTGATCAATGAATCACACCAACATATCATGATCAATGTGATGTATGCATCTTGGTTGGCTATGTATTGAGCTTCTGTTACTTTTCTCAATCAGTTATGCCTTTGGTTGGTCTCTTTTGTTACCCATGAGATCTACTCTATGTATGATGGTTATGCCCATGGGATGTATCTCAGTTTGACACATTGATCCTTTAACAGTTCTTGGTGCCAATCACATATTCACTCATTGCTAGTTGCAGCTATTCCTTGGGAGTTATAGTTAGAGGCAATAATGGTAGGAGCGGTAATAACTGCAGTGGGAGAGACTCTTAGTAGTCTTGTTCTTAGTCACATGGATAGTCTTGTAGTAAGTCCCATGGCTGTAAGTTCTCATTGATTTGTCATTAGTATGGAAAAATTAAGACACATTCAGCTGGAGTATCATAAAATGCGCGAGGACAAGCGCAAGGAAAAGAGCAAGGGAAATGATGATCGCATCATTGTCCCTAGCAAGTCTAATGTTAAGATTGAAGAGATTAATGTCGTACAGAGATTGATTTTGATGATGATTTCATAATTGCAACTTTTTTTCTTGATACTTTATAGATGACTAATGCTTTATTAGGCTATACTTAGTGTTAGTTGATAGATTTAGGGGCTTCCTTTCATATGACCCCTCATAGAGAGTGATTTCACTCCTATCATAGTATGACTAGATCTGTGTATTTGGGTAATGACCTCGCATTAGAGATAGTTGGTATTGATGATGTCCAATTGTAATTTGGTTCCGGTAGTATGTTCACTTTTCATGATGTATGTCATGTACTAGCTCTCACGAAGAGCCTTATCTCTGTTGGCACTTTGGATGATACATGTTGTGTTGTCTCCTTTGGTGATTCCTCATGGAGGATTACTTGTGGGAATCTTGTCATTGCACGTGGTGCTAAGTTCAATACTCTCTACCCCTTGCTTATATCTAGGTTAGTTGACCATGTTTTGGTAGTGGATGTAGTTCCACATGTATCTCTTTGGCAACATCACCTTGGGTACATGTCCTTGAAAGAAATGAAAATGCTTACCTGATGTAGTATCTTTCACTTCTCGACTATAAGTGTTTTGAGTCTTGTGATCATTATTTGTTTGGTAGGCATAAAAGATTGGCATGACATGCATGGGTGAGCCTTTAGCTATCGTTCATTCAGATGTATGTGGTCCCATGCCCTACAAGTCATTAGGTGGCACGATGTATTTTGTTACCTTCATTGATGACTATACATATAAGGTCTAGGCATACCCTATTAAGTAGAATTTAGAAGTCTTGGCTACATTTTAGCATTGGATTTCTTTGGTTGAGAACCAGTCTGGATATAGGCTAAAATGCCTCAGGTCAAATAATAGGGGTAAGTATGTCTCTAAAGCCTCTCAATGAAGCGTTTTGCCTTTCTTAAGAAGGTGATGGGCATTGGATGGGATGACGTCTTTCCTCATCTTTTTGTACTTATATACATTTGTACTTTGCCACTTTTTTCTTGTTCTCTCCTCATCAGGGGCATGTTTGCCTTTAAGTGGAAGACTGTTGGGGATAAAGGCACATGTGCACCTAGCCATCCATCTATTAGTTACATTGAAAGTACTCGCACTGTGTATTAGTTACCCATACACCTATACATTACACGTAGCAAGTGCTCATCACTGTCACTTCATTATCTATTCTTTCAATGATATTTGAATAAAGGGAAGGTTGGTCACACATTGTGATTGTAGTTCCCACATCTTCTCTCTCTCTCTCTCTCTCTCTCTCTCTCTCTCTCTCTCTCTCTCTCTCTCTCTCTCTCTCTCTCTCTCTCTCTCTCTCTCTCTCTTTTCCACCATAACTCTTGCTTTCGCTCCGTGCTTTAAATTTAGGGCTCACTCCCTTGATCAAGAAACACCAATTAATCAATTCTACTTCTCCAAGGAATCCAAATCTTCAATGCTTATTATAATGATACTTGCTTGCCAAGATTAACCTCTACTTTGATGAAATCCCCAATTCTTTAAGTGCTCTTGAGTGCCATGTGCTATTCATTGTTGTTCATAATAGAAGTTACCTCCAAATATTGATGGGATAAACCAATCTTAATGAAGTAAGTGGTCCTTGGCCTTAATCACGCTCCTACAAGCAAGTGAATGCTAAATGCCCCATCAAATCCATAAGAATATGAGAGATTTTTATCTTGGAGTGCCGTCCATAGTCTTCAAGAGAGGTATAATGCTCCCATTTGTGAAAGATTTCTTCAATCTTTATCCAATAATGGTTTGAAAGGCTCAAGGTGCACTCCTTGAAGCTTTATGAGTAAAAGCCCTTTTAATAGACTAGAACTATCTAAAGATTTATCCAATATACCATGGCTTCCCTTTTTAAAACTAGTCAAGAGAGCTTGAATAGGGTGGAAAAAGATAAATGAAGCCTTGCATGGCAAGATATAGATCTTGCTATGGCTCTTGGCAATGACTAGAGATTGTGCTCAAGAGTAGAGAGAAAAACTTGAAAATCCAATGATAAGGATGAAAGAACTCCACCATTATCCTGCATATGTTAGTATTAAAACTAAAGGCAATGGGAGCATAATGATCATAGATATTGACAAGATGATATTGCAAAGTCTAATGTCAAGCATTATGAAGCATTACATAGACTTAAGACCAAGAAAATCTAGTTGTGATGCAAGAGAGGAGGAGAAGCAACTTGTGTAGGTAGTGTAATCTATAATGAGTGAATGATGCTACCTCTTCAGCTCCAGGCTCACCAAAAGGTAGTCAACATGCTCCAAAACTTGCCAAGAATAAGGATTAAGTGGCTATTGAAGGGGGAAGAGCTAGTGTACATGTGTGGGATTGCACATATATATGTGTATGCAGCTAGGTGGATTAATATAAGTGCATAATACTAGAAGGCAAGATGTAATGTATGAAAGGTGAGCAGGAGTGAGAGTGAGAGAGAAGCACAAGAAAAAGCAAGAGAGAAATGGCTAAGGAGGTTTGAACTCAAGAGAGCAAGGATAGTTTGTTGTGGAAACTCCAACAACCACAATGTGTGACCTACCTTTCCTTTATTATTGCATAGTAAAGAATAAAGAATAAATATGAGAGTGATGGCGGGTGGTTGCCACCTATAGCCTACATGTGTGTGGACACTAAGTACAAGATAAATATAGGTGCCTAGGCATAGTTGGCATTTAGCCCCTAACAACCTCCCATTTAAAGGTTAATATGCCAAAGAAAGGAGAAGAAAATACAAAATATATATATGAATACAACTGGATGAGGAAAGACATCATCTCATCCTACACCCATCATGATGAGTAGATCAACAAGATCTCATCTAACCATAGGGCCTCCTTGAAAGCCTTAGTGGTTGCAATGTACTCAACCTTGTAAGTAGAAAAGGTAGTGCATCTTTACACCCTAGATATCCAATAAAGAATACCTCTAGCAAAGGTGAAGACATAGTCAAATGTGGACTTTCTACTAACTACATAACCTACAGGATCTGAATTAGTGTAGCCCACAACTCTGGTATCCTAGCAACTATAGCAAAGTCAGAAGTCTACAATGCCCTTAAGATATCACATGATAGCCCTTACAATGTCCTAATGTTTCTTGCTATGTGTTGTAATATAATGAGCCACAACTCCCATTACGAATGCTACATTAGGTCTAGTAGCTAGTATCATGGTATACATAAAGCTACCCACTATGGATGCATAGGGAACCTTGGCCATATTAGCCCTCTCATAATCTAATTGGGAATAATTTGCTTGATTGACTTTCACATAGAAAGGTAAAGGGATGCCAATGGGCTTACTTGCCTCCATATGGAGCCACTTGAGTAATCTGTGGATATACTTCTTCTACAATAGGTAGAGAAGTCCCTTAGAGTGAATACATGTAATATGCACATCGAATATGTGAGAAGCATAACCCATGTTCTTCATCTCAAAGCTCTTCTTGAGCTAAGTCTTCAAAGTATCTGACTCACCATGAGCACCCCCAACAATCTGCATATCATCAACATATAGGACTAAAATGACAAGGCTACCATTAGAGGTCTTCGTGCAAAGACACAAATCCATAGTGCTGTGAGTATAGGACTATGAATGCACGAAGGCATCAAAATTATGATACCACTCCCTTGCTACATTCTTAATATCATAAAGAATCTTTGTCAACTTGCATACTAGGTATTCCCTGCCCTTTTCCACAAAGCCCTTCAACTGCTACATGTAGAATTTGTCATGTAAGTCCCATATAGAAAAGCTATCTTAATAACTATCTGGTATAAGTATAGATCCAAGTGTTCAACCAATGCCAAAATCAAGTGAAGGATAGTCATCTTGACCACATGAGAGAAGATCCATCAAAGTCAACTCTCTTTTTCTATTTAAAATCCATTGCAACCAATCGAGCCTTATATGCTAGCCTAGGAAAACTAAGGGTGATTTTTAGCTTATACATCCACTTGCATGGTGGAGGGGAACTTCAAGCTCTACCCCGAGACCTACATACCACTTATTGCTCAAGTGTTTCGAACTGAGCGGCCATGGCTACCTCTCACATAGTCGATGCGCAATGCCTACCTTACAGGTGTAGTGAGCTTACCTTGTTGCTCGATCGAGTACCCTCCTCTTTCTTGCACACCGGTAGCTCCACATGTTGAGAATCAGCAATCACACTCACTCAAACAACCTCTTTGTATGGAGCTTCAGGGTCAAGGATATGCAGGCTAACCTATCCCATATGCACAATGGTGCCTACTGCAGTTTCCTACTTTCCTATAAAGCATTGTACTTGCTTCCTTTTCTTAATGCAATGATAGTACTCTTTTCTTTTCAGTGAAGTGTCAGTGTCATTGTCCACATACACAAGATTGTGTTTATGAGTCCAAGTCTCAATCTTGGAACCTAATTCACTTGTGTAACAAACAGTGTCTTGGTCTTCTCCATCATGAGTCCACTCTTCTCTTTCCATCCACCATAACCAACTGCCATGCTCTAGATCTCGTAACCTTAACATGGTATCAGAGCACAGCTGAGCATGGCTTAGCATGGTTCAGGTCCTCTCTCTGCTCTCTCAGTTTCTCACAATCTCTATCCAGCTCAGCTCAAGTGTTTGACTTCATCTCCAACTCCATTTTCACTCTCTACCCCTTGGCAGCCATAGCCAACCTGCAACCTACCTCTGTTGGAGGAGCTGGATCTCCAGTTACAGGGCATATCTTCACTTGCTTTCTTCTAGAGAAATGTTCCTTGACTCAGGGCGCTGCATCCTATCACTTCAAACACCAACATTGGTGAGCTACAGATCCAGCATTGCGAAAATTTGTCGTCGCTGTCCAGACTGCGCTGCTGCTGATTCGTACATCATATTCCGCCTGCACACATCGCGATGCTGATGAAGATCACAGGGCTTTGATAGGCCTTGGAAAGAGCTACATTTCCATAAAAAAAGTTTTGGAAATGATCAACCATAGCTCCTGCAATCTGCAAAAAACCAGGCCTCTCTCTGAAACCCTAAACTGTCAGCCATAGCCAAAATCTCTCAAGCTTTTTTTTCCTCATTTTTCTCACTCCTGACACTAAACCAAGCTAAAGCCCACTCTAATCCATTGACCCAGCATCAAATCAAGGAGGGGAAGGACCTGAGAAGATTGAAGAACGACCGAATGATCCCGAACAAGAAGAATCAAGCTCAACATCAACACTGACATAGTGTGTTTTCACACTGTCATTAACTGTGTCTCTTGACACATTGCAATCTGCTCTTCTACTGATAAAATCTCAAAATTCTGGTGTTGATTTGCTGCTAATCTTGCAACCTCAACATGGAAAAAGACTCTCCAAATGCTCGATTCAAAGGAGTCGGGTTCCACACTTGGCAAACCCGCATCAAGCTCATCCTGATGAAGAAGGGTATTTGGGCCATCACAAATGGCAAAGAGAAGAAACCTCGAGATGCGGACCTTGCAGTTACTTGGCAGAAGAATGATGACAAGGCACAAGCCATCATCAAACTGGAATTGGACGACAGCTACATTCATCATGTGGATGCCTGTGACACGTCCCATGACACTTGGGATAAATTGGATACCCTATTTGGTGCACAGTCAAAGTCGTCTAAATATGGTCTATTAATTGAATTTTTCCGACTTGATATGAAGCCTCATACATCCCTGGCATCCCATCTGAACTACATGGAAAGCCTGCTTACTCAACTTGCAGGAATAAAGCTAAAAATGGATGAAGATGTCTGTATTGGTGTCTTGTTAAAAAGTTTTCCTCCTATCTATGATAATGTATCAACCACTCTAACCAATATGCCTGATCCTCAACTTGTTGATATTAAAGCCTCTCTGTTAGAAGAAGAAAAGAAACTTAAAAGCAAAGAAGAGCCCAGCACTTCAAAGGATGAACAAATGTTATATGTAAACAACAGATACAAAGGTAAAAAGGAACCGCTCTTCTGTGACTTCTGCAAAAGGACCGGACATACTGAGAAGTTCTGTCATGCTAGGAAGAGGTCCCAAAAGGCCTATCTTGCAGCTGTGAAAGAAGAAGAAGACCATGGACCAAAAGATGAAGAAGAAGATGAAGATGAAGACCACCAGGATCGGAAGGACAAGACTCATCAGTCCTTCTACTCTCATAGCTCTGATAGACTGTTTTAAAAGCCTTGTACTTCCTTGCCCTAATGCTTCTTGCCATAAGCTTTGTAAACTCCTTATGTAACTTGGCATTATAGTCCCTGTACACTTTGTGAGGCCCCTGTTATAGCCTCTGGATGTCCATCATGTTTTGGTGCCCACACTTAGCCTTTTCTGCAACAGCCTCTGGTGTCTACCATGTTTATGGTGTGCCCACACTTTGCAGGTGGTTCTCATTACAGCCTCTACACACTTTGTGCCTTTCTAGTTGTGATTGAGGAGGGGTGTTGAGAATCAACAATCACACTCACTCAAACAGCCTCTTTGTATGGAGCTTCAGGGTCAAGGATATGCAGGCTAACCTATCCCATATGCACAATGGTGCCTACTGCAGTTTCCTACTTTCCTATAAAGCATTGTACTTGCTTCCTTTTCTTAATGCAATGATAATACTCTTTTCTTTTCAGTGAAGTGTCAGTGTCATTGTCCACATACACAAGATTGTGTTTATGAGTCCAAGTCTCAATCTTGGAACCTAATTCACTTGTGTAACAAACAGTGTCTTGGTCTTCTCCATCACGAGTCCACTCTTCTCTTTCCATCCACCATAACCAACTGCCATGCTCTAGATCCCGTAACCTTAACACCACAATCCTTGAGGCAAGCTCAAGCAACCTCAATCCCTCTCCCAAGAGCTCCATCCTCCATAGCCATGCGCAAGACAAGAGAAGAGAAGAAAGGAAGGGAAGATGAAGAGAGAAAATGGAGAGCTTCCTCTCCAAGATCCCTCACTCTCACACAATCTCTCCCTCACTCCCTCACACTCTCTCAATCCCTCTCTCAAGCACAAGCAAGGAGGCAAGAAACAAGAGCAGAAGAAGAAGAAGAAGAAGAAGAAGAAGAAGAAGAAGAAGAAGAAGCTTTGGCCACACACAAGAATGAGCTTCTCATTCACTTTTCAACTTTTCTTGCCTTACTTTTCATGGGCGGTCATCCCCTTTTTTACATGGCCAGCCATTAGCCTAGGCCCATTTCTCATTTTCCACCGTTCTAGTCTATCCTATTCCCAACTAATGCATACAATTTGCACAGGAGTGAGCTTGGCGCTCTGTTACAAGGATTTGGGAGCGTTTTCACACTTAATGGTGCGCTTTTTACTCTTTTACTCTCCTTGGGCGACTCTAAGACTTCTTGAGGGTCGTGCCCGTGCTTTTAATTTTTTCCAGGGTCTGGTTACCGGTTAAGGCGCCTTTTTCTTCTTTTTATCCTGCGCCTTTTGCTATTTCCTTTTTTCCATTTCCCGCTCCTCTGTGCTGCGGTAAACATTACCCCCCTCCTAGCCAAGTGCCAGTCCCATGGCACTGTGGTGGGAGGTAGTGGGATAGATGATGCTGTCTCGCGAGGTGGAACTAGTGGATAGATGACACTGATGCTTGTGAATGAGAAGTGATGGGGTTTGATGACGATTGACTAGGAGAGATTCCGGCGTGCTTTAGGCTCCATGAAGATACTTGGCATCTTTCACATTGTTGTGGCGCTTCTTTAGGTAGCCGGTTGTCCTTTGAGTATCCGAAACACTTGAAGCAATAAGCAATCCCTTAGGAGGATGGTATTGGAGGGATTTATTCTGGAAAAACCCCCCGAACGCTATTTGCCTTGAAAATCCGTGGTTGTGGTTGAAGATCCTTGTCTTTGAGTAGAAGGTCTTCAGCTTTGAGTTGAAGGTCTTCAGGCTTGTGGAATCAATATAAGCAATCCGTAGATCTTGAGGCGTTGGGCAGGGATCGTTGGATGATGAGGTTCCAAGATCTATGCCAATGGCAGATCCATCATTGGGGTTTCCTTTTGCTTGATTTGGTTCAGTCATGGCAGCCATCAGTAGACGGATGTTTGGCAACATGAAGTGTGTTGAGCCCTTTAGACCTTCGCAGTGTGAAGCTTCAAAGTTGTGGGAATGGAGTCATGTCCGACTCATGGAAAAATTCCTTGTCATTGGAGGATGTAGTGGATGATCTTCTTCAGCCGAGCAGCCAGTTCTATAAACACGAACATAACATGCAAGAAAAGTTGTGCACTTCCTAGGGGGTGTGTCTGTCTCACTGTGTAGTGCATGGTGCTCGTGCCAATGGAACTGGGAGATGGGTCTAACCTTGGGCAAGCCCTTGGTAATGTCCCACTCTTGAGGACCCAGTTCGTGCGTCATTGGAGGTGTGGTGCAAAACTTAGGGTGACAGGTCTGAAAGTCCTGCCCTTGATGTGCCCTAAGTGTGAAGTGGGGGAGTTTTCTGTTCTGCCCTAAGTTCGATTGGTCTCTGAGGTTCTAATGGTCAAACTAGGTCTTGGGGGTGTTCAGGGTTGCATCCTAGGGGTTAGGTCTGTGGCAGGGTCAACTAAAGATCCTTATCTTTTCCTTCTGGCAGGATGGTCCGATTCTGGGAATCGGACAGAGCTGATCCGACTCTAGGAGTCGGACGGTTCGATTCTTGCAGTCGGACAGGTCTGGCCCGACTCTAGTAGTCGGACGGGGTTGGTTCGATTGTGGGAGTCGTCCGATCCTGGTGGTCTGATTCTGGGAATCAGACCACGAGGGTGGTCCTATTTTCAAAGTGATTTGATTATGGATTGGTCCGAGTTCGACTATAATGGTCCGACTATGATAGTCCGACTCTAGTGGGCAGTCCGAGTGCCACGTGACACGTCCGATTCTGGGAATCGGACAGGGCTGGTCCGACTCCCTTAGTCGGACGGTCTGATTCTGGGAGTCGGACAGTCCAACCCCAGGACTCGGGTGGTCCGATTCTGGGAATCAGACCACTGCGAGCTGGTCCGATTGCATCTACGGCGGGCGCGATTCCGACGCATTTGGATCCCTCTTGATGTCTGCTGCACACAATCACTATAGACTTCCCATATCTGATTAGAGCACTATTAAGAAACACCAGACTCACCTAGAGCAGCACAAATCGATGGCACCCAGAATCGTGGTAGCGCTCCCTCTTCCTGTCAACCAGAAGCTCTCTCTCTCTCTCTCACACACACAAGGCTAACCAGTGAAATGAGGTTTGTCCTGGCCTCCCAAGCCTCTTAAGGTCCTTTCCTAGCACTGCAAAACCTTACAGCCAGTTCCCTTTCCCTGTTTCACCCAGAAACTTGAATCTGGTCCCTTGTTTCCTTGTTTCCAGCAGCAGCCAAAACCTCTGTTTTCTCTTTTCTTAACCTAATCTAACCTTAATCTAGTGCAGCCAACATGCAAAACATAAATGCAGAATGGTAGTCCTAAACTAATGCTTCCAACAAATCCAAATACTTACTTGTTTCACGGATTAAACCCTCCTAAATCTCCTAGTTATCTCGAGCACCGGTTCAGGCTGCAAACCCTACTTCTATGCTCAATTTGATGTGCGGCGCACTCAAGGCTCGATTCCGTCGGTCCCGGCAACGGAACCAAAATGGAGGGGAACTTCAAAATCTACCCCGAGACCTACGGACCACTTATTGCTCAAGTGTTTCGAACCGAGCGGCCATGGCTACCTCTCACATAGCCGACGCACAATGCCTACCTTACAGGTGTAGTGAGCTTACCTTGTTGCTCGATTGAGTACCCTCCTCTTTCTTGCACACCGGTAGCTCCACGATCCTTGAGGCAAGCTCAAGCAACCTCAATCCCTCTCCCAAGAGCTCCATCCTCCATAGCCACACGCGAGACAAGAGAAGAGAAGAAAGGAAGGGAAGATGAAGAGAGAAAATGGAGAGCTTCCTCTCCAAGATCCCTTACTCTCACACAATCTCTCCCTCACTCCCTCAGACTCTCTCAATCCCTCTCTCAAGCACAAGCAAGGAGGCAAGAAACACGAGCAGAAGAAGAAGAAGAAGAAGAAGAAGAAGAAGCTTTGGCCACACACAAGAATGAGCTTCTCATTCACTTTTCAACTTTATATACATGCCCTACTTTTCATGGGCGATCATCCCCTTTTTTACATGGCCAGCCATTAGCCTAGGCCCATTTCTCATTTCCCACCGTTCTAGTCTATCCTACTCCCAACTAATGCATACAATTTGCACAGGAGTGAGCTTGGCGCTCTCTTATAAGGATTTGGGAGCGTTTTCACACTTAATGGTGCGCTTTTTACTCTTTTACTCTCCTTGGGCGACTCTAAGACTTCTTGAGGGTCGTGCCCGTGCTTTTAATTTTTTCCAGGGTCTGGTTACCGGTTAAGGCGCCTTTTTCTTCTTTTTGTCCTGCGCCTTTTGCTATTTCCTTTTTTCCATTTCCCGCTCCTCTGTGTTGCGGTAAACACATGGCAATGCATGTTTAAGCAAGGAAACCATATCCCAGGTATGATTCTTCTATAGTAAGTCAAACTCAGAGTGCATAGCCCTTTCCTAAGAGAAACTTTCACTTGTGCACATAGCCTTCTCATAAGGGGCTCATCAAAATGTGTCACCATAACATAATGTACAAAAGGGTCATACCAATTAGGAGGACACAAGGCTTTAGTAGAGTATCACAAAACTAGTTGTGGAGCCGGTACACCCTATCCTCTCTATCCATCATCAACATGATATTACACAAAAGGATGATCTTGGGCCACTAGAGCATCAACAACAGTTATAGGTTGTCTAACTAGGACTGGATGTATGATAACAAGAGGTTCCTCTTGAAAGATCATGTGCACCTCAATCACCTATTCAGGTTGCTTATGCATCTTCTCCTCATGAAACACAACATCATGGCTATAGATAACTTTTCAATATTGTGGATCCCAAAGATGATATCCCATCTCACTTGCATCACCATATCTAAGAAAGATGTATTCAATACACTTTGAATCCAACTAGTTATGCTTATCTTTGGGAATATGGCAAAATGCCTCACAACCAAAGACTTTCAAGTGTGCATATAAGGGAGTTTACTAGACTATACCTCCTCAAAAACCCTATCACCAAGAGCAGTGCATGGAGCTCTATTAATCAAGTGAACTATAGTAGTCATTGCCTTAGCCCAAAATGTATGAGGTAAGCTTGCATAACTAAGCATACTATAGACCTTCTCCTGAATTGTCCTATTCATACACTTTGCAATACTATTTTGGGCTCAGGTATAGGAGGCGATCAATTGATGTGCTTATTAATACCTTGGTGATAGCAGAAATGCTCAAAAGCATGTGAGACATACTCACCCCCATTATCAAATTATGGGTATCTAAGCCTATACTCAGACTAGTTCTCAACCAAAGCAATAAAGTGCTGAAATGTGGCTAAAACCTTTGACTTCTACTTTATAGGATAGATCTAGACTTTATGAGAGAAGTCATCAATAAACATGATAATGCACTTAGCACCACCCAAGGACTAATAGGGCATGGGACCACAAATATATGAATGAATAAGAGCTGGGGGCTTATCCATGTACGTAAATCAAACTTCTTATGAGAGTTAATTTTTGCTTACCATATAAACAATGATCACAAGAATCAATACATGAATAATCCAAGGGTAGGAGATACTAGAAATGAGTTAAAACTTTCATTCCTTTCAGTGACATATTTCCAAGGTAGTGATGCCATAGAGATATATGAGAGAGGTCTAACACTTAATACATGATCAGTGGATTGAGAGATAAGCAAAGGATAAAGACTATCAATCTTGCTACCTCTACCAAAAAGGAGGTTGCTACAAGTGATTTTCCATATAGAATTACCAAAACAAACATGATACCTACCATCATCCAACTATCCTATAGAGGTAAGGCTTCTGGTCAAAGCCAATATAAAATGTACATCATGGAAGATAAATGAAGTACCAATGGGAAATTGTAGACACATTAATACCAATAATATCACATACATGATCAAACCCTAGGTGTATTGAACTAAAAATAGTATGATAAGTATGGAACCAACTATGACATGGGGTCACATGAAAAGAAGCACCCAAATCGAGTAACGGGCACTAAGAGAAAGAAGACTAACCATCAATCAACTGTGTGGTACCACTTGAAGAAGTAGCCAAAATATAATCATATCATATCAATGGTACTCTAATACATTAATCTCCTCAATCTTGATAGTGGACTTAGTTATACACTGATCATCAAATATCTTAGCAATATCCCATACTTTTCCTTTGCCTTTCTCATGCCTATCTTGGTACATTTTATGGCACGATGGGCATATATGTCCTTGTTGGCCATAATGATGATAGGTAAGAGAAGGCTTAGGACCACAAGATTTGCTACAACCCTACCCAAGAGGTCTAAACTTAGATCTATTCTTATATGGATCTCTATCATGGTGGTCATAACTACCGCTAGTATTATTCCTACCTCTAATTGTACGAGTATGAGAGGCACATGATGCATCGATATTCTTTTTTTTAAAAAACTTTCTCAATAAGCAAGGCTCCCTATACACCTCAGTATTTAAAACCATTCTTAGGGGCATTAGCGTCAATAGTACGAAATGTATCCCAAGGCTTTAGAAGAGTGGCAAGCAAAAACATAGACTTTATGTTATCATCAAAGATGATCTTCTGCGAGGTAAGCTAACTACAAATAGAGTAAAACTCATTCTAATGAATAGATATCAGAGTGCCTTCCTTCATATGAAGGTCCACAAGCTTTTTGAGCCAATACAACTACAAAGCACAACTTTGCTTATCATAAAGATCATGTGCTTTCTCCCATAAACTACCATGCACCACTTTTAGACTAATATGAAAGTGTACTGGCTTAGACAAAGACAAAATGATAGTGGACTTATATAGTTCATTGAGGTCATCTCAAGTGTCAGACTCCATTTCTTTAGACTTTATGCCTTTGCATTTTAATGGCCTAACATGATTCTTTTGCATCAAAACTTGCCATATCTAGGTCTTCCAATAGTTAAAGTTATTGTCACCAAACTTATCAATGTTAAAGGTGGCACTATCAATAGTTAAAGTTATTGACATCCAACTTATCAATGTTAAAGCTAGCACTATCCCGAGAGGCACTAGAAGCACTTGCCATCATTACTATCAAATAAGTAGAAAATGGCCTCTTGTAATAATTATAAATTAGTCCCAAAATTGAGTAAAAAATGAATACAAGGAGGGGAGAACAACCTACAGTATTGCCAGGGAGAACAACCTACAATATTGCCACTTACAACGTAGAAGCACTACCATGTCTGATACAAGTGTCTACTCTCAGTAAGATAGCTTAAGATAGAATTTTAGTAATACTATCCATAGAATTGTAGTAAATAATTAGTAGGAAAATGTCCAAAATAGAGTGCTCCATTCTCACAAAAGTCTAGATAGTAACATGACTTACAATGCAACTAAGTGTCCAAGAAGGAGCATGCAACCCCAAGTACCAAATACTGTCAAAGAATCCAAAAGTATCAGATACAAATGCATCCCAACCACTAGGTAACCATGTATATAATCTAACTCTGAATAAGAGATCTCCAAACAATTATGAGATCCACCGAGCTCCAACCAACTCACTACTCATAAACAGTAAAGCTCAACACATAATGAAGCATGTATCCATGACTAACAATCTATTTGACAAGAGGAAGTATTGGGGAACCAAATATCAAATAAATATAAGCATGTAGTGATGAATGACTACAAGGACATAAATCAATGAATATATAGAGAGATTGCACAAGCTCCAAAGGCCAATTTCTACAATATAAAACTCAAAATACTCCCATTGGAAGTAAATAGAGTGTCAGACAACAAAGTAAGCTCAATGTATATACATTATAACATCCCAAAATGCCAAGTAATACATCTAGGAGCATATAAATGACATAAATTATCCAAGCTCTAAGTGGTAAAGAATTGACAAATGCAACATCCATTGATTATGAATGTAAAGGAGCTTGAAATCAAGGCTCAAAGCTTAAAAAAGAGCATATTCACTATTATCGACAATGATAATCATGCATATGATCCAATAGCATTCTTGAGTGGAAAAGAACTGACAAATGCAACCTCCATTGATTATGAATGTAAAGGAGCTTGAAATCAAGGCTCAAAGCTTAAACAAGAGCATATTCACTATTATCGACAATGATAATCATGCATATGATCCAATAGCATTCTTGAGTGGTTGATCACAGAAATCTCTAATCGATTTGTAGAGCCGCCCCAAGAATTAATACATTATCCCAACATTAAACCTTTGTGCATAAGTATTAGAGAAACATAAATATTTGAGAGTTTGTTGCCCCAAACTATGAATAGTAGGTCTTCCCACCACAACAATGAACCAATGGCTAATCATTCTCTTCTAGAATAATGCTTGAGACAAAGTCTAATATATTGGGAAGAGCCCCCAAAGGCTAGACAAGAAGTAGGAGGGAGAGGTTAGAGTAGCTATGGGATGCAAGAGCAATCAAGTATTCCCTAAAATTGCACAAAAAATTGTAGGGGTTGCTCTTGGGCTCTCTTGTTGTGGCTAATGCCTTTGAGTGCTATCACATTGATCAATGATCCCCTGGAAGCTTAAAGGGAAATCGAGAAGGTGGGAAAGCTACATGCATACCTCACTTAGATGAAGACTTGGATGCCATGGAAGCTCAGTTGAAGCTCCCTTTCTTGGACTAAAGTAGAATGGTTGAAGCTCCTTGAATGGCCACTTTGATACTAGTTAAAATGGGGAGCACGAGAGAGTGAAAGAGAAGCACAAGCGAAAGCAAGAGAGCAATGACCATGGAGATTTGAACTCAAGAGAGCAAGACCGATTTGTGGGAATGCCAACAATCATGATGTGTGACCTGCCTTCCCTTAATTATCCATAGCAAAAAATAAAGAATAAATAGATAATGATCTCGGCAGTTGCCACCTATATCATACAAGTGTGTAGGCATAATATAAGATAAATATAAGCGGCTAGGCACAAGTGGCCTTTAACCCCCAACGATGTAAGACTTAGTGAGTTGAGGTGGATTAATGCCATGAACTTGTGTGCCATGCACTATGCACCATCCATTGTGTGCCATGCACTATGCACCATCCACTATGTGCCATGCACTATGCATTGTGCATTGATGTGGAGTGCATTGATATCGACAAGCACTGTAAGGTATCGCCTTCCTTCCTCTCTTGCTACCCCTTGATCCCCACTTGTAAATAGAGTAGGCATTAAGTGAAAGAGGGGAAATGATACAAAGGCCTAAACAAGTATGTGAGTGTGCTATAATTTTAGGTGCATGGTATTATGTGCATGGTGTATGCGAGGGTGTAATGCACATGTGCACTGTACATTGTCTATTGTGCATTGTGTATGTATAGAGTCTATAGGGATGGACACTATAGATGCCGCCTTTCGTTCTCCTTCTTCCCCCCTTACTCCTCCTTGTGAACATGGCTAGTGTTAGGAAAATAAAAGAAAGAGGAAAGATGATCTAGTGTGAGAATGTGGTGTATAGTGGATGGTGTGCACATGTGTACATGTACGTGTGTGCCAATGTACATATATATGTGCACTATGCACTATGCATTGTAACCTGTAGCAGATTCACAAAGAACCAAAATAATTTAATGCACCTCAAACTACCTAACCTTAATCAACCAAGAATTTAAATTGATGTGTTAGAGAATCTTCTCTTTCCTCCCCCCTTGCAACTAGGGTGGGCGTTAGAGAAGCCAAGGTGTCATGCAACCTCCCCCCCACTCTCTTTCTTTGATGCAACACTACCCCCTTTAACTCATGGATGCAACCAATGAATCTTAAAGGTTTTGCACAATCTTTTAATAGAATCTTACCTCTTGAATTGATGGTTGATTGAAGCTTTTCCTTCCTTGCTTGTGGCGACTCCACTACCTTGTCTTGGCAGTCTCCTCCCTCTCCAATGCTCTTTCTTATTCTTAGTCATTCCTTCTTTCTTTTGGTGGTGTTGCATGGCCAATGAAGCACAAGAAAGAGTGGCATGAAGAGAGAAGGGAAAGAAGAGGGATGCCACTATGATGAGAAAAAGAGGGTGTTTCCTATGGATGAGATGCTAGACACCAACACATAGAGTGGGGCAAGTAGCAAGTAGATGATGATGGATTGCAAGGTGACTACCATGAACAACAGGGGGAGATGTTCCCATTTGCAAAATATAATTCTAATGATGATTATGATGATTTTGGTGTTGATTATGATGATAATGACAATGATGATGCTATGGTAATTCTTCATCAGCTCCAGACAATGAGGACAAGGTGGATGCTTATGAACAATAGGGTGTGATGGATAGGAGGCATTCGAGATGATTATGATGATAATGATGATGAGGTTGTTGCTACTAATTATGATGATGAAGATAATGGTTAAATTACAACATGACAATGTATGTAGACATTAGAAAAAGACAATGATTACAATGATGGTGATGATTATGATAGTGCTACTAATGTTGTTGATGAAGATGATGGGCACCAAATCAATTAGGATTCTCAACAAAACAAGCGTGCACCCTAGGACATGAAAGAGTCTATAGTGAGGCATTAATTAGCAATAGGGTGACCCATAACAGAGATGGTTGCTCCCTACATTTCCTAGATCTACATTTACTTTTTTCTTGGTTGGTTACTTCCAAAAGCAACCTTAATCCATTGTATCTTTATCATGCATGAGTTATCTATCTCTCGACAGACTATCTTTATTACTAAAACTCAAGCTTACCTACAACTCTTGAGGTGTACTTGTGCTTGGAAGTGATGTACTAGTCTTAAGAAAAACTTGTAATGAGTATTCTTTTCTTCCTATATTTCCTTGCAACAATTCTTTTAATGGTGGTTATTACTTCCATTTTCATCATTCCCATTCAAGCATTTAGTCCATAAAAATGAAATCTTAAGACTAACTCGACCTAGACAATAAAAACTAACTTATTGCTCACGTTTCAGAGTTGTGTCTACATACCTTTCCTAATCCATGATGCGAGGTACATGTGTGAATTTGTGGTTGATGTGTCCTTGGTCCTAACAATAAAACCAAAATATCACACTCTACAAGCATTAGGGGAGTTTTGAGGTGTGTCGCTATTAGCGTTGTGCAAAACTCAAAAATACCCTATAAGTGATCCCAGTAAAGAGAGAAAAAATCTTAGAAAGTAAAATTATTTTTTATATTTTTAAAAAACTTCTATATTTTGGTAAGTAAATATATAAAAAATCATTAATAAGTCATTATCGTGATATTCTCATGGCCACATCAAATCTAGAAATCTAGGCCGCCATAAAGGTGACAAAGGTTGTTATAATGAAGATCTTGCTCATCCTCATTAAAGTGAAAACTAATACTCAATTTGAATTTTGTTTGATGTTTGATTACTTCTCTCCATTCTCACTCTTTTCTTTCTTGCCCCTCCTTACTAGTTTCTTCTTCGTTTTCCTTTTTGTTTCTAATTCACATAGTTTTTCAATCCAATCTTCTAAACACATCCTTAGCTATAAATCAGTCATCCAATGATCTTTGTAGCTCTAGTAAAAGACCGCTCTATTTGAGTATGAACCAATAAGGAATAGAACAAAACCCATTACTATTACAGAGTCTACAAAACATATGCTCATGTTTGAAGGAAATAAGAATCTTGATCTTTGGTTAGATGGTATGCTATATTTTACTAGGGATTAGTCATTCAATGATCTCCCTAGCTCTAGTAAAAGACCTCTGTATCATCTTTATATTGAGTTGGTAGTGAGTTAGGCTATATCCTAAAGATCCTAGCAAAAATAGCACTCTACCTTTCTATAATAGCTCTTTATTGATGAGGTTCATGCATAATGGTTATAATGGATTTCTAGGTTATATACTTAACTTGGTTGCAGAAAAGGATGTCCTTAGATTGGAGAATCATCTTTTATCAAAACGTAACAATGAGTTATTGCAAAAGCTAGAGGGCTACCAATAGAGGATTCATTTGTTGGAGAAACACATCAAATCTTGTCGATGAAAGAAAACTATTTTAGGCATTCAAAATTGACAAAAGGTTCTTAAAAATATTGAGAGTCTCAAATGAGGAGGAGGTGGTTATAGTAAAAGAATACAAGAAATAAGATATTTTTTTCACTTTAAAAATATTAAATATGACTTTTTTATAATTAATTATATTGATTGGTGATGTTAATTTTATTTAGGTCTCTTCTTTCAACCGAATGCAATTGAAAGAGATTCTTTAAAAGCATCTGAATTTTATTATCATATTCTTCCTTTAGTAGTTTCAAAAGATATTTTGGAGAAGAAGAAATTTAAAAAGGCAAAGAAACAATAATTGGGGTTATTTATAAAGTATCATTCTTTGGATATTGAGTTAGTGCAAAAGACACTAGATAGTATCAGTATTAGTCAAGATGCTTATATGTAACTTTTCTAGCTTTTACAATCAAATATGAAGCAAAGGTAGGTATGCAATTGCATACTTCCAAGGCCATCTGTGGGTTAGAACTATCAATCATTTAGTGAATAATAAAGTGATGGAGATTTTGGGTGAGCATTTCCATATCAAGGCTAGCTTCAAGGGCAAGAAAAAGGAAGTTGTATTTATTGAATTTAAGAATATTTTCCTTGACTTGCCCACCCTACAATGTTTAATGATTAGATTCTATGACTTGTCACTAGAAGAGGTACACGGAGTGGCTAGACTTATGATTAAACTTGATGAAAGTGAGATTTTGAAATACATAAAATTAGAGAGGATCTCTATAACCTTGATGAATAGAGCACTTTCATCAGGTCATTGCAATCACCCAATGTCATTTGAATACAACATTTGGTGGCTATTTAGGATCATTCGAAGGAGATATAGAGGATTTTGATATATTGTATTGGGTTTTTCATCAATACATGATGTTATTAAGAGACAACAAGAAGGAGAAGAGCTATTTGTTGAAGGATTTGGGCACTATAAGATGGATTGCCACATAGCTAGTGACTTGAAGATACTCAAATGTATATACAATGTGTCAAGGGGAGCCAATTCTAGATCTCATTGCCTATATTGCATGTCCCTAGCCATAGAGTTGAACTCAAGCAATTGGAATATAGCTTCCTCTAGGCACAACAAGGATCCTTAGTTTAAGCCAATCCTAGATATTCCTTTAATGAATGCCTATATTTGCATACTTCATATGCTTTGCAGGATGATTAAAAAGCTTGTTCATCTTTATATAGGATTTGCATGGATGCTGAAGCCATTATCAACTGGAATAGATGTTATAACAAAGATTGAAAGTGTCTTATTTGAAATTGGTTTGCATGGTGGTAATGTTGTTATTGAACTAGATCTTCAAAAGTCTAAGGATGGCAATTGTGTCCTCAAAAAGCCATCTATTGGTGGAGTGAAGGTTCCTAGGTTTTCATGGGAGACTTGGTAAGATAAACTTTAGGAATGGTGGCTCAACTATTAGATATATAATGCAATTAAGGATCATGCTAATAATGGACAAGCTCGGAATAGAAAAGCTAATGTTTGGGAAATACTAGACAAAGTATTCTTTTATTGTGATAGAACTGAATGGAATGATGGTGATCTCAAAGACTTAAAAAATAATTAAATCTTTTTAAAGAGGCAATGGACAGAAGCTTGGTGTGATCAACACTTCACTCACTATATGTGGTAAGAAGTTTGCATATGTATGTCTCCATTATCTAGCTTATATAAGGTTTTTTGAATTCACTTTCTGTATTTGTTAACTATGTAGCATATTTTATACAACCATGCTTCATATTTTATTAAGAAATATTGATCTCTATCTATCTGGTTAATCCAAGGTATAGAAAAATCATATTATCAAGCAAGAACAAAATTCTTTAAACATACAAGACATGAAGGTGGAAGATACAAAGCAAACAATTTATTAGAGGTCTTCCAATGATTCTATAGACAAATTGGGCACAAATTCAAGCTTAAAGACACAACCACATCATGCTATACATAATCTTTGGCAAGGACTATACAAACTATCACCCAAAGAAGAAAAGAGGGATATTTAAGCTCTTGTGCAAAACAAATATTTTCAAAATGGTTACAAAATAGAAAAAGAGATGGAAAAAGATGGGTTTCAAGAAACTTTTGACATCTTTTAGTTTGACTCTATTACAAAAGAGTCTCTAGTTTCAAGCAACTCCCTAGGGCCTCTAGAGGGATCTTTTGTTCCATCCCACTCAATAAGACCTTTACATTTCAAGAACTCTTGTTTCCTACAGCCTATAAGAAGCTTCAAATTCTTAGCATGTCCTACATGGAAGAGCAAATAAGAGCCAATAACTCCAACGTATTCTACCCTAGATCCACTATATCCAGACGTAAAGCCAAAAACTCTTATAGATTCTTCCTTCTCTACTAAAATTATATTATCTGATTCTCTATTGAAAACTTGGGATCCAATCACCTTGGAGATAGCTTTTAAAGCCGTCATTGGCATGCTTGGAGAGCTTGACAACCTGCTATGATAAATTGCAACAATCGCTTGATTATTTAACCTTCCAATATAATGACCAAGGCCTTGACTTTTGCCAAAGCTTCGATGGTCTTGAGTCCTTGGCTCTTCCAAGAAAGTTGTTTAGATCTTCAATTTCTATTTGCGCAATAAACCACAATAGTGTTAGATGTCAATAGATAAATATCATATAATATTTATCTATAATGCATAACAAGCTCCAATATAAACCTCAATGGATATCTTAAAATTATCTTCTATATCTTAGAGTTTTCATTTTCTTCAAGAAGACTATCATCATAAAGATTCATTGAACTTTTTGGTTTCTCCTCTGATGGAGACTTCAATTTCTATTCATACCCCATGTCATCAATACCAAGTCGCATGCTAAACTTGTGAGAACTCTTCTTTTGTAGGTAGCCTCTCCTTTTCATATTCCATGATGTGATTAATACATGAATGCAAGGCTATAGAGTTGTCTTGAAAATTCTCTCCCTCAACATCAAGACTTGCTAGCAATTCCTATTCATAACCTATAAAATTCTTATCATTTTGACCCCATCTTGCAAGGATTGCTAAGTAGTAATTTTTTTTGAGATAAAAAAAGGTATTGAATATCATTTAGCGATACATATTTATTTTTATTGATGAGGTAAGTGGAAAATATTGGGACACAATCAAGAGGACCTCATTCAATCTCTGCACTCAACTCTATCTCCTTTTCTTCCACTTTTGTAATATTTTCACTTTTAAACAAATCGACATCAAATCCCTGCACTAGTTGGTTCTCAACATCCTCCTGAAACATTTTTCCCTTCTCTTCAACCTCTTTATCTTTACTACAATATCATTTGTCTTCTTCTCTTGTATTGTATATAAAGAAACACTGTCCATATACTGAGATATACAAGAAATTCAATATCCTTATAGACAAGAAGACATTGATGTTGATTTTGATGAAAAGGGCAATCAGCTTTCCACTTCTTAAATCCCTCATCTCAATGAGGCTAAACCTTGTTTGCAAAGTTGTTCTAGCTACATTGGTAGCTTCCACTACATCAATGTAATGGACAAATCCCTCAATCTCTACACCCTGCATATGTCTATTATAACACTCCATATAATCCTTCAGTTTGTCTTCAAGATCCTTCAAGAGATTTTATAAATCAACAGGAACATTGAGCATATCTTTGATGTAGTTGAATCTACATGAATTTCCAGTTGCATGAATGAAATCAAAGAGGTTCTCATCACATGTATCCTCCAAATCCTCTTCCTCCATTCCCTCTAGGGAAATCTTCCTTTTAGTCATCATGATTACTCACATAACCAAATTTTGAAACAACAAGACAAGTTTAGGAATACAAAGAACCAATCTACATTTGCTTACATCCAATTAAGCAATTTTAAATTTATGTAAGTCCTAATTGACTTCAAAATGACTTAACAAAAAGTGGCAATACATTTTTCAATCTACATCACTTGGAGTATGCTCTTAATATGGAGATTTATGAGTTTAGGGCTTATGAAATGTGAGTTGAGTATTCAAGCAGCAAACCATGGCATCATCTTTTGCGTTCATCAGGCATTTGCGATTTATAAGTTGATGACTTATGAAACACAATTATGATGGTCAGAGGAGCTTTCTAAAGTCTTATTGCATTTCATAGGATAAAATTTACCATTTAGTGATGGAAAAAATCAACACAAGTAAAGAAGGACTCCTTAAAATAAATTATTCAACCATTTCTATTGCTCTCAATGGAATTAATAATAAATCACAACACCTGTGCATAAGAGAAATGACCAATAGAAGTTTGTTACCTTAAAAATGTATTACTTTGTGATGCACAAGGTGTGCGGTTGTGGGAGAGAGAAAAAAATGTGTAGAAGGAAAGTTTGTGTAAAAACCAGCACAACTTGGCTTCACAATGTGTATTTAATTATAAACTATCACCTTGAAGCTTGCTCAAAAGATATCATGCACTAAATAAAAAAGGCTATATTTAAAATGGAAAAAGAAGGCTTAAAAATCTTTCCTTTCACCTGAAAAATAATGCCATAAAAGTGTCATAACGTTCAAAAGGGTCAATGACACGTGGCACAAGTTTCAAGGTGACACGATATACCCGCCATACATGTAAAGTAAATTGCTTATTATACTTCGAGGAAAAGTCTTTTTAAAAAGAAAATTTGAATCAAAAAGTGAATTTTTGAACCACTAAGCTTCTTTCTTGCTCTGATTCACCAATGCGAGGCAGCTTTATCACAACTCAAAATTTTCCAACACCTAGCACATAAGTTAAGATTTCATCACACACAAGGTCCCATAATGCATAGTATTTTCTATAGTCTTGGACTAAAAGAAGACATTTTCTATATAGCAATGTAATTTTCTCTATAGTGATTTAATTTTCTTTGATAGATCTTGGCTAGCTCTATATCATTTTTCATTTATAAATTTTATTTGAAATTATTTTTGAATGTATGAACGTGAAAACATTGGCTCTCTCTCATGTACGGATCTTCATTTTGCATTTCATATATCAAATTATTAAAGTATGTTATCATACCCTTTGAAGCAAACACTAGTGTCATTCAAGTATCTCATAGTACTCTATATTGCCTTCTAATGCTTTTTGCCAGGGTTTGTCATATACATCCTAACCACTTCCATTGCATAGGTAATATAAAGATATGTAGCAACTATGGCATGCATCAAGCTAACAACTGTGGATGCATAAGATCCTTGGCTATGCCAATCTTCTGCTTGTTTGACTTGGTTCTAATTCTAAATTTGAGTTTTTTTTGGAGATTTTAGATGGCTAGAACTAAGACTACTGAAAGAAAGTAGAAAGTTGATCCTAGAGGCTTTGCTTCAAAGATTCATTAGTCCTCCAAGTCTTCTAAACTTCCAAGGAAATCAAAGCTAAGGAGAAAGTTTTCACAATATGTTAGATGTGTGAAGGAGATTAGAAGTGTAATGAAGACTCTAGATAATGTAATTCCAAAACTACCCTTTCAAAGGCTTGTCAGAGAAATTTATAACAAGTATAGACTTGATAGTTTTTGATGGACAAGGACAACTCTCAATTGCATCCGGGAGGCTGCAGAAGGTTTTTTGAAGATTCCTATATCTGTGCTACTGATGCACATAGGCTTACATTTATGAACAAAGACACGATAATTCTTAGGAGGTTGAGATACAAATTTTCAAAGGTTCTTGACTCAATCCCTCTTACTAATGAGAAGACTTTCAATATTTTAAATGTGCCTCCATATAGAAAAAAGAAAGGTTTTCCATGTCCTAAGGTTGAAGATGTCACCCATGAAAAAGACACAAGACTACATGAGAAATAGGAAAAGGCCACAGAAGAGTAGGCAGATAAATGAAGAGAGTATAGAAGGAAGAAGGTAGAAGAAAATAAAGTAGAGCAACTACCACCTTTTGAAAAAGAGCTATCTACCTTTCTTGAAAGGGCCGATCTTGAGGGCTTCAATGTCTATTGCTTTTTATATGGTGATATTAATAGAAGATTTGATATGATATTTTTTTACTTTGATTGTGTTCAGATTCTCAAGAATAAAATGAGAGAAGTAAATGACTCTATTCTTCTTGTTGGGATGAGATACAATATACCCAAATTTATTTTTACTTACTATATTTTTCCAGCAATAGGTTTTTAATGTTTATGTTCACTATCTTCATTCATTTGCTAGGTGTGTAATGCATGAGCTCCCCTTTGATATACAAAAAAGGATTGAGATTCTTGATGAGGAGCAAGCTTGATGTGAGTGCATTTGATCATTGGTTCAATTCAATTAACTTTGATAATTTGGAGCTCCTTCTAATTACATATAATAAAAAGTAAGTAATTTGATCTTATGTTAGATTTAATAAGATTTTGTTTTGCTACGTTATTGAAGTATGATTGTTTTTAATTCTCATTGGAGCCTAGTTGGAATAGAGTATATTGACAAGCAATGTTTTCTCATCAATTCTTTGAAAGGAAGCCATGGAAATGCTAAGTTGTAAGTTATATAATTCAAGGTCTCCTTGATATTTAATATTTTTTTTTTGCAAGTACTCTAAAAATTTTGATCTTTTTTTTAACAAGTACTCTAAATTTTATTGTCTTTTTGGCCAGAGCTACAAAAAAATTGATTAAAGTGTTAGAGAAAAAACATCTCATGCCTTCTGATTTACTTGCAACAATGCAATATAAACAAGTTGTGGTAAGATCTTGATTAATATGACTGAAACATAATTAGAAATTTTATTATATCAACTATCATAAACAAGTTTTATAGTTTTACTTTATATTGTTGGTTGCAATGTCCTCATCAGGATGATTGTCACTCTTGTGAGATTGGAGAGTAATAACAAATGCCAAAAGATTGGTTAAGTTTATTTATCTCAATGATGATAAACTTGTAAAGGTAATGTGAAAGATACTAAAATTTAAGATAGAGGTTCATTGCAATATAGTCCATTGATGATAGTAATATAGTCCATTGTAAAAAATAACAATGAACTAAAAATATTTTTTTATAAATGTATGACTATTTTCAAGGGATTGCTATACAAGTGAGCATATTTGGTATATAAAAGCAAAGGTTGTGAAGTACATAATGGTCAATTGTATAAAACCAAGACATGATAGTAGTGGGGGCTTGGACAATGAAGGAGAGAAGGTGTATGTAGTTGCAACAATAGGTAAAGCTGTACCTTCAAATCCTAAGGTGGCTAAAGCATTAAAGAAAGGCAAAAGGAATCCTAAAAAGAATGTCCTTTCTCCTAACAAAAGTCCTAAAAAAAGGAAGTAGCTTTGCATCATTGCTTGTAAGCCCTTGCGTGTATAAGTCATAAAGATGGTTGACAAAAATTTATTACAAATTTATACATGTAGTTTACATTGATAGTAAATACATATTTTCTTCAATATGTTTGCATTGTATATTTTTTTCTCTCCTTGTTATTGATATTTACAAAAAATATGTTGCAAATATTTGTTAATCAAGAAGTGGAATCAAATATACATCTAAGTGGATAATATGATTAAAAACTTGCTCGTTTGTTTTTAAATTGGAACACAAATAAGTATGGTAGTTCAATATCTTAATTCTGTAAATCCATCCTCACTTGATGTAGCATATATGATGATCTAACCTTTAGGATTGCAATAATTTTCTCATTGAACCAAACATCAAGATCCACTATATAGGATCTTTGTAAAATTATCAAGATTTTGGTCTAAAGCAACCAGACTACCACCAACATAATGCCATCTACTATAAGAAAAGCTAAGGATGAAATTTTGAGTAGCAATCATATATTTACAAGCTATAGAGTCTTGATCTATATTATATATTAAAAAAAATCCTAGTATCTTGTCCTTCATCAACAAATTGTATGACATGATCATATGTTAGTCTCTTCACAGAAAGCATACACTTTGATCTTCTTATCTCAACATTAGAAAAAAAATCAATAAATATATTAATAGATATAAATAAAATTAACTTTATTTAGCCTGCTTGAGATATTAGGTTTTAATGCTCTCTATATCTTAGAAAATATTTTACATCTATAGCCCTCATTAGTAGTTGGACTTGGCAAAGGCCACTCAAAGCTTGAAATTTTTGGCAAAGGAGGGATATTGATTTCCACTAGCTGCATTGCATGGAAAAAATATTAAAATGGTCATAAAAGAATATTCCATTCTATGTAAGCTCTATCTTCTTTCTACCTTTGCATATTTCTTCTCCAATTGAACCATGTATACTATTAATAACATCAACAACAGAATCGACCGATTGCCATTCCTCAAGATTAGAGGGGTAGACATCTACAAGACAAACAAATATTATAATGAAAAACCTTAAACCAAGTTCAAGAAAAGAAAAACTTTAAGAATCAAATTCTATAATTTGGTCTATCCATTGGAAGATTTGAAGTTTCAGGTTCCAAATATAGCTCTCTATGTATAAACACATATTGTACCAATACCTCTTTTATGATATTCTTATTTACTCCAAGCTTGAAATCTTGGATTCTACCCTTTTAAGTAGAGATGAATGATGTGGGAGCTTTCGCTCAACCGCCAAGACCCACGTACCACTTATTGTTTCAAGCATTCTAAGCGAGCTCTAATGGCTACTTCTCACATAGCCGATGCGCCCTCGATCCTAAGAGTGTAGTGAGCTTACCTTGATGCCGATATGAGTTGCCTCCTCCCTTCCACACTCCGGTAGCTCCACGATCCTAGATGCTAGCTCAAGCATGCTCAAGCCTCCTCCTTCTCCAAGCTCCAACCTCCATAGCCGCGCGCGCAAAAGAAGGAAAGGGAAGAGAAGAGAAGAGAAGATGATGAAGAGCTTCACCCCCTTGATCCCTCACTCCCTCTCACTCCCTCTCACTCCCTCCCTCACTCTCACAAGGTCACACACACAAGCAAGGAGAGGGGAAGAAGAGGAGAAGAGAAGAGCTCTTGTTGGGCACACACCAAAGAATGAGCTTCCATTCACTTTTTGAACTTTATATATACAAATCCTAAAACCCCGTGGGCACCCATCCTTTTTTTACATGACCGGCCATTGTGGCAAGGTCCCTTTTTCTAATTTCCTCTTTTTGCTTAATGCCCCAGGCCTATATTCGGCTATTCTTTTACAGGTGGCACAGGAGGGAGCCTGGCGCTCTTTTACAAAAGTTTTTTGGAGTTTTTGAGGCGCCTTTTATTTAAAACTACGCTTTTGGCCTTGATTTAGCTTTGGAGTCCGCCTGCGTGTCCTTGCTCCTTTCTCCTTTCCATCTTCTTTCTGCTTTTTCATTCGCCTTTCCTTCTTTTCGGCTTGGGGTTAACAAATGAGCTCTTATATCTTTATCTTTTTCCACGTTTTGCTTGCTGCATAGTGATCCAACTACATTTGCTAATCTTTCATCTATTTGGAATGGGTTAAATACTGATATGGATGCGAGTTGGGAGCTTGGACGCCCTGCTAAAGGTTGAATTTCTGTATCCATAGCACACAACGAGAGAGAGAGAGAGAGAGAGAGAGAGAGAGAGAGAGAGAGAGAGAGAGAGAGAGAGAGAGAGAGAGAGAGAGAGAGAGAGAGAGAGAGACTAGGCCACCACAAAGGAGAGAAAAACACAAGAGGGATGAAAGAAAGGAGATAAAAAAATGATGTCAATATTTTTATTGATTTGAAAACCATTTATACTGATCATTATCATTAATCCAAATATATAACTGTCGACGCCCTTGTGAGTATATTGCCAAGATTCATGGACCGCTTATTGCTTCAAGCATTTCAAGTTGAGAGCTATTGCTACCTCTCACATAGCCGTGCACACTCTCACATACACAAGTGTAGTGAGCTTACCTTTGAATCTGATCGAGTTGCCTCCTCCCATGAATCAGCCTAGTAGCTCCATAATCGAAGATGCACTTTCAAGTAATCTCCATCTCCAAGCTCCAAGCTTCAAGCTCCATAGCCATGTGTACAAGAAAAAACAAGAGAAGAAGGAGAAGATGAAGAGCTTCTCCATGGTCCCTCACTCTCTCACACACACTCTCACTCTCTTACACTTCCTCTCTCTCTCTTTTATACACAAGAATGAAGTCAGAAACAAGAAACAAGAAGAGAGCAAGTTTGGCCACACACCAAGAATGAGATTATTCATTTACTTTTTGACTTTTATACATGCCTTATCTTCTCATTGGGCGGCCATATCCTTTTTGGTCCAGCCACATTTGTCCATTCCTCTACTCTTTTTCCTCCTCCTTCATATTAGCATTGGCCTTAACCCATGCCTCTCATTCTTTACAACTTGTACGGGAGAGTCAACATTCTTTTACAAAATAAATTACAACGCACTTGGGACTCTTTTTGCAAAAATATTAAGGTGCGCTTATTCTTGTGCAGCTTTCTGTTACATTTAGAATTTTTTCTTGTGCTTTGTGTCTTCAAATTTCCTTAGTGTGCCTTTGTTCTTTTTCTTCCTATTTCCTTGAAATAGTCTTTTGCTTCTAATTTCTTGGATTTTCCATCTTGGTCTTTTGAGGGTTAACATTACTCTCCTCCTAGCTAAGTGCTAGTTCCATGGCACTTGATTGTATGGGTTGAATATGTTGAGGTTTGGTGTGGAATGGTTCTTGGAGCCTTTGGGGAGGTTAGTCATGTTGAAGATGCTCTATGAAGTGGGTTTTAAGGTTGCCAATGTTGAACATAGATTGGAGGTTGAAGAAGGTCTCCGCAGTTATTGACTTACCACGCCGTTGCACAATGTACCTGAAAGGAAAAAGAGGGCACTTTCTAGGGAAGTGTGTCTACCTTACCGTGCAGTGCACTATGCAAGTAGTGATGGTGGAGCTGGGATATGAGTCAAGCCTAAGGTATTGTCCCACACTTGAGAACCTAGTTTGTGTAAAGGGAGGTGTTGCGTGTGACTTAGGGAGACAGGTCTATCAAAATGTCGTGCCCTTGATGTACCCTAAGTTGTGAAGTAGGGGAGAGGCTAGGGTGATCCCTAGGTGTAATGGTTGTGACATTCGTAGAGTACAAATGGAGGGATTTCAATTTTCTTTTCTTTCCTTTTTGACTTCTTCTCACTTTTTTCCTTTCCTTTTCTCTTCTTTTTTTCAATATTGTTTCTTTTTTTTGGATTACAAGGGAGCACATTATAAAGTGGCATTCCGTTCATGGGCAGGGGCCATGGAGGCTTGAGAGATTTACTCAAGAAAGCTCTACTTTGCATATAGCCCTTCAAGGGGTGTGGTGGATAAATCTACTATCACTCATATCTTCTAATAAGCTCATACAAAGTCTAGCAAGAGGGTGGCTCTCATTATGAGGTGGGCCATTGCGCAACTATCTATCCCTACACTAATGTCAAAAAAGAGAGATAGTAACTACTTTTCCTCTGTATTTGCAAGAGATGGAGATAACTATAAGTGGTGATGAAGACAAGATTTGGGCAAGAAGAGAATTCCTTGAGGAAGCTTGCTATGGATGAGCGGAGGTCCCTCTTTGTGAAGGTTAAGCATTCCTCCAAAGATGTATCATTTACATTGTAGATCTTAGGGAAATCATACCTATCATGCACCTCCTGGTTGAAATCAATTCCAATTCTCCATGGATAGGGCATGTAGATAGGATCATTTCTCTCATATGGTAGTGTGCTACAGAATGCCATCTAGACATCCAAGTTAGAGTCCCAGATGTTTCTTCGCCATTTAGGTTGTGCTTCATATCCCTCCATTTTCCTAGGCATCTCCACTACCTTGTCCTCCCAATAATCTGTAGGCCCTTGTTATCACCTTATGGGGTGTCTAATTCTCTCCTTCAACCATTGCTTCACCAGCCTCGTTGAGAGCTTTATCACTTCCTTCACCACCCTTGGAGATAATACTCTATCCAGTGTTCAAGAGGGAAAGTAAAGGAGATGAATTCAAAGGGTTAGTTGCGATTCTCCCAATACTCCCATACTACAAGTTCATGGTTCCACTTCATTGGATCGCTATCCTTTCCTTAAAAGAAATGACATGCCTATGGATATCAAGCCATTAACCTAATCCTCTATCACTTAGGCATTCCTCATCCAAGGTTTGCCTAGCAGGATATCATAATTCACTCCCTTCATGACTATAAAGTTCATGGCGGAGAATTGAATTCCCGCTATCTGCAAAGGCCAATCCTTCAGGACTTTGAAGGGTCTAACCGCTAGAGCGACATTGAATCATGTAGTTTGTATTGGTGGGTTTCCCCAAGCTTACAGGATTGCATGACAATTGCTATTGTGTCTACTATCCCCTTTTGTGTTGTGTCTCCTAGGGCAATGACATGTAAGATTGGGTGCATCTCTGTGTCTTCCCAAAAGGCATTCACTTGTGAAAACTTAGACATTGGATTCACCGTTAGGCTTGGTATGTGTGTCATCGCATCATGGTTGGGAAAGTCTTGTGGTTCATGTCTATCGGTTTGTTCCACCCATTGCTTCAACACTTGCCACATTGTTGATATTTTCCTAAGAAATTCTCCTAGTGGAAATTTTACAGGAGTTATATGTGGTGAGCAAGTTGTCAACCATCTTTCCCTCCTCTACGTCGTGGGCTTCTTGCCAATTCTATTGGGTACATCGTCTCTTCATGGCATCTATGTTCAGCCTATGGAGCTGTGCATGTGGTGATGATGTTGTCTATCCTACTCTCAAGCACGTGGGAGAGATTGGTGGGCTTATGATTGAGAGTTCGTTATTCTCATCCTCAATGATGGGCTCATCATCTTGCAAGTGAGCTTGTTGAAAGGTGAGAAGGATCGAAGCTTGCACTTGAGAGCTATGGCGGGAGAGCAAGAGCAAGAAAGAGAGAGACAAGAAATGGGAACTCCAACAGTTACAATGTGTGACCGGGCCTTCTTTTATTCAAACTGTCACTAAAAGAATAAAGAATAAAGTGATAGTGATGGGCGCCCGCTACCTGTAGTGTGCACTGGCGGTGACACAGGCGGCTAGGCGGAGGCGCCTTTACCCCCAACAACCTCCCATTTAAAGGTGAATTTGCCCTAGTGAGGAGTGAAAAGAAAAAGAAAAAGATAGTACAACATGTATACATGTACAACTTGGATGAGGAAAGACGTCATCTCATCCCACACCCATCAACCTCCTGAGGAAGGCAAAGCGCTCTGTAGAGAGGCTTTTCATGAGCAGATTTGCAGGATTTTGGTCAGTCGAGATCTTGACAAGATTAACAGACTTGTCCTCAACGACCCCACGTATAAAGTGATACCTCACCTCAATGTGTTTCGTCCTTGCATGGAAGACCGGATTCTTGGCTAATTGAATAGCACTCATAGAATCCGAATGCAGTGTAGGGATAGCATCAATACCAAGGTCAACAACCAAATGACCCAACCAAATGGCCTCCTTGCAAGCCTCAGTGGCTGCATCGGCCTCTGTAGTAGAAAGGGCAGTGCATTTTTACACCCTGGACATCCAAGAAACAGCACCTCCAGCATATGTGAATACATAGCCGGAAGTGGAATTCCTACTATCTACATGTCCTGCATAATCAGAGTCAGTGTACCCCACGACTCCTGTATCCTGGCTGCCATAGCATATGCACATATCTACAGTGCCCTTCAGGTACCTCATGATACCCTTCATGGCATCCCAATTCTTCTTGCCAGATGTAGCCATATAGCGCGCCACAACACCAACTGCAAAGGCAATATTTGGACTAGTGGCTATCATGGCATACATAAGACTACCCACTGCGGATGCATAGGGAATCTTGGCCATCTCGGCCCTCTGCTCATCTGTCTGCGGATAATCAACCTGTGATACCTTCACATAAGAAGGCAACGGACAGCCGATAGGCTTTACGTCCTGCATGCGGAAGTGCTCAAGGACTTTATGAATGTACTCCCTTTGTGACAAGTAGAGGAGTCCTTGATGCCTGTCGCATCTAATGTGCATACCAAGTATGTGAGCGGCCTGTCCCAGATCTTTCATCTCAAAGCTCTTCTTGAGTTGAGCCTTAAGAGCATCTAGCTCATCATGACCTTTCCCTGTTATTAGCATATCATCCACATAGAGTACTAAATCAATAAAGAACCATCACGAGCTTTCTTCATGTAAAGACACGGATCCATAGCACTCCTGCTGTAGCCTTGTGACTGCATAAAGGCATCAAACTTATGATACCACTCCCTAGATGCCTGCTTCAAGCCATAAAGACTTTTCTTCAATTTGCACACTAGGTGCTCCCTGCCAGGTTCTGCAAAGCCCTTAGGCTGCTCCATATAAATCTCATCATGCAAGTCCCCATGTAAGAAAGCCATCTTGGCATCCATATCACATAAATCCAAGTCAAGCTGAGCAACCAAAGCCAAGAGTAAGTGCAGGGTGGTCATCTTAACCACATGAGAAGAGACCTCATCAAAGTCCACACCATGCTCCTACTTAAAACCCTTTGCTACTAGTCTAGCCTTGTATGCCGTCTTGGGGTATCCAGGGGTACTTTTCAGCTTGTACACCCACTTGCATGGCAAAGCCTTCTTGCCCTCAGGCAAGGAAACTAAATCCCAAGTCTCATTCTTATGCAAGGAGTCTATTTTAGACTGCATAGCCCTCTCCCAGGAGTGACTGTCACCCCTGCGCATAGCCTCATCATAGGTGAAAGGTTCTCCTGCATCTGTAACCAAGACATAATGCATCGAGGGTTGAAATCTATCAGGTGGATGTCTGTCTCTAGTAGACTGTCTCACGACAGGCTCTGTTGCCTGCCTAGCTGCCTGTCCAATACCCTGACCATTAGCATCTGCTGTAGCTGTAGGCTGTCCAACTGGCTGTGCGGGAGCTCTCCGCTCCTCCTGAAATATGACCCTGCGGATCTCAACAACTCTCTCAGGCTGCTGATGCATCTTGTCTTCATGGAAGACTACATCATGAATGCGGATGACTTTTTGCGCCTGCGGATCCCAGAGATGGTAACCCATCTCGCATGCATCCCCATAACCAAGGAAAATGCATTTGACACTCTTAGGATCCAGCTTACTTCTCTTGTCCCTGGGCACATGGCAAAATGCCTCACATCCAAAGACACGGAGATGCGCATAAGAGGGAGGTTTTCCAGTCCATACTTCCTCTGCAACCTGGAAATTCAAACCACTAGAAGGTGATCTGTTTATGACATGCACAACTGTACTAATTGCCTCAGCTCAAAAGCTCTGTGGTAGGTCTACATGGCTAAGCATATTGCGTACACTCTCCTGGATGGTTCGATTCATCCGCTCAGCCAAACCATTCTGGGGAAGGGTATAGGGGGCGGTCAAGTGACGCTTAATACCCCTCTCATCACATAACTGCTCAAAAGCACGTGAGACATACTCACCCCCATTATCTGTCCTTAGGCATTTTAGCCGATACCCAGACTGGTTCTCAACCAATGCAAGCCATCTGAAACACAACCAAGACATCGGATTTCAGCTTAATGGGATAAGCCCAAACCTTCCGTGAAAAATCATCTATGAAAGTAACAAAATACTTTGCACCACCCATAGACTGACAAGGCATGGGCCCACAGACATCCGAATGTACCAATGCCAAGGGCTCACTCATGCGTGGCCTACCAGACTTCTTATGTGTAGACCTAGTCTGCCTGCCATAAAGACAATGCTCACATGAATCAAAACATGCATAATCAAGGGGCGGTAAGTACTGCAAACCAGAAAGCATTTTCATTCTCTTCAAAGACATATGGCCCAAAAACAGGCATGCCAAAGAGATACATGTGGGATAGAACCCACATACAAAACATGATCAAGGGAAGAAGCGCATACAATCAAGGGATAGAGGCTGCCAACCTTGGCACCTCTCGCAATCACAAGTCTGCCACAAGTGATCTTCCATGCAGAGTCTCCAAAAGATACATGATAACCTGTGTCATCAAGCTATTCAGCTGACATGAGACTGTGTGTCAAAGTAGGTACATGACGTACATCCTGCATAACAAAACTGCTGCCAGAAGGAAACTGCAGCCTAACATCACCAATGCCCACAATATCAAGAGAGCTGTCATCACCCAAGCGCACAGAACTCGAAACAGTACGGTATGAATGAAATCACTCTCGGCAAGGTGTCACATGAAAGGATGCACTTGAGTCCAAGAGCCAACACTGTGCATACATAGAGTGTATCTCTGTCATTTGCGAAGCACTAGAAGAAGCTGCAAGGATATAATCATCATCATCAACATTCTCAAACTGCATAACATTGATCTTTTCAATTTTAACACTGGACTTTGCAGGCACTATGCTGCAATCAGAAGACTTATCCTGCACTTTGTCTTTCCCCTTATCTTTGCGCCTTTCATTGCGCACTTCATGGCATTGTGGCCTAATATGGCCCTTTTTCCCACAATGGTGACAAGTAACATCTGCATTCCTGCCACGGGATTTGCTATGTGACTTCCCACGAGATTTGGACCGAGATTTCTGAGAATCCCGTCCACGACCACTGCCACTGCCATGCTTTCCATACCCATCATTCCTGTCTCTAACTGTCATAGTATGCGATACACGAGAGGCATCCAAATTCTTACGGTTAACCTCTTCTTGTAGAAGAGTACTCTCAACATCAGATAATTTCAAGGTAGCAGTAGAGGCACATAATGCAGTGCGGAATACATCCCATGACTCATTAAGAGTACCAAGCAAGAAAAGAGGAGTGACATCCTTTGTAAAAGTGATGTCCTACGAAGTCAAGTTCTTGAGTATAGCATGGAACTGGCTCAAGTGAGCAGACATAGTCACATTCTCCTTCATGTGCAAATCCATATAAGCTGCTTCAGCCAATACATTTGATTCGCTGGACTTTTCTTGTCATAGAGATTCTTGATTTTATCCCACAACTGCCATACACTCTGTTCTTCCTCAAATACATTGTAATGAACTTGTTCTGTGAGAGATAATACAATAGTGGACTTGCATAACTCATCAAGCTCAAGCCATTCCTCATCTGGCAAGGCAGATGCCTGCTCAACCTCAAAGGTTTGATCTGCGATTTCTGCATCAATACTTGCCAAATCTGGCTCTTCCAATAAGAGTAATTCGTGCCATCAAGCTTAATTATGTTGAAAATAGCATGATCAAGGACGAACTCGCCATAATGCAGGTTGGAAGACTGCAGACAGTTTAAAACTACTTGCTGTTTACTGCAAAAAAGGACAAAAAAATCACCAAAATCGAGAGAAAAATGGCAAGAAAAGTGTAACAAAAGCTACTGTCCACCAAGTACTAGTGAAAGTACATCATTTCAGAATATTTCAGCATGAGAAAATCCATGTTATTCCGGAGTTATATGCTTGCTGTAATAAATGACAGCATGGTACTGTGAGAGTCAATTGCTGAACAAATCACTGCATCAAGTCAATAAATGACAGCCAAGACATGACCAGTCATAAATGGGCATAAATCAGCACCAAACAGTCATCAAGACCCTGAGCAAACACCCAAACATGTCACCAAAGCATCCGTTAGTAAGTAGGCATACCCTCTGGACAGTAGGGCAAAATATACATAATACTGTGGCAAGACCTGACACCAGTAGGTGTATGCTCACTAGAGTGCAAAGCCCAAGCTCAGGTCAAAAGCAATTCCAAGATATAAGTGCATGAACCATGCAACATGTAAGTGTAAGAGATCCCAAAGTCTCAAGTATTTGCAAAATGCTCAAATAGCATAAACCTCCTGCTCAATGTCAGTCAAGCATACAAGATGCTTCCACTGGCTCAAAAGGTGGATAACGAGCTCAACAGCTCAAGCAAACCAAGTCAAGGTACCAAAGACAGGTAACCTAGACAATGCCTCAATAGCATCCAAGGTCGTAATGGAAAAAGCCAAGTTGTAACAAAAAAATCCAAGTCAATGTCCAACTGCTCAAGGGAATACTCAAATGAATGTCGAGACGAGCTCAAACAACTGCCATCCACAGCCAAAGCATAAAGCATTCACAAAGACATCATAACCCGTAGTACTGGGTAGCCTACGCATAAACCATGTCATAGATGAAATGCTAGTTGCAAAGAAGTGGCAGTCAAACCCAAATCGAGCTATAATCTTAGATGAAATGCTAGTTGCAAAGAAGTGGCAGTCAAACCATGTCATAGATGAAATGCTAGTTGCAAAGAAGTGGTAGTAAAACCCAAATCGAGCTATAATCTTAGCTCAAAAGCATTCCGGAGTATAAACAAGACATGTGGCATAGTCCAAATACATCATGACATCATACTGAGTAGCCGGGAGCACCCCGTGACCAATAGGCATAACCCAACTGTAGCATAAATAGCTTCATTCCTGAAGTTTCCAGCAGCATATAACCCCTATAAACTGAGAAAATCAGTGCTCAATCCAAGCTCAAATCCATAGGCATACATTCCCATATGTATAAGTACCAATCGGGCATAATCGGGCATCAAATGCCAAGACCTGTAAGCATAAAATTGAAGTAACAGGTGGCTGCCCTGTTTTGAACAGATCTGGGATTATTCAAAACAATCAATGGCTGAGCTAAATCAGCTCCAAATGTGTCTCACATAAGAGGCATAACATCCACAAGTAATCCGGTATCAATAGACATCAGTAGAAGCATCACATAAGCCATAGACATACAATTACATACTGTCTCAGACCTGAAATCTGTTGCTGAATATTCTATCATCAGAATTTGGCAAATCCGACATCACCATCGTGTCCGGAGCATGTCGAAACCCCAACTTAGACTCTTACCTTGCCTGAATTGGGTTTCGAATGCCCGAGATATGACAAAAAGAGTGATTTTTGGGCCAGATTTTGAAACAGGTGCAAAAAAAACGTGAGTTGGCTGGGGGGTCTGCTGTCCCACGTGTCAACAATGGGGACTAAAGGGGGCACAAATGGGGACCAAAGAAGGCCTACACCAAGCCTCAGCAAGCCTTGATAGGATGGAAGCAAGATCCATGTGAAGGAAGCTCCAAGAGGTGTGAGCTATGGCTGCCCACAACCTATGAAAACCTTGTTTACCCAGACCTGTGGATTGAAGTAAAACTCTGAAATAATGAAGCAATATCTCAATGTCAATGCCCTGATGGTGCCTCAATAGGCCGGGAAGAAGCTTGGGAAGATGGGGAGTGACGGGAGCTCAAGAGAATGAGCTATGGCTGCCGGGAAGGAGACCCAATGCGAGTGGGGAGTCAATGGGAAGCTGAGAATGCCACGAGCCAAGCTCAAGAGTTGGGAAGCCGTGCTCTGATACCAGTTGAAAGGTGAGAAGAATTGAAGCTTGCACTTGAGAGCTATGACGGGAGAGCAAGATCAAGAAAGAGAGAGACAAGAAATGGGAACTTCAACAGTCACAATGTGTGACCGGGCCTTCCTTTATTCAAACTGTCACTAAAAGAATAAAGAATAAAGTGACGGTGACGGGCGCCCGCCACCTGCAGTGTGCAGTGGCGGTGACTGTCAGTGTAGTAATACACAGGCGGCTAGGCAGAGGTGCCTTTACCCCCAACACTTATGCTTCTTTTATTAATTCTTTGACCTTATCTACATCCTTTAGCTGGTTGGGGTCAGGGTACTCTCCAACCCTAGTACTTTCTTTTCCCTCATCTTAGGAGAAAATGTTTCTATGTTTGCATTAGTAACTAGCTTTCCTTTGTTAAAGTGGTCATGCTCTCTGTTTTGAGTGTTATTTTTGTATTAGTCCTCTTTCTTCTCCTTCGTCGGATCTTCTTCCCTATAGAGGTTGCATCTAGGTTGCTAGGTCTATATAATGAAATATCAGCTTGCTTCATTTGGGTTCATGTCATGGCATTTATGGGGATGGGTGTGGCATTGTTGCTAAGTGACTCAACACAAAAGAGTTTGAGTGTGGCACAGATGGCACAATTGCCAAACTAGTGGAGGGTTTTTGCCTAGGGCAATCAGTGAATAGGTGTGTGACTTCACATTCAAGACACCTCAAGTCACCCTTCTCTCTAATTGCTTACTCCTTTTTGGAGCATCGGGATGAGATATGACATGGATGGCCACACATCCAACATGTGATGGGCTCATGGTTTTGACCTCCTCTTAGGCCTCTATCTCTCCGTCTCTTTAAAGCCATGTCTGGTACATGCCTAAAGTCCATCAGTATAGGATTACCCTCCTCGTCATTTGCAGACCCACAACAAGTTTCAAAACCCGAAATAATAAAAAATACACGATAATGACATTTTTACAAAGAAAATGGCTATTTTTTCACATTTGATGAAGTTAGCAATGTTCATATGGGCTGAAAATTGATGGACACGTTACTTGCTGTTTGTTTTAGTCTTTTCATAATAAAAAACTCAGAAAATATACACTTAAAGTATGGGAAATAAATGGGAAAAACCCGAAAAGCATGGTTTTTAGAGTAAAAATGGGATTTTTGGGCGTAAAATCGGAAAAGCATGAAACAAAACACTAATAAAATCTATATAGTTGCTGTTTAAAGACTTAAGAGCCACAACTCTGAAATAATACTGATTTTCTTCCATTTTTATTGATAAAAAATAAGAAAAAATAAGAAAAAATAAATAAATAAAAAAAATTTTAAAATGAAAAAAAAAGGGAATGGACGAGAAAAATTATGAAAAATTATGGATATGTTTGTGAGTGTATAATGAGGATAAAGCATGAGGGTTTTCCTTAGGTTATCTCCATTTATATGTTTTTGTGAGTATTTACTGCTTATTTTGTGCGAAATACACATGATATTATCCTTTTACCTATCACCACAAGCAAAAATATAAACGGTAGGGAGAGAGGGGAGTTTGAGCATTGAAATATGTTATAAAATCTGATGTATTTGCTGCATTATTTATATAAGATGACGTTAAGTTAAATAAAGGAAAGTACAGCACGAGTATAAGGCTCGGTGTCTTCTCTCATTGCAGCAATTATGCATTAGTGTATGGAAACATGAAAATAATGGATTTGCACAATGCACGAGGGTGTTTTCAATTTTTTTGAGCACTTAATCATATACACATTTGCATCAAGCATCGTTAAATGGTATTAATTACAAGCTCCTGAATGCATAGCACTTGGTTTCACTAGGACTTGACCCACGTAGAGAGAGTGAGAAACCTGGCTATAGGTCTAAACGGTGGGTCAAAAGGAGATGGATAAGTGAGAATTAGTGCATTCCTAGAATGTTAAATATATTGGCACTAAGAGAGGAGTTTGTTTTGAATGTGTCTATGTATGGAAGCAGCAGCGCATCGAGAGGCCAATCCCCAAGATGTAGGAGAGTTGTAGTGGGGCCCTTATGTGTGTAATATGTGGAATTATTGCCGTCATATGTATAATCTCCCTTTGAGGAGACGGGGAAAGAGAACATCTGTTGGATTACAGACTATAAACGCACAGTGATTAGTGTTTAGGATAGTGTATCCCTCGATAGACGCTCTTGGCCCGCGAGGTCGTGAGGTGGGGTTGTCTGTTGAGGGCATGAGGTCTGACTAGTGCCTTAGCCAGTGCCGGCCCATTTTAGGTCCCATCAACGTGTGAGTGCAGCGTCAAGTTGGATATCTATGTGACTACATCATGATCTTGCAAGTTAGCTATAGCATGCTCCATCAGTTCTTCCACCATAACGATTCACGTATGAGTCTTTCTCCAATGGTTCCTCTACAAAGTGCATTGGACCATTTCTTGGTTGATGGATCACTATAGGTCCTGGTGGTCTAGGGACTTTGCTTGGATTGATGTTGATCCTTGGAGCGACTGGCTTTAAATCGTTAGGTGTGGGTAGAGTTAAAGGGGTTTCTCTTCAAAATTTAGGATGCCTAACTCCTAGATAATATGGATAAGCATAGGGTTGCTAGTATGGCAACCACCTTGACAATCAAGAATGCATAGTGTCATGCCTAAATCTTCCGCAATTGGCATAAGGTTGAGACCTAGGTCAGGACACTCAAATGGTAGGTGGTTCTCTCCACAATGCACACACTGCATGTGAGGTCGCACTGACCTTTGCAATGACTCCTCTAGTTTGGTCAGCTTCAGCTATCGCTTGGGTTTGTTCGAGATTCTTTCCTTTAGCTTGCTCGCTAGGGATTGATCGTTTGCTAAGTGTTGTGATTTTCTCTCGGTATTTTTAAATGTGTTGTTCCCTTGTTGCGTAGCCCTAGAGCTTCTCTCTTTGGGCAAGTTATCCACTTGTATAGCCTACTCAAAGACACTTGCTAGGACATCCCTTTGTAGGTTTTAGTTGCTCGTTAAGGCCTTATAGAGTTCTTCATTGCGGATCCCGTTCATGAATAGGGTGGAGATCGCTCTCTCATTAGGTCACTTAGCTATAGGTATTTTGTTGTAAATACTCCTCATGTGAGTGTCTCATATGTCCTCTTTGTCTTTTTGGCTAACATCCATCAACTTAACAATGAGGTTGTCGAAATATCCTACCTTTGAGAATCGCTTGATGAAGAGATCCTTTAGATCATTGAAATTATTGCGTTCGGCATTATCTAGATTGGTAAACCAAGTCCATCCCTTGTCTCCTAGGCAAAGACCGAATGTTTATGCTTGTTGAGCAGGATCCATGAGGTTGTTATCCTCGCACACTTGCTCAAACTGCTCAACAAAGCTATAGGGATCATTGTCTACTTGATATTTATCAAGTTTCTTGGCAACTATGGGTATCTTTGTTTGACTCCTAGCATTTTGGGTGACTCCAAGCTTGGCTAGCAATGATATTGCCAAGGTTGTCCCACTTTTCTCGGCATTGGTGTTATCTAACAATCACTTCGTGAGCAGCTTGCTCACTGTAACATCTGCTTCTAAGGCTCTCTCCCTATTGGCATTTTCTCTCACTCTGTTTTTTCCTGAGATGGCTAGGATCCTGTGAATCTCATTGATCTCTCTCTCTCTCTCTTGGCATGATCTCCGAGCCCACTGCTCTTGGTTATAACTTGTTGTGTGCTATAGTGCGATCCTTCCTAGCCTCCTCTCCTCCTTAAGATTAGCTATGATATCGACTGCAAGTCTTTCATGATATGTTATCCTTGTTTGTTGGTTATACTGTGTGATAAGTCGTCGCATGTTATCTAGGTACCCTGCTACGTTGAGGTCAAGGTCAAGATCGAGGTCATTTTTTTTTCAAATTGGTACCTGCCGTGATGGTTGTCTCTTGATCCACTAGTATTTCTATGAGGTTGACTAGGTTGGCTAAAGATGCATCTTTAATCTTGGTTAGTCCTTCCTTCCCTCAGTAGTTTGATGGCTCTGCCTTTCCTAGATCGTTGTCTTTGGTGTCTTGGATCACTCGTGTGGTCTTTGGGGATACACGCACACACTTGGGCAATGCAACTCGATGTGGGCTATGCGAAATCAAGCTTTCCAATTTTCACATGCACTTGAAGTGTCTATGATGAGGGGTGCAATCTTCGATAATATCAATCACATCTACACTTTCACCACAATCAGTTTCATGTAGTTGGAGCTTTCACATGAATCGTGATTACTACTAACAGTTGATTTTGGGTCCCTCATGGGTTTTGATAGGTGTTTTGATGGATGACTAGTCCATGCAGTTAACTTGAGTCTCTACCATGGGTAAGGAATCGGTAGGTCAAGTTCTGGTGACAATCAGCTCTATGGTCTCATCTATAGGTCTAAGTTCCAACTTGGATTGTTGGGTAGCTAGATGGTGGCCTTAGCAAGTCATGGAGTGGTAGAAAATGGTCAAAAACTATGTTCAAACAAGGGGGTGCTCGTCTGAGTTCCAAGTTGGTCGTTTGAGGCTTGTGGGTCTTAGCCGTCTAAGGCCCAAAAAGTGGTCAAAATCCAAGTGTCTAAGTTGACTTTGGTTGCTTGGACATCCGAGTCCAAGTGGACTTGTTCGAGTTAGTCCTTCGAGCGGACTTGTCCAATTCCAAGTCGAGTGAACTAACGCTACTCAAATGTCTTAAGTTTAAGTCAGCCATCTAAGTCCTGGGGACACTGTCTAAGGAGCGGTGCAAAAGAAATGACGTACAACAAAAAATTGATTGAAATGATTTAGTGCACAACTTGTTGTTGTACCTAGGGTCCTAACTTTATTCAACATACATCAAGGAAGACTCAAAGCATACTTGGAACACACAAATGCGATGATACCACATATTATTGTTGTTGTTGCTGTCCTCTTGACCTATAGCTCTCTCTCTCTCTCTCTCTCTCTCTCTCTCTCTCTCTCTCTCAGAGTGTCCAAATGAGCTCTCTTTTTCTCATTTTTTACTTTTTTTTCTCTCTTTCTTTCCTTGCCATCTATTTTTATTTTGAGGCATTAACAATATTTTTTCCTTTCTTTCTCCATTCCCCTATTTCTTGGTTATTATAAAGACTTATCTTTTCATTCCTTTCTCCTTATTTTCCAAACCTTAATGCATCCTACTAATGTAAAACCGCATACTATTGATCTAACTAATGCTCCTAAATTTTCCAATATCTAAACTATCAAACAAAGGAGATCGAACACCCTTCGACTCCCTCGCTTCCAACCTAAACCAAGTATTGTTTTTTTGGAGATGAACTTCTACTCCCTCACTCGATTTGGAGCGTGCAAGCACTCAAGCTTAAATTAGTTGGTCTCGATGTGTAACATAACCAAAATATCGACGCTCTTGTGAGCATACCGCCAAGACCCATTGACTGCTTATTATTTCAAGTGTTTCAAGTCAAGAGCTATGGCTACCTCTCACATAGCTATGTGCACTCTCTCACACACAAGTGTAGTGAGCTTACCTTTGAATTCAATCGAGTTCTCCTTCCACACACAAATCCCTCGGTAGCTCCACGATCCAAGATGCGCTTTCAAGCAAGCTACATCTCCAAGCTCCAAGCTTCAAGCTCCATAGCCATGCATACGAGAAAAGAGACGAGAAAAAGATGATGAAAATCTTCTCCATGGTCCCTCAAACACACATACACACACACTTCCTCTCTCATATATAAGAATGAAGCAAGAAACAAGAAACAAAAAGAGAGTAAGTTTGGCCACACACCAAGAATGAGCTTCTTCAATCACTTTTTGACTTTTATACATGCCATATCTCCTTCTTGGGCGGCCATTCCCTTTTTGGTTTAGCCTTTGTCCATTCCTCCACTCTTTTTCCTCCTTCTTCCTATTAGCATTGGCCTTAGCTCGTACCTCTCATTCTTTACAAGTTGCACTACAGAGAGCTCGTCGCTCCTTTACAAAATAAATTACAATGTGCTAGGGGCCCTTTTAGCAAAAATATTAAGGTGGGCTTATTCTTGTGTGCCTCTCTTACATTTAGAATTTTTTCCTATGCTTTGTGTCTTAAAATTTTCCTTAGTGCACCTTTGTTCTCCGTCTTCCTTTTGCCTTGGAATTGTCTTCCGCTTTTGATTACCAAAAATTTTCGACTTGGCCTTCCCAAGGTTAACAATCATTAAATAAAAGTGGCCGAGACTATATATCATTAATGCAAAGAATATCATAATCACGAATATAAGAGGCTAAAAATAGATATTAATAATATAAATTCATAATTTTTTTTGTATATATCTTTTTGTAAAATGGTTTTTTGCATTTTTAAAAATAAATTCCAATTTATGGAGGCTTTGCTCCTATACTCTCTCTCTCTCTCTCTCTCTTAAAAGGCATTTTTTGAGACCTCAAAACTCCCCTTATGCTTGACATCAAGACCATTGGATATGCTCTTATTAGTTCAAGAGGTTTGATACACAACATATGTAACTAGCTCTCACCTAATCTATTCACACAATGGATCCATACTAACTATGGGAGAATGTGACTTAGCACATTGTAGTCATTGCACTGACTCACCTTGTTCGATCCAAGTGCATGTTCCATTGCTTTTGATCTTGCTTCCTTGTCATCGCAATGGAGAGGAGAAACTCATGATGAGTTCAAGGTGATTAAGAGAAGAAAAATACTTCTTTTTCGGTGTCCCTTACCCTTTCATACTCCCAACTCATGCACTCTCACTCTCGAAGGTTCTCACCATGGAGTTGAGATGAACAAGAAGAAGATAAGATGCAAGAAGCTTCACACAACCATGCCCCTCACTACACATACACTCATACTTTCTCGTCTTCACTCTCACTCTTAGGACACAAATATTACAAGAAATCAAGAGGAAAAAAGTTTGCACACACATGAATATCTTCTTCCATTATTCACATGAGACGAAACTAGACTCTTAATGAAACAATAAAATAAAATTTACAAAACTATGTTCTTTTAAAAAATCGTGTGTCATTTTCTCCTTGGAGTTAAGAAACAACTTCATTATGACTCATGCAAGGCCTCTCCATTCCATTGGCTTGTTTTAGGCACCCCTAGTAAAGGATTCTCATCTAGAGAGGGGGTCATGCTACTTGGCTAGATATCTATATCACTGTATAAAGATTGGTTGCATATTTTTCCCATGTATCTTGAGATGTAATGGGGATGGCTAGATAGTGTTTGAAAAGTTACTAAGCCTCTCTAGAATCCTCACTCAAAAACAAATCATACAAGACTTTCTCCAATTAAGTTAGGAAAACTCTCTTTTTCCACCATGTGACACGTTTAAAGAGTAGTTGTGTATGTTTGTTGGCAATGGATCCCAAAACCAACTTTCTCTCTAGATGAGTTCTTGTATCACAAAATTTCTCATCATACCACTTATTCTGAGGCATCAACTTGGAGGAAGCTTATTGTGTGGGCCATGAATACAATAGTCTTGCTCATGTGGGGGTCAACACCATATAGCAGTCTTAAAATCTCTCATGAGTAGATACTCCTATCTTTAGAAAGTAGGATCTCGCATGCTTGTAAATTGTATGGGATTCTTCCCTTGTGTGAGTAAGAAATGCACTTGTATGTTATCATGGCCTATTGCAACTTCAACTGAGCATTGATAGACTATGTAACCCTAAATATGGGGAGAAAGCATGGTAGATGCAATTTCAAAATCCATCATGTTAGCATTATGTCAATGACGATTACATGTAATGTGCCCAACAAATACCTAGTTAGGCTAGTAAGTATAGCTAATCCATGTAATGTGTTGTGCCCATCTCAATGTTGGATTTAAGATTCCACACACAAAGCTTGGAGAAGAAGAAACTTTAGAGTAGAAAACCCAAAGTGTATTGATAGGTATCAATAAAAAACATTCAAAAGACTAAGTATGCCCTAGAGTGAAATAGGTATATACATACCGGGTTGGGGATAAAGAATCTCCTCAAGGGAAAAAAAATATCCTAATGTGCGTATTCATAAACATCATTACCAAAATATAGTAACAAACTCCTTGGAAGTATGCAATGAGCAAGAGCTTATCACCATATTTGGATAGTGATATGTGTGAGAACATATAGAATTATTGAGTCACTTTTTCTCTCTCTAGGAGGTTTTCCTCTTGGTTTTGTATATATCCTATTCACCTTAGGGCATACTTTGTCTTAGATTTTGTTAATACTACTAAGTACACTTTTTATTGATATAACTAAGTACACTTTTTGTTGATACTTTGTCTTGTAAGCTTTCTCTATTAATACTAAATATACTTTTTGCTATATGCTCTCAAGCTTATTCTTCTCCAAGCTTTGTGTGCACATTCCTACAATCCTAAATCCAACAATATGTATCAAAGTAAGCTTTGGTCTCTTTTGTTTCTCTCCACTTGATTTCCTTCGATTAGATTGAGATTGAGCAAGTATGCATAGGTTAGATTTTTTATTATGATTTGTTTCTATCTCCATTTGCATTGTTACTAATACTACGCAAATGAAAATATTTTGTGCTATACTAAATAGCAAAGATTGATTTTGTGCATATTTTTCTCTATAGAAGTGACTTTTGCATCAAATGTAATCAATGGCTATGTTTATCAACATTAATGTATTTTGTATATTGACTTTTCAAGGACAAGTTAGATGGAACCAACTATCTAGTATGGGCTTCTATGATACATCATGTGTTGGTTGCAAAAGGGATTTGGAACATTGTGCATAAAATTGAATTACATCCTAGTGGTGTTTTGGAAACTACAAGTGTAGTAAAAACGAGTGCAATTAAGGATGTTGTAGGTTCTAGTTCTACTCTAGTTTATACTAGACCACCACCACCACCACCACCTACTCTTGAGTAGATTCATTAGAACAATAGAGATATAGATGTCCATGAATAGATTGCATTGTCTATGAAGTGTACCATGAACTCACATTCGCTCATGTAAGACAATTAAAGTTGCTTGAGATATACTTACATCTCTATATGAAGAAAAAAATAAGGCCCATAGTGCTAACTTGCATATGCATTAGAGAGTGAATATATGGAGAAGGTGACTCTTTGGATATTCTTTCAATAAAGATTAAAAAACTTAAGGAACAATTGATTATTGTTGATGAGATTTTGCTAGATAGCTCACAATGCTCTTTGTAATTATTATAAAAAATACATATAAATATTGTTTGGATAAAAAAGATAGATAACAATAAAAAAAGATAATATAATCTATCACAAGCATTAGAAGATAATAGATCATATCATTAAGGATTTTCCTAAATTGGCTATAAAAGGCCAATACAATCATTGGATTTGCCTTTCCTTCTAAATCAAAATTTACGTGTAGGATAAAGATCGGACATTTAATACACAATGCAATTTTGATTTTTTCTAACATAATTCTTATGTCTTGTGAATTTAGATGTATAATACTTTGATAGTGGTGCTACTAAGCATATTAATTCTCAATGTAGACTGTTCACTTTTGGGTCAATACCTAAGGGTAGTACTCTCACATGTGCTAATGACTTTTCAAAATGTGGTTGGGTGTAAGCTATTCCCAAAATTGTAGCTTGTATAGAATGATGTTTGTGATCCAATGCAAACACAAACTTTTGACAACTACCTATACTTCATGACTTGCATTGATGCTTGCTCTGAGCATGTATGGATTAGCAAATATTCATCCACAAGTCTTAAGGAGTACATATGCCAAGTTTGCAAGTGAGAGCCAAAGACATAAGAATACTATATCAATTCGAGGGCGCTTCCACTCTCTACTCACAACGATGGTTTTGGGTTTAGTCATGAGCTGCATTGATTAGAGGTATCTTTGATTCTTTCTTCTACAAAAACCAAGGCTTAGGGTGACTATCCTTAAGGGAAGAGCACCAAAACACTAAGGGCCATCCAAAGGCACCCTAGAAATTTATTTAAGTATCTAGATAGCCTTAGAGCAACCTCAATTTGCATCCAAGAGTACTAGAAGAGCTCCCCACATAGTCTCAACTTGTATATACTAAAGAAATATTGATTGATCGAGTGATTTAACTTGGTTGATCTAGATGCCCTACATCTCGACCACTGTGTTGAGACAATGCATGGAAGTATACAAGGTCTTGAGACAATGCATTGAAGTATACAAGGTCCCCCCAAATTCTTCTCCACATTGGATGAGTTTAAGCCTATGTGATAACATTGGACAAAGGCTTTCTAGAGATGCTATGCATCCTCATTGCTTCCCTAAACCCATTTCATGTGCTTCTGATTTTAATTTAATTCATCCGATCCACCACATGATTTCTAACACACCTCACATGGAATTGGGACAAGGCAAAGTCTCATAGTCGAAGGGTAAAATGATAGCTGACCTATAAGACTGTAAGTAACAATCATTTGTAAAATAATATGATAGAAGTTGTGGAAAGCGAGTTTGATCTTCCCTATTCACATCAGACTGAATGGTGTTCACCAATTGTGATTAGAAAGAAAAAAAACAATCAAATCCGGTTTTGTGTAGATTTTAGAGAGCTAAATAAACAAATAGTTAAGGACTACTATTCGTTGCCCTTTATTGACCAAATTTTGGATCAATTAGCAAGTAAAGAAATATATTCATTCATGGATTGCTTTGCGAGGTATAATCAAATGGCAATTACTGAGCAAGAGACGCTTAAAACGACATTTATTAGTCTTTGGTACCTTAAGAAAGAATAAATAAACTCTATATGCTGATAGTAAATCCTAACTGGTATTATCACTTATACTTTCGCGATGATGAATGAATGAGAGAAGGGCGGCTGTGAATTGCCAACAATGATGCCATGAAAAGGTTGGGCAGGCCCATAATGTGCCGCCCATCCAACCCATGAAATATGAATTACTAACAGCAAAACTGAGCAGTATATCAACATCTGACAGAGGTATAATGGACCAGAAATCTCAAAATACCAAGTAAAAAGGCAGGCAATCAGACTATCTGAGTTGGGTACATTTGTGGAACTCTTGACGATTAGACTTTCTCTTGTCATGTTGATCTTAAAACTTCTTTTGCCCAATCCTACATGATAGGGACTAATCTTGTTAATCATCATCCCATCAGCTCACTCATAAAGAAAACAATCAACATGACCAGGTTATATCTGAATTAACTCCTTCCTAAACAGTCCACATAGTCCAAGCCCAAACACACTCATGTTAGAAAAGAGAAGCACAGTGCAGTCCACTAACGCTCAGAGCTGGAGATAACTATCAGCTTGTTTGACAAAGCATTGGCTTTCATTAGAGATGGGATGCCCCAGCAAGGTTTTTTAGTCAACCCTAAACTTTAGCTCAGATGAAGTGATATCTGAGTACAATGACCAGCTATGATAACCATGCAGGTCTGCTCTCGCTTTACAATTTTCTCAGTATCCACTGGTTGAATGATTGAATATGCTGGCAAGCCTAAGCCTCTAATAACAATGCATGGTTGTGGGCTGTTAAAACAGACATGCCTGTTGTAAAATCTAAATACCTCTTTGTCATAATCAATATGATGACCCTGCATATTTGCATATGTTGAATAGTGTGACCCTTGATTGATCTGTTTGGGTAGCAATTTGTTTCATGTTCTATATGCACAACTCCTGTAACACTGACAGATCTGGTATACGGAACTTACAAAGCTCTATATCTGAAAAGCTAGACCTTGTACCTCTTGCTAATCATGCAGAATGCTGGGCTTTAATAGGCCGTTGTTTCTGTAAAACAATGTTTTCTGGCTCGATAAATGGTACAACATTTTGCCACTTTTAATACTCAATGGACTTGCAGTGTTAGATAAAAGGTTGATGCTATAAACTCTGCTGTTTACAGCAAATGTACCTCGATTATAAAGTGGTGCAACACATTTTTATGAACAGCAATGTGTAAACCGTTTGAGATGGTTTGTCCAGCCGCTTTTAGGCCTCTACTTTGCGATTTCTGGTGCTGCACACTTTGGACAGGTGGTTACTTGTGCTCTGATCCAAATCATATATGTTGGGAAAATAAGAACTGCAGGCATATATCCATGTATTGTGGACATTCATAATTGATGCTTTTTGGAGGGGGTTTTAAATATGTAGAAGTACTAATACCAATATTAAGGATCTGTCATTGCTTACCTTAGTGACAGTAACCTAATCTACAAACATTCTTCTGGAGTGAAAATATGCTTCTGCTAATTGACAATGAGCGCATGGCTTAAAGCAACAGATGGGAAAAGTAATAGATAAAATAACTGTAGGAATCTTCATGGTATACTATCATAGATACCTGATAGTGAGGGTCGTCAGCCCAGAACATTTGGCCCACCACCAAGCAAGTGGAAGCATTGCCATTTAGAGACCTCTCTTCTCTTTAAGTCACATTGTGATATTTTTTTGATGGAAGAACTCTATTTGAAGGTTACCTTGATTTCTGCTTGATTTTTAAATGTGTGCACATGCATGTGTAGATAATTTTGCCATCAAAGAGTGTATTCCTACATCTACTGATGCCAATTTTCTATTATCCTTGTCTGCCATACTAGCAGCATTGTTAAGGATTGTATAGACTAGTGATAGCCCTCCTCCCTCTTATCCTTCAATCCTTAACAGCTTGTAAGCCTATACTATCACTAGATAAGAGGGAGGAGGGCTATCACTAGTCTATACAATCCTTAACAATACTATCAACTTTCTTATTAAAAAATAACAAGTCCTTACATGTAAGCCTTACAGTTTGAAATTTGCCTCCCACATCTAGATCACTACACAATGAAGCAGCAGTAAGTGTCTATCCTTCCATTGCTTCCTATACTCTACTTGATTACATTCTAGCAAAAATACTTCTCACAATATAATTGGATGGCTTTGGCTAAAAAAACAACATATACATGGGCGAGACCTGATCTTGTGTTAGAAGCAACCACAACCATCTCACTCTAGACACATTGCTTAGACAACCATCATACCAACATTTGAGAAGCAATTACTGGATCCTCCAGGGGCACTCCAGACATGCCTGGCCCTCAACATGTTTCAGCAGATATAACCGTGCAAATCCAGTTGATACTAAAACCGAGAAGGACCTCATCTCTTCAAGTATTATAGATGAGCCATACCATACAGCAAGCACATAAGCCCAAGTGCTATATCTTGTATGATCTATAGCCGTCCTCCATAGATGTCAGACCATCATCCCAATCACCTAGCCGCTTCCCACCAAAGGTAACTTCCTTGATCCCTACATGGCTGCAAAAACACAATCAGACTTGTGAATTCCCTCTCGGAGTAAGATGATCAACCAAGTTAGTTAGGGCTTTTGTCTTTTACTATTTGTTTCTAGCTGTTATTGACATTCTTTGTGAATCTTTCTTTTTCTCCAGAAATATATAATGCTGTGTAGACCTTGGGATCCTTCCTCTCCCTCCCTAGGACCCTCCCTCTTACTTCCCCTCAACCCCCCAGCCTCGAGCTCCCTCCCTCTGTACTTTCTCTTTCTTTTTTCTTTTTGGTGAAGGGTACTTATATCAATCACCAAACAGAAAAATTCACAAGTACAATATGACTACAAGAACAAAAGGTCTATATGACTGACAAGGGAACCGAAGAGACTGCAGCATGCCAAGAGAGGAGATCCAGTCAAGGGAGAATATCTACTCAGTCAATGATGTTGAGCTGCCATTGAATGAGGCCTCTCAAATGGGGAATAAAACTCCACACTCCACAACTGGAATACAAAATGAAAGCATTTTGCATAGTCCATATGTGGCAATAGCCCCAAAAGTGCAAAAAGTGAAAGCAAACTATCATCTGTGGTTGCACAGGATTTGAGAATTTGCACTTTGCAAAAACCTAGTCCTTTGGGGACATTGATCACCCTACCATTCTAGACCAAATAGCAAACAGCAGAGACCAAACTTTCCTTGCCTGTGGACAAGAAAGAATTTGATGATGAGGAGTTTCTTCACATGTCAAAAGGCCACCAAAACACAACACACAGATATCATGTAGGTAGCATGATAGAACTGGAGCAAACAACATGCACCCAAGGAGTAACCACATCAGTAAGGATGAGGTTTGTTGAGACCAGAGAAGAGATCTGTCATAACAGTAACCCTCAAACGCGGGTCACATGACCACACATTCCCAAGGCCAAATAAGAAATGAAGGCATTACAGGTGTGCCAAATGTACTAGAGAGCCATTCATATGAGAAAAAGGAATAGGCAAGGATAATCTGACTACAAAATGGACAAAGAAGGCATATTGGACATAATCCAAGAGTGAATGGTGTCCATTACCAAGTCATTGAGGTCCGCACACGAAAAACAAAACTCCAAATCTATCTTGCAACGAGGCAAGAAATGAAGAAATTAATCAAGGCCTTCTTGCATGTAGTGCATAAGATACAATGGCCACATGAGATCTTGCCAATCCATAGCACATCTCCGATGGGAAGACCCCCAAGAAGCATGCACCATATGAAAACTTTCCTCTAATAAGGAATCTTGGACTTCCACAATTGGAAAAATCTGTCTCGCCACTTCCTTTGCGATGGAATAAAGATGCTACTGCCCAAGAATGACAGTATCACCTACTATTTGCAACCCTGAAGGCTGACCTAGACATCCCATTAAATTTATCTCGCTATAGTCTTTGTCAAGCCAATCTAGCAACCTATAAGAGGCTAGCACTTTTACCTGTAATGCATTAGCCTCCTTTTAGAGGTCAAAAGGACACAAGACCGTAAAATGGAGAATCTTCTACCAAGAACCAATCAACTAGCTAAGAAGAAAGGACTGAAATATTAAGAGCCCATGTGGAATTTAGCACATCCCACCAAGAAACTCGGATCACTCTGCGACCATGTGAGATGCTAGACTCCTCGATGAAAAATTTAACGATATCAATCCAAGGGTGTCTCTACACACATAGGGCCTGCAAAAGCATCATTCTCAAAGCTATCATATGGAGATTGACATCCAACAAAACAACTCCCCCCAACCGTTTTGGAGTAGTGACATGCTGCCAAGATATCTACACTTGACACATATGATTCCCTTTCTTTTTCCACAACATCAATCGGATGGGCTACATCAATTCCAAGAGAGACTTCTTAATCCAATGAAACAAGGAAAAAAATATGAGACCATACTAATCATGATTGATTGAGCCACTCTCAACTAGACATGAAGAGACCGGCCCTAAGATTTTGAATACATAAACATGTCGTGAATCCAAGAGGACATCCAATCAAGCAAAGCTCAAGAAGCCACATCCACGCTAATGGGATATCCCAAGCGTCGGTTAATTTCACCTTTACAAACAATGGTTCCCTACCATCCCAGAATGTGCAAATTAGTCCTCTTACAAGAAATCAACGTAGATTCCTAAGCATTAATATGAAGCCCTGAAGCTAAATCAAACACATTCCAAATAGCCATTGCACAATTTACATTGGTCCAACTAGCCTTAAGAAATATAAAGGAATCGTCTTCCAAAGATTGACCCAAGAGTTGGGCACCACTAGAGAGAGTTAAACCAACGATCTCCCCATCATTAGCCATCCTATCCAGCAAAGAGAGCATCGAGTGAGTGACCAATGCAAACAATAAAAGAACTAAGAGGCCATCCTTGACAAAGAGAACAAGACAAGGAATTGTCTTCCAAAGATTGACCCAAGAGTTCAACACCACTAGATAGAGTCAAACCAACGATCTCCCCATCATTAGCCATCCTATCCAACAAAGAGAGCATTGAGTGAGTGACTAATGCAAACACTAAAGAACTAAGAGGCCATCCTTGACAAAGGGAACAAGACAAGGAATCGTCTTCCAAAGATTGACCCAAGAGTTCAACACCACTAGATAGAGTCAAACCAACGATCTCCCCATCATTAGCCATCCTATCCAACAAAGAGAGCATTGAGTGAGTGTCCAATGCAAACACTAAAAAGACCAAGAGGGCATCCTTGACAAAGAGAATGAGACAAGACAATCCTTGGGCATCCTTGACAAAGAGAATGAGACAAGACAATCCTTAGGTCCAAAAATGACCGTCACTTGTGATTGTGTTCCGTTTCCTTGCAAGTCAAGCAGCATAGGGAGAGAAACATCTTACAACTGAGACATGCCCTAGGATTCACACTCTTGCATTATCAACCTTGGGAACTAGAGAATGCTACAAAAGCTTAGGATTGCGATCACATTCAAGAATGAATGGCCCAATTGGTCACATCTAAAGTAGTGTCCTAGAAAAGTTTCCATCTAAGCTCAAAGACCAACACATGCAATCCTAATGCCCTAAAACCAATTTTATTGGACCAAGGTTTTCAAGTATCCCAAAGTAAGCATGCTCTATTTTTGCTACGGGAAGCTAGGCAACCAAAACCTAACCAAGAGATCTCAAGACCAAAGGAACAAGTCAACAAAGATGGCAAGGGAAATTAACCACTTCCACCCAAATTGGGCATGCCTATCTAAGAACATCCCAAAATTCATCCATGGCTCTCTGTCGGACCCTGTGAACCAATTGACCATTCAGAAAAATAGGTATATGTTGCGTTATCCAAGCAGGAGCATCTAAAGAACAAAAGAGGACCTCAAAGAACCCTTTGGTTCCATCATAAATCTCCTCCACAAGAGGGGCTTGCACCTGCCCATTCTCATCATTCCAATGTACATCATCACACAAAAGCACTGACTGCAACCATGCTCTTATACGGGTAATTAAGGGAGTCCTTCCCATGAAATAAAAGATGGCTGCCCACTCATAAAAGGCAGCTGCCAGCAATCTGCTATAACACTGAACAGCCACTACATTTGCATGCACATAGTTATTCATGAGATTGTTGGCACTTACATGCATATATTAAAAAGGCTCATCTCTTTGTGAGTGGGGAATACATGCACCCTTTTAAGGCATCACCAGAGCACCTGAAACCAGAGGATCAAACATCAACTTGCGGCATTTTCCCATCTCATCCCTTCCACCGACTCATGGACATACCCGGCCAAAGTGTCAACATCAGAGTCCACCAATTCTTAATCTTCCCCTTCTCGAAGATGCTGATCAAGAAAATCCACATCTATGCCACTAGATGCCTGCCTCTTGTCTAGATCAGAGCCCCAATTTGCCTTTCAACCTTTCAGTCTACAGTAACACTACTGCTTGCTCTGCCCTTGTCTCACAGTGTCACCTGAATTTGAGCACCTAACAGTGCATATACTTGTGCATGGTAATTGCCCTATCTATGCACAAAAACATCTGTGCGACTGTTCACCTATTCATGGTGTGATTGAGTACCCGAGTCTGCCCACACCTGACAGCAGTTCTCCTGGACTGCAAGTTTTTGCAAGGATTTCTGTATGGTCTCACACATGCTCAGTGCAACTTTGCAGGGTCATGATTGCCTACAGAGTGACACCTGCCTTTTATCTGCAGATTCTAGTTCTTGTTGTTGTCAGCTCTCTCTCTCTCTCTCTCTCTCTCTCTCTCTCCCCCCCAAAAAAAGAAAATTGTATTAATTATGAAAAAAGTACAAGATTACATGGTTACAAGATATAGGATGGCTCTAGGCCATTGTGCGTAAAATTTGAGACATCATGGTCAAGATACAAAAGAAGCAAAGCGACTAAAGGGTGATAGAAGAAACTACAATGTGCCAAGCAAGTAAATCCTGTCTAGGGGGAATGTCTATTGACTCAATCAAGTTGAGTTGCCAATGAGGAAGTCCTTTCAAGAGGGCTATACGACTCTGCGCACCCACAATGAAGCATCAAAGATGAATGCATTCCTCATGGTCCAAATATGCCAACCACCCCAGAAGCGTAGAGAAAGGAAAGAGTACTTTCATATCAATCTACACGTGGTCCACAAACTTGGGATGTCCAAAGACCCAGTCCTTTGGAAGCATCGATAGCCCAACCACTCAGAACCATATCGCCAATACTAGTGACCAAACCTTTTGTGCCACCGGGCAAATAAGGAAACTATGGTGTGGGGTCTTAATTGACGTTTGACAAAAAAAAAAAAGCAACAATTGAAAATCCTTCACTTGGAGGAGCACAAAGGCAAGAGAAAGCACAACAATCAACGTTCTCCAAATGAAGACCTTGGATCGGAAAGGCATTTTGTTAAGCTAGCCTATCATTACCAAAGATTTCAACCACATTTGGTCTTTTTAGAGACCCCACGTGGTATTGCTTTTTTGGTCAAGCCACTCCTTATCTCGAATAAGCAAATGATATGTATGATTGGCTGAAGCACTACCCAAATCTATGGACCATTAATCATGCAATCTCGACAAGAGGCCTCCTAGTCCAAAGAGGGAAGAGGCTGCATGGCCCATAAGGAGGTAGAGATAGCGTTCATCATCAACTTACGGTTGCCTTGGGGAACATGAAAGTAGCGTCAAGTCAAACAGTACATAACAGCCCCACTAACAAGTAGAAGAGCATCACACCGTGACAAATCCCAGGCATCCCATCCTATTCAACCTCGGCCTTTGTTCCTCTTTGCCTTGCCAGAAGAGAAGCTTCAAAACCACCAACACTTCCGCTCTTAGGGAGTCTGCTGCCTCCCAATCCAAAGGTGGGTGCCAAGAAGATTGGACAAGGACCGATCTCCAAGAGTGGACCATGTGATTCAACAACATAGAAGACTTAAGATGGCTCTGCTGTTCAACATTAACCACATGTCACCATTAGGCAAAAATCCTTGTGTTCCCATGCTTCATACCTTGAGTCTCAAGGAAAAACTTAGCAATCAAAGACCCAAGGTTGCCTACCCTTGCACAAGGCCTCGAATAGTGACCAATGAAGAGCAATCATGTGTGTCTCCAAGTCCGAAACAACCCCATTGCCCATTCTTTTGTGAGTGCAAACATGGTGCCAAGAGATCCAGGAGATACCCAACCATATAGAATCTTTTTTCCAAAGCAAAAACTGTACAGGTTGAGTACTTTGCCGTAAATGAGACTTCAACCAAGGGAGCAAGGAAAGGTTATATGAAACCATCGGTATTGTGATTGTCTACACTATTCCTAATCTTATGTTGAAAGGTCAAGCTTGTGATTTCCAATACACAAACTTCTCCATAATACTTGAAGAGATCCGATCCATTAGCACTTTAGGCAAAACCTGCACTCCCAAGGGGTAGCCCAAGTGCTTGAAAACATAGTCTTTAAGCACCATCTCGCCTTGCTAGCCAAAGGCCCAAAGATCACTCTCAATGCAACTGAGAAGGGCCAATTTAGATGCATTAAAGTGTAGTCCTGAGGCAAGGGCAAATAAGTCCCATGTGGCCATCGCTTTTTGTATACTATCCGAATCAGCCTTAGGAAAGATGGCGTCCTCTACCAAGGCCTACCCAACCAATTGTTCCTGTGAAGGGAGAGAGAGTCTAACCACCTCACCATTGGCCACTAGACAAGAAATCATCATTAGGATGAGGTGAGTGGCTAAGGCAAGAACAAAGGACTCAACAAGCAACCCTACCTAACCGACCGACAAAGGGGGAAGGGTCTCGTGACACCACCATTGAGCATAACTCTTGAAGAGGATTCTGCATTGATAGTAATGATAAGTCCAAACATTCTTGAACCAAAACCCATGGCTTGCATCAATTGATCCAAAAAGGACCATTCCAAATGATTGAAGCCTTTTTCAACGTCCAATTGAACCATCACCATTTCCTCTTTCGTGTATCGAGTAAAATCTATCCCATCTAGACATTCAAAATGATGTGCAGAATATTGCACCCTTTGATAAATCCATACCGAGCAAGGTAAAATCTATTAGCCACGACTTTGGTAAAGATCTCATACATAAAGCCCATCAACAAGATTGGTCACCAATGCTTCAAGGCTAAGGGGAACGGCATTTTAGGGACTAGTTTAATCAAGCCCTCCTTCCAATAGGGTAGCATGTGTCCAATTGTCCAAATTTGTTGGCATAACATTGTCAAAGGTGCAACTGAGTGACTAGCATAGGTCTCCAAAAATCCATTGGTGATACCATCCTACCCTAAGATCTTGTCTTTAGGCAAATGCAAGAGGACGCCCACGACCTCATCTTGTGTAATGCCCATACCCAAATTGTTGGCAACATTTGATGGGACTTGATCTTTAACTAGATCACAAAACAATGACTCGGCCATTGTCTGCATGAGAAACAAAGAATTGTGATCCACCAAGTCCATGAAATAGATTCTACACATTTGTACAATTGCTCCTAGATCCATAACCATTTCGTTGTTGAAGGTGCTTAGGTGGACCACAATTTCCCTTGCAAAGAAAGCATGCAAGCTATGATAAAACTTGTGCGATTGACAATTGTTGTCCTGCAGTTCCTTTGATGATGCAACAAGTTTGGTATGCTAGTATGATCTCTTCTGAAAAGTATCAACAAGTTGTGCCAATCTTGTGGGGATGGAAAGTAGAAGGAAATCTTGTAGTGAATCCATCAAAACAAAGTGTGCTAAAGCCAAGAGTTGCTTGGCAGCTTGCAATTGTTACCTACGCAAGGTAGTATGATGTATTCCATATTATCTAGCGACCGTTTACACATTGCATATCAACTAATTGAGGGAAGCTATTCTCTAGGGGACATAACCAAGACCACGCATCTTGTTTTAAAACTGTTGAAGTAGAGGCATTCCAATCTTGGCATTTTGAGCCATCCATGAGTCCATGTCTAGAAGTTAAATGTGATGGGTCAACGTATATATTGAAATCTCCCATGATAAATCCAAGCCTTCCAAGGCAGATGCATCCTCTCAACCAGCACCGTAACTTGCGACGACCAAGAACATCATTAGAAGCATAGAGACCCACCAACCATAGCACTTCCCCTTCATATGTGATTTTCACGACTATGAATCTTCCCGATATATCTCTCTTCATCACTACTAGTTGAAATTTCTCTCTAACAATCAACAACAAACTCGAATGAGCTCTTGTTGAAATACTAGCATACAAAAGCTTGAAGCTATGATAGTGCAACATTCTCCTTGCTTCTTATGCTTTGCCACACACAAAACATCCCAACCATTAGATTGCAAGGTTTGCCACATTGCATGTCACTTGGCACATGAACAAATACCTTGAATATACCTCGAAGAGCTCCTTAGCCCGGCATGAAGCCTTGTTAAGAATAGCATCTCTATGCTGCTTACAAGATACACATGGCAAATGGCTTACCCCAATCTCAAGCAACCCACATACCAATTGACTACAAGCGGCCTTCCGAAGATACTCATAGTTCAGATGGCCAAACCGAGCATGCCAAAGATCGATTTGAGTTTGTCAAGAACGAAGAAGAGAAGAAAACCACATCTTGTAAACTACATTCTCCTCATGTCCTGCAGAAAGAACCTACTGAGATACGCCATCATGAACTCGGAAGGAGTTGTCCTTATCAAACTTGACTATCAAACTAAGAGCATAGATCTTGCTCACTGAAAGAACATAATACCCTAGACTCGGCACATAGAGCACCTCTGATGTGCGGGCACCACCTTGCCCATCCGAAATCAGCTGCATATCACCCTTGCCTTTGATAGGGACAAAAGAACTATCACCTGTAAGGATTTGCCCATGCATTAGACGCATACGGACAATCCCCTCATGAGAAGGAATCATGTGCCAGAAAGCACCACTGTCCACAATAAACTCACGAGACTATGGGGCTATCATCGTTGCATCAGTGGCCCTCGAAGGAACATTCTCTATCACCTACAAATGGAGGAAGGCAGCCGATGATATGCTTCATCATAGTCATCCGATTACACATTTGATCAAGCTCCAACCATATCTCTCAAGCCACAATCAAGTACTCGATGTGAGCAATGACAACTAAAGAGAGAGAGAGAGAGAGAGAGAGAGAGAGAGAGAGAGAGAGAGAATGCTGATTGGCATTATTCCTGGGCAGTCTTGACTTTACTCTTTTCGGCATATTCATCAACACTTTCGAGTACCCCGAGGACATGGTGAGATTTGGTCATCCATACAAGTCAAACTTCAGAGGTTCTCTCCGTTACCAGTGCTACAGCCATTGTATCCATGGCATGACTCGAAGTTTGTGATACCAGATGATTTTGAGAAGAGGTTTGCTAACCATATATACCATTAGATGGTGGAGGCCAAGAGATGGGTCACTACAAAGGTGAATAAATTATGGCATATTAGGGATGGCAAAAAGAAGTGGCAGGAAAGATTTCTTTAGCTTTGAAAGTCCAACGTTCCCTATCAAGGGACAGTCTTCTTGTGGAGACTACTGATTGTTGGTCTTCTAACTAGAGAGGTGCTACGTCCTCGGAAGATCTCTGTTGGTCGTTGTGTATTCTGCACTACATGTGATGAAACATTGCTTCATTTTTTTGCCTCTTGTCCAATTGTGTGACAGATTTGGTGTATTAATTCTCGCATGTGGCTCTCGGTGACTCAACTACGCATAACAACCCCTTCATGGATTATGGGAAAGCTACCTTCCATGCCTTCTTTGCATTCTGATTATTCTTGCATGTTCCAATTCCTAAGATGGACTGCCTTGTGGCCTATTTGGTGTACTCGGAATGCCTTTATTTTTTATTCGGTCTCGGGCATCCATGGTCATGTGGCCCATATTCCAGGTTTAGTGCTGTGGCAGATTTCTTCTATGATATCAGCTGACCTCCTTCTTCCTGACATTGCTGCCCCCTGGCTAGCTATTGTTTGCTCTACACCAACAGTGTGATTTTCTCTTTGTGTTAAAGTCCTGATAGTCTTTCGTCACTTTCATGGAGGACCTGATGGTCTGATGTAATAGAATGTAACAGATTTAGTGAGAATGTTGACCGAATGGTCTGATGTATATATTTTTCGAAGAGAGAGTTCTAAGCCGACCTAATGGTTTGATATAAAACATTTACTTAATTCAATTACCTTTACGAAGAGAGAGAGAGAGAGAGAGAGAGAGTGTGTGTGTGTGTGTATGCTCCCTTGGACTAAGAAGTCCCTTTTGGAATTGGTTCAGCCTATTAGATTCATGTTGTGGAAAAAGAAAGGCAGTCGTTTGGGATAGGTCTAGATTCCGTGGAAGCATGTGACTACGCCTAAACGAATGGGGGGAGTAGCTTTACTGGATGTTAATTTGCATATGACAGCCTTGAGGTTGGCCCTTTTGCACACTTTATGCGTACAGAGTCATCCTTGGTCAGAGATTGCTAAATTTTTCATTGAAAAGACTGGCATCTCTCATGGTAACACGATTATTCATGCTTCCTGGTGGCATGTGCTTAGTTCCTCGAGGCCTGCTAATCTTTTCTTCTTTCTCATTTGATTGCATCCTGGCAAGAGATCTTACGTTTTTCAATTTGACGCCCCCTTGATATTCGCAAGGAGGTGAATCCGCTGCAAGGAGTTTCTACTATAAATTAGATTTACAACAGAGATTGATTGTAATCTCCTCTTTTAACTAGAAACTGCCGAAATAACTTGAGAGAGTGCTAGGGGATGAGAGAAAATGTTATAGAGAGAGAAATTTCAAAGTTTCATAAAGAGAAACACTAAAACTTTGCTATTGCCCTACTCGAACAACCATGGAAGCTATCACCTCTACAGCTTAGGACCACCAGCAAAACTGCTGCTCCCTCCTATATGATATCATTTGCACCAAAAGGACCTTCGGATGCTGTCACCTGCTCCTAGAGAGCTCCAAACTGGTATCACATAATGTAGGACTGATCCCTTGTGGCTGCAAATTACATCAACACTCTCTCCTTGCTCTCTAACAACCTCCTCCTCTTTAACAATGGCTAGAATAAACTTCCACCAGTCCCTAAAAAAGTTTTTCGCACTTGCATAGATAAGTTTTGCCAAATAGCAGCCTTCTAATTCCATTTTCCAAGATTATCAATCTTATTTAATTATTTTTTAAAATATGAATTCTGAAAAATAATTTAATTATTATTCTAGTGCTCAAAACTTTGATTTCATTCGCTAATAATTACATTGGCTAGACCAATTTGTATTCCAAGTATCCATGAGTAGTTATTAATCCTTAAACTAGGATTAATTAACTAATTAATGTCTAGTCTTTAATGTCACAATGCACATTAGTGACCAATAAATTAGTCTAAGCTTAAATTTGACACTAAGTACTACCTAGTACTTGTTAGGCATAACTTATTACAACTTTTCCCTTTGACACCCACTGCATCCTTAAGGTCCTTGTCTTGTTACCATGAAATAACTGCTATGTGCATCACAGGTGCTAAACAGCCTTGTACATTTTATTAATAACTTAATCAAATGTTATCGGTGAGATTAAAGCATCTCGAAATTTCATATCCCTGTGAGAGACCTCCCCCTTGAAAACCTTGCAATCATCCTCAATTGCATTGCATTGTGCCAAAAGAACAGCATCATGCACTGGAATTTCCATGAGGCATCATAGTCACAACATTGGCCACAGTTATCCAACCATGCCACATGTCCCAAATCCTTTCTGAAAATTTTCATCCAGCTTATACATAAGATAAAAACTGAAAATCAGTCTAAATTTGTTGCTAGAAACCCATTGGATGCAACCATGACTCATGTTTCTCAACTGTTTTGCCTTCAAAACCACAATAAAGCATATTCTCAACATAAACCATGGCTGAAATTGTCAATCGCATTTACCAACATGCTATTGTTCATGCAACCAACTATAAACCATTCAAAATTGAGCATAACCTGATCATAAACTGATCATTTGCTGATTTGAGAATTGACCACAAACTACTACAAATGTAACCCAAACTAATCACAAACTGATCAATAACTGATGCAAAATTGATCCCAAAAGTGACCGTGAACACTTCTCAAACTGATAAAAAATTGAGCTGAAATTGATTAGAATTTGATCTCAAAATTGAGGCAAAAGCTCATGCCCAACTAATCATGAACTGATCCAAAACTAATGCAAAAGTACAGTCTTAGAGTTGCATTAACAACCATACTCATAGACATACATCTCACTGTGACTAGTACACGGAGTAGTGACCTCATGGCAGAATACTACCAACATAGTACCTTGGATGCATGTTGAAAATATCCGAGATTCACTACATACGAGAGTTGTCCACAATTGGAGGAGTGGACATGCTACCTCCCCCTTAAGCATCAGGCAATACTCCGAATCCATGCTCCGTTGAACCTAATTGAGCCCAAACTGAAGTTGGCTCTAACTGAAAGGCATCTAGGTAAAATTGCAACAATTGAGGATGGTCTACCAAGTCATCCTCTTCCATCCACTTTGCATCTATTGATGAAACAATGCTAGAGCTTCACTAAGAAACATATGGGAACTTTACATCTAACTTTACTTGCCTCAAATCTCTACTAGGTTATAGGCATTTCTTCACCTTAAGCATTGTGATGCTTTATACTTTCACATTGCTGCAAATCCAACTTAACTAATGCGCAACATTGCATGCATTACTAGCAACATTTTTCCTCATGACCAATACTATACGGAGCATTTACATAACCAACATTAATACCATCGATCCTAAACACAGTGGGCTACATATATACACTACCAAACTTGCCACTTAATGCCCCAACATCTTGTCAATATTGCTATATATGGGGTTATGCATATTATCTACCATACCCGGATACACTAGGCCTTGCACACCACGCATTGGTTGTAGCAAACTAGAAGGAGATGTGTCATATATCCCTGTATGTGGTCCCAAGCCCACCATAGCATGGAAACTAGTATCACCACCAAAGTATCATGACTGCCCCATCATTGCATGCAAGCCTTGCTATCCAAAAAACATTGGATTGGCACATCCAAGTTGGCCTTGCTATGTATCAATTGCCCCACTAGCACCACTTGCTTATGCTCATTGCCCACGTTTGGAGCACCATCCTACAGTATTGGCTCTTTCTTCATTGCATCTTGCTATCCCGAAGCTCTTGAAGATTATTTTCTCTTCTTACCTTTGCTGCCCTCCCTTAAGGGCTCTAAAAGTGCATAAACTGAGAATCACTTGTCAATTGCATAAAATTTTAGCTACTATCATCAGTTGATCTTTAAAATGGTCATCAAATTCCTCTTGACTTTTACTAATTATGAGCCTCATTATGCCTTGAAGGCACTACATCTTGCCCGATAGCAACATTTTCAACTTGTTGTCCATGGCCTGAGTCTTGTCCAAGATTAGGTATTGCATTTCCTTCATTCCAATGTGAATGTTCATACTAAGAAGCATCATCCCTACTTAACTCCATCTCACTATCTAAAGCATTACTGTTGTAATGCTCGGCTAAATACAATTTCAGCAGTAGAGCAAAGCTTTTAATCTTCAATCAGGTACCTCAAGCACACCAAATCAAGAAATTGAGTGGTATCCCAACAATGTAACCACGAAAAAAGCCTTACTCCTCAGATAGGATGGTAAATAACCTGATTAAGCACTTATTACAGCAAGCATAAAATTCATGTAAACTAAAAATGCATAATTTACCACTTCAATCTTGAATATTGAATACCCAGTTGGCCACAAAATTGCCCCCCCCCTTGCGGTATTTCTTTATCTTATATTACAAATGGAAGTACAATTGAAATCCTCTGATCTTCTCCGCTAATCCAAGTGCCTCTTGTTGTCAAAACTGGCTAGCAAGCCTCCAAACCAATTTGCCCCTTGGTTTGCTTGGGAATTGGCCTTCACTCTTCTTCTTGAAAGACAAGTTCAACCCCAAATCTCATATTGACTAGCTGGCCTCTTGAATCTCCCTAAAATTTCCCAGTTTCAGCAAATCCTAATCTCTGCTATGAATTAGAGTTTACAATAGAGATTGACTGAAATCTCTTCCTCTAATGGGCCAAATTCTCGGAAAATGCTGAGACAACTTGATAGATGGCTAGGGGATGAGAGAGAATGCTATGGAGAGAGATATTTTAGAGTTTCATCACAAGAAATGCTGAAAAATAGTTGTTGCCCTGATCAAACAACCATGGAAGCTATCACCTAAAACTTAGGACCACCAGAAAGATTACTGTCTCCACTTTGCATGCTGTCATCTACACCAAAAAGACCTTCGGCTATTATCATGTGCTCATGGAGGGCTCCAAACTATTGTCACATGTTGTAGGATTAATCCTTAGTGGCTGCAAATCACATAAGCAGTTTCTCCTTGCTCTCTAACAACCTTTTTCTCTCTCATAATGGTTGGAATAAACTTTCGCCAACCCCTAAAAACGTGTTTCCCACTTGCATGGGCAAGTTTTGCCAAATGCGAGTCTTCTAGTCCCATTTTCTAGTATTATCCAACTTATTAAATTAATTTTTAAAATATTAATTCTGAAAATTAATTTAATAATAATTCTAGTGCTCAATTTTTTTTTTCACTAGCCAATAATTAGATTGACTAGACCAAATTGTCTTCCAAGTATCCATGAGCAATTATTAACCTTTAGGTTGGTATTTTAATTAATTAATGCCTAGTCTCTAATGTCACATCAAATATTACTGGCCAATAAATTGTTCTACGCCTAAAATTGACATGAAGTACACCTATCAGGCATAATTTATTACAACGTTTTCCTTTGACACCCATTGCATCCTCAGGGTCCTTTGCATGTTACCATGAAATAACTGCCATGTGTATCACGTGCTAAACAACATTGCACATTTGACTTAATCAAATGTTATCAGTAAGATTAAAGCACCTCAGAATAACACGCACTTACTAGAGGTGAGAGGTTACAAATGGAAGATAACATACCATCCTAGAGCCCGATCATGAGGAGCGACCGGAGGGTCTAGAGGAGTGGATATATTGTATAGTGAGAGGAGCTACAGCATATGGTGCAGGTCATGTGGAGGGATAAGAATACTCGCTTCATGTGGATCTACATACATATAGATCGCCCCCATGATATATACATGGCACTGTGGTACTTTGCTTTAGTGAATTATTATTCTAGTATTTGAGATGTCTTGTTGGTGGGGGCCTTCAATGCTCACACAGCACACAAACCAAACCACATGTACAATAAGAGAGCACCAAAGGAGATGGGGCTCAATGAAACATCACAGGACACAACCGACTGCACAAACAATGGTTGGCATCTCCTAGCCTTTGAAGACACACATGGATTAGCCATCATTATTGGCTTGAAAAGATGGCCTAGATCACATACTCTCACACTCTTTCTACACAAGCATGCATCAAAACGTGCAGGAGGCAGCTCTTCTCAAGGATCTATACAAAGACTAGGAGTCAGCATGGTGGACTATCTCTTAAGACGCTCACTCCTCATCCCTAACATACAGCCTTTCAAAGTGTCCCCTCCTCCACTAACAGTGGTAGCCAACTGCACCTACCTACAGTTTACCATCACTTGCAAACATGATGTGATCCCTCTAGTGAATGACCACCCAGGATTTTCCAAATACCATTTCACCAAAATGACGAGTGCCTACTTGGATCATCTCTATTGGAGCTTGCAGGTGATGGATCCCCACATATACCTAGAGGAGTTTACAACACAATTTACCAAAGCATTTCACACCTCGGTTGCCATGTAATTTCCCCATGCACACCTCTATTCTACCCCTCCAAGCAAGGATGTCCCACAAAATAGCTGGTACGGTGTGGAGTGCAAGGAAACCTGTCCACGTCTCTGGCAAGGCAAAGTACAAGGGGTCTACACACACAGCCAACCATGCTCAATCTTTCATTGCCTAGTGTGACGTAAGAAGATGGCATATCTATCCAAATTGTAGCATAAGTTCTACCAACTATTCTTGGGATAAGATAGCAAGGACGCGTTGAATGCATTCCAAGAGCCCCAAGCCCATACAACCATTACCTCCCCAAATACATGGCATGCATATGCTACGTCACTATATTAGATATACGGGCAATCCCGATGACTCAACTACCACAGGATAGATCCACATCATCTACCTTCTTTAGCAAAATAAGGGTTCTTTAGCAAAATAAGAATTGCCAAGAACATGCGTATGATGGACTAGCAGCAAAGCACCGATCACATGCCAAAGATATCCTCGCACCCTTTCTAGCACACTTGTTCAACGAGACCCTATGTGAAGACTTCCCTGCCAATTGGGCAGCTAATAATATACTACCAATCCTGAAAGCCGGAGGCTCCATGGTTTCTACAACCTATAGAACAGTCATGCTTGGCCACGTGCTAGCCAAGCTTTATGGATCGATACTAGAGCATGAGCTAAGTAAATGGGCAAAGAAGCACCAACATCGAGCGTGTGGACCGGGAGGGTTAACTTATAGAACGATCATGTTTGGCCATGTGCTAGCCAAGCTTTATGGATCGATGCTAGAGCATGAGCTAAGTAAATGGGCAAAGAAGCACCAACATCGAGCGTGTGGCCCAGGAGGGTTGAGGGGGGGATACTCCACTCTCGATCATATCATCACATACCAAGCCATCATGGGGGAGGGCAAGGCACAGGGGAGGTGGGTATAATGCTACTTTGTGGACTTTTGTCAAGCCTTTGACACACTACCATGAGGGAGACTCATCTAGAGACTACAGGAGTTGGAGGTCACGATGGAGATGAGACGAGGGATACTAGCATTGTATGAGTTTGTTACAAGACGACTATAAACACCAAGAGAGCTGTCAGAGGAGACAACCAACACCACTAGATTAAAACACAGATGTCCACTATCTACCCTATTTGGGTTTTATTGATGAGCTATCACATTACACTTTTTTTTTTTGGGTGGGTGGCTAGGTGTGGGGGGAAGGGGGAGGGGTGTGTGTGTGTGACAGTGGACAACCCCAAAAAGGGGCATGGGCGCCCACAATGGGAGAACACCCTAGACAACTACTGCCCTCCCTCCGAACACCACCCTAGACAGTCTCTTGCCTATTTATAGGCTGCCTTTGTGATTCATTCAGTCTGTCACCTCTTCTCTCCAGCCTCTCCACCACTCTCACACCCCTTTAGGAGGACATTGCGGTTCGTGGTTGTCTTCGCCCCAAATACCTTCTTTAGCACGAGCGGCGGCACTTCGTTCCTCATCAGATGCTTCGCAGTCCGTGAGCCATGGGTGGTTGGATTCCCTTTCTCTCTCAGACTAGCATTCAGAGGGGGATTTTCTTACTTCACCCTCGAAGGGAAATTCCAGTTCTTCTTCGACTTCAAAGGGGGCTCCTACTTCTACTCCTTCTAATTTAGAGAGGGACCCTATGCGCCATGAAGATATTCACACACCACCACCTTTCACTTTCGAGGAGTGGCTCTCCTTTGAGCAATCATTTCCTCTACTCATGCCCAAGATCTAGAGGATCTACCTAGATCGGGGCCTTTGGGTCCTTAGCAATGACTTGGTGGCTAAGCCTTCGTATTCCTTCCAGCATGGAGTTACGGAGCTAGAGGCTTCTCTCCCGAGGTTATGTTTCCGGTTATACATCTCATCCAGCCTCCTGACTATCTTTAAAGGTCTCCTTTCAAGTGGTATTCTCAAATTACAAGGTGGATCTTCTTCGTCCCTTGGTCAACATGGAGTCAACTCCCGAGATTGAGTATGGGTATATCCTTATGGTTCTCGGCACCACACAAAGTTCAACATTCCTCCTATACATTGCATGTTTTCATTATCTTTGTACTACGGCGCTTGGACAAGTGAACAATTTCCTCACAAGGGACACTGTCAAGGTTGCACTCATACGTCGAACAGACAGGTTCGTACCATACGAACCGTACAGTACGTATCCGTACATATCTGTACTATTTCGTACGAGATTTTAGACGTGTTTCAGCCACGTATCCTGCAGGACAAGGCGAGCTATCCAGAGAGTTTCCGGGCGAAACAAACTGGGGAAAAAGGTGCAAACTGGGCATGATTGATCATTTGCAACACACACACTCTTGCAAGTCTCTCCTCAGCCCTCCCTCTTGTCTCCAAGACTCCAAGGCTGCATCAAGCTCCCATCCCCTCCAAGCTACCTCTTTCTCTCTCCTCTTCCCCTCTTCTCTTGAGTCTTCCTCCCATCCTCTCCCTTTTCAAAGTTCGTTCTTCTTCCAACTTTCCAAGTTTCCCTGATCCCCTCCCTCTTCAAGGCTCAAGCATCATCTCACTCTCTCCTCTTCCCCCCATCCCCTCCCTCTTCAAGCATCACCGCCGATCGGAGTGACAAGTTTCGACTCTCTCCTCTTCATCGGGCCTTCAACTTGCATGCCATCCATGTGGAGAGGGACACAAAGAAGTCCAACTCCCACAATTGGATATGCAAGTATTGCAGGAAGAGCCACACAAGTGGTGCAACCCGGCTTCTCCAACATCTTTCCAAGACGGAGGGGCAAGTTGCTCCGTGCAAGTCGATCCCTCAACACATTGCGGACGAGATTCTTGCCAAGATGAGAGGGGGATCCACTAGAGGAGGAGGTGGCGGATCGGCGGCAGCGGCATCTACACCTATGCCTACTCACGAGGAAGCCTCAAATGTAGGCCTATCTTCGACCGATGCGGGTGAGGCCTCCACCATTGGTGGTGCCGACTCCACATCCGCTTCGAGCTCCGGCATTGGCAAAAGGCAAAGGTTAGAGGCTCATGCGGTATCGGAGAGGCAATCCTCTCTCTCCCAAGCTCCCGGTTATACATGTGGATCGGTTGCATTTCTTAGAGAAAGGCAACGACAAGCCGATGTTGAGATTGCACGCACAGTGATCGAGTGCAATCTTACATTCAACATCCTAAAGCATGAGCAATGGAAAAAGATAGTGAGAACCATCGCCAATGGGGACCCATGTGAAGGATGGAGTGGCGTCTCATACAATGATATGACGACGAAGAAGATTGATGAAGAGAAGGAGAGGATTGATAAAGCCCTTGATCCTATTCAAGCCACATGGACAAAATACGATTGCTCCATTCTCACAGATGGATGGAGCGACCGTAAGAAACGGGGTATCATCAACATACTCGTTTCATGTCCACTTGGTACATATTTTTCGCGGGCCGTAGACACTGGCAAGAGGGGAAGAAAAACGACCGGCCCATTCATCTACCGCCACATTCGGCAAGCTATCATTGAGGCACACATTGTCTTTTTAAAGTTGCTTTCATTATTCATGAATCATCATTAGAATTTTCAAGTCATGATGCATGATTCATCTCTCCTCGAAGCTTTTATAATTTGTGCCATGTATGATGTGCTTGTAGGTGGGCCGTTGAATGTGGTGCAAGTTGTGACCGACAATGCATCCGATTGTTGGCGCATGAGCCGTTTGCTCGAGGCCGAGTTTCCTTCGATTGTGTGAACTCCATGTGCAAGTCATTGTTTGAACTTGCTCATGGAGGACATTGGGAAGCTAAAATGGGTAAAAAGGGTGGTACACAAGGCTACATCTGTTGTCACCTTCCTCACGGTGAAGGTGAAGGTGCTTGCGATGTATCCCGAGCATAGCAAACTTGAGTTGAAGAAGCCTTCTTCAACTCACTTTGCTTATATGTGGTTATTGTTGGAGCGGCTTTATGAGGTGCGGTCCGCCCTACGCCAAAGAGTGGTGTCCACTCTATGAAATGAGTGGGATGAGCATGAGACAGAGGAGGCGAAAGCCATGCAGCGGCTGCGCCTTGATGAGCATTTTTGGCAGAAAGTCCGTGCCATTGTGATTGTACGGGCTTACACGATGATCACAGATTCTCAGTGTGCATACATCATCGAGATAGCTGAGAGGAGATGGGCATGGATGCATAATCCCATCCATGGTTTTGCAACATTGGTGCATCCGGCCTACAAGTCGCCGGCGATCATGGTTGACAGAGAGCTCCGGTCAGATCAGCTTGCATATTTGACTCATGTGGCCCCCATAGATCACCACAACATAGTCCTAGAGGAGCTTGGATACTATGCAGATCAGAGAGGACATGTGGCATTTTCTTCTTCCACTTGTTGGAGAAGGGAGTCACTTGTAAAGCCTCTATTTTGGTGGCAAAATTTTGGATATGCGCTGGAGACTCTTCAGCCCTTGGCCATGAGAGTTCTTGTGCAGGATTGCTCTTCGGATGCATGTGAGAGAAACTGGAGTGCCTATTCTCTCATTCACACGAAGATTTGCAATCGTCTTAGCACACGACAGTTAGAGTGGCTAGTCTATTGCTGCACTAACTTGCGCATGATGAAGGCCATGATGAGTATGGGTAGTCCAAAGCAGGTAAACACCTAACCATAAAATGATATGTTAAGTTTAATTTTTAAATTCGTTGGTTTCAACTTGTTACTTTATAGTATTATACTCAACAATTTAGTATTTATAATCTATTATCTTATGTGCATTATGTAGGTGAATGTTGATACATTCAAGTTGACAGGCGACACTCTTGCAAGTGTACATAAGGAGGTCGATGAAGAGCAGATCTTTGCAGAGCTCTATAGAGAGCTCATAGCAGAAGACACCCGTGACACTCGTAGTCAGTGTGCTCGTGGGTGAGGAGTTCAAGTTGCCAGCAGGGGCATGGTCATTTGGCGCCCTCTGAGATCGACGAGGGGTGGTTTAGGTGGTTTGCAGACATATAAGAGGCGGGGCTCTAGTAACTCTCGTCCAGTCCCTGACAATGATATTCCCCCCTTGCCTACAGTTAGACCATCATTACCTAGGGAGCCATCATTTGATGATGATGGTAACCTTATCAGTGAGGATGAGTATGAGAGTGCCTCATCATTCGATGACGAGGAGTCATCTTCAAACTCTCTTGATGAGCACTCAGATGATGATAATGATGATACTGATGATAGTGATGCCTCATGAGTCATCCTAGCCTCTAGGCCTCAGCTCTCTCGAGTCTCACCTTTTTGTATCTACTTAGTACTATCACTGATGATTGTATCCAGTTTCACTCATTGATGATTGTATGATGTATCCAGTACACTGTACCGTTGCCTGCATGTTTCTTGCTCGCATGTGATTGCGAGGGCTTTTTACCTCATGTATTCAGCATATTTTGTAATGGCACTGCTAGTTTCACTTTAAACATGTATAAAGTTAATTTTTTTCCATACTAATACCGTACCGTACCTTATAAAATCTTAAGGTACCATTTAGTACTGTATTTTATCGTACTGTACCGTATCGTACTTTTCGTGCCTGACAACTATGGACACTGTTCAACTGGCACCTACTACATGAGCATTCTTCACAATGTAGCATTGCATCTCCACCTCTCTCTTCTCTTGTTCCCCTTTTTTTGGACCCGAGAGGGGGTGTTGAGAAACACTTCATCCATAGTTTTGTGTTCAGTATTTTGCGTTTAGGGTTGTGTTTTGCGTTTAGCGTTTCACAGTGAACAGCCCCAAAAAGGGGTTGGGTGCCCACAATAGGGCACCACCCTAGACAACTGACACCCTCCCTCCGGGCGCCACCCTAGATAGTTTCTTGCCTATTTATAGCCTGCCTCTATCACTCATTATACATAGCTCATTTATTCAGTCTATCACCTCCTCTCCAACCTCTCCACCACCCTCACACCCCTTCAGAAGGACATTGCGGTTCATGGCTCGTGGCTATCTTCATCATCTTCCTTGTGCTACGGCACCCTTGTTCCCTTGTATCACATTCACTCCAAGATTCAAATCTTCGTCATTCCATTCATCACAGTTCCTTCTCTCTTCTCTTGTCTTCTCAGTGTTTGTTGAGTTCACTCTACGTTCCTCCCTGCAAACCCCAGTGTCTCACAAGTATGTCATCTTTTGACCGGGGGGGTTGGGGGAGGGACATTCATACCCATATTATCGTATGCAAATGACATAATCCTCATCTCTAGCAACCCGAAGGGATTGCAACGCCACTTAGATGCACTACTGGCATTCTATCAGGATAAAGATCTCATAGTTAACCTTGGCAAAACCAAGGTTATGGTGTTTAACACTTTCCCCCATTGGATTCAACGATCAGTATCCCATTTCACATATGGAAAGGAGACAATGGAGGCCATCTAGAGATATGTTTACTTGGGGATTACATGTTTAGGGCCGGGATTCACTTTGAGGAGGGCAGCAAAGGATAGGCAAACACGAGGCTATGTGGCTCTAAGATTGATGGAGAGTCAATGTGCATGCATATAGTTTCAAGAGCCTTGGACGAAGCTCTCGCTCTTCGACACTTTGGTCACACAAGCACTTCTGTATTGGGTTCCCATATGGGGATCAAGCCTCTAGCACACCAGGAGAGCCACACAAGATCATCAACCACTACCCAAGGCAAAGAAGATATATGAGGGGTGGGAGTAGATGGAGAGACCCCTAATACTAATGATTTCACGGATGATTCCGAGTAAGCCCTCTCTACCACATGGGATTATTAGAGCAAAGATGGAAGCGCCACCCATAGTGACAGAGATCCTCTTTCAAACAATGACTTTCCTGCATAGACTCTTGACCTTCCCGAGATAAGAGATACTCCTAACTCACATTGGAGTCCTCTAGACAACTAGCATTATAAGGGAATATTGAGTGCTTGTATGCTCGGACAAAGGCATGGTGGTTACTACTACATGGATTACACATGGATCACCTCCCACCACTACAATATAGCTTGGATTGCCCTCACTTGAAGCTCAGCCAACACAAGCTAAAGTGTATTATCTATTGAGCTAAAACACGCTTTTGAGCTGATAAGCATTCTTAAACAGCCCCAAAACACACTTAATTAATGAAAAACCCTAAAAAGGGGAGTTGCTGGCGACATCATCATCTGCTGCAATCTGATCATCCAGTCATTGCCAACCACATTAGACATTGTTTTAGCCTGCGTTTGCACCTGTGCAACCTAGGCATCAGTTGTTCATCATCCTGCGGCATACTCAGATATCTGTGTTTGCTGTCTGGGACAACCACAAGCCATCACACACACTCCTACTTGCGTTTTCTGATCAGCATCTGCTGTCACTTGCATTTACAACATCTACCTCCTCAAACAGTTACTAGTGGTCACAGACTTGGGATCCGTCTCTAGTGGACGTCACTCTCCGACATTACTCTACCCTTGAGCACAGTGTACACTCTTACATTCATTTACAACATTCATTCACTTCAGAGTTGCGTTCTTCTCTCCCTTCTTCTATTTGTGTTTGAGTTTTGAGTTTTATGTTTAGGGTTTGAGTTTTACTTTTTGTGTCTATGTCTATCTCCTTGTGTTTCTGTCGTGGTCGTACAATCTGTGTTTCCTCAATGCAAACCCCAGTAGTTTTCTTCACATCATCAAGATGGACATCAATCGAATACACATAGCCAGGACATGGGCAACACCTACTGAGAATTTGGGGACAAACATGGCTTTCTAGCGAAGCATCTTCCACACATATCCCTCAATGGCTTTGTTATCTACCCAAGATACATGGATGCACACCTATCTCATGGGGTATGATGCACCATTGGACAACTCTATACATCCTCACACCATCTATGATTCAAGACAAGTAGATACGGCATAAACTCCCTCCCCCTCAAGGAGAGGATTTGCCAGCTTTGTCAGATCAAGCCAAAGACAAAGGAGCACTACTTAGGCAGATGTCCAGCATATTATGAGATCATAGGGCACTTCCATTGAGGGATTTGGGCCACTATCCAGGGTGATGGATTTCCCAAACCAAAGATGTCTCAGCCTCTTCTTACTGAACCTATACCGTCACAAAGAGCACCTCTTAGGGACCCACAAGCAAAGATAGAGAGCTGCACGGAGACGGCAACATACACTCAGAGTTCTACAGAACATTGACTACTCCCTCCACTATAGAGCCCTCATCAAACCAACTAGTAGCCCCTCCACAAGGGACCATCCTAGACACAACCACAAAGAGATGCATAACTCATCATCCATGCCCCCACAAGAGGCATCATCTACATATACAAAGGATACTCCAACATCGAGGGACCATACCCCGTTGCTTCAACTCTTCTATGTTAGATAGACCCATGACAGATCTTGGGATGAGAGTGCCTCCTGAGTTGTTCCACATTGTATCTAGCTTAGACATCATTTTGTACTCATCAACTATGTATTATTCATTGTTTATTTTCCATTTAGTTAGTCATAGCATTAGATGCCAACTATTTTGGGCTTGGAAAATTCATGAACTATTGAGGTGTAACATTTTAATCTCATAGGCTGATTGGCCTTGTGTGTGTGTGTGTGTGTGTGTGTGTGTCCCTCCCTCCCTCCCCCCCCCCTTCTCTCTCTCTCTCTCTCTCTCTCTCTCTCTTTCTCTCTCTCTCTCTCTCTCTCTCTCTCTCTCTCTCTCTACATTGAGGCAATAAAAAGAAATGAAATGCTGAAAGTTGTAGATGCCTACAAAGCTGAAATCTTAGAACTGGGGGAAGAATTGAATACATTTAAGAAAAAAGAAATGAACGCGCAAGAAGAACTACAAAAAGAGAAAGAGGCTTTGAAGGTATGTAAAAGGGAGGTTCACTCATGGGCAGAAGTGGCAAAGACAACACAGAAGCAGATAGAAGAAGCCAGCCCATGGATTGAGCCAATAAAAAAGAATAAGGGAATATCAGTGAACAAGACTGAAGTAATGAATGCTACCTTGGAAGAAGAGGCTAGGAGACGGACTAGGGTTTTACATGTACGGGTAGTAGGATGGGAGGAGAAGAGCAGCCCACAAGAAGATGCTAAGACACTTGCTGACAAAATTGGGGCTAAGTCTAAGGCTCTAATTCTTCGCTTTGGAGACATAGAGAAAAAAAAGGCCTTCCTCTCCAAGAGGAGAGCCCTCAAGGGTGAGAAGATTTATTTGGATGAGGATCTTACCCTAGCACAGATAGCACATCACAGAGAACACATGCCCAAGGTATTGAAGGCTCGCAAAGAGGGAAAGTGGGCTGTTTATAGGGATGGACGAGTCATCATCACTAACAAAAGGACTTCATGACAATAACCTATGAGACACTTCGGATGTCAATATGGAAGTGTAATGGAGCCCTGCGTTTGGATGTTGGTTACTTTAAAGATAGCTTCCAAAACATAGATATAGCAATGTACACAGAAACACACCAATGTAAAGGTAGCCGACTACTAGACGTGCGGGGATACAAGTGGGAAAGTGCGTTTCATCCAGCAGCTAGAAAACCAGGAAACACTAGGGGTTCTGGAGGTGTGGCCATACTATATCGGGAAGACCTCAAAGGGATAGTGCAAGTAATGAAAAGAGATGATGATGCACGATATTTATGGATTAGGATACATGCAGGAAGACCATGGGAAATATTCATCGCAATATGCTACTTTCCTCCTGCAAATTTTACCTATGCCACACGAGATGGATCTCCCTTTGATGTACTCTATGAGGATATCATGAGATATGCTAGCATTGGGGACATATTATTAGTAGGAGATTTCAATGCACGCACTGGAGATAGACAGAGTGACTTTTATATGCATGACAGTGCCATGTTCAAAGAGATCGACATACATGAAATAGGCCTACGCAGGAGAGCCCAGGATAAAGAATTGAATACCTATGGGATACACTTATTGACTTTGGGAAGTGCACATAGACTAGCCATCTTTAATGGTCTACCACAATGGCCAGGATCTGACAATTCGACATGTTGGAATCACAAAGGAGGAGCAAGTACTATGGACTACTTGATGGGCTCACTAGCATTGATACCAGGCATCCAAAATTTCAAGATAGCTAAGAGGCCAATTGGCATAGCAACAGATCATGCTATTTTGGCACTCACGCTCTCTTGTATACATATGAAACATGAAACACCATGCCTCCCTAAACATCCCAAATACTACTTTATAGAAGACACCTCACACATCTACAATGGTTCTTTGCAGACTAGTTTACATACATTGGACTTGAGTAGATCATTGGAAGAATGTACAAGGGATTTAGCAAAGGCCATACATGGATCAGCCATGTATGCATTCCCACACACCTTGCCCCGATGTAGACCCACACGATCTACTGCTCCCCAAAATAGCTAGTATGATGATGAGTGTAGAGTCACCCGAGCTTGCTTACAGAGGGAAGTGGAGCTAGGCACTCAAACACATCGCCACAAAGGCGTTGGGCGGAAGAAGAAACGAGACTATCTAACGAAAGTAGAAGCAAAGACATATCAGCTATTTTTAGGGCGGGACAACAAGAGCGCATGGAAGATGTTTCATGAAAGACAGTCCCCCCATACAGATTACACCACCAAATGCTTGGCTTGACTCTGGGAGACAGTTGTATGACCTGCCAAGACAGCCACCTATGCAACCCCCACAAGCTTGTAGGCCAACATAGTGGTCTTTCTTCACATGGAAAATGGTTAGGGATGCAATCTATAGACTACAAAATGGGAGGGCACGAGATGAGGATGGACTAGTAGCAAAACATTTCCCGAATGCTTGTGACATATTAGCACCCATATTAGCACATATGTTCAATAGAGCAGTATGTGAAGGTTTCCCTATGAGTTGGTCAGACAATACTATAATTCCGCTATTTAAAAGTGGTGATCCCCTGATTCCTAGCAACTACAGGACTATCATGATCGGTCATTCTTTGGCCAAGATATATGGATCTATATTGGAGTATGAACTTAGTGAGTGGGCTGAAATGCAAGGCAAGAGACCATAAGGACAGGCAGGTTTCAGACGAGGATATACCACGCTGGACCATATTCTCACACTCAAAGCCATTATTGAGGAGAGTCAAGCCCAAGACAAGAGGATCTATTGTTGCTTTGTAGACTTTCGCAAAGCTTTTGATACAGTGCCTTGTACACGCATCATGCAGAGATTGCAGGACATTGGAGTACCAAAGGGTATACGATGGGGTGTCTATGCATTATATGAGGCAGTGACAAGTCATGTACGAGCACCTGGGGGGCTATCAGAGAGGATTGACAGTACTATAGGAGTGAAACAAGGATGTCCACTTTCACCCGCATTGTTTGGTCTATACATAGATGAAGTGTTTGATTACATAGACCGAGGAGGAGGAGCTGGAGCCAACATGGCACGGGTGCTGATAACGATATTACTGTATGCAGATGATACTGTTCTCATTTCAGATTCACCGGAGGATTTGCAATGCCATCTAGATGCTTTGCACATCTTTTGTAGAGATAAAGACCTCACAGTGAACCTTGGGAAGACCAAAACCATGGTTTTCAATACTTCAGCAGCATGGGTGACTAGATCTACGTACCAATTCACATTTGGGGGAGACATACTAGAGCATGTGAGGGAATATGTCTATTTGGGAGTCACTTTCTCTGGCCCACGATTTTCGTTGAGAGGGGCGTCAGAGGCACGTCTGGCACATGGATACATAGCACTAGGAGCACTTGAGAGTCAATGTGCTCACATACAATTCCAGGAGCCCCGCACCAAACTTTGGTTGTTTGGCACCCTAGTCACACCTACATTACTATATGGAGCAGAGATATGGGGTTGCAACTTGTACCATAGGCGCCTTAGCCCACTCACTAATCACATTAGAGTAGAGAGGGATTATTATGCTGGCTGGGATAGCATGGAAAGGCCATTGATCATGATGATAGCACGCATAATTAGGAGTAAGCCCTCCACCCCACACCCCATTGTCAGAGCAGAGCTAGGGGCAACACCCATAGTCATGGAGGCACTCTTCAGGGCAGTGACCTTTTGGCATAGACTATGGGAACTTCCACGCCATAGATACTCTAGATTGGCACTAACCTCATCTAGACAACTAGCAACAGGAGGCGAGAAGAACTGTTGGTTTTCATAGATGGCTATTTGGATGAGCCTACATGGTTTGGATATTGACTGTCTTCCACCTTTGGATTATATATAGCCTTGACTGCCCTACACTTTCTCTCAGCCGATCAGAGTTCAACCAGGTGATCAGAGCCGATATCTTGAGGATTGAGACGGTAAGGACATGGATCCACCCACCACTCCCACTAGGATCGAGAATGGAGTTCTACAGAAGTCATTTCTTGTGCCTCTTTGATGATGGTTTCACTATTCGGCCAGCATATATGGACACCCATCTCTCCCATAGCGTACGGGTTGCTATCGGACAGATTCGCACCTCCTCACATAGGCTCCAGATGGAGACAGGCAAATGGAGAAACACCCTAGCAGAGGATAGGACTTGCCAGCTTTGTGGTCGAGAGCCTGAGACGGAGAAGCACTACATATGCAAATACACATTATACTATGGCATACGAGGACGGTACCACTTCCTCTTCCGGGATGGATTTGGACCCCTTTGTCGCATCATGGAGTACGAGGACCAGAGATGCCTAGGTCTCTTCCTCCTGGAGCTCGAGAGTCGATGAACTGCACTACTGCGAAACAGGAGGCTAGCTCACCCAAAGGGACACACACAAAGAGCAGCGACAGACTTCTTCTACAGAGCCGACCCTACTAACACTACCAACCTAGCAGAAACAGAGTGACCCCGCCAGACACCTTACAGGCCACACCGTGGAGTCACATTGGATAGAGCCATTTCCCTTCATCGAGCACGACGACCCCACTACCACGACCACGTCCGAGGAGGCCACACCACAATCGGATTAGAGCCATTATCACGAGACACCGCAGACTCACCACCACACATATCAGTGCAAAAGCTAGGGACCGCATCATATCTAAGATCATGTGCAGATCTTGAGACCAGCTACAGCCCATAGTCTCCACCACACTTTTGTATATAGCTAAATCAGATCTGGTTCTTCTTTCCTTTCCTTTTCTTTTCTATCGATGGAACAACACTACACATGGTTCAACCCTAGTATAGCTCCATCGTATAGTTATTTTCAGTATTGTTTCATAGGCCACCCACTTACTTGTAATGTTATCTTTATCTTACTGATAAGATGACATAAGACATGGATGTACTGTGGATTTTGTCTCATAGGCCACATTGGCCTTATGTAGACGTTAATATATCTATCTATCTTTCTTTCTTTCTCTCTCCATAAAAGGTAATTGTATTAATTACAAAAAAAATTAAAAGATTACATAATTACAAAATGCACAATGGCCTAGTCATGGCGAAGGTACAAAGGAAGCAGAATGATTAAAGGAAGGCAGAAGAAACTGCAGTGCATCAAGCAAGCAAATCCTGTTTAGGAAGAATATCTATTAACTCAATCAAGTAGAGTTACCAATGGAGAAGCCCTTTCAAGCAAGCTATATGACTCTCCACACCTGATGAAGCATCAAAGAGACATACATTCCTCATGGTCCATATATGCCAACAACCCAAAAGCGTAAGAAAGAAAAGAGCACTTTCTTGTCAACCTGCACAAGGTCCATAAACTTGGGATCTCTAGAGGCCCTATCCTTTGGAGACATCATAGCCCAACCACTAAGAACCAAATGGCCAATACTAGTGACCAAACATTCTTTGTGACCAAGCAAGAAAGGAACTGATGGCAAGGGATTTCAATGAACGTTTGACAAAGGCAGCAACAACCATTGGAAACCCTTTGCTTGGAAAGCACCAAGGCAAGAAGAAGCACACCAATCAACATTCGCCAAATGAAAACCTTGGATTGGAAAGACATTTTGTTACACCAGCCTATCATTACCACAGATTTCCACCACGTTAGGCTTTTTTGGAGACCCCAAGTGGTATTGCCTTTTTGGACAAGCCAATCCTTATAATGAATCAGCAAGTGATATATTTCATTTACCGAAAGCATGACCCAAAAGCAGCTAACCATTAATCATTCAATCCTCCCAAGGGGGGTCCAAAGAGGGGAGAGGCTCTAAGACCTATGAACAGGTGGAGATGACAGTTGACAAGTTGTCATAGCCTTGGGGAACATGAGAGTAGCGCCAAACCGATGTAAAGGATACAACAACCCCACTCACAAGTAGAAGAGAATCAGCATCAGTGACCAGCCCCAAGTGTGCCATCCTATTCTACATCGGCCTTTGTTCGTCTTTGCTTTGCCAGGAGAGAATCTTTGAAACCACCAGCACTTAACCTTTCAAGGAGTTTGTCGCCTTCCGATCCGCAAGTGGGTGCCAATAAGATCTAACAAGGACTGATCTCCAAGAGTGGACCAAATCATTCAACAATATGGAAGACTTAAGATGGATAGACTGCTCAGCATTAACCACATGCCACCATAAAGCAGAAATCCTGATGTTCTCATGCTTGATACCTTGAGTCTCAAGGAAGAATCTGGCAATCAAGGACCAAGGTTTTCTACCCTCACACAAGGCCTAGAACAATGATCTCTCTGTGTGTGTGTGTGTGTGTGTGTGTGTGTGTGTGTGTGTGTGTGCACACACACATATATATATATTCTCGCTCTCAACCTACACCCCCCGCCCTCAACATACGTCCACGCTACACCTAACCCACCCCTGCCTTACACTCCTCGTCCTCCACATGTGCCCTCTACCTGCCTGACTTGTCCCCTACCCAACTTTGCCCTGTCATGCAACACTAGTCATGCCAGTTCCTACCTTGTCCTGCCTCGCCCCCCCTACTGCCCCCACCATGACCTTGCTTCACCCTGAAATGGAGAGGACGGCCTTCATGAGGAAGAAATCCATACTACGCAGACTCCCAAGGGATCCCATCTACCTATACGATGACCTTACCAAAATGCAAGTGGAGCACAGGTGTGCATGCATGCCTAAAATAATCAAGGCTAAGAAGAAGGCTCAAAGATATGGATGATAGTATGGAACTGTAATGGCTCATTATGGACACACCCAGGGAGGATAGAGGAGGTGATGGAGAATCATGAGCTGATTTTGATCACAAAGGCATCGAAGTCTTGAGAGGGGACTACCTAGAGTACAAGGATATGTATGGGAGTCGATGTACAAGAGTTGCACGACACATCAAGGCACCACCCAAGGATTAGGAGGAGGGGCAAGGTTCATCAAACAAGAGCTACAACCTAGGCTCCACATCATGGCACGAGATCCAAACGCACAATATATGTGGATCAAAGTGGAGATCTCCTACGATCAGATGTTATACATTGCCCTCTGCTACTTTTCCCCACATGGTTCAAGATATGCTATTAGGAAGCCATAGCACCATGAAAAGGAGAGAGATGGAGGAGAGTGCACATTCACAGACCTATCTGGTGAGATCATACACTACTCTAGTCTAGGTGAGATTTTTCTAGGTAAAGATTTTAGTGGAAGGACGCAAAGCAGATAGTGCAACATATATGATTTTGAGGATTTACGGAGGCTACATGTGATGGATGAAGACGAGGCAAGCACATATAAGATATCCATTGATACTAGAGGAGACAGTACTCACTATGGCCAATACCTACTAGAGCTAGAATCCCAACACCATCTCATTATTTACATCAAGATGAAGAAGTGGCTTGGATCCATAGCACTAACCTACTTTCGCCCATGGGCTCCAATATGGTAGACTATGTACTAGGTTCCATTGAGATAGTCAGATCCTTCAACATCCTCCCTTGCCCGATCGAAGTAAATCACCCCTACTTGTCCCTCACCATATCCTCCTCCCCAAACCCATAGATACCTCCCACTACCCACACCTAGTCCACAACTTTCTATTTGAGACGTGAGCTAGCTGACATATACAACCATTATATATATGATGATGGCCACACACAATTTAAGCATATTGCCCCCTAGGAACACTCACCTTCGAGCTCACCTCCATCCTCCACTCGGCTGTTATTCAGAGCTTCCCACACTCCACACACAGTAGCAGACCCACCCAACCTGGGACCATGCCTCAAAATAGGTGGTATGATGATGAGTGCTGAGACCTATATAGACACCTTCGGATCCAAAGAGGACTAGGGTCCACCATGGAGAGAAAGGCCCATAGACAAATGCGGATCTTGACTCGTCACAAACAAGGGCATATAAGGAGGCACAATATTGGGATCTGTACCATTTGTTCATGAGCATAGATTGTGAGAACCATGCCACCCCACACCCATTAGTGACCCAAAGATATGGCACTCCTATGTAGGGGGCCTATATGATGTACCACACCAGCCACCCATTCCTCACCCACCACATCCACCTTCTTTACACATGGTATGGTGAGGAGAGCAATAGAGCGAGCGCCTACAGCATGGACAATTGATGGATCACACAAGTACACACGGTAAGCACTTCACTTATGCAGTTGACATTTTGACTCCTCTACTTGCTTTTGTGTTCAATAGGGCCCTAGCAAAAGGCTTCTCAGATGAGTGGGCCATGCATCTCATCATACATGTCCACAAATCTAGAGACCCCCTAGATATAGGTAACTATAGAACCATCACAGTGGGACACATTTTAGCAAAGATATATAGTACAGTAATGGTCCCAAAGCTCAATGCATATGCAGAGAGAGGGAGATTGAGAGCAATAGGACAAGCCTGGCTTCAAATAGGGATTCTCTACACTTCACCACATCTTCACCTTGAGGAGCATACTTCACCAAGCAAATATGAGGAAGAAGAGACTTTATTCTTGATTTATGGATTTCCATAAAGCCTTTGATACGATTCCATGAGATAGACTACAACAAAGCATGAAAACACTAGAGATCCCATCCGACATGATTTGGAGTATCTCTACACTATATAAGAGAGTGGTGGGTCGAGTAAGATGCCTAAGAGGACTTTCAAACGTGATCTCTAGCACCGTTGGAGTGAGGCAACGATGTCCTTTGTCACCTACACTCTTTGGTCTCTACATCAACCAAATAGAAGATCACATCACATGAGGAGGAGGTGATGGGGTGGAGTCAGCAGATATATTGGTCTCTATTATGCTTTATGCTAACGCAATTGTCCTGGGTCTGAATCACAGGAGGATCTACAGCAATATCTCTATGCCCTTCATGATTTTTGTGCACAGCGTGGATTGACGGTTAACTTGGGAAAACCAAGATCCCCATTTTTCACCCATCAGGCCCGATGAGGAAGAGATCAATCTTTACCCTAGGAGTTGGACAAGTGAAGGTTATGGACTCATATGTCTACCCCGAGGTCACTTTCACTACATTTATTGGGAGATTCGCCATGGCATTGGCAACCACAGACCGACTCACACAAGGATATGCGACATTGGCAATGATAGAGAGAGAATGCCACCACGCCGCTTCCAAGAGCCTCACACATGGAGGTGGCTATTTGACACACTAGTCACACCAACCATGATGTCTGGCGCACCTATTTGGACTGATAGCTTGGCTACATATCTATAAACACGAGTCGAGAGACCACATATTATCATGCTCTCACAAATGATCCCAAGCAAACCATCAATGCCACATGAGATTATTAGAGCCAAGTTTATTGCATCCCCCATGATGATGAAGGCCCTTTTTAAAACTATCAGCTTCATACACAAAGTACATGACATGCACCCAAATAGGCTACCTAGGAGAGCCTTCGAGGCCTCTAGGCAACTAGCTAAGACAAGACGTGAGAGGCATGCACAAGTCAAGCAATGGCTTACAAGATATGGGATCAACATGGACCATCTACTCCCCTATCAGTATGACCCTAACTCCACCTTCATACACCTCTCTTACATAGAGAGGAACTTGGTCATGCAGTAGAACCTTTACTACTTATCCATACAACATACATGGGTTTCAGCCGAGCAGCCCCTTCCCCCAAAGATGTCATACTACAGAGACTACTTCATGAAGACTACAACAAATGGCTTCATTGAGAGACCTTGATACCTAGATGTATACATGCCACATTAAAGGCCAATAGCCATTGGCCAGATCAGGGTATCCTCTCACCAAATTGGGATTAAGACCCGAAGGACATCCCACATTTCTTAAGCTGAGTGGATTTGTAGACTATGCCAAGAGGAGGTGGAGAGCAAGGAGCACTACATCTGCAAATGCAAAGCCTATAGTGCAGTCCAAGCTAGATACCCCCTGCCATTTGGAGGAGACACCGCCCTCACATTGGTCATGGAATCCCCACACCAACACCACCTCGACTCATTCCTAATCGAGATTCAAAGGCTTCGCACATCACTACTACAAGCTAGCACAACACAAGGCAACCACACACACCACCAATCACAACTAATTGATTTATTCCAAACAGCAACCACACACACACCACCTACATAGAGAGGGGTGATTGTTCAAAAACCAGAGGAGGATCAGAGCAGCACGCAGCCTGCAGATATAGGGGTATCAGACATAGACGCTACATTAGAGGGAGATGAGGGAGATCCTCCAATAACACAAGCAAAAGGTGACAGAGTTGAGAGCCCAGTGAACTGCACCCCAATACTACCATCGCGACACCATCTCCTAATTCACAATGGGATGAAGAAATGGCTTGGATCCAAAGCATTGACTTGCATCTAGTCGAGCGGCTCCAAATACAGTAGATTATGTACTAGGCTTCATCAAGAGGATGGAACTAGTTATATCCTTCACCATCCCCCCCTGCTCGATTGAAGCAAACCATACCTACCTATCCCTTCTTCACACACGATATGGTGAGGAGAGCGATAAGAGCACTTGCAACATGGACAATCAATGGATCATACAGGTATACAAGGTGAGCACTTTATTTATGCGCTTGATATTTTAGCTCATCTCCTCGCTTTTGTGTTCAACAAGGCCCTAACAGAAAGCTTCCTAGATGAATGGACCATGCATATCATTGTGCCTATCCAAGGGTCTGGATACCCCCTAGATCTCGGACAAAACCGTCATGGTGGACTACACGTTGGCAAAGATATACGGAGCAATGATGGAGGCAAAGCTCAATGCATATGCAAAGAGAGGGAGATTCAGAGCAATAGGACACCCTGGCTTCAAACACGGATTCTCTACACTTAATCACATCTTCACCTTGAGAAGCATGATTGAGCAGGCGAAAATGAGAAAGAAGAGACTCTATTGTTGCTCTCTTAATTTCCATAAATCCTTTGATACGAACCATGAGATAGACTACTATAGAGGCTACAAACATTGGAGATCCTATCGGACATGATTTGGGACATATATATACTATATAAGAGAGTGGTAGGTGGAGTGAGATACCCACGAGGACTTTCAAACACGATCTCTAGCACCATTGGAGCGAAGCAAGAATGTCCTCCATCACCTACACTCTTCGGCCTCTACATCAACGCGATAGATGATCGCATCACATGAAGAGGAGGCAATGGGGTTAAGTGAGCAAGTATATTGGTCTCTATTAGGCTTTATGATGATGATATTGTTCTAGTCTCTTGATCACATGAGGATCTATATCAACATCTCCATGCCCTTCATGACTTTTATACACAATGCGGGTTGACGGTTAATCTTCGAAAAACCAATATCATGATCTTCCACACATCAACCTCAATGACAAGGAGATTAGTCTTCACCCTAGGAGCAAGACAGGTGGAGGTTGTGGACTCGTATGTCTACCTAGGGATCACTTTCACTACATCCATTGCAAGATTCACCATGGCACGGGTAACTAGAGACCGACTCACACGTCCATATGCAACATTGGTCATGATAGAGAGAGAGTGCCACGAGGCATACTTGGATGGCCCAAAGCCGAGTACTGCACAAGATCATTAGTACCGCACAAGATTATCATAGTCGAGTTTGTTGCATCCCCCATGATGATGGAGGCTCTTTTTCAAACCATCACCTTGATACACAAAGTACAAGACATGCACCTACATAGACTACCTAGGAGAGCCTTTGAGGCCTCTACGTAGCTAGTTGAGGCAAGACAAGGGACTTCATGATATCTAAAACCAACCTTCCTTCTCCAATAAGGTGGTAAATAACTTGATTTAACTCTAAAAACAACAAGCATATAATTTACATTAATTGTAAAAGCAAATATTACTACATAATTTTGCATATTGGAAAGCCTGTTGACCCCAAAACTAGTGCTCGTACCCTTTGCAACATTTCTTTAACTTTTATGGCAAATGAATGGAGTACAATTGACATCCTCTGACCTGCTCCACTAATCTAAGCGCTACTTGCTATCAAAACTCACCAGCAACCCTCCAAACCAATTAACCCCTTGGTTTGCTTGGGAATTGGCCTTTACTCTCTTCCTTGAAAGAAAATTCAGCCCCAAATCTGACATTGGCTAGCCGGACTCCTAATCCCCCTAAAATTCCCCACTTCCAGTTCTTGGAATTCAAGTCCTAGACCCTCGATTCTAAGCATGCATCTCGAGGTAGCTATCAAACCCTAATTTCTGCTGTAAATTAGGATTTATAGCAAAGATTGATTCAGATCTCTTCCTTTTAAGGCTCATACTATTGGAAAATGCTGAGATAACTTGAGAGATGACTGGGGGTAAGAGAGAATGTTGTAGAGAGAGAAGTTTCTGAGTTTCATCCTAAGAAATGCTGAAAGTCTATTGCTAACCTACTGAAACAATCATGGAAACTATTATCTAGAACTTCAGACCACCAGAAAGACTATTGCCTCATCATGTATACTGTCATCTACACCAAAACGACCTTGGGTTGTTGTCACTTGCTCTTGGAGGGCTCCAAACTACTCTCACATGTTGTAGGACTAATTCTAGATGGTTGCAAATCACATCATCAATCTCTCCTTCCTCTCTAACAACCTCCTCCTCTCTCACAATGGTTGGAATAGGCTCTCACCAGCTCCTAAAAACGTTTTTCCTATGTGCATGGGTAAATGTTACCGAGTGACAGCCTTTTAATACTATTTTTCAGCATTATCTAGCTTACTTAATTAATTCTCACAATATTAATTTCAAAAATTAATATAATAATTTTTCTAGTGCTCAAAAAATTAATTTCACCAACCAATAATTAAGTTAGCTAGGCCAATTCATCTTACAAGTATCCCTCAATAGTTATTGACCCTTAGACTGGTATTAGTTAATTAATTAATGTCTAATTTCTAATGTCACCACCACTAATATTAGTCGCCAATAAACTGGTCTAGACCCAAATCTGACACTGAGTATCACGTAGTATCTATCAGGCATAACTTATTACAACTTTTGTATCTCGAGGTCTTCGGTCCCACACCAAGAAATAATTAACTTGCATCTCACATGTACGCGTGGCATTAGCACATTTCATTAATTTTTAATCAAATGCTAAGCAAAGCAATAAAATTTCATGCTTGTGACAAACCACCCCCTTAAACTCTCTGCAATTGCCCTCCATTGCACTGTATCGTGCAAAAGGAAAAGTATGTTTCACTGAAATTTCCATCAGGCATCACAGTCACAACCTTGGTCACTCTTGTCCAACCATACTATATGCCCCAAACCTGCTGAATATTTCAGCCAACATATACATAACATAAAACCGAAAATCAGTCCAAAACTCTTCCTAGAAACCCATTGGATGCATATGTAACTCATGTTTCTCGATTGTTCTGACTATCAACCACATAAAAGCATTAATTCATCATAAACCATGGTTGAAACTATCAATGACATTTCCTAACATGCCACTGTCCATGGAACCAGCTACATATAAACCATTGAAAACTAAGTATAATCTTATCAGAAACTTATCATTTGCTGATCTGAGAACTGATCACAAACTGCTGCAAATGTGACCCCAAACTAATCACAAACTCATTGCAACAACTGCTCAGTAACTAATGCAAAACTAATCCCAAAAGTGATCATAAATGGTTCTCAAAGTGATCAAAATGTGAGCTGAAACTGATCAAAACTTGATCTCAAAAATGTGCATGAATTGAGGATCATTTGCCTTGCATAAACATTTCAGCTGTTGTCCTCAGCTAATCTTTAAACCGGTCATCAAATTCCTCTTCCTCTTGCTTATCGTCACCTTCTAAAGAACTGAAAGGACCCACATTTTGGTCTAAACCAACATTATCAACTTGTTGTCCATGTTGCACACCTTGTCCAAGATCATGCATTGCAATTTTTCCAATATTGTATGAATTTTCAGATTGAGAGGCATCCTCCTTGCTTGATCCCATCTCACTATCTAAAGACATTTTTGCTATAATGCTCAGCTGAACAAAATTTCAGCACTATAGCAAAGCTTCTGACCTTCAATCAAGTGCCTTCAGCCCAATAATTCAAGGGAGTTGATGGTATCCCGATGATGGAACCATGAAACCAACCTACCTTCTCAAATAGGGTGGTAAATAACTTGATTTCACACTAATTATAGCAAGCATGAAATTCGCATGAACTGAAAATGCAAATATTACCACTTAACCTTGCATATTGGACAGCCGGTTGGCCCCAAAAATGGCGCCCGTGCCCTTTGCAGTATTTCTTTAACTTATACTACAAATGGAAGGAATACAACTAAGTTCTTTTGACCTCCTCCACTAATCCAAGTGCCACTTGCTGTCAAAACTAATCAACAAGTCTCCAAATCAATTTGCCCCTTCGTTTGCTTGTGAATTGGCCTTCACCCTCTTTCTTCAAAGCCAAATTCAGCTCCAAATCTGATATTGGCTAGCTGGCCTCTTGAATCTCCCTAAAGTTCCCCAATTTCAACTATTGGAATTCAAGTCCTCGGCCCTCAACTTTTGAAGGGGGTGTGCGCAATAAGAGTGCTATGTATGCAGAGAGAGTACAAATGTGAGTTGAATGTATATCAATGTGGTACACACAAAGAATTAAAAGAATATATTTATACTTAGGGTATGGTACACTTACACCCGTAAGGGTGCATTCACATGTACAAGTAAATATATACACAAGAAGCATAACGGAGGGCCTTTACACCCAACAACCTCCTCCTTAAAGGTTTGCAGTTCACTAGTCGAATACAATGCTCATGTTGAGCCTTTGCAAGGCTCTTAGTGAAAACATCTACAAGGTTATCATGTGTGACTAGACCATCATCCAAAACCTGTTTGATAAAGTGGTACCGCACATCAATATGTTTAGTACATGCATAAAACAAGGCATTCTTAGCCAGACATATAGCACTCTAGCTATCACATCCAAGTACAAGTGTTTTGGTGGGCAGCCCGAAATCGTTGACCAAACAATCAAGTCAAATTGCTTCTTTCAAAGCATCAGTGGCTGCAATATATTCAGCCTTAGTGATAGAGAGTGTTACTATCTTCTGCAATCTAGAGCACCATGAAACTGCCCCCCAGCCAAGGTGAAAACATCCCCACTAGTACAATTGCAAGTATCCAAGCCACCTCATGTTTGCATCACAATATCCCTACAAATCTTGTTGAGAAACCCTTCACATGCAATTTGTGTTCTGCGTTTCGTGTTTAGGGTTTCATGTTTTGTGTTTAGGGTTTTAAAGTGGACATCCCCGAAAAGGGGTTGGGCACCCACAGTGGGGCACCATCCTAAACACCCGACGCTCTCCCTCTAACCACCACCCTAGACAGTCTCTTGCCTATTTGTAGGCTGCCTCTGTCACTCATTCTTCACGGCCGATTCATTCAGTTCATCACCTCCTCTCTCCACCCTCTCCAATGCCCTCACACCTCTTCAGGAGGACATTGCCGTTCGTCGTTTGTGATTGCCTTCATCATCTTCCTTGTGCTACATTACCCTTGTTCCCTTGTATCAAATTCCCTGCATGATTCAAATCTTCATCATTCCATTCATCAAAGTTTCTTCTCTCTTCTCTTCTCTTCTCTTCTAAGTGTTTACCAAGTTCACTCCATGTTCCTCCCCGCAAACCCTGCTGTCTCGCTAGTACGTCGTCTTTTGACATGGCATTAGAGTTGGATCTGCTTAAACAATGGCAAAGACCCTCCACTCCAGTGAAGCCAAAGACTGGTGGCAGGTTCGGCATCTACTTCTCTTCTTCTTCCGCTGCATCAACACCCTAACTAGCAACTACTCCCTCCTGCGTTTGCTGTTTTCGAGCCTGCATTCAAGGCTGCCGCTGCCGCATTCACTTCTGCTTTGTTGCATCTCTGCAACCTGGCGGCTCAACCAGTCTATTGGCAGTTGTGCTCTACTCAATCAGACTGCTGGCCGCTTTTCTCCGCTGCTAGCGGCTACTATTAGCGGCTCCTTCTTGCTACTACTGACGACTGTACTCTGTTGTTGGCAGCTCAACCAAACTGTTGGTGGTGATATTCTGCAGTCGGCGGCTCCTTCCTCACTACTATAAGCTACATTTACAGCTAGCGGCTCCTCCTTGGCAGCTGGCAGCTCCTCCCTACAACTGATAGCTCACTTCCAACCCTTCCAGCGTCCTCCCAACCCTTGAGACGGACATTATATTTCATGCGTTCGTGGCTGACCTCTTCCTTCTTCAACAAGGCACATTGATACTCATGACTTCTTTACCAACAAATGACTAATCTACTGAGTGCTACTATTGTGGCATCACTAAACACACAGCCGATGCTTGCCGACTTCAACCTTTGCTCCTCACCCCCCCTGGTGTATATATGTCTCCCACCCAGCACCACCTTTGCTACCTCTCCTTTCTAGGCCACAAAAATCATTCTGTATCGGCTATCAAAGTACTATGCTCAAGGCAATAAGACGCATCCGATATGCACTAAGTCCCTTTGAGCACATGGAGAATCAATTGGCGCTACGATCTCCTAGAGATCGTCGCAATGCCAGCGGCAATCTTCTCCCACCTATTTTCACGTACAGTGGCTACCACGGCCCGCGGTTCTATAGTCCACTTCATCAAGAGGCAATGATTGTTTAATACCGTCTCCTCGTCGGTCCGCTTCTTTGCGAGAGACAATGGTTTCTTGACTCCTTTCTCTTCTTCGGCTTCCTGGTCCGCTCCATTGAGAAGCAACGATTGTTGCCCACCCATTGCTCAGTCTGAGCCCCAGCCTTCACCCTCGCCCACCCATTGTTTAGTCTCAGCCCCAGCCTTCACCCTCGCCTACTCAGGTTCGAGAGGCCACCTCTAGGAGTTTTTCACTACCCCAGATACCTTCTTCAGCACAACCAGCAGCACTATCTGGGGTAGTGAAAAACTCCTAGAGGTGGCCTCTCGAACCTGAGTAGGCGAGGGTGAAGGGTGGGGCTCAATGGGTAGGCAACAATCGTTGCTTCTCAATGGGTCCGCTCCATTGAGAAGCAACGATTGTTGCCCACCCATTGCTCAGTCTGAGCCCCACCCTTCACTCTCGCCTACTCAGGTTCGAGAGGCCGCCTCTAGGAGTTTTTCACTACCCCAGATACCTTCTTCGGCACAACCAGCAGCACTTCCTTCATCCTCGAACATTTCGGAGTCCGTGATCCATGAGTTTTTGGATTTCCTATCTACCTCAGAGGGGGATTCAAAGAAGGATGATCTTTCTTTGCCCTTCGAGGGGGCATCTATATCTACTGCGACTTCAAAGGGGGCTCCTATTCCTCCAATTTCAAAGGGGGTCCCCACCCACTGCTCAATCCTTCACACACCCTGGCGGAGGCTTTTTACCTTCTTCTTCTACCCTTGGATGGGGTGGCTTCCTTCCCACGGTCATCTCACCTATTGATACCCAAGATCTCAAGGATCTACCTAGATCACGGCCTTGGAGATTCAACCACAACTTGGTGATGAGGCCTTCGTATTCCTTCTTGCATGGATGCACGGAGCTAGTGGCTTCTCTCCCAAGGTTGAGTTTCGGGTTCTCCAGTTCACTCTGTCTACTGTTCTTTATTGCACGTTCCCTTTCAAGTGGAAACCTTAGATCTTAGGAATCCTCTAGATCTTCTTCCTCTTCTTCTTGCCTTCGTCACTTGGTCGGCATGGAGCCAACTCCTGAGACCAAGTACAGGTATATCCTTATGGTTCTCGGCACCACACAAAGTCCGACATTCCTCCTATGCATTGCATGTTTTCAACATCTTTGTACTAGGGTGCTTGGGCAAGTGAACACTTTCCCCACAAGAGACACTGTGTTGGGAATAAAGGCTCACCTTGCCTTTTACCATGTGGTACACAAGTCTTTGTACCAAACATCAAGTGTCGTGCTCACTCTCTCACTCTACTGCTCTTAACTCTCTGCACCCTCACTCTCAGCTCAGCTCATGAATAGCCTGCACAACAAACTGGTATCATAGCACACAAGATGTGCACGCTTCCCGAAGCCAGTGACGGTCGTTAAGCCATGTGACAGATGAGCAGGAGCTTCAAGCACCAGTTATCAATGTTCGGCAGGTGCAAAAGAGGCAGTCGAACCGGCAGGCAGTATCACAGATGTCACAAGTGTTGCAAGTGGACTAGACGGATATATGTCGACAGGTCTCAGGCATTGTAGGTGACACGTGATCAGACTCAGATGACCAGGCTGTAGACAACGTGCTGCAAGCGACACGCGATAAGGCGGTAGACGACACACAAAGCGACGACCGGCAACCAAAGACCAAGACCAACGAACGTGGCATGCGAAGCCTAGAGACAACGGGCAAAGATCAACATTTTTTTTTAAAGAAATATATTTCTTTTTCTTTTCTTCTTCATCAGGCATTCACACGCCAAGGCACAAAGCCAAATTCTCCCCAAGAAAATTAGCAATAACATGGAATTAATTTTGATGAAATCTTTTCTTTTGTAGTCAAAATGACTACTTTGCGAACCATCATGGGCTTGGTTCCATCTAAGGACATGGAACTCATACAGATGGATGTAAAAACCGCCTTCTTACATGGTGATCTACATGACGAAATCTATATGCAGCAGGCTAATGGTTTTGTTGCGAAGGGAAAAGAACACATGGTATGTAAACTCAACAAAAGTCTGTATGGATTGAAGCAAGCACCACAAGAATGGTATCACAAATTTGATACATTTATGCAATCTTCGGGATTTTTATTGTTCTCAACTTTATCACTACTTATACACCAAGAAGGCAGCAAATGGCAGCCTTATTCTCTTGGTTTTGTGTGTGGATATCATGCTGATTGCAGGCAAGGATGTTCATGCCTTGGACTCCTTTCAGCAGAGTCTACACAATAGCTTTGATATGAAAGATCTTGGTGAGGAAAATCACATTCTTGGCATACCTATACTCAAAGACAAATCAAAAGGTCTTCTTTATCTGTCACAGTAGGAGTATATTACCTAAGTTCTGCAACGTTTCAATATGCAGGGGGGGAAAGCTATCAGTCTACCATTGCCTCTATATGTGAAACTTAGTGCAGATGACAGCCCTACATCAGATGATGGAAAGGCTGAAATGGCTAAGATACCCTATGCTTCAGGTGTTGGTAGCTTGATGTATGCTATGGTTGCTACACATCCTGACATTGCATTTGCGGTAGGAATGGTTAGCAGATACATGGCATATCCTAGCAAAAAGCATTGGGAAGCAGTGAAGGGTATCATGAGATACCTTAACAGCACAAAGGATTCGTGTATCTGCTTTGGTAAATAGAAGTCATTTGTTATTGGTTTCATGGATTTGTGTATCTACTTTAGGCTGTGCGTTTATGTTCACAGGAGCAGCAATCTCTTGGATATCTAGGCTGCAAAAGTGTGTTGCATTGTCTACTACCGAGGCAGAATATGTGGCTGCCACAGAGGCAAACAAAGAAGCTTTATGGCTTTCACATCTAATGACAGAGCTTGGGATTGCAGAGGTTCCTATCCTCCACTGTGACAGTCAGAGTGCTATTATGCTAGCATGGAATCCTGTCTTTCACGCAAAGACAAAGTACATACAGGTAAAGTATCACTTTATCAGGGATGTACTTAACAGCAAAGGCATTGAGCTTGTCAAGGTACATACAGATGATAATCTTCCAAATCTTCTTATGAAGGGTCTTCTAGCCCAGCGGTTTACTCATTGCCACTAGATGATGGGGGTTGAATAGTATATGTGTCTTTCAGCTTTGTACATACATAGACTTAGCTGATTTTTTCCTCTACCTTCAAGCACGTTGCCTTTAGGTGGGAGGTTGTTGGAAATAAAGGCTCACGGTGCCTTTTACCGTGTTCAAGTGTGAACACACCCTTTCATTTTTTGTACTTTATATATATTCAAAATCTAAAATGTGGTACACAAGTCTTTGTACCAAACATCAAGTGTCCTGCTCACTCTCTCACTCTACTGCTCTCAACTCTCTGCACCTTCACTCTCAGCTCAACTCATGAATAGCCTGCACAACACACTGTCCAAGTGACACCTGTTGCATGAGCATTCTTTAACATGTAGCATTCCATCCCCACCTCACTCTTCTCTTCTTCCCCTTTTTGGGCCTGAGAGGGGATGTTGAGAAACCCTTCACATGCAGTTTACGTTCTGCGTTTTCCATCTAGGGTTTCACAATGGACAGCCCCAAAAAGGGGGTTGGGCGCCCACAATGGGACACCATTCTAGACAGGCGACGCCCTCCCTCCAAGCGCCACCCTAGACAATCTCTTGCCTATTTATAGGCTGCCTCTGTCGCTCATTCTTGACGGATGATTCATCTAGTCCGTCACCTCTTCTCTCCAACCTCTCCACTGCCCTCACACCCCTTCAAGAGGACATTGCCATTCGTGGTTCATGGTTGTCTTCGTCATCTTACTTGTGCTACGGCACCCTTGTTCTCTTGTTACATTCACTCCATGATTCAGATCTTCATCATTCCATTCATCAAAGTTTCTTCTCTCTTCTCTTCTCTTCTCAATGTTTACAGAGTTCACTTCGTGTTCCTCCCCGCAAACCCTACTGTCTCGCTAATACGTCATCTTTTGAGAGATCTAATGTACCCTTTCCATAGCATATACATCTTGTTTGTGTGCCCTTAAGGTACTGGAAGATGCATTTCACTATCTCCCAATGAGCTTTGCCCAGATTTCACATAAACCTACTCACAACTCCTATTACATGAGTAATATCAAGTCTAGTAGCAACCATAGGATACATGAGTGACCCACAAGCTAAAGCATAGGAAACACCCTTCATAGTATTGGCTGCCTTATCATCCTTTCAGCAATCTTCTTTCCTAACCTTAGTGTAAGGTGTAATAGTACACGAGAGGCTTAGGATCAGCCATAGAAAACCTGTCGAGCACTTTACTTATGTACTTTTCTTATGAGAAAAATAAGAGCTATTGCTCTCTATCTCTTGTTACACGCATGCACAAAATGTGTTCAACTGCACCCAAATCCTTATGGAAAAGACCGAATTTAGTTGTCTTTTCAATGTATTAACCTAGCTCTTATGCTTACCAGCAATAAGCGTATCATCCACATAAAGCACAAGCATAACTTCCATCATCAGCCTTCTTTGTATATAAGCAATGATCTGCATTGCAGCTTTCATCATCAGCCTTTTGTATGTAAATAGTGATTTGCATTGCTTCTCTTGAATCCATGTGAGGACGTGATGACATCAAATTTCTTATACCACTGCCTAGAAGCCCACTTTAGACCATACAAGCTTCTCTTAATCCTGCACACCAAATGCTCCTTTCCTAGCATAACAAAGCCTTTTAAATGCTTCATGTACAACTCTTCTTCTAAATCACCATGCAAGAATGCAGTTCTAATATCTATTTGATCAAGCTTCAAATCCAAAGATGCTACAATGGCAAACAGTATATGGAGAGTGGTCATCTTGACAACATGTGAAAATACTTCCTAAAAGTCAATCCCCCCTTTCTATGTATAACCCCTAGTCACAAGCCTGGCTTTGTATTTGGGTTTGTCATCTACACACTTGATTTTATAGGCCCGTTTGTTGGGAATGGCTTTCTTATCTTTGGGAAATGGGATCAAATCCCAAGTATCATTCTAATATGAAGATTTCATTTCTTTCTGCATAGCAAGCTTCCACTTTTTCTTTAACGCACGAGATTGTGCCTCTTTGTATGTGAGAGGCTCACCCTCATCTATGAGTAAAATGCAGTCCAAAGAGGGATCAAACCTTTCTATAGGTCTTCTAACACATGTAGACCTTCTCACTCATGCTCCGTATTCTTGAGCAAAGGAATATCAATAACCTCATAATTTGGCTGTTGAACTACATTTTCAAGCTGCTGTAATTCATTTTCAGCATGCTGATTATGCTTCCCAAGCTAATTTTCAACATCCCTTTGCTTCCCATTTTCATCTGGCTCAATAATGACATGCTAATCATCAAAACTAGCATTAAACGGGGCTGAATTTTCAGTGGATAATGGTTGTTCAAGTGGTTAATCATGCTCAAATTTCACTTTCTTCTTATCTCAATCACTAGATGTGGCATTTTTCACCAGCTTTGATTCATTGAGTACCACAATTTGGCTGCGAATTACCTTTTTCATGCTTGGATCCAAACTCTATGACCCATTTCACCTTCATCTCCATAACCCATGAAGATGCCTCAAATGGATGTCATGTCAAGTTTGGTTTTGCTATCAATAGGTACGTGTACATAACATTCACAACCAAAGACCCGTAAGTGGTTATGAAGTAGGTTTGCGATGAACCGTTTTGAGTGCCAACGAACGCATACAACCTTTTAAAAATATCCAATGCCTCACTTTTTCGATTTTGCAAAATACAATCATCACAAAAGTCAAGCTTTGAATCTTTCACATCAACTCTTCCAAGAGAAGAAAGTGCCTGCAAACCCTTTTGGCTCATGTGTCCAAGAAGCTTGTACCATAGCTCCATGTGTGGCTGCACTTACGCAATTGCAACAAACTTTCCAAAAAGTGCCTTGCAATGCAAATAGTACAAAGTTCCTTTTTTATTGCCTCTAGTGACAAGCATAGATCCTTTTTGCACCTTCCATATTCCACCACCAAAAGTAGTGAAGTAATCCCTATTGTCTAACTATCCAACTGAAAGCATCTTGATGCTAGGTATATACCTAACATCATGACTAATCAATTCCTTGCCAGTTTGAAGAGCCAGGTATATGGTGCCAGTCCCCCTCTATGTCACATGTATAGTTATTCCCTAGGTAAACTTTCCCAAGATGACCTATTGCATAAGCACAGAAACACTCCAAAGACAGAGTTACATGAAACAAAGCACCATTGTCAACAATCCACAATTGTGACAACCCATCATGAGCAGATAACAAGGCATCTATCACATCTTTTTTAGTGATACACGTCTTCTATTTTCATAACATGTGGATCTGAAGACGCAACCAACAAATCTGCAATATCTTCATTTTTTTCTATCTCTTCAATGACAACCCTAGATACCACATTTGCCTGCTTTGTTTCTTTAGGGATAGAGTTGCTATCTTTCTATTCTTTTTGCCTTTTGCATTTATCTGCTTTTTGCATTCTTGTTCCTTTTTAAAATATCTGTAATCAAGCTTTTTATGCCCTTTGCATCCACATTGGTAGCAACTAACATCTTATTGTTTTTCCTTGCTTTTGCTGCAAATTTTGTGTTTATTTGCAGCATTTGACTTCTTTTTAGTCCTTACGCTTACATTATAGGCTGATCCATTGCTGCCCCCACTTGCCTTGCATCTAATCTCCTCATTAAGGATAGAACCACACACACCATCAAAAGTCAAGTTGGGGCTATTGCTCAAAGAGACAACCAATGCTTCCCATGAATCTATTAAAGTCATGAGCAAGAAGATAGCCTTCAACTTGGGATCAAAAGGCAGCAAGCCTACATCCTATAACTGACTCAAAATCCCATTAAATGCATTCAAATGCTCTAAGGCGGCTTGGACTTATCAAGCTCCAAGTTAACCAACTTCTACATGACATGGACCTAATTGACAGGTGTCATATTCTCATATGAAGCTTTGAGTTTCACCCAAACTTCACGTGCAGTGGAGAGCCCCTTGATATCAACCAAGCTATCATCTATAACTGCCATTTTGATGTAAGCAATAGCCTTCTTATTCATCTTAGCCCATTCATCATCTGACAAAGTAACATCCTTTTATTGTTCCAAAGCATTATCACAATCTTTCAGAAACAGGATACCTTGTATACGATCTTTCCAAAGATCAAAGCAGTTGCCATCAAATTTTCGAATCTCAAATAGATTATGTGTCAGCAGTGGATGCACAACAAGCCATTTTCAGCAATAAGGTGCTGAATACTGTCAGCCAATAGCATGGTTGCTGAATATAACACCAAGTACACAAAATGCACTTCCAAAGGTGCTCAAGAAGCAGATAATTCCCAATTTCAGTCCAAATAGGCTGATTACAGCATATACATGCACAAAATGTGACAAGTATGCATAAAAGACAACTGCCACTTCAATAATGCATCACTGTAATGCCCATTTGCAACAATCCAAGTGCTCTATATACCATTGTTTCACTGCACAATGAGCATTCAACAATAGATGTACTAAAAGAAGCTGCCTTTTGACAACATTTGATACATCCCAAGTAAGAATTTCTCCCACTCAACAATGGATCTGCTGTTATTTTGTTGCCAAAGCATGAATTAGCGCAAAATGCATCACCAATGTGAACAGTTCCAAAATTTCTCTGACAAATCTGCCCCAATTGTATTCATACAAGTTCCCGAGTGCCCAACAAGGGCAAATGTTGCAGAAATTCAACAAATTCTGCAAAAGCCCCAAATTTCTTGGGCCCAGACGTGCACCAATGTCAATGAATTCAACTCAGCTAAGCAAATATTCACCGATACACGAAAAGCCCCAAATGTTCCAAAGCCAATGTGAACAATGTCTGCAAGTTTTGGGTCAATTGTCACTGCACAAGCATTCACTGTGCAAAATCAAAGAAAATCCCAAAAGGGCTGACTGCTGTTGTGTCTAGAGATTGCTCCAGATTTAGTGAATGTCAGTCCCGAACTGACAGCAGGACTGCCACGTCACCACAGGAGAGTATGACAGCTGTCGCACTTTTCCAGAAGGGGTACTGCCAGCTGTTGTCCGCCATCTGATTTTAGGATTTCAGACTGTCTCTGATTTCAGGCTTTCAAACTGTCTGCTTTTAGGGTTTCAGATTGTCTGTGTAATTTTAGGGTTTCGGCCTGGTGTCTAAGCAAAAACGACCTATGCTTACCTGCCTGAGTAAAAGACGACCTACCCCTGCTAACCGAAGTAAAAATGACCTGCGCCTATACCAGATTTAGGGTTCTTGGCCCATCGCCATAGCCCAACACACATGACCTAGAAGGTAATGACCTGATGATTTTCTCACACTGAATGAGCTGGATCTAACTCGCACGGACTCCAGGAAGCACGCACACCTTGACCAAAGATCTTATACCAGTTAGAAGGGGGTGTGCACAATAGGAGTGTTGTGTGTGCAGCAGTAGAGAGTGCAGAAAGAGAAAAAACGTGAGTAGGGTGTGTACCACTATGGTACACACAAAAAATAAAAGAATATATTTAAACATAGGATATGGTACACACCCGTAAGGGTGCGTTCATATATACAAGCAAATATATACACAAAAAGCGTAATGAAGGGCCTTTACACCCAACAATTCTAAGCATGCATCCTACAATGGCTGTCAAACCCTAACTTCTGCTGTAAAATAGGGTAATTAGGGTTTACAACAAAGATTGACTGAAATCTCTTCCTTTGAAGGCTCAAACTGCTAGAAAATGCTGAGATAACTTGAGCGATGGCTGGGGGATGAGAGAGAATGTTGTAGAGAGAAATTTTTGGGTTTCATCATAGCGAGAAACACTGAAAGGCTATTGTTGCCTTGCTGAAACAGCCATGGAAGCTATCATCTATAGCTTAGGACCACCAAAAAGACTACTACCCCATCTTGTATGCTATCATCTATAACAAAAGGACCTTGGGCTGGTGTCACATGTTCACATTTGTTGAATCTTCAACAACACTCATGTCCAATTGTTTCCTCTTTTCACTTGCCATCCTCTTTTTTCATTCTTCAATAACATCCCCCTTCTTTCTACAATAATTGCACCTCTCTTTCTTAGCACCATCATCCTTTGTGTTTGAAGATTCCAAAGAAGAAGTTCTTTTGCCTTTACCCTTTGAGTTTGAGGGCTGCCATGACTTCCCTTTGTTCCAATGGCTGGCTACAAATACTTGATTGTCTATACTTATATTAGAGCGATTCAGTCTTGATTGCTCTTCTTGCAACAATAGTGCTACCAGCGCATCAAATGTGTGTGCATTAGCATCTCCTTTTGCAAGCAAACGAAGTGTAGTGGCAAAGATTTAATAAGTATTAGGTGGACCAACCAAGACACTAGATACAAGAGAGGCATCAAGAAATATTACATCAATATTAGCAAGCTGCTCCATAACGTCCTTGACACATGTAATATATGCATCCACAAAATCACCCTCTAACATGTGCTCCATCTTGAGCTACTTATACAAATAGGCTAGACAAGCCTCATTGCGCACTTGATACAACAAAGCAAGCTTATCCCAAGCACCCTTGGCCATTGTACACAACCAAATATGCAAGATAACCTATACTTTGACAAGAGTGCAATCAAAGAATGAGCTTGGGCATCACATCCATTCCATCTCACCGATTGGCTCTAGGAAGTGCAGGAGGAGCTAGAGCAAAAGATCCACCAATGATAGTGGATGAGCTAGAAGATCCTGTAGCATTTTGTGTAAGCGAGCCTGCAGACCAAACCTCTAAAAGACATACATAATCCCAAAGCTGCTTGGCAACAAGTACATGCTTCATCATGTATGCCCACATGGGATAATTAGTGCCATCCAATTTGTTTGAGTCCCCAAACATGTTGAATGAATCATTTTGCCTTGCCTTTCCTGCTGAATTTTCTAGTTTTTTTTATAACCAACCGTTGTCCAAAGTACAAATGCAAGTGGAGCACAAAGAGAAAGCAAAGAAAATATCAAAAACACACAATTTTTCAGAAAATTGATGGCATTGAGGAAGAATTTGCAGCTGAAAGGATCTGATGTGTGCAAATGTCGGTGTAAATGGTGTAATTGGCCTCAATGTCGATGAATTTGGGAAAATTTCACAAAAGCCCCAAATTTAGTTGGTGAAATTAGAGCTCGAATGTGAAAAGCCTCAAATTTTGGCCCAAACTTTAGCAATTTCTAAGGAAACGCAAAATCCCCAAATTTTTTATAACATTTGGGATTTTCAAGCAAAAACCCCAAAATTCTTGAAGAAATTTGGAAAAATTTTGCATTTGTTGTAAAATCACCGAATTTTGCACTTATTAGGGGCACTGTGTGAATAGGAGCAAATTTTAAGTGGCTTAATGTTGATTAAGGTTTGGGAGCTGAATATTTTAATGTAAAATAATATCGAGTGTCAGGTGGCAAATTTACGAAGATTGTCAAGACATTAAATGTTAAGCATGATGTGGTATAGGTTATCGGGTCTGCTTGTTAGCGTGCATACAACTATGGGCGACCAAACACATGTTGAGTGATTCCCTAAGACTGGCTAGCCCCTCCTTGCCAAGAGCCTATGCAGCCAAGACATGGATGGTAAATGCAGTTTTCCCTATGAGCATCCCAATGCACGTTGCAAGCATAGTCAAAAATGCCCCGAGACATGTAAGAGGTTGGATGGTTAGCTTAAGACAAAGGGCAGCAAGGTCTTGCTGTCCCCAACATCCCTTGGAGGAAGATCAAATTGATAGGCCTCCAAGTGATGTTGTGGTATTAGGATCCTCACATTGCATGGTAGATATCTAGAAGTAGCACTTTGGAGTTCAAAGGACAAGGCCCCGTATGAAGTCAATTGGGGTCCAAGAGGGTGGTTGTGGCCTAGTTCAGCAATTGCATAAAGACAAGTGAGCTTCTTCATAGACACCGCCCACATTAATAAACACAACTTGATAAAGAATAACATGAATTGGGCCCCATGATGTAGCAAATACTTGGCAGAGTATGGCTTCACAAATGCTTTCTGGCAAACATTCTAAGGATGCCTCTAGGATAGCTAGTAGTTCAAAAGAGGCTCCTACTTCCTATGGCCTGTGGCTCAAGGGGTCTAGTAAACAGCACTTGGTTGGCCCAATGCTACAAGACAGTGTCTGCTTGTGCTATCCACAATAGCACTTCAAGACTTTGAAGCATTGTCTATGGTCATGTGAAGTGATGCAACTGGTGTGGAGAGGTGTCTACTAACTACTGTGCCAAGTAGAGACTAGCTTGGGGTGTATCTCATGGGGGAGCCTGTGTTGGCAATCAATCAAGCAATGCCACTACCTATTGTATGAGATAGAGATGCGGGATATGGTCATCATCATCAAGGCTGGCTCATGTGTAAGAGTGGAACTAGAGGCTTTTCCCAACCATCACATGCTAGATCCTACTACGTCGCAATCAAAGGTATGAGAGATCATTGGGAACCTCACAAGGTAACCCATGTGGAAGGCATGCTACCAATTCATTTGTAGCGGTTAAGAGCCTCTCGATGTATGTCACCTTTGTAGAGCTTTGGTCATCTCTTATCCATTCCCTCCATGGCCATTGAGAGCAGCAATAGCGACACTTTTGACATAATTAGGAGCTTCAATAGCAATACCTTCACAGTTGGGGAAAACATGGCCGCTTCTTTACCTAAAGGCTTATAGGATAGCCATCATCAATGGTGTTATACTCCATCATGGCTTCTATCACCCATCCCCTCCAAACCACCCTAAGAAGCTTGTATATATGAGTTGTTTTGATTTATAGACAGCTCCAACTAAATTGTTGCGCATTTGTACTTTATTGTGTTTTCTTCTCACTTACGTAACTAGCCACACCTTTTTTCGCAAAGAAAAAAAAACATGCTTAGTTCTTGTCCAAAGGACAAGTTACCTCAAATATCCTCATAAACACATATTGGACCTCTGTCCTCCATGACTCAAGCTATTGTCCGCCAAGTCACTATGATATCTTTTCTTCTGCAAGTACGCTTTTATGACATCACAATGTCCCTTCTTGGCTGAGAACTTTTAACTACCTACAGGCAGGAGTTTTTCCATTTATTGACGACATAAGTACTCATACAATGTCTTGACCTTTTCAAAGATAAATGATTGTAAATCACAAAGCTTCATTCATATGTTGTTACTTGGCATCCACAATTGTGACCCACATCCAAATTTTAGCATTGAAACGTGCTATACATCACAAACGGTAGGAACCATGAGTTACATATCTTCTTTATTTTCTTAATGGCATCATTTACATTATCCCTTATGGTTTGAAAATATCATAAGAAAAAGTACAAGCAAGAAAAAGCATGTATAGGTTTGGATATGTACTCTGAGCTCACAGCAGCAAGACAATTTATGAGGACATCTAAAGCCAGTGGATCAGCAGTTCCTAAATCCACCCTGCAAGAAGAAAGCTCTTTTCAGCTCCAAGTAGACTGGAACTGTCCTCAAAAGTTCATGCATCTAAGTACCATCAAGCACATACCAAATCCGTGCCCAATTATCTTGAAACTCCAACAAACCAATGTTATGGAAACAAGCAGGTAAAGCGCCACCTTCTTGTTTCTCGTTATAGTTGAACCCTTGATTGTGTGGAATTTTTGAAATCTGGGGAAAATAAACGAGAAAACCCAAAAAGAAAAGAAAGAAAAATCAGATTATACATACAGCCCGTGTGCTGGACTATACTTAGAAGAAAAGTAATGGAGAAATGAAATTTTGAACATTAATAAGCTTTAAAGAACCCAATTCAGATGGCTTGCCAATTGAGAATTGCTGCAAATTACAGTGCATTCACTTCACTCTAGAAATAGGGCAATAACTTCAAACTGTAAAGCTATAAAAATCAAAAAAGGGTTACCCATTCCTAAGATGTTGTGCACAACCGACCCAATGCTGGCAATACTAGATTGATTTTGTACATATCATGTCACATCAGCCATGAAGCATTCCTACATTTATTCATTCTCTGAATAGAGCTATTACCTTGACAGGCTTCAACATACGGGTTTGTGCCATAAGAGTCAGAGGTTCTTAATCAAGCATTACTGAAGAAGTGTAATCAACAAGTCAAATCTTTTTTGCAGTAGTTAGACTTCTGGACTCCTAAAATTAACTGTCAATAGGTAATTAGAGTTTGTGTTGACTTTTCAACTTGGAAAAGCCCATGTATATAGGAAGGATATCAGGCTAAAGCATGTTGCCAACATAGACTTACAATAAGTAGACACCAACAGCGTAGCACCAACCAAGAACAAGTATAAGCATATCGATGTGAGGAGTGATATTAATTGTTGATTACGTGGAAAGTGAAAGCATGCATACACTCACACACCCTGAAGCAAGAAAGAGTGTGCATGTGCACATACACATGGGAGAGCTGGAATGATACCATGTATTAGATAAGCATGAATAAATGAAAAGTAAGCTTTTATCTCTACTGTAAAATAGTACTACCGTTCCCTAGCAAGAGGTTAAACGGTGCCATGTGTTAGAGGATGTTCATACTAAAACCATGTGACAATCTCCTCTTGAGTGAATAAAGTGAACAAATACAAGGTTGGCATATCAATCCCCTTTTAAGGAAGTAAGCATGCATCCTCATCTCTTTTCTCCCAAGCAAGTTACATAAATTTTTTTAAGTAGTTGTGGCATTTTGATATTTTCATCAAGTAGACCTAGTCATAAATGAACAATCCACAAAAGATTGACAATGAGTGGTCAATACAGTGACACTCAAGGACGCATTGTGTTAAGATTTTGCAAAATCCAAAATCTAAATAATTTACATGGCTCAAGTGTTTGACTCACATTAAGGTTATCTTCAATACGTAAGAATTTGTATCATTCCTTTAAGTGGCTTTCAAAAATGCAGCTTTGCTGTAAAAATGTCACTAAGAGCGGGATGTGTTTTGCTTTTGGGGGGTGCCACCTTATAGGCCCCTTTATCCCACTGGATTTCTTACAATTAGAACATGGATAACATTATAGGATCTTGGTTGCCTTACACTTATATGCCTACATAGTGCACACTAGAACCATTGCTGTAAATCACATCCAGGGGCCACTCAATCACATCCATCAGATGTTTAATATAGTATGTATGTCTTTTGACATCACAAAGGCATTCAAACATTGAGACATTTTCTATCCCCTATGGTCTCGTCCACGCTGTCATGATTCTACAGATAGTGATCGGGCTAGATTTTCTGACTTGTCACACAAAAGTGTCCACTAGTGGCAATTGTTTCATGTTTGGGAATTCATGCATTTCTCGGTTTAGCGGTTGGAGCCAAAACCAGAGGAACTGTCAGACCCACCCAGGCAAGAGCTTGATGTTGGTGGCCATGTCTAGTTGTGAGGCTAATTCAAGGCAACATTTACTACTACCTTGGAAGGTGTATGGCTTAGACACCTTGTAGCTAATCTCTTTGTGGGGTAGTTATCAGCAATAGCCTTCTGCACTGACAATTAAAATTCTACCTTGGAATGCACATGACTCAGATGCCTATTAGTGGATCTATGGGTGAAACAGTTTATCACTTATACCGGGTCTGCATTGACAATAGAAAGTCAGAGCATGAAGGATGTCGACCAACTTCCAGGTTTCTCCATCAAGGTTACTGCCATTTTTCATGCCAAAATCCTACTGCAAGTTTGCTCCCTTGAATCATTCCTTAACCAGTTTCCTCAGCCTTCTTGCACAATAGGCACCTTGGAGAGATGGGGAGTCTCTTAGCCAAAGTATCTCTGAGGGAAAACTACTGTACTGTAAACCCCCACATTAAGAGATTGAGCCTAAATATCTCTAAGGAGCAACTACGAACCCAACCATGGGCTCCCACAACTTGCTGCTAAAGTGACATCATATGAGTTCTTTTGCATTGTCAATAAAACTTAAATTGTCTCATCCCACTGCCCACCTCAACTTGTGCAAGCTGAATACTCCAAAATCACACTGCAAATGATCAACATCTGTAATGTCACAAGCTTTTTGTATTTCAGTTTTAAACATTGCAACTTTCAGCTCACATAGTGGAGTAATGACCATGTCATCATCCACATAAATAATTAAGATCAGCAAATCCTCACTAAACCTGTGCACCTAGAGGGTGCTTTCAGTTGGGTAGTTTGATAGTTTGTTAAACCAAGGTGAACCAAATAAGCATGTATTTTCTCATAACAAGCACGAGGTCATTGCTTCAAGCCATAAAGAAGCTCTCACAAGCAACATTCTTTGTGTTCATACCCTACAAAGGTGGCTGAGTTGAGCCGTCAACATAAGATTTGTTTTATACAGGTCAATGTTGGGAATAAAGGCCTCGTGCCTTTTAAATGTGCTCGGGTGTGAACACACCCTTAGCACTTGTATTTACACATATATATCTATCTAAAAACCTAAACGTACACACTCGTCATTGTACCTACAAACAGGCTCGCTCTCTACTCTACTCTCTCTCATTCTCTCTGTCTCTCACTGCGCCTAACGACAGTCTGTCTCGATCTCCGTGCCTAACCGGTACCTACAAAATGGTATCAGAGCCTAAGATGCTGCACACAATCGTCAGGCTGAGGTAGAAGACCAGCCTGGTGACGAGACAACTCAAAGGCGAGCTGGAGAGTCGCAGGGAGGCTCATGTGCTGGAGAGACAATCGACAAGTGCAGGCCTGCACTATCGCAGAGTGGCGGACTGGTGACCACCTGAAGGGCGAATCCAGCACACATGATGTGTGGGTAGTGGGACCAGCAGTCGACTGGAGAACGCGACTGCGATTGACGTGGACCAGGTGCGCGATGGACAGCAGCTAAAGCGTGAGCAGGCGGCGTCGCGTGATGACTGGCCAACTAGCGACAAGCACGAGCAGGCGGGTAGCGTCATCGCAAGCAGGAGTTGTCAGCGTCACGCGATGCCTGGCGGGTCAACGGACCCGTCAGAATTTTCTGTAAAAAATCGATCTTTTTTTTTAATTCCTTTTACCCACTGATGGGCATTCACGCATGGAGGCACAGCTTCAAATTTTAATGCAATCTTGTCCCACAAATTTTGGGCTTTTCCCAAATTTGGGTTAATTTGATGCAAGAAAAACAAATCTGTCTCACGGAAATTGCAGGAATTTATCAATTTGGCGAAGAAATTTGGGGCTTTTCATCTACATGCACAAATTGGGCTGAAATTAACCCAATTTCTCGACATTGAAGCACATTGCACCCCGTGCAATTTGGGGATTTTGCAATATGGGCAAAATCTGTGCAGCATTCGGTCATTTTATGTACACGCAGGTTGAATTCCACGCAATTTGGATATCAACACTTGGTAAATTTTGGGGTTTTTGCTAAAATTTCCCTATTTTAGAAAAAATTGGCCTGTTCCATGCATGACAAAGAAAATGCAGATGTGTGTTTGATACTTTGAGCACAAAATTTTGGGGCTTTTGACCGTTCGTGTCAAATTTTATGCCCCTCCGTACATGTACAACATAAATTGCAGCTGAAATTTTGGGATTCCTCATGTAATGTGATGCACATTCCCTTGGAATAGCTGTAATCAGATGGATAATGCTGTCGCACATCGCTTGGTGCTTCTGAAAATTAAATTAAAGATCTGAAATCCGTGCTTTTGCGTGGTCATTTATTGATGATTGGTACTTGTTTGTACCTTGGTCACTTGGGTGACACTTTGGGCATGCATTTGCTCGTTTTTTTGTCACATTTGGGCTGAAAATCATGGCTGGCAGCAATGACAGCAATAATCTGATGCACATAAAGAAGCTTGAAGGCGCACATAACTTTGCAATTTGGCAAAACCAATGCTACAATATCCTATTGCAAAAGAAGCAGGCAAAGCCGATCAAAACCAAAGGGGCAAAGCCCACGGACATGGATCAGGACGATTGGGATGAGTTGAATGAGCTTGCACACTCAACCATAGAGCTATCGATTTCTGATGCCTTGCCCTTCAACATTGAAGATTTGGATTCTGCATATGCTATATGGACTAGACTGGAAGAACTATATGCACAGAAGAGTGCTGCAAGAAAAGTGTATTGGCTGAAAAAGCTTATGGATTTGTGTATGAAAGAGGGTACAACAATGTCTACTCACTTTCAGCCAGTTGGTTGCCATGAAGTTCATGATTGATGAGGAATTTAAGGCTACTTTCTTGCTTTGTACTCTACCAGAGAGTTGGGATACATTCAGGACTGCTATGAGCAATTCTAATGTGATCCTTTTGTATACTGATGTAGAGAGTGCTCTACTTATGGAAGAGATGAATCAGCAAAACAATGCATCCAGTAAGTCTTCCAGTGCTTTGCATACTAGGGGCAGATCATAGCAAAAGGGCAAATATGATGGCAAGGGACGCAGTAAATCATGTGGCAAAGATGTTGAATGCCATCATTGTGGCAAGAAGGGTCACTTTAAACGTGACTGCTACAAATGCAAGAAAGAGAAAGGAAAAGGTAAGAATACAGATGATAGCAAGGAAGAGAATAAGCACAGTCAGCCTAAGAAAAGCAATGTAAAAATTGAAGAGGTGAATGTAATCACTCATAACAGTGACAATGGAAGTAACGTACTCTTTGTCTCTTCACACTTTGGTACACATGCTTTACATGCAAATACAGATAATGACATGCATACCTAGATTCTCGATTCAGGTGCTTCCTTTCATGTCACCCCTCATCATGAGTGGTTCTCCACCTATATAGGGGGTCGACATGGTGTAGTCCATCTTGGGGACAACTATGCATATGAGATTGCAAGTATTGGCAGCGTGCAGTTACAATTTCAGCATGGCTCAAAAAGAGCTTGATTAGCACAAGGCAACTAGATGATGATGGTTTTCATACCACCTTTGGTGATGGAAAATGGAAGATCTGTAAGGGATCTAGGGATATTGCCAGAGGTTGCAAGTTGTATCCACTTCATGTATCTAATGTGCGTGACCATATTGTTGTCGTGACCGAGCAGCCAAGCGTTTCTTTGTGGCATGGCCGGTTCGGACACATAAGTCAAATAGGAATGAAAGTGCTTTCTCGTTTGGGTCTTCGTTATGTTGATTTTAAGCATTGTGATCATTGTATTTATGGCAAACATGCACAGGCGTCTCACAAAAAGTCTCTTTCTTTGAAATCTTCTCCTCTAGAGTTAGTACATTCGGATGTATGTCAAATGCCAAGATTATCTTTAGAGGGAAAGAAATATTTTGTCACCTTTGTCAATGATGCTACACAAAAAGTATGGGTTTACCCTATTCGTAACAAGGATGAAGTGCTTGATAAGTTTAAAAAATTCTTGGCGTTGGCTGAAAATCAGACAGATAAGACACTTGAGTGTCTTTGCTCTGACAATGGTGGAAAATATGTGTCCAAAGCCTTTTAGGCATTTTGTGACAACAAAGGGATAAAGAGAGAGCTCACTGCCCCTCATAATCCGCCCCAAAATGGAGTTCCAGAGCGTATGAATCGAACCATACAGGATAAGGTCCGTACGATGCTGTCTCATGCTACGTTACACCATGGTTTTTGGGCAGAGGCTGTTATGACAGCCGTTCACTTAATTAATTGGTCACCAAATAGGTCTTTCGAGGGGGAGGGGGGGGAGGGTTGTTTTCCCAAGAAGCTTGGTCGGCAAAGCCACCTTCATATGCTCATCCAAAAGTGTTTGGCTGTGAGGCTTTTCTGCACATTCGTAAAGAAAAACCAAGCAAACTTGAGCCAAAATCCTGTAAATGCATTTTCCTAAGATATGGTGACGAGGGTGAAATGGGATATAGATTGTGGGATCCCAAGAAAAGGAAAGTAGTACGCAACAATGGCTTATCTTCCGAGAAGATCGCATGCACAAACAGCTTGAAAAGACTGAGGAGATCCGTAGGGTTGTATTTCGAGAAGAAATACCTTTTGGACAGCAAAATGTGTCTGCTCTACAGCACCAAATACCTGCTGTAAATGAACCTGTAAATGCAAGAAATGATGCTAGAAATGATCAGCCAGCGATTGCCCACAAAAATCAGCCATTACATGTGCAGGAATAGCCAGGACAGCAAGCTGTTAATGCTGATTTGCAGGCTAAAATGCCAGGACAGCTTGATGAAAATGGAAATTTGCAGGAATAGCCAACAAACAATGACAATTGGATTAGGAAATCATCTAGGGCTACTAGACAACCTGACAGGTTTGTTTCTGGTGCAAATAATGTGGCCGATTATGTCATGTTGACAGACTGTGGTAAACCGTCTTGCTTCAAGGAAGCACTGGATAGACAGGACAGCAAGAAATGGCATAAAGCCATACTGTCAGAGATGCAATCTCTTGAAAAAAATGGCATTTGGGACTTGGTGCAGTTGCGTAAAGGGCAGAAAACCCTTCCTTGCAAATGGGTTTACAAGATGAAGGTCACTTCGGGTTCCTCACCAAAGTACAAAGCAAGATTGGTTGCAAAGGGGTACAAGCAGGAGCATGGAATTGACTTTGATGAGATTTTCTCTCCTGTAGTCAATATGACTACATTGAGAACCATTTTGGGCTTGGTTGCAGTTGAGAATATGGAGCTCATAGAGATGGATGCAAAGATTGTGTTTTTACAGGGTGATCCATAAATGAAGACATATATATACAGCAGCCTGAAGGGTTTATTAAACAAGGAAAAGAAAAAATGCTATGTAAACTCAAAAGAAGTTTGTATGGGCTGAAACAAGCACCAAGAGAATGGTATTATAAGTTTGATACATTCATACAATCCCAAGGCTTTCATAGAAGTCAAGTGGATCACTACTTGTACACCAAGAAGGCAGCAAATGGCAGTCTGATTATCTTGCTTTTGTATATTGATGACGTACTAATTGCTGGCAGGGATACTCATGCCTTGGATTCATTGAAGCAAAGTCTTCATGGTAGCTTTGACATGAAGGATCTTGGTAATGCAAGTCACATTCTTGGCATGCGAATCTATCTATCTCAACAGGAGTATATCTATCTCAGCAGGCTTACTCTATCTATCCCAGCAAGGGTATATCTCCAAAGTTTTGCACCGTTTCAATATGAAAGAAGGGGGAACAATTGGGGTTCCATTGCCTCCATATGTGAAACTTAGTGCAGAGGACAGCCCTACATCTGATGATGAGAAGGCTGAAATGGCGAAGATGCCATATGCTTCAGCTGTTGGCAGTTTTATATATGCTATGGTTGCTACACGTCCTGACATTGCCTTTGGAGTGGGAGTGGTTAGCAGATATATAGCAACCGCTGGCAAGAAGCATTGGGATGCAATGAAATGTATTATGAGATACCTCAAAGCCACAAAGGAGTTGTGCATCTGCTTTGGAAAGCAGAAGGAATCTATTGTTGGCTTTACGGATGCAGACTATGCTGGTCATGTGGACTACAGGAAGTCCACTTCTGGATATGTATTTACTTTCACAAGAGGAGCAGTCTCTTGGATCTCTAGGCTACAAAAGTGTGTTGTGTTGTCTACTACAGAGGCAGAGTATGCGGCTGCCATTGAGGCATGCAAGGAGGCTTTATGGCTTTCACATCTGGTGGGAAAGCTTGGCATCACAGAGTTACCTGTTCTCCATTGTGATAGTCAGAGTGCTATCATGCTAGCACGGAATCCCGTCTTTCATGCAAAGACAAAGCACATACAAGTGAAGTACCACTTCATTAGAGATGTACTTGACAGCAAGAGCATTGAGCTTGTCAAAGTGCATACAGATGATAACCCTGCACACCTTCTCACGAAGGGTCATCCAACAGAGCGGTTTGCTCATTGCCGAGAGATGATGGGAGTTGGATAGATATATGTATTTCAGCTTTGTACATACCTATACTTAGCTAATTCTTTTCTCCTCTTAAGCCACATTGCCTTTAGGTGGGAGGTTGTTGGGAATAAAGGCCTCGTGCCTTTTAAATGTTCTCGGGTGTGAACACACCCTTAGCACTTGTACTTACACATATATATCTATCTAAAAACCTAAAGGTACGCACTCGTCATTGTACCTACAAACGGGCTCACTCTCTACTCTGCTCTCTCTCACTCTCTGTCTCTCACTGCACCTAACGACATTCTGTCTCGATCTCCGTGCCTAATAGGTCCCTACAATCAACATTACCAGCGACTTTTCCTTTTGAGTTGAGCCATCAACATAAGGTCTGTTTTATAGAGGTCAAAAATACCACCAACTTTTCCTTTTGAGTTTATACACCCACCTTGTAGCTCATATCACACCATCAATGGGTACGCACTTAACTTCCATGTGTCATATATGTAGATAGCATTTAACTATGTCTTCCCAACTGTCAAAAGCATCTTTATGGCACAGCAACAATCTGTTGCGAGCTGCACCGATTAAAACAACATCCACTATCTATCCCTGCATGTGACCAGCACCAACTCTTGTAAGGCGAGCTGCACCGATTAAAACAACATCCACTATCTGTCCCTGCATGTGACCAGCACCAACTCTTGTATGAGAAGGTAAAGGACCAAGAAGAACATGTTTGCTATCATGAAGCATTTCTAGCAGCAAACTGGAAATTTTTTTGCTTATTTATTTTGGCCAAATCTTGATATATGACACCCTACAAGGGTACATCATCATCCAATGGCATATAGGGTTGATATACATTGACACTTTTGGACACACTTACATTGGGCAGCCACTCTTGGGTTGCCCCTTGGGATGGCTTTTGGGCTTAAAGACTCTTGCTTTTAGGACCACAATGTCTTTCCTAGAATTCTATGGGCTTTTTACAATCTGCATACACATACACCCAGCGACCTTCACAACGGAGTACATCTTGACTAATTAATTCTTTGAAGACATGTCACAAATTCATTTGCAGCTTTCAGGCATTAGGCTTTCCTTGCACATCTGCTTGACTGCTCTTTTCTTTTGTTGCTGCTCTTTTTCCTTTAGTCTTCAATGGCCACTAGGGATTAATATTTCGGGGATTGACACTAAGGATGACACGCACATGGCTCACACATACATCAACATATAAATTTGTCGTATGTACTTTATGATCCTTTAGCACATGCATTATGTATATTAGTGACCAAGTCTCATGATACAAGGTATTTTGAGAATGGTACTTCCAAGCACATCACCTCATGTGGGTGATTTTTTGGTTTCTTTGCAAAATGCACCCAAGGGGGAGGGGACATTTTTAACAATAATTACTTCTTATGCTATACAAGTGTTGGCATTATGCATATTGTAGCAATAAATGGTGAGATTGTTCCTCTCAAAGATGTGTTAGATGTGCCAAGAATTGAAAAGAATATTCTATCTGTGTTGATGATTGCATTTCATCAATATAGGAAGCTATGCTTAGTTGACAATTGCATTGTGCATGATCATCATGATGGGGATGTTATTATCATTCCTTAGGCATTGACCAATGGATTGTACATGCTTGATGTCTATGAGAAAGACACATTGCAACAGGATGCTCTAGCTGTAATGTGTGAGTTGTGACTAATAGTGAGTTGTAGCATGCTTGTTTTAGTCATCCAAACTTTCACATTTTGCTGTGTTTAAAAAGAGAGGACATGGTTGTTGGCTTGCCCAAATTAACAATACCTCAAGAGCATACATGAGAAGGCTGCATTTTGGGTGTAGTACATAGATTGCCATTTCCCAAGAATGCTACAAAAAGGGCTGATCAGAACTGCAGCTACTCCATGGTGATGTTTTGAAGTCCTATGCTTGCATCTATTGAAGGTTATGTTAGCAGTCGTGTGTCGTGTGGTCATCTCCTGCCTATGAGCCTCGCTCTAAGTTAGATGAGGACATTAGGAACTCTGACATTGTGTTTGTCTATCATTTTATGTGTTTGAGACACTTTAGATGGAGGACACGTTAGTGCATTTCTTTTTGTGCACTTTTGGCTATTTTTTAGGGGGTGCAACCACATTTAAAGTTTTCCCTCTTTTTCGCCTATATATAGGCAGCCTGCTCTCCCACTTTCATTATCTATTATCCATCATTGATCCTTCATGATCAACCAACCCTCTTCATTCTCTCATCTCCCTACTACCAACTAGCGCCCACACTAACACAGAGCTATGTGCTGGGACTAACTATTGCAACCTTGTACCTTCAGCCATTGCAATCACATTGTTCCTTCTCTCTCCTGCATTCTCTTTGTCTCCTCTCCATGTTCACTTTCCTCTTTCCGTTGTGCACTCTCACATGGTATCAGAGCCACGTGTGGGAGCTAGAGATTTCCAATAGGAGCACTTTGTTCGCAATTTCAATCATCTTCATCACTAGTTTGGAGGTAGCAGACCTGTGTTTTGCCTTCTAACAAACTAGGCGGCCTATTTTCAAATCGGTGTTTTGCAAGCAACCCCCCTCCCACACACGTGCAACAGATTTATACCTGTGTTTCGCACAAGCAATACCCTACCCTTACTGGGTGGCAATTTTTACTACCAGACGGCAACTCCTTGTGCTAGACTCTAAAGGGCAGCACCTCCTATCTGCTGGGCAGCCCTTTATGCAAATTCTGTCCTGTGTTTTATGTAGGTGACCTGTTGAGCTAAAACACAACTTTCAATTGATTAGCATTTTTAAACAGCCCCAAAACACTCTTAATTAATGAAAAACCCTAAAAAGGGGAGTGGTCCAAGAGAGTTTCATTGGTCCCTCAAAAAACCCTAATTCTTTGGGGCACCCTTTCAACATCTATAAATAGACAGGCTATCCCCATTCAACCTCATTCCCGTCTATTCAAGTTTCACACCCTTGAGTGCAAATTTCAGCCATCAGTCTACCTCTACGTGGCTGTCCAGCCTTCAAGACTGCTGCCACCTCCCCATCAGCCCTTGCAGTGCCCTGGTGCCTTCCTCCAGGTTGACGCCCATTGTCTGGCGCTATGTTCCAAGCTGTGTTTGGCATCTTCCAACCATCGCCAGCATCTTCATCACCTTCTACACCTTGCGTTTGGTTCCAGACCAACCAGGCGACAATTCCTACACACTCCAACTACTTGTGTTTGGTGTCTCTTTCTCCAAGTAATAGGTGTTGGTACTCCTTCTCATCTAGGCAACATCCACGACTTGTGTTTACACTCATCTAGGGGCCGCCTTCCATCTCCACGGCCTCTCCTACTTACATTTGGTGCTCCAAGCCCTTTCAACATCATCATTTTGCAAACTCCTCACTCCAAGCGGTGGTCTCAAACTTGGGATTCGTCTCGATGGACATCACTCTTTGACACTTTGCTCTGCCCTTGAACATCTATACACTCTTACATTCATTTACAGTATTCATTCACTTCAAAGTTGTGTTCTTCTCTCCCTTCTTCTGTTCTTGAGTTTCTCAGTTTGAGTTTTGCTTTATGTGTCTATGGTTGTCTCTTTGTGTTTCTATCATGGCCGTACACTCCGTGTTTCCTCGGTACAAAACATAGCAATTTTCTTCACATGGTATTAGAGCTGGTGCTCTTGTAAAGAGTATCCTGCAGACATTGTGGAGAGCTTGGTTTTGTGTGAGGCACACAATACGACTCGTAACCGAACCAAAATGTCACTGATATCTTCTTCTCTAGTTCTTATGATGTCCTATCAGGCTTCTCCATCACTAGAGGCCCTAAGATTATGGACTCAGTGAGGAGAACGACACTCCACCTTCACCGTCACCTTCTTTTTCTTCTCCTATTCCAGATTTCACACACATGACAGAGAACTTTGAGAAGTACTATTGCAACAAGTACGGTGATGTTTACACCCCTCCTACCAGTTTTACTACCACATTCGGACCAGTTGGTGAGGCTGTCCATCTCTCCGATCATGGAGAATATACGGCATTCAGAACATCTAGTGATCCATCTTCATCATCTTAGCCAAGTCCAATGTCAAATTTGTACAATCCTTTTGAGTTGCATGAATCAAAACCCTCGCATGTTTCTTCTTTTGAGGTACAGAACCCCGTTGGCTTTGCGTATGCTCAATAAAGGGGGCTCTCCAAGCAGACATAATTCAGATGCATCTACAACTTCTATTTCATTTGAGCATGTAACACATTTCACTTTGCTCCCATCCCACCCTCTTCTAAATCATACCTTAATCACTTATCATCATCTTTCTAAAACCTTGGATTACACTCCACATTTGCATCACACACACTAGGGGTTGGATCTTCCATGTCCGCTCCTAGCACTTTCTCATTCTCTACCACATTCTCTAGCTCTTTATACCTTGGTACTTTGTTAGGGAGAACGTCAACCTTTAACACAATGCCTCTCACCTTTTCGCAAATGAGCACACTCATAGAACCTGGGATGACTATGATGGGCTTCCCCCCCAATACCCCCAGATTCACATCTCACATTACCACTCAGACACAGGGGTTTCCATCCTCAGCTTATGGTGCCTCTTCACTCTCTCCTTGGGTTACACCTATGTAAGGATTCCCATCTTCTATTCCACATGTTCTCATCCCATCTCCTAGGGTTACTCATGCAACTACCATGCCCATGCTAGTCAGTTCATTCCTACCTATGGATCCACCTTGCACACTCACCGTATGCCCGATGGGTACTCGCGGGCCCATTCCCAAGTGTACTCCACTCCCCCATCCTACCCACATTACACTTTCCCTCATTATCCATCATCTAGCACTACCACTCCTATTGCAACAGCCAAAAATGCCTTCACAAATAAGACTCGTTTTAACGGGTTGAATTTTACCACTTGGTCTAATTTCACGCAACAAGTGCTTGAATCTCAAGGCCTTTGGGACCTCATCATTGGTCTAGAACCTATGTCAGACCCTCGACTCACTCCCCCTGACTACATCCATCAATGGAGAGCCCACAATGCCACATCCAATATTGAGCTGATGCAAGGATTGCTTCCTTAGTTTCACTCTAAGTTACAGCACTTCCTACTCGCGTCAAAGCATTGGAGTCACCTTCTCGACCGCTATGCGGCTAGAGATCGTACTCAACGCATCAATCTCAACTTTGAGCTTCAAGAGTTCTCTATTAAGAAAGGGGGTGATCTAAAAGTCAAGTTGTCTGAATATAGGCAGTTACTCACCAAGTTTGCCACTACTTGCTCTCCGAAGTCAAATGACGATCAAGTTATATTCTTCTTGAATAAGTTTCCCAAAAAATACTTCAATTTCATCCAACACATCATCTCACAGCCTAGAGTACCGACCTTCTACAAGTTTGAGTGTCAGTTCTTGTGTTATGCGAGGCTGCACAATCAAGTCTACAAGAAATCCTCATCATAGCCTTATTCAAAGCAGAGGGGGTAATTGCCTCTTTTTCAGGAGGGAAAACCAACAGTGGCAAGAACTTGCAAGATGAGAAGATAAGCCAATTCAAGGGTGATTCCTCTTTCTCAAACAGCACCAAAGAATCAAGACCTATCTCGCAACAACTCCCTAAGAAAAATAGGTTTTGCATATATTGTGAGAGATCCGGCCATGTGGACGAGGAGTGTCGCTCCAAGGCCCAAGGTCTCCTAGATAAAAAGCTTCAGCAGACCGCTACGACTGCACAATGTAGTAGGGCTACGCCTCCTGCTTCTGCTTCATCTGCTCCCTCGAGCCTAGGCACCAGTAGTTACTGCTCGACATGTGGCATGCGAACAACCTCAGAAGATAGTCCCTCTCACTACCCTTAAGGGATTGTCTGATTGGTCTGCAGATTCCGATCCCATTGCACTTCATTCATCCATCTCCACCTCGTCAGGCATTTCATTGTCAAAGATCTACTATTGGACGTACATGATGGTGACCACATTCTTAGACTAGTATGTCTCTAGGTCCCTTAGGATACCCTCGGTTAGTCTAGCATCCAATTTTTTGTACTCTTACAATTGGGCCTATAGGATTCGTTGTCCTTACATTTTCCATTCTTATATCTTCAACTGCATTTACTCACACACATACACATTCATTGCATTGTACTTTTAGCTAGTTTTTTCTGTCATGTTTTACTTTTGGAGCATCTCACTGCTCACCTCTGTGCTTGCAGATTTTTACCTCTTTTGCAAGGTTCTGTATCTCAATCGGGCTAACTTGCAAGTTTGCTTTGGTCCTTTCTAGGCTAGAGACGTCGGGATGCACACCATTCCTTTCATGGTTTCATCATCCTAGGAGTGTTTGCCCTTCTTCCAACACGGAGGCTTCCCCTCCCGAGATGAGTCATCATGCAGCATCTCTCTTGATGCTATCATGGTGGTGACTTCTACCTTGCTCTTTCAACAGGGTGCTTCATGCTTTTCATCATCATCTTCTTCCGTTCATCATGGTTCTCAGTACCACACAAAGACTGACATTAGGCTCCTCTTCCTCCTTCGGCATCTACATCCAGGTTGAGAGGGGATTCCTATCCTTCTTGGTATTCTACAAGCTTCAGCACTTTGTCTTCGACATCGGCTTCTCCCCCCTTATTGTACCTTTCCCCTTTGCATTGCAAGATTTTGTCATCTTTGTACTAGTGCGCTTGAGCAAGTGAACAATTTTCCCACGAGAGACACTGTCCAAGTAACAGTTGTTGCATAACCATTCTTCAACATGTAGCATACTTTGTATCTCATTGTGCAAAGCACCACTTGAGCAAATTCTAAGTTGTTTCCACTGGCATCTACTGTCACCACACCACCATACTTCATCATCACATGGATACCTCATCACCTTTTTTTTTTGTCATCATCGACACCCTCAAGTGGATGGGTAAGCTTGTATTATTTTGTGATGTGTTGGGTGTACCCTCCCTACTCATCTCAACTTCTAGGTCATTGTTACTCAATCAACTACATCCCACAAAACTTAAATCCCACTTAACCCAAAAAAAAAAAGGTTCAATGTGGTTCCATTCGCCCTTGTAGGGCTTGGTAGGCCACTGGGCAGCCGTCGTGCACCCTTTGTCCGATGCCTTCTCTTCTCTAGGTTGAGTACTTGGACTCCCTTGGTAAGATAACCATCGCCTTTGTAGTCTTGGTAGGCCAATGGGCATCCAATGTGCACCCTTTGTACGATGCCCTGGTTGCTTTGGGGTGGAACGCCTTGGGGTAAGTTAAAATCAAAGTAGCTAGCATAACCTTTCACCTCAATTTTGGGCCATAGAGGGGGTGTTCAGCTAAAACACGCTTTTCAGCTGATTAGCATTCTTAAACAGCCCCAAAATACTCTTAATTAATGAAAAACCCTAAAAAGAGGAGTGGTCCGAGAGAGTTTCATTGGTTCCCCAAAAACCCTGATTCTTTGGGGCAACCTTTCAACATCTATAAATAGATAGTCTATCCCCATTCAACCTCATTCCCGTCTATGCAGGTTTCACAACCTTAAGTGCAAATTTCAGCCATCACTCTTGTAAAAATTACACGGCGTAGTGAACAGAATCTGAGAAAGAGATAGAGATAGAGAGTACACAACAGATAAAAGGAGAATTAGAAAATTTCTTTAGCTCCAAACAACTGATACAGAGATGGCTCTATCCACCTGTGCGCTTCCACAGTGAAGCTTAGATGGCGATCTAGACAGAAGATAGGTAAAGAGCTTAAGGCTAGCTTGAACAACTCTGACTAGGTGAAAGATGAATAATCGATAGCTGTGAAGGGGTTTAGCTTTTATAGCTTGTGAAGGTGGTTAGGTCGGCATGACCGACCTACCATATGAGCCTCCACTAGTCGGCCAGGAAATATTCCAGGGAATAGGGCCCCTGGATCCCAAAATAGGGGCCCCTTTTAACTCCCTTACCTTGCAACTTGATGCAATGTACCTCAAGTTGCTAACAGCTTGACTACTTAGTACAACCCAAAGATTAGACCCACGCAAATAGTCACCTTTTTGCCATCCGGTCACATAGATCTCATCTGATATACAAGTCAGGACTCGACTAATGTCCCGAGCTCACATTTGGCTTCTCCTCATAATGGGGGCCTTACAACTTTGAGCACCATGGATCATTGGTGGCACCTTATGAGGGTGGGACATTGAGCATATCTAACACCCCCCCTCAATGTCCACCCATAGGTGAACTATCTCCTCGGCCCAATGCTGTGTCTCTAAAGATGAACTTGAAGCAGATCCTTTGTAAGTGCTTTGGTGAAGATATCTGCTCCATTCTCCTCTGTTGGACAGTAGACCAGTTCCACTATCCCATCCTCCATCAAATCACACACATAGTGATACTGGATCTCTATATGTTTGGTGCGTGCATGAAACACTGGATTTTTGGCAATGGTGATGCAACTCTCATTGTCACATTTTAGCATCCTTGGTTCTTCATCCTCCACTCCCATATGCCATAGGATCCTTCTCAACCATACTACTTCACATGCAACAAAACAAGCTGCCTTGTACTCTGCTTCGGTAGAAGACAATGCCACTGTTGGCTGCTTTTTACTAATTCAAGAGAAAATTCCTGAACCCAAAGAGAAACAATAACTAGAAACTGACTTCTTGGAATCACTGTCTCCTGCCCAATCTGAGTCACAATTCCCCACAAGAGAAGTTCCGCAACTGTATGTGATACCATAGTCAAGAGTTTCCTTCAAGTATCTGAGCACCCGCATCCCAGCCTTCCAATGACTCTCATGAGATTTGTTTGAGAACCTGCTCAAAACACCAACAGCAAAACTGATATCTGGTCTGGTATTACACAAGTAGATCACACTGCCGACCATCTTCCTGTACCTCCCAATGTCTGCCAGTGCTAATGTATCCTCAACGGATAACTTTGCATTCACCTCCATAGGTGTAGCTATATCCTTGCACTCGGTCATGCCAAATGCCTTCAAGATCTCCCATGCATACTTCTTCTGACAAATGAAGATCTTTCCTAGCTCTTGCCAAACTTCAATTCCCAAACAATAGTCCAGCAAGTCCAAGTCTGTCATTTCAAACTCAGAACTCAAAGCCTTTCAAGTTTGGTTGATCATATCTTCCTAGTCACCTGTAATAAGAAGGCCGTCCAGATATAGAATAATCACTACAGACTTTTCACCATCCCTATAAACATACAAGTTAGCATCTGAGGCACAACTTTTGAAGTTTAAGCTATTTAAGAACGCTGACTTAATATCCATTTGGTAAACTGGCCACTGCTTGTGGGCGGCCACTGCAAGTACTGTGAGAATAGTGGTCATTTTGGCAGTTGGGGCAAATGACTCTTGAAAATCAAACTCTTCAACCTGTGAAAATCCTTGTGCAACCAATCTAGCTTGTACTTTTCTAAGGTACCATCAGCCTTGTACTTTACCTTCCAGAGCCACTTGGTACCAATAACCTTCCACTTTGCTGGCAAATCCACTAGCTCCCATGACAGATGACTCAAAAGAAGACTATGAAGCCAGAAGAAAACAGTCGGGATGGGTGAACACGAGTCATTTCTTTCACCTCCCAACCTTGCCTAGTATATTACTGGCCAGACCATCGTGATCCGATTGCCAGCCGTCAAACCTTGGTGAGTCCTACTATTCTTGGACTCTTTTTAGTTCTAGGCTCCCCTTAACCCTGTTCGGGCGCCCAAGAGCCCGGACGGTCATCCTGGTGCGTGTTCCCCTTGATTTACCTTAATGTCACATTAAATGTCACATTCAATGTTTGTGACCTTAATGTCATATTAAATATCACTTTAATGTCACATTAATGTCACATTTCCTTCCCCTTAAGAATCGGTTTCGTCCTCGAAAACGATACTTGGAAGGTTTAACTGTAAATCGGGAAACCTTTTCTTTAAAGTACTTACTCGCTCCCATGTTGAGCTTTCTTCTGAACAATCTTTCCACTTAACCAAACATTGTTGATAAATAGTATTCCTTGTTCGTCTATTACGAACATTTAATATTCTTTCTGGTTCATGTGGATTAGATTGGTCATTTAATAGCTCCTCAATGTCATCATTTAAGATTAAATTATCCAAATCACCCAGCTTCTTCCTTAATTTACTTACATGAAAACCTGGATGTATTTTACTACCAGGAGATAGTTGGAGCTTGTAAGCCAATTCTCCCACCTTATTAAGTATTATGAAAGGACCACAATACCTTGGTGAAAGCTCTGGACATTGTCCCTTTTTCAAAGTTTTAGTTTGTTCAGGCACCTTAAGATAGACCAATTCTCCTTCCTCAAAGGAGATGTTTCTTCGGTGAGGATCTGCATATGCTCTAGCTCGATTTTGAGCTTTTTTAATATTTTCTTGAGCAAATTTTAACATACTATTCATATCCTCCAAAAAGTCTTTAGCTGCCTGAACCTTTTCCTTATGCAGTCCTACTGCAAAAGGAGCTCTGGGCTGAAACCCATACATTAGCATAAATGGACTATATCCAGTGGAAGAGTGCTTGGCACTATTATATGCAAACTCTGCTATCGGTAGATACTCTTCCCAATTAGTTTGCCTTTTACTTACATATGCCCTAAGCATATCTTCAAGAATTTAGTTAACCCTTTCAGTTTGCCCATCTGTTTGCGGATGATCCGCCGTACTCATGCTAAGTTTAGTATCCAATTTCCTAAATACCGCACGCCAAAATTGGCTATCAAATTTTCTATCCCGATCAGAAACTATATTTGCCGGAAGGCCATACAATCGGTATATGTTCTCTACGAACAATCTAGCCAATTCTGGTGTTTTAACATCAGTTGAAGTTGGAATGAACCTAGCCATTTTGGTTAACCTATCCACAATCACCCACACAGAGTCGTGCCCCCTCTGTGTTCTGGGTAAAGCAACAATAAAGTCCATGGAGATACTCTCCCATTTCCCCGAAGGAATTTCTAGTGGATGGAGAAGTCCTCCCATTTTTAATCTTTCAGCTTTATTAACCTGGCATTTATTACATTTGACTACATAGTCAAGGATGTCCTTATTCATTCCAGGCCAATAGAACTGCCTTTTAATAAGACTATAAGTCGTATTAACTCCTGGATGTCCCGCGCTAGGGGTATCATGACACTCAAAGAGTATCTGGCGCCTTATCTCTATATCTTTCGGGACACATACCCTACCCTTGTAGAGTAAATAACCATTATCAATGGTAAAATTCTTCCACTTGAATCGAGTTTGAGCAACCCCTGATGCTCCATTTCCTTGTTGAACATCCTCAAATATTCCTTCCTCAGTAGAAGCACTTTCATTTGGATCCCCATTTTTTATTGCTTCCCATATGTTGGAATATACCGGATCAACCTGGCATTTCCCTTTTAAAGATTCAAGCAAGTTGGAAGTAAACTGAGTAAAACTCAATTCATTAATGATAGGCATTCTGCTAAGTGCATCAGCTACTATATTATACTTTCCTTTTCTATATCTTATCTCATAGTCGAACTCTTGGAGGAGTTCGGCCCATCTGGCTTTACGCCCGTGTAAATCCGGTTGATCATTAAGCCACTTAATGCTTTCATGATCCGATAAAATCAAAAGTTTGGCACCGTACAGATAGTGCCTCCATTTCTTCATTGCATGTACTATTGCATATAGCTCCCTTTCATAAACAGAATAATTCTGTTTTGCACGGTATAATTTCTTGCTTTCAAAAGCAACTGGTCGACCTTCTTGTAATAAGACCGCGCCTATCGCCTTATCACTGGCATCAGCTTCAACCACAAACGGTTTATTGGGATCCACTATTAATAATACTGGAGCTGTAGCAATAGCTACCATAAGTTTTTGAAAACTTTCATTTTGGTCTGTTCCCCAATTAAAACTTTTTCCTTTCCCTTTAAGTTGGTCTGTCATTGGAACAGCTATTTTGGCATAATCTCGAATGAATCTACGATAAAATCCAGATAAACCTAGGAAGATCTGCAGCTCTTCCAGGTTCCTTGGAGGTGGCCATTCAATAATTGCCCTTACTTTTTCTGGATCCATGTTGATTCCCTCTTTTGAGATAATATGCCCCAAATATTTGACCTCTTGTGCAAAGAATTCACATTTAGTTTTCTTCGCATAAAGGGAATGTGTTCTTAATAGTTGGAATACTAATTGTAAGTGTTCCAAATGTTCTCTTGATTTACTAAAGATCAAGATATCATCCAAGAAGACTACTACAAAATGTCCTAGATAGGGCCGTAAAACACTATTCATCAGCTTCATAAAGGTAGCTGGTGCATTAGTGAGGCCAAAAGGCATCACCAAAAAATCATAATGCCCATATCTAGTACGAAATGCTGTCTTTGGAACATCTTGTGCCTTAATTTTTACTTGGTGATAACCTGATCATAAATCTATCTTTGTGAAGAATTTTGCCCCTTGTAATTGATCAAAAGGATATTCCATTCTGGGCATAGGAAATTTATTCTTCACCGTTATTTTATTAAGTGCTCTATAGTCAATACAAAGTCGCATAGAACCATCTTTTTTCTTTACCAATAAAATTGGTGAAGCCCAAGGTGAATTACTGGGTTGAATAAACCCTTTATCCACGTAATCCTTAATTTGTCTTTCAACTTCTTGGTGCTGTGTTTCACTTAACCTATATGGTGGTTTAGAAATAGGGTGTGTATCCTTATTTATGTCAATTGGGTGATTTATATCACCCCTATCTGGTGGAAGGCCACTTGGTAAATCAGAAGGAAACACATCTTTAAAATCATCTAACAAACTACTTAATTCATTATTAACATTCAACTCACAAACATAAGAAAATTGTTGCTTTATATTACAAAAAGTAAAAGTGTTCTGTATAGAAAGAGACCATAACATATATACCTCACAAACTTCCTTCTTTATCAGCTTCTGAACTTCAGTAGAAAACAGCAAAGGATTATCAGATACTTCATGTTCATCTTGAATGACAAAAGTCTTACCATCCCTTTCAAATTCCAGTGTATTATGATGGTAACTACGTTTTAAGGATGGTTCCAATCCCCATAGCCACTCCCTCCCTAGAGCAATATTAGCTATTTCCATGTTTATAATTTGGAAATCAAGTTTATCTTTATATCCTTGAATCTCAATTTCCAAATTGGATACCATTGTATCCCATATTTTATTGTCTTGGCCTTGCATCATACGAACAACATATTGATGCCCGCTCTTTTGTTGGGAAAGTTTCAATTTTTTGACAAGTGCATAATTTATAAAATTATGTGTAGCAGAGTCATCAATCATGACTCTAACCCTCTTTCCAGCTATCAATCCATGTACTCTAAGTAAATCATATGGCCCAAAAGTAGGCTGCCACATAGAAGTTGACATACAACACTTGTCATCCATGTGCAAGACCTCTAAAGATTTGTACTTTTCATGCCCCTTTAATTCTAAGGTCTGCGCTACATGGATTTGTTTTTCTTTTCCCTTGCCCTTGTCCTTATTCTTTCCTTTTTCTTTCCCCTTTTTCTTTTGAGGGCAATTCCAAGCAGCATGGTTAGGGGATAGGCAATTGAAACACAACTTTTCCTTTTTGGCCTTATCAAAGTCATCAGGACTTAACTTTGGCCTCACATATGGTTTCTTTTCAAAAGGTTGTTTTTTACCCTTAAAGAATGGCATTTTCCTTTTAAATTTGCCCACAAATTTTGAGGTTTCCAATTCCTTAGACTTGGGCTCCATATCAGCGAGACTAGTGAGTGTACCCGCACGCATACTATCTTCATGAATTAATGCAAATTTAATTGCCTCTTCCAGCGTCTTAGGTGAACTCCTTTTTACTTCCTTTTTACAGGCTTTGTCTAGTCCCCTAATGAATCCTCTTGTTTTTTGAAATTCATCTATTCCTTCCAATTTGAGGATTATCTCACGATATTCCTCCAGATATGTCAGCAGGGGTCTTCCCTTTTGTCAGACATAATCCCAATCTTCCCAATTTCTTTCCATTTCATTTTCAAGAAGGAATTCTTTCAAAAAGACGGATTCAAATTGAACCCAAGTTTCAGGTATTTTATTTGCCTCCTTTAAAGTTCGCCACCACTTATATGCTTTGGGCCCCAAAGTTAAACTAGCCTCCAATGCTTGGAGATGTGGTGGGGTATTTTTAAGTTTATGTAAATCTTCCCATTTTTGGAGGAAATTAAAGATTGTATCTTTATCTCCCCGTGAAACTGAGGTGGTTTCATATCCTTTAGAACTGGATTATCCCTCAATTTATGGTGGGGTTTCTTAGGATCTCGCATAGTCACATCTAAATCTTTCGATGAAGATGGGACATCCGAGGTTTCTATCTTATTTTTATCTCTTTCTAACAATAAAGTTATTTGAGATTTTATTTCACTGGTGTTTGGGTTAAAAATTCCATTTGAACCCCCTGAGCTTGCACACGAGCAATAAGATCATCAAATTGCTCTCGTGTAGCAAAAATTCTTCCCACTATTCTTCTTGCATCTCTGGTTCATGGGGATCTACCATAGGGTGGTCCCCAGAACTAGAACCTTCCATTACTCTCTCTTTCCCTTTTTCTGCCATTCATACACTGGAATTGGAAAGCAAAGATAAGAAATTTGCATACAAAGTAAAGTACTTCCCTGATTTTAATGGCAGGCAGCTGTTGCTGGTTTGTAAATAAACCCGAAGAGTAAGGAACAAATTTTATCGCCCGAACAAAGTCGGTCACGCAGGAAATGGAGCTTCTGTGCACAAACGACTAGTATTCAGCCCCCTTCTTTAATAATCACACAGGCCATCAATGTCCCTTTCCGGAACTTGCTCTGTGCTGAGCTTGTACTTGTGATGGAAGTGCAGTCGAGGCTGGTAAGAAAAATTCCAAACGTGCAGTCGACCGATCAGACATACATCAGGAAATAGCTTCAGTTTCAGCCTGCGAAAAGGGGGGGAAAAAAAAACGTGTGGTCCGTTGGTGCGTTTTCAGACAGGCTCACGCCAGGATTCGATGGCGCACTATCCAGCATACGGCGTTTCATATAAAAGATATCCTCCCCGCCATAAAACTCGTGACGTAGATAATCGTCACGTCACATTTTACGTGACGTGTCCAAGCACTTTAGACCAGTGGCTTCACGGGTCGACAAGGCAAGACCCGTCGACTGAAACGAATAGCGAGCGACTGAAACTCGTCAACTGAAACGAATCGCGACCCGTCGACTGAAACGAACCGCGAGACCTGTCGTTGAAGAACTCCACAAATCCACACGACTAAACCTGTCAACTCTGATACCAATGACACATGACTCAGAAGAAGACTATGAAGCCAGAAGAAAACAATCGGGATGGGTGAGCACGAGTCATTTCTTTCACCTCCCAACCTTGCCTAGTATATTGCTGGCCAAACCATCGTGATCCGATTGCCAGCCGTCAAACCTTGGTGAGTCCTACTATTCTTGGACTCTTTTTAGTTCTAGGCTCCCCTTAACCCCGTTCGGGCGCCCAAGAGCCCGGACGGTCATCCTCGTGCGTGTTCGCCTTGATTTACCTTAATGTCACATTAAATGTCACTTTAATGTCACATTCAATGTTTGTGACCTTAATATCACATTAAATATCACTTTAATGTCACATTAATGTCACATCCCAAGTGTCATTCTTCATTATGCTGTCATACTCGGCTTGCATAGCTGCCTTTCATGCTGGATCTGCAAGTGCTTCTTCTAAGTCAGTTGGCTCATTTACTTCTCTCATAATCTCAGTCATCAAGGCCATATTGACTATGTGAACAGAAGCTCTCCTTTGCTCCTCTATTCTCTAAGACCTCAGTTGGTCTGTCTGCCTTCTCCTCAACAAATGTGGGCATAGGATTATTGTGGTCATAGAGCTGCTTCACCCAACACGGCAATGGCTTTTCCGGTGGGGTGATGTTAGGTTGGTGAACTTTTTGCTCATCATCTGAAGATGATGCTTCCTCCTCCTTAAGGATAGGGACACCTCTCGGGACAGGTTCCTAGTGGACTACTTCTTCGCTTGATGATAAAGTGAAAGAACTTGCCTTCTCCTCCTCCACTGTATGTAGCTGCTCCTTGAACACCACATCACGGCTCGCGTGCTTGGTCATATAATTTGTAAGCCTTCTGCTCATCACTATAATCCAAGAAGATACATTTTCTGCTTTTTGGTTGTAACTTGTTTCTCTTCTCATTTGGAATATGTACATAACATTCACATCCAAAAATTCTAAAGTGTGAGACAGATGGTTTCTTACCAGTGTAAGCCTCATGAGGTGTTTTTCCCTTGAGAGCCTTTGTGTAGCTCCGATTTAAAATGTAGACTGCAATATTAACAACTTCAGTCCAAAAATGGTTAGGCAATCCCTTGCCCTTTAGCATGCATCTTGTCATCTCCACAATGGTGCAATTCCTGCATTCCACAACACCGTTCTGCTAAGGTGTGTGAGGCATCGTCAATCAACGCTTGATCCCTTTGCTCTTGCAAAAGTCTTCAAACTCCTTTGAGTTGAACTCACCACCACCATCTGTTCTAAATTTCTTCACACTTTTCCCTATTTCATTCTCAACAAGTGTTAGCCATTCTTTAAACTTACCAAAAGCTTGAGCCTTATCACGAAGGAAGTACACCCACATATTCCTACTGTAGTCGTCGACAATCAACATAAAATAATAAGATCCCCCCAAGGCCTGTGTAGGCATCTTTCCGCACAAGTCAGCATGCACCAACTCTAGAGAAGCCTGTGCTCTATTCTTGCTTTCTTGTGGAAATGTCTTTCTTTGTTGCTTGCCCATCATACAAGCTTCACATGGTTCCTTCAATTCAGTCATTGCAGGTAGGTGAGCAACCATACCTTGCTTGTGTATCTCCTTCAACATTGCAAATCCAATGTGTCCTAACCTTTCATGCCAAAGCTTACTTGTGTCCACTCCAACGGTGGTTGTAAGAGCACTTAGCTCATATAAGTTGTTCCTTCTTTCTCCTTTGCCAACAACTTTGCCATCACTGTCAAGAATTTCTGCACCTGTCTTCTTAAACCTCACTTCATTACCAAGATCAGTTATGGCAGCAACTGATAACAGATCTCTCCTAATTTCGGAAACATACAACACATTTGAAAGCTTTTTTGACATCACCATTTGCAACAACAAATGAAATAGTACATGTGCCCGCAACAGAGTATTTTGCATCATTTCCAACCGTCACAGTGATGGATTCTTGTAGAGGCTTCATAGAACTGTATAGACCTTTCTTGTTGGTCATGTGACGAGAGGCCCCACTATCCAATACCCATGAGTCAGTAGTAGATTCTTCTTGCGTCGAGGAGCACATCTCCTCAATGGTCGCCATGAATAACTCCAACTCTGCTTCAGCTATATTGGCTATCTCTTTCCCTTTACTTTTAAGGGTACCATTATTTTCATTTGCCTTCTTGACACGACAATCTACGATTGCATGTCCTTTTTTCTTGCAGTACAAGAACTCTCCTTGAAACTTCTTCTTACCGTCCTTCTTTTTGTCACCATCATTTTTTGTGGAGGAACCACCTTTGCCTTTTGCATTGGCACAGAATGCAGCATCTCCATTGTTGCTTCCTTCTCGGGCTTTCAGCCTCAACTCCTTCTCCAGCAATAATGCACAAAACTCCTCAAAACTCAAAGCTTGAGGTCTCATCTAAGTATTAAGGGCAGTTACTAGTCCATCAAACTTTTGTGGACAAATCCGAAGACACCTCCGAGCTAGCTCCTCGCTAGTCTTTTGTATCCCAGCACCAGCCATCTGGTCACACAGATTCTTAATCCGAGTGATGAATGCTTCAGTTGTCGCTCCTTCAGCAAACTTCTCCGCTGCTAGTTGATTCTCCAAGTTTTGAATCCTTGTTTAGTTTCGCATTTCATACTGACTCCTCAGTACATTTCAAGCCTCTGATGCTTTGGTTGTATGCTGAATCAAAGTCAAAACATTGTCAAAACAGCTTGTAACTAAGGCATACAATGCATCTGCATTCCTTCGTTTTCAAGCTCGTAGAAGATCTGCATTCAGAGGAATCATCACACTAGGATTTGATGGGTCGGAGGTAGATTGTGGTTCTACATCAATTCCCAACACAGTCTCCAAAAGCTCATAAGAATCAAGGATAGTTGTAATTTTGAACTTCCACAAGGTCTACTTTGTACAATCTAACTTTCCTTCGCTGAAGATTCGTGGACGAATCCTCAGTGTTTGAATAGCTGGTACGGAAGCACCACCTCCTGCACCGCTTCCTGATGCGCCAGAACCGCTTCTGGAAGACGACATTGTTCCTCTTTGCTGTTGAAGCCTTTGCCTCTTGTGCACTGTTCGATCCCTGGAGCCCCTTAGGCTCTGTTACCATGTAAAAATTACAAGGCGCAGCAAAGAGAATCTGAGAAAGAGATAGAGATAGAGAATACACAATAGATAAGAGGAGAATTAGAAAATTTCTTTAGCTCCAAACAACTAATACAGAGATGGCTCTATCCACCTGTGCGCTTCCACAATGAAGCTTAGATGGTAATCTAGACAGAAGATAGGTAAAGAGCTTAAGGCTAGCTGGAACAACTCTGACTGAGTGAAAGATAGATAATCGATGGATGTGAAGAGGTTTAGCTTTTATAGCCTGTGAAGGCGGTTAGGTCGGTATGACCAACCTACCATATGAGCCTCCACTAGTCCGCCAGGAAATAGGACCCCCTTATCCCAAAATAGGGGCCCCTTTTAACTCCCTTACCCCGCAACTCGATGCAATGTGCCTCAAGTTGCTACCAGCTTAACTACTCAGTCCAACCCAAAGATTAGACCCACAATGGTCACCTTTTTTCCATCTAGTCACATAGACCTAATCTGATATACAAGTCAGGACTCAACCAATGTCCGGCTCACATTTGGCTTCTCCTCATAATGGGGGCCTTACAACTTTGAGCACCATGGATCATTGGTGGCACCTTATGAGGGTGGGGCATTGAGCATATCTAACAGGTCTACCTCTACGTGGCTGTCCAGCCTTCAAGACTGTTGCCACCTCTCCATCAGCCCTTGCAGTGCCCTAGCGCCTTCCTCCAGGTTGATGCCCCATGTCTGACACTATCTTCCAAGCTGTGTTTGGCATCTTTCAACCATCGCCAACATCTTCATCACCTTCTACACCTAGCGTTTGGTTCCAGACCAGCCAAGCAACAGTTCCTACACACTCCAACTGCTTGTGTTCACCGTGAGAGACAGAGACAGAGAGAGCGAAAGCAAGCAGTGTAGAGTGTGAGCACATTTTTGGTACAATGACGAGTATACCACTTTAGGTTTTAGATACATATATATATGAAAGTACAATGTGCTCTCACTATCACAATGGAGAACAAGTAACTCTGTGATACCAAGCTTTCCAACCAGACATGAAAGCCATAAAGCCTCCTTGCATGCCTCAGTGGCAGCCACATACTCTACCTCTGTAGTAGACAATGCAGCACACTTTTGTAGCCTGGAGATCCAAGAGACTGCTCCTCCTGTGACAGTAAACACATACCTAGAAGTGGACTTCCTAAAGTCCGCATGACCAGCATAGTCTGCATCCGTAAAGCCAACAACAGATGCCTTCTCCTTTCCAAAGCACATACACAACTCCTTTGTGCCTTTGAGGTATCTCATAATACCTTTCACTGCATCCCCATGCTTATTGCCAAGGATTGCCATGTATCTGCTAACCACTCCCATTGCAAAGGCAATATCAAGACGTGTAGCAACCATAGCATACATCAAACTGCAAACAATTGAAGCATATGGTATCTTGGCCATTTCAGCCTTCTCATCATCAGATGTAGAGCTGTCCTCTACACTAAGTTTCACATATGGAGGCAATGGAACCCCAACTGTTTTCCCCCCCCCTCCATATTGAAACAATGCAAACTTTGAAGATATACTCCTGCTAAGTTAGATAGAGTAAGCCTTTCGATCTTTCTCTGAGTATTCGCATGCCAAGAATGTGATTTGCATCGCCAAGACCCTTCATGTGAAAGCTACCATGAAGATTTTGCTTCAGTGAGTCCAAGGCATGAGTATCCCTGCCAGCAATCAGCATGTCATCAACATACAAAACCAAGATAATCAGGCTGCCATCTACTGCCTTCTTGGTGTACAAGCAATGATCCACTTGACTTCTGCAGCTGATCCTCTTCAATAGGCCTTTCAGTGAGCGGAAGGTTTTTGCAATGGTGGTGGTGTTGACAATTGTGGTCGTATTTCTGACCAATGTTGGGTCTCTCCTTATTTCAGCTGCTATGGTTGGGCTGTCTATTTAGTTGCAGTAAATGCTACAACAGGTTTCTGGAGGGCCACATAGAGTGCCTTTGGTGCAAGGGTACAGGCTTCTTCATACTCAGTGACAGTTGATTCCTCAGAGCAGAGTGTTTGTTGAATTTCTTATGTGCAACCTTGAGCCCTTTACATACAATTTTTTCCTTCCCTTGTTCAACAAACCCTTCAAGCTGTTGCATATATATATATCTTCATGCAGATCACGATGTAAAAATGCAATCTTTACATCCATCTGTATAAGCTCCATATCCTCAACTACAACCAAGCCCAAAATGGTCCTCAATGTAGTCATCTTGACTACAGGAGAGAAAATCTCATCAAAGTTAATTTTATGCTCCTACTTGTAACCTTTTGCAACCAATCTTGCTTTGTACTTTGGCGAGGAACCAGAAGTGACCTTCATCTTGTAAACCCATTTGCATGGAAAGGTTTTCTGCCCTTTAGGCAACTGCACTAAGTCCCAAGTGCCATTTTTTTCAAGCAATTCCATCTTTGACAACATGGCTTTATACCATTTCTTGTTGTCTTGTCTGTCCATTGCTTCGTTAAAGCAAGACGGTTCACCACAGTCTGTCAACATGACATAATCAGCCACATTAATTGCACCAGGAACAAACCTGTCAAGTTGTCTAGTAGCCCTAGACGATCTCCTAACCCAATGGTCATTGTTTGCTGGCTGTTCCTGCAAATTTCCGTCCTGGCATTTCAACCTGCAAATTAGTATTAACAGCTTACTGTCCTAACTGTTCCTGCATATGTAATGAATCATTTTCATGGGCAATAGCTGCCTGATCATTTCCTGCATTTAGAGGTTCATTTACAGCAGGTATTTGGTGTTGTACAGCGGGCACATATTGCTGTCCAAAACGTATTTCTTCCCGGAATACAACCCTACGGACCTCCTCAGTCTTTTCCGGCTATTTGTGCATGCGACCTTCCCGAAAGATAACGTCATTGCTACATACTACTTTCCTTTTCTTGGGATCCCACAATTTATACCCCATTTCACCCTTGTCACCATATCCTAGGAAAATGCATTTATAGGACTTTGGCTCAAGTTTGCTGTGTTTTTCTTTAAGAATGTGTACAAAAACCTCGTAGTCAAACACTTTCAGATGAGCATATGAAGGTGGCTTGCCCAACCACGATTCTTGGGGAACTCCCCCCCGCCCCCCCCCCCCCCCCAAAGACATGTTCAATGACCGATTAATTAAGTGAACAGCTGTCATAACAGCCTCTACCCAAAAACCATGGGGTAATGCAACATGAGACAGCATCGTACGGACCTTATCCAGTATGGTCCGATTCATACGCTCTGGAACTCCATTTTGGGGCCATATATGAGGAGCAGTGACCTCCCTTTTTATCCCTTTGCTGTCACAAAATGCCTGAAAGGCCTTGGACACATATTCTCCACCATTGTCAGAGCGAAGACACTTAAGTGTCTTATCTGTCTGATTTTAAGTCAATGCCAAGAATTTTATAAACTTATAAAGCACTTCATCCTTGCTACGAATAGGGTAAAACCATACTTTCCGTGTAGCATCATCGACAAAGGTGACAAACTATTTCTTTCCCCCTAAAGATAATCCTGGCATTTGACATATATCCGAATGTACTAACTCTAGAGGACAAGATTTCAAAGAAATAGACTTTTTATGTGATGTCTGTGCATGTTTGCCATAAATGCAATGATCACAATGCTCAAAATCAGCATAACGAAGACAAGGCAAGTAACCCAAATGAGAAAGCACTGTCATTCCTGTTTAACTCATGTGTCCCAACCGGCCATGCCACAAAAAAATGCTTGGCTGCTCGATCACGACAACATGGTCACGCACACTAGATACATGAAGTGGATACAACTTGCAATCTCTCGCAATAACCCTAGATCCCTTATAGATCTTCCATTTTCCATCACCAAAGGTGGTATGAAAACCATCATCATCTAGCTGCCCTGTGCTAATCAAGCTCTTCTTGAGCTGAGGTATATGGCGTACATACTGAAGTGTAAAGACAGAGCCATGCTAAAACTGTAAGTGCACACTGCCAATACCTGTAATCTCACATGCATAGTTGTCCCCAAGATGGACAACACCATGTCCACCCTCTATATAGACGGAAAACCACTCACAATGAGGGGTGACATGAAAGGAAGCACCTCAATCGAGAATCCAAGTATGCATATCATCATCTGTATCTGCAAGTAAAGTATGTGCACCAAAGTGTGAAGAGACAAAGAGTACATCACTCCCACTGTTACTGTCATGAGTGACTACATTTACCTCTTCAATTTTTACATTGCTTTTCTTAGGCTGACTGTCCTTCTTCTCGTCCTTGCTATCATCTGTCTTCTTGCCTTTCCTTTCTCTTTCTTGCATTTGTAGCAACCACGTTTAAAGTGACCATTCTTGCCACAATGATGGCATTCAACATCTTTACCACGTGATTTACTGCGTCCCTTGCCATCATATTTGCCCTTTTGCTGTGATCTGCCCCTAGTATGCAAAGCACTGGAAGACTTACTAGATGCATTGTCCTGCCGATTCATCTCTTCCATAAGTAGAGCACTCTCTACATCAGCATACAAAAGGATCACATTAGAATTGCTCATAGCAGTCCTGAATGTATCCCAACTCTCTGGTAGAGTACAAAGCAAGAAAGTAGCCTTAAATTCCTCATCAATCATGAACTTCATGGCAACCAACTGGCTGAAAATGGAGTTAAACTCACTCAAGTGAGTAGACATTGTTGTACCCTCTTTCATACGCAAATCCATAAGCTTTTTCCGCCAATACACTTTGCTTACAGCACTCTTCTGTGCATATAGTTCTTCCAATCTAGTCCATATAGCATATGCAGAATCCAAATCTTCAATGTTGAAGAGCAAGGCATCAGAAATCGATAGCTCTATGGTTGAGCGTGCAAGCTCATTCAACTCATCCCAATCGTCCTGATCCATGTCCGCAGGCTTTGCCCCTTTGGTTTTGGTCGGCTTTGCCTGCTTCTTTTGCAACAGGATATTGTAGCATTGGTTTTGCCAAATTGCAAAGTTATGTGCGCCTTCAAGCTTCTTTATGTGCATCAGATTACTGCTGTCATTGCTGCCAGCCATGATTTTCAGCCCAAATGTGACCAAAAAACCAGCAAATGCAGGCCTAAACTGTCACCCAAGTGACCAAGGTACAAACAAGTACCAATCAGCAATAAATGACCACACAGAAGCACTGATTTCAGATCTGTGATTAAATTTTCAGAAGCACCAAACGATGTGCTAGAGCATTATGCAACTGATTACAGCTGTACCAAGGGCATGTGCATCACATTACATGAGGAATCCCAAAATTTCAGCTGCAAATTTCTGTTGTACATGTATCCACAGGCATAAAATTTGACACGAACGGTCAAAAGCCCCAAAATTTTGTGCTCAGAAGCGTCAAACACACATCTGCATTTCCTCTCTCATGCATAGGACTGTCCAATTTTGCAAAAATAAAGTAATTTCAGCCAAACCCCCAAATTTTACCAAGTGTTGATGTCCAAATTGCACGGAATTCAACCTGCATGTACATAAAATGACCAAATGCTGCACAAATTTTGCCCAAATTGCAAAAAGCCCCAAATTGCACAAGGTCCAATGTGCCTCAATGTTGAGAAATTGGGTTAATTTCAGCCCAATTTGTGCATGTACATGAAAAGCCCAAATCTTGGGGACAGAATGTCACAAATTCCTGCAATTTCCGAAACAAATTTGCTTGTCCTACATCAAATTTCCCAAATCTGGGAAAAGCCCTGAATTTCTGGGCCTTAAATCTTCATAGATTTGTACACTGTGCGTGCGCGCGCGAACACCTTGGTTAGAGGGTGGGGAATTTCAAAGGATTTTGAAGAGAAAAAAAAAACAATTTGATGACGGGTCCGTTGACCCGTCAGTCGTGCGCCGTTCACGCTGGTCGCCCCGCTGGACATGGTGCCTGTCGCAGGTCAATCGCGTAGCCGCCGTCGTTCTACGGCCTGCCACACAATGGCTGCTGCCCGCTACCCTGTCCCACCGTGGTGCGTGTCATCAGCTCATCTAACGCCTGCCAGTCGCCACGGGAGCTGTCTCCTGCCAGTCGCTGTCCTACCACGAGCCTAAAAGTTGTCACCTAGTGTTGCCTGGTTCACGCCTACTTGCCAAATCACAAAACGACCTGTCATCTGTCTAGAGATGACGTTTTTGTCGTACGCCTGTACCCTGGAACTATCGCCTAGCAGAGGCGTGACCTGTTGACCTACACGAACTTTGAGAAGTACAAAATGCCTCAACCGCAACTCTGATACCAATTTGTAGGAATCGATTAGGCACGGAGATCGAGGCAAACTTTCGTATGCATAGTGAGAGACACAAAGAGAGAGAGAGAGAGAGAGAGAGAGAGCGAAAACAAGCAGTGTAGAGTGTGAGCACGCTTTTGGTACAATGATGAGTGTACCACTTTAGGTTTTAGATATATATATATATATATATATATATATATGAAAGTTTAATGTGCTAAGGGTGTGTTCACACCCGTGCACATACAAAAGGCACGATGGTCCTTTATTCCCAACATTACATTCATTTACAATATTCATTCACTTCAAAGTTATCTTCTTCTCTCCCTTCTTCTATTTGTGCTTGAGTTTTTCAATTTGAGTTTTGAGTTTTGCGTTTAGTGTTTGAGTTTTGCTTTCTGTGTCTATGTCCGTCTCTTTGTGTTTCTATCATGGTCGTACACTCTGTGTTTCCTCAATACAAACCCTAGCATTTTCTTCACATGACCCCCCTCCAATCTCCATTTTGGGGAGTTTACAGCCTGGGCATCTTTTTTTCATGCAGGTGAATCATTGCCACATCTGTCTTTTGTTCCCGCAAGACAGCATCCAGCTTTGGGTAGCTTCATACACCCTCCAAAGACCTTATCCAAGCTGGGCAATTTGCTTCAAGGCTGGGCGACATCTTTTGTGTACTAGGCGGCTTGTTTTTACAAGCAAACAGACCTTCTTATGCTGTATTTTCTACTGGATGAACTCTCTCTTTGCTATGTGGCCTCTTTCTTGGCTGGGCAACGGGCTTCTGACCTGTTTTGACTGCATTTATTACAGCCATATCTGCGTCTTGTAGATCTGCCCCTTCAACTTGGTATCAAGTCGTCTCTCACACCTCGGATACTCCCCATCTACCTTGCTCACTCGTCAGCATATTGAGGACAACGTACAGGTGGAGGACTTTCCAGTGGCACCATCTTCTTTGTTTTCTTGCAAGTACTTTCTTGAAGGACATTTATGGTTGACATGTATGCTATGGGGGATCGTGTGGTTCGAGATCTTTCAGACCAACCAACATCTTAACCTCTTTCCCACTATATTCTTTCAGGGCTTCTATACCCCGATTGGCATTGATGGCATCTCTCGAATCCTACCCTCTCTCTCCAAATCCAACAAGCTGGATGGGACAAACTACCCTCCATGGCGGTGCCGCATAGAGTGCCTCCTCGACGACTATGACCTTTGGGATTTTGTTACAATTCCTATACCCCGACCTACCATAGATCCCCATGATGGTGGGACCGCGAATTCCATAGCTTTATGGGACTGGTTGAATGCCAGATCCCGCTCTTTTCTCTTATTCAGTTGCACAGATTTTGTGCTCATTCGTGTTCAAGGTATCTACACCGCTGCAGCAATTTGGAGGAGATTAGCATCTCTCTTCCAAATCCAAACATTTGGGCATCGCTTATCTCTTGAGTTGAAGCTACGACAAATTCTATCCTGAATTCCCCTACGATGAGAAATCACATCCATAGGATGGAGGAGATTCGGGATGAGCTTTCATTCCTCGGTCACAACATTTCTTCGAAGGACCTAGTTGTGACACTTCTCTCACATCTTCCGTCACTAACATATGATGTCTTTTTCACCAATCTTCTTACTTCTCATAGCCAAGAGACTCTCACTTGGGAGAAGCTAGTCCCATTAGTGCTTGAGCAAGATGCATCTCATAGTGAGCCAAATTCTTACAAAGCCGGTGCACATGGCCATGCTTATACGGTTTAATCTACAAGTGCAAGAAAGGTCAAGTAGAAGAAAGGGAAGAGAAAGAAGTTGGAGTCATCTTCTGACTCTAACATAGCTTTGTAGGGAAGCATAGAGGATATCTCACATGTCCTCATTGTGGAAAGACCTTCTGTGCATACTCTTTAGCAACCAGTCTTGCCTTGTACTTGGGTTTCCCATCAACTGTCTTTACTTTGCAAACCCATTTGTTTAGAAGAGACTTCCTTTCTTTGGGCAATGACAAAAGATCCCAAGTATCATTAGCATACACAGATTTAATCTCTTTTTGCATAGCTAGTTTCCACTTATTGCTGAAATTGCATGATTTGGCCTCTTTATATGTAAGAGGCTCACCCTCATCTGTAAGCATCACATAGTGCAACAAGGGGTCGTACCTATGTGGCTGCCTTCTTAAACGTGTAGACTTGCGTACGTAATGATCTACATTTTCAAAAATTGGGTCTACATCTGGAGGCATGTAATTTTCAGCATTTATTGGCTGTTGTAAGCCATTTTCAGCATGTTGTTCATGTTGTACAGCACCTTCATTTTCATTACTAGCACCTGTATTTTCATAATCAGCAAGTCTATCTTGCTGTTGTTCAAAAACCCTTCACCTGCAGTTTGCATTTTTGCGTTTTTGCATTTTACGTTTAGGATTTGCAGCCCCAAAAAGGGACGCTATCCTAGACTGACTGTGCCTATTTATAGGCCACTCTCTCATTCATTCCTCAGGGCTGATTCATTTAGTCTGTCACCTCTTTTCTCCAACCTCTCCGCTACCCTCACACCCCTTCAAGAGGACATTGCAGTTCATGATTCGTGGCTATCTTCTTGTATCACATTCACTCCATGATTCAGATCTTCATCGTTCCATTCATCAGAGTTTCTTCTCTCTTCCCTTTTCTTCTCCATGTTTGTCAAGTTCACTACATGTTCCTCCTCGCAAACCCTACTGTCTTGCTCGCACATCATCTTTTGACATGGTATCAGAGCTGGATCTACTCACCTAGCAGCGAAGATCCTCCACTCCAATGAAGGCAAAGACCGGTGGCAGGTTCGACATCCACTTCTCTTCTTCTTCCGCTACATCAAAATCTCGTTTTTGCAAATTTCAGGTGTTTCAACTTGCTGCCTACACCCCGTTTGTGGAGGACATCTTAGCCGAAGCTGTCCATTGCTGTCTCCATCAGTTGACACCTGATTTCCAGCCGTCTTCATGCAGTTTGGAGCTGATTCCAGCCAGGCAGCTGCTATTTCCTGTGCAGACCTCCTGCCGTACAGCCTACCACGTCATCACACTCCTGCTGCCTACGTTTTTAGCCTTTCTCTCTCCTGCAGGCTGTCCTGCCTACGTTTTTAGTCTTTCTCTCTCCTGTTGCTTACGTTTTTAGTTTTTCTCTCTCTTGCAAGCTGTCCTGCCTGCGTTTTCAGTCTTTCTCTCTCCTACTACTTGAGTTTTTAGTTTTCCTCTCTCTTGCAAGCTATCCTAGCTATGTTTTTAGTCTTTCTCTCATCTGTTGCTTGCATTTTTAGTCTTTCTCTCTCCTCACCTACATTTCTCTACTGGTTGCAACCTCTTACTGCTGATCACATCCTCCTCCCACTAGCAACTCACGTCCAGCCCTTCCACTACTCTCCCACCCCTTGAGGCGGACATTGCGGTTCGTACTTCACACTGCCCTCACATCCCTTGAGGCAGACATTGCAGTTCGTGGGTCATGGTGGCTGACCTCTTCCTTCTTTAGCAAGGCACACTGGTCTCCATGGCTTCTTTACCAACAGATGACCAGACTACTGGGTGCTCCTACTGTGGCATCACCGGACACACCACCGATGCTTGCTGACTTCGACCTTTGCTCCCCACCCCCTCGGAGTATATGCATCTTCCACCAAGCACTCCTTGTGCCACCTCTCCTTTCTGGGCCACAGAGATCGTTCTACATCGGCTATCAGAGTACTATGCTCAAGGCAATAAGACGCATCTAATGCGTACTAAGTCCTTTCGAGCACATAGAGAATCGATTGACGCTATGACCTCCTGGAAATCGTCGCAATGCCAACGACAGTCTTCTTCCACCTATTTTCGGGTACAATGGCTACCACTGCCAGCGGATCTGTAGTCCGCTCTATCGAGAGATAGTGATTGTTTGATACCGTCTCCTCGTCATTCCGCTCCTTCGAGAGAACAATGGCTGCTCGACTCCTTCCTCTTCTTTGGCTACCCAGTCCCCTCCACTGAGAGACAACAACTGTTGCCCACCTCTTGCTCATTCTGAGCCCCATTCTTCCACACCCTCGACTATTTAGGTTCGAGAGGCTACCTCTGGGAGCTCTTCGGCACCCCAGATACCTTCTTCAGTACAATCGGTGGCACTTCCTTCATCATCAGACATTTCGGAATCCATGATCCATGAGTTTTTGGATTCCCTGTCTACTTTAGAGGGGAATTTAGAGGGGGATGTTATTTCTTTTCCCTCAGAGGGGGCATCTACTTCTTCTTCAACTTCAACGAGGGACCCTCTACCTCCCACCTCAGAGGGGAAACCTACTCCACATGAAGTTCTTCACCTATCCTCAACTTTCTTGGGGTGGCTGTCTTCGACCAGTCATCTCTTCTACCGATACCTAGGATCTCAAGGATCTACCTAGATCGAGACCTCGGAGGTTCAGTCGCGACTTGGTGACAAGGCCTTCGTATTCTTCCAGCATGGATGCACGGAGCTCGTGGCTTCTCTCCCGAGGTTGTGTTTCAGGTTCTCCAATTCACTCTGTCTATTGGTCTCTACTGCATGTACCCTTTCTGGTGGAAATCTTGGATCTTAGGGATTGTCTATATCTCAAGCTCAAAAATAACCAGCTAATCATCAGTTTCAACCTGTGGTACAGCACCATGAGGCTCATCATCTGAAGTTATAGGTGGCTGCAAATTCTGAAATTTGACCTTTTTTATGTCTTCATTGGAGGCTAAAATACCTTTCAACAATTTTGCCTCATTAAACACAACATTACGACTACGAATAATTTCCTTAGACTGAGGTAGCAACACTCTATAGCCAAATTCACCCTCATCACCATAGCCCATGAAAATGCCTTTGGTGGAATTTGGGTCAAGTTTGTTCCTCAGCTCATCTCTAACATGCACAAAAGCATCACGGCCAAATATACGTAAATGGTCATAAGAGGCCGATTTGCCATACCAAACCTCCTCAAGGATGCCATTATTTAAGGACCTATTTGGAGAGCGGTTGCAAATGTGAACCACGGTTTTAAGTGCCTCTCCCCAAAATTCATAAGAGAGGTTAGCAATGGACAACATGCACCGCACTCTTTCACATTAAGTCCTATTATATCTTTCGACCACCCCATTTAAAGAAGGGTTGAAAGGAGCTGTAAGCTCCCTCTTAATTCCATACAAGTCACAAAAAGACTTGAATTCAATAGATGTATCTTTTATGCCACAACTCCAAATGACAACCAATTTCAGCAACTGCAAGAAACTTGCCATTCAAAGCTTTACAATGCAAACAATACAAAGTGCCCTTCTTGGTTCCTTTTGCAATCAATATGAAACCCTTTTTCAATTTCCACAAACCACTACCAAACAATGTAGTGTAACCATACAAATCAAGTTGACCAACAAATAGTAGACTCTTTTTTATGCCAGGCACATATTTGACATCTTTTAACACAAGCTCTTGCCCATTGTTTGAAAACAAGTGTGAACTGCCAATTCCATCAATGCTGCAAGCATGGTTATTTCCAAGGTATACTTTTCCATAATTGCATGCATGGAACATAGCAAAACACTCCAAGCAAGGAGTTACATGGAAAGAGGCACCAGAGTTTACAATCCAAGTCTGAGTGACACCATCATCAACTGACAAAAGTGCATCAATCACATCAGCCTTGGTAATTTGCATATCCTGCATGTGACATACAAGGGCATCATAATCAACTGCACATAATACATCAGCCTTTGTATCCGAGAGCTCCTCTATGACTACGTTGGAGGCCACATTGGCCTTTCCCTTGTCTTTGGTTGCCTCAGATGCATCTGGCTTATCCGCTTTCTTCTTTTTGTCTCCTACATTCTTCTTTCTCTCTTGTTCCTTCTTGTAATACCTGCAATCAGGCTTCTTATGGCCCTTCCGATCACATTGATAGCAAGTAATATCACTCTTTTCCTTTCCTTTGATCTTGCATCTGTTTCTATGTCCAACATTTGCATTTTTCTTTTCAGCCTTGCCTCTTACATTATAAGCTGAGTTGTTGCCTTCTCCACTAAACTTACGTCTAATTTTGTCATTCAAGATTGAACCCCTCACACCATCATATAAGAGATTGGGGTTATTGCTGAGAGAAACCACAAAGGTCTCCCAAGAATCAAGTAGTTGTTGAGCTAAAATATGCATCACTTGCTGATTAGCCTCTTAAATAGCCCCAAAACACACTAAAAATGCTCTTTTAGAGTAAAACCCTAAAACGGGAAGCAATTCGAGAGAGTTCAATGGAAACCCTAAAATGGGGAGCAGTTCAAGAGAGTTTAGTGGAAACCCTAATTTTTGGGGCGCCCTTCCACATCTATAAATAGACAAGCTGCCCCCATTCAACTATCATCCTTGTTTGCAGGTTACACCAGCCCACACACCCTCTGCTGTTGTTGGCACCCAGTTTCCAACCTGCAACCCGCCTCCATCTGTCGACCAGCCATCATCGACTACAGCCACATTATCCTCAGCCTCTCCATTGCTGTAGGCGACTGCTCCAGACTGTCCTAGACTCTTGTTCAGCTTGCTATTCATCATCTCCAGGGTCAGTCAGCCAGCCTGCGTTTTCAACATTGCAGGCCCTGACACTCTCAGACACTATTTCAGCCTGTTGTTTACAGCAAACTGTGCACAGTTTCCAGCCTCCGATTAGTGATACACTGCTGCATTTACCAATTTCCAGCCTCCACACTGCTGCGTTTTGGTGACCAGCTTGTCGCCATTCACTATTCAGCACTCCTACCCTCCGACAGGTGGTCACAAACTTGGGATCTGTCTTCGATGGACGTCAAACTTCGACATTGCTCTGCCCTTGAGCACACTGTACACTCTTACATTCATTTACAGAATTCATTCACTTCAAAGTTGTGTTCTCTCTCTCTCCCTTCTTCTATTTGTGTTTGAGTTTTGAGTTTTGCATTTAGGGTTTGAGTTTTGCCCTCTGTGTCTATATCTGTCAGCACTCCTACCCTCCGACAGGTGGTCACAAACTTGGGATCTGTCTTCGATGGACGTCAAACTTCGACATTGCTCTGCCCTTGAGCACACTGTACACCCTTACATTCATTTACAGAATTCATTCACTTCAGAGTTGTGTTCTCTCTCTCCCTTCTTCTATTTGTGTTTGAGTTTTGAGTTTTGCATTTAGGGTTTGAGTTTTGCCCTCTGTGTCTATATCTGTCTCTTTGTATTTCTGTCGTGGTCGTACACTCTATGTGTCCTCAGTGCAAACCCTAGCAGTTTCCTTCACAGTAGTATCATGATCAGAAAGATTGCCCTCAAACTTATCATCAAAATCCAAATTTGCATCCTTGAGCTGATTTAAAATGCCAGTAAATGCACTCAAGTGCTCAGCTGCAGGCTTGGACTCATCCAGTCGCATATTCACCAACTTGCGCATTAAATGCACCTGATTAACAAGTGTGGTGATCTCATAAGTAGTTTTCAGCTTCTCCCATATTACATAACCAATATCTAAACCCTTAATGTCTATCAAAATGTCATCAGTGACATCTTCCTGCAAAGCATCCTCACAATCCTTTAAGAACAATATCCATGCATATGATCTTTCCAAAGGTCAAAGGCATGACCATCAAACCGTTTGATTTCCATCAAACTCTTAATGTCTGAATTGGAAGAAGTTACAACCATTTTTTATCACGAACACAAGAGTAAATGCACTAAGCTATAGAAGCACAAGCTGAACCAGCAAATACACTGTTGTTCTTCCCCCAAACAGTAATAAATCTATGCTGTTTTACATAAACCAGCCACCACACAGAAAAACACTGCAAAAATTTACCAAATTCTACACAAAATCCCAAAAATTCAAGTCCAACGATACATAAATGTTAGCCTATCTGACCCAACTGAGCAAAATTTCATCAATGCATAAAAAGCCCCAATTTTTTCGGGTCCAATATCAAGAAATCTTACTCGAATGAGCAAAATTCCAACAAATTTGACAAAATCCCCAATTTAATCGAGGTCAACATGCACAACGCAATTTTTGCCACGAATGTCACTGCCAGGCACAAATGGGATTAAATTTGGAAAAAGCCCCAAATTTTCGGGCCAGATTCACACAAATCTGTGACCTATACTTCCACGCGTTGTCGCAGCACGTAGGCCTGAAGGTCACCACAGGGATTTGACAAGAAAATTGGACAAGATAGCTGGAGATGTGTCTTCAAGAGATAAGTAGACCAAGTGAATGTCTATAGGTTCAGGAGGAACTTCACATCCTTCAATTCATCATATACTTTGGCTTTTCTTGGAAAGACAAATTTAGATATAAGATGGTTGAATCAATGGGTTAAGAGCTTGAAACTTATGGTCGCAAAGATGGATGATTTGCAAACAAGAGTACAACTTCAGTTGATACAAGAAGAGTCTTGCCTTTCCTTGCCTATAAATATAGCTGCCTATTTAAGCCTAGGCATGAAGGAGATCTACAAGATACATTCTCTTTTCAACTGATTAGTATAATAAAGATAGAGGTTCAAGATAAAGACTGCCTGCTTCAGCCTTTGAATGACTCAAGGTTATGGAACTAGCATCCCTATTGTCAGTTTTCATAAAAGATCATGAGATTCATGACTTAGATTAATGTCACTTGCATAAAGCAGCTGCATAAAAGCTTCAGCTTATGGATTGACTGTTATGGACAACCAAGATTAATTCCAAAGCATGACAAGAAATCACCAAAAGTCTTCTTTGAAACCTCCCTTGAATGAAGAGGAAGCAAGTTACTATGTACAGGGAAATACAAGTCTAATTTGTACTTGCAATGATTGTAGATGAAGTAGAATCTGTGATTACAGGTTTCAGCCCTGAATTACCCTGTTTTAGGCTAAGAAGAAGAGGCCAAAAGTATCACATAACAGTGCCAAAAGATGTCCTTGAAACTTCCTTACAAAGAGTATAGATTGTACTCACTCATGTGAACCAGGAACAGCTCATGATTTACCAAGATAACATAAGAGGATCACAAATTAAACTTCAGCCCATGAATTCCCTGTTTTGGGCTGCCAAGGATAATCCAAGGTAACACCAATAATCTCCCAAAGAGTACTTGCAATGCCCTTTCAAGGCAAGAGTGATTAGTTACAGCTATTACAAGTGAAAGTAGAGCATGTTCTCTTCATAAACCATAAGAGTAGAAAATGGAACATCAATGAGACAAGAATCAGCCTAAGGAAAGTGTTGGGCTGCATATGACAGTCCAAAATCAGAGTTTAATGTCTCCCAAAGATCTCTCCTTGATAGAGAAGAGAGTCTACATCAAGCGGTAGGTACATAAGGCATTGTCCTTCTCTTCTTCTTCACAAATACATGTACCTCTTGAACTGTACAAGAGGTGCCTTGCAAAACAGAGATTCGGTACATAAAAGAGCAAGCTTGGGCCTTTAAGACCAGCCCACAAGCCTTGATAATTTAGATCAAGAAGTGGAACAAGAGGCTCTCTTGATAGGAAAGAGTTGCTGCCCATAGACATAGATACAAACAAAATTCATAGCTTCCTTCTTTTTTCTTCAATGAGCATCCAAAATCCTTTTTGAATGGGCTGCTGCCCTCCTCTTTATACAGATTTACCCTGTTTCCCACAACCAAGAGTGGCCTTCCATTTTCGTCAATATATGGGAAGAGTGGTACTTACTGTTAGCAAATTAGTCAGCTCATAGTTGAGTCTAGACTTGTGGTTCAGTAGACTGGCATCAAAGATTATTTAGGCATTTTATTTGCCATTGTTTATTGTGGATTGGCAATATTTGCAGCCAATCGGCCAGCATTTAATGCTGGCCGACCTGTCATATTTTAGGCATTTATTTTGGCCTATTTATTGTCAGCCTCCCTCCTCCACATTCATTCATCACTTGACAGTTTCTAGGGAGAGGAAGTAGGTGCCACTGCCTCCACAGCCGATGACTCACATTGTATCTGTATTGTCTCATGTCTTGGTATATGGATTCCATTTCCCGAGCATACATCTGAGTTCTCATTTGTATTGTGTTATCTCTTTCTTTTCTTTTGTCTTGTGTTCAACAGTTTATTTCAGCACATGTTTATGCTTCCATTGCTGCACCACTTCTGACATGGTATCAAATTTCAGGATTTGTGTTTCTGTTGTGTTTTCCAGCTGATTTCAAGACTGTTTTCCCTCTTGCTGATCAAGCAGTTGCTGTTCGAATCAGGCGACCAATTTTGCCTGCGTTTTTTGCTGATGTCAGCATCCGTACAGCCTGTGCATCCATTTCAGCCTACGTTTTGGTGTTTCTGCATCTCCTCCTCGCTAGATTGGCATTATTTGCAGCCAGTCGGCCAACATTTAATGTTGGCCGACCTGTCGTATTTTAGGCATTTATGTTGGCCTATTTATTGTCAGCCTCCCTCCACATTCCTTCATCACTTGACAGTTTCTGGGGAGAGGGAGCAGGTGCTAGTGCCTCCACAGCCGGTGACTCACATTGTATAGGTATTGTCTCATGTCTTGGTACATGGATTCCATTTCCGGAGCATACATCTAGGTTCTCATCTGTATTGTGTTATCTCTTTCTTTTCTTTTGTCTTGTGTTCAGCAGTTTATTTCAGCACATGTTTATGCTTCCATTGCTTCACCACTTCTAACACTTACATGCCAAGTAGAGTCCTCTTCAGTTGCTTGCAATTGCATGGCTTGAGCTCCTCCTTTGTGTGGTGGCTTGGACACCTCTTTCTCTCCTCCATCCATGGCGCCCTGAACAGCCCAATAAATGCGGCAGAAAAAACGGGCTTCATCTTGCACTTCACGATGGTCACAACTAAGTCATATAGGCAAGGGTTACACCATATACAATGTCTTATACTTATCCAACTTAATCAACTTTAACCTCTTTGTGAATCTTCTTATCAAAACACTTGTAAACTTTGAATGTCATGGTTGCACAAGCATATCATATGCTTCATGAAACACAACCTATGGTATCTTGCTAAGTCACTTAAATTATCATGTGTACTAACACTGTTTCATAAACTGGTGGACTTAAATGTTTAAGATTTATTGCTCTAGGCAAGTCTTTATGTAGCATGTCTAGTCTTTATGTAGCATGTCTAGGATACAAGTAACTAAGTGATACATGTAAAGGATAAAAGTTTTATTTTTAAACCATGGGCAAGGAATCCCATGACAGCGTGAACCCTGGCCAAAAGAAAAAGGGGGAAGTGAAAAGCTAAAGATGTTTTTTTGTTTCTTTTGAAAAAAAAACTGATCGGGGGGATCCGTTGACACGCTGTCAACCTGCCACATGTCAGACCATGTACACCTGCTGGTCATTCTCACGAGTCCTACAGCCGTTGCCCTTTCGTGGCCCGTCGCACAACCCACTGCCCACTAGGCATGTCCCGTCAAGTCGTTTGGTTTCGCCAGCACCTAGTCTTTGTTCCCATTGGTCACCCGTGATTCCTATCGCCAACGCTCAGCCGTTCCACATTGGTCACTTGCTGTGGGACCTCTTTCGAGTGCGCTTGCTATCCCGTTGACCAGTCAGCTGCTAGAACCTGACGACTAGTGCTAATCGCGAGCAGTTTGTTTGACATGTCAGTTTCAATGACGATTGCACTGTGTGCAATGATTGCCAGCTTGTACCGTTAGCTCTTATACCAATCGTCATCAAGGTGAGCCGCAGCTGAACGAGTGAGCTGGTGAGTGAGAGTGACTGAGAGAGAGAGAGAGAGAGAGAGAGAGAGAGAGTACGATTCGATTTGGATGTACCAACAATGTGCCGGTACTACACAAAGAATAAAATGTATTTATACTCAGGGCACGTAAGGGTGCATTCACATGTACAAATAAATAATACGCGTGTACTATACACGGAGGTGAATAAAGGGCCTTTATCCCAACACACCCTCAGGAGAAGTACTGGAGAATATACCCTCACCTTCATCCGAGAGTAAAGGGTGGATCTACATCGGAGCCTTCGTCTACCTCTACTTTGTCACCCGCTATTCCCACTAAGTCAATGTTTCCACACATTTATCAAGTGGAGGAGCCTTCTTCGATTGTCTCGACTTCTAAGCAACCTTAGCTCTTTGACAATGGTGCATCGAGTGTTCACCCAGCCCTCTTCATTCTCTCATCCCCCTGCTACTCTCTGGCAACCCGCACTGACATGTAGAGCTGCATGTTGGGGCTAACTATTGCGGCCCTGTACCTTCAGCCATTGCAGTCACATTGTTCCTTCTCTCTCCTATGTTCTCTTTGTCTCCTTCTCTCCACGTTCACTTCCCTCTTTCCATTGTGCACTCTCACTGGTTAGTCCTACTTTGTGACTTTAACTATGCATGTAAAGCAAGATGGCATGGATGACTCCAAGAGTTATTTGAATTACCCAAGTCAATGGACAGTGCCAAATACTGATATTCTGGAAGCTTTATGACAGACTGTTTGAAAATGCTGGTCAAACAAAACTTATAAACATGTTAAATCCTCAAGAGAAGCAGAGCCAACCGTTATTGGCTCAATCATGAGGTGAGACAGAATATTGATTTTGAAAGGTTTAATCAAATCTCCATTAACTCTCACTTAAACTTGTCTCAATTACAAACAGGGCCCCACAACACATATACATTTTAAGCTGTGATGGTGAGAAGCACTTGACAAACAATGCAAGAAACTTTAATAGCTTAAACCTGCATATTCAATGAGTTGAATGCTCCTAGTCGCCCAAGCAGATACCATGAACGAAAAACCTGCACAATAAGCCCAAATGGTCAATTCTCATAGCAGTACTACACGCTGTACCATCCATACCAATCATGAGTTCCCATTGCTTTACAACATAAGACATAAATCTTGCCACATGTGGGAATATGCTGAGAGACTTACTTCAATATAAGTAATCCAAAGTCGCAATAATTCTGTAACTCTAAAACATAGATAGACCAACAGGCAAAAACTTGCAACAATGGAAGAGAATGGACTTACACTTCCAAGAATCTCAATGTCCTTGTCAGTTGGAGGGTTGTAAAGCTCAAGCCAGATATAAGAGCTACCTGCATCAAACCTGCAGACAGACATTCCATTATTCATTGAGGTTACTGCTACGATTAAAAGTACAGTAAACAGCCAAGAGTTTGGACCAAATGGCTAAAGCAATCACAATAAAAAAGTAGTATCTCACAAGTGACAGGTACGTACTCCCTAAATGTCACTTTCATAGGAATTGCAGAGCCAGTCTTTGATGGAATAATGTCTCGCCCTTTCCGGCGTACTCTCTCCTCAACCTGCAAAGATGCTACACTTCAAACATTCCTGAACTAGTAACAAACAGCATCAAAGAGCAGAATTGAACAGACTATGGCTTTTAAAATCATCTTACAAACTATCTTGAATGAAAATAAATATAAGACTTCATCCGACACCCAACACAATATTGCATAAAATCTCAACCATGCTCTATTCTCAGCAGATATGATCTCAGGGAGTTAAAATTGCTGACACGAAGTTTATGCAAAGGAAACTGAGAACTCAAATGAACCATTTGGAGTTAACAGTAGTACTCGTTTTTGCATCTCCTCTGGATTGCCCATGCAGTCCCCGATGATTTCACGTAGCTCCTTATCCATCTTGCAAGCATTCTCCAATATCCTGCCAGACAAGCCTTGTCAGCTGAACTTGACATGTGGCCTCCTTACCTCCCTCTCTGCTGCTTGAAATGTGTTTGTAGAAGAAGCTGAAGCCCTAAATTGAGGTAAAAACTCACAGCAGATTTCATCCATGTCTACAACCATGGTCAACAAACTAACAATATGGAGCACTATGATCAAGGATATGTGTGCCACAAAACAATCTATACTAAAACCCCAAACATCAAAAACATCATCTGCCTATACAAGTAATCCACATTCCAGCTTTAAATCTTCTTAAACCGAGAGGGCTGCAAGAATACCCGCGGTACTTTCCACCAAAGTGAGGCATTGACAAAGCATGATCAAGCATTAAAAAATGATGCAAACTATGAATATATTGTAAATGGGGAATCTCTGAATCAATATCCCATATTTTGGCACATGAATGCCACATCCCACAAAACACAAGTAGACATCCTGTAATCAAGTACTGAAATTCGGAGGCAAAAAGAATCTTGTAGAACCCTTGCCAATGTCTCGATATGGGAAATGAAGTACAAAGAAGAGCTTTCAATGTAAATTGGACAAATGAGATAGCAACACAAATCCCTTCATCAAATGAAAAGACAAGTATCGATGCATAACATTAGCAAACATGTCCTAGACCCAAACACTCACTCCTTGAACATTGTTAATAACATTGAAGCGGCAAGGCACATGGGACCCCTAAGGTGACTAGTATGACTTATTAGAAGTATGGCATGGGAACCCTATGTAAGCAAGGGTGCATGAGGGAAGGTGAGGTGTGAATGGGCTAGAGGACAAGAGAAACCCTAACCCTAGCTCTAGTTGTTCTTGCATGAGCAATTGAATAAACAAAATCTTCTTCTTGTACTTCATGAGTTCCCATTCTCCCTCTTGTGTACATGTTTCCATGCTGCAACTCTGATATTCCAACGTGATATCAAAGCCATCTCTCATCCATTAAGCTTCCCCTAATCCTATCTCACCTAAGTGCACAAGAAGAACTCATTTTTGTTGGAGGAAAACATCAGATCAACTTGGGAGAGTGTGCATGACAGTAGAGAGAGAGTGTGTGTGGCCACACCTCGACACTTGATTGATTATTGCAAAGTGAGGTACCAAAGTACAAAGTAAAACCCTTAGGACTTTAGGGTTGTGTGAGTGACCTAAAGTGTGTTCACACACAAATGTGTGTAATGTGCGGTAAGTGACCAAAATGTGTAACATAAATACACAAATGAGGAATAATGTGACTCGAGGAAAAAACCTCTTTTATAGGGAGTTAAAACTGCCCTCATGTCCCACATGTGGTTCACCGACACTCTTGAGTGAGGGTAGGTGTGAGTTAAACCCAACAAACCCCTACAAGGATCATCCACCAAAGGAGATCGAATTTAAAGCATGTGAAATGCTTCAAATTTGTCGCGAGGAAGACCTTTGGTAAAGATATTTGCCACATTGTTGTTGGTAGGATAGTAGACAAGGTTGATATCCCCTCCATGTAACCTCTCTTTGACAAAGTGATAATGCATCTCAATGTGTTTCGTGTGTGCATGAAACACTGGATTCCATGCCACTATAATGGCACTCTGACTGTTAGTAAACAAAGGAGTAGACTCCATGACAGATATATCAAGAACAGCCAATAAACATCTCAACCATACACATTCTGCCTAGTATTCAACTTCACAAAACGATGTGGCAACAGTGGTTTGTTTCTTGCTAAACCAAGAAATGCAAGAAGAGCCAAGAAAGAAACAATTTCCACTTGTAGAGTGACAAGATTCAAAATCTCCAATCCAATCGAAATCACCGTAAGCATATAACTACAGTGGCCCCTCCTTGGCATAAAGCAATCCAAGAGTCCTAGTGCCCTACAAGTAACTAAAAACATGCTTTACAACCTACCAATGTGACATGCGTGGGCTGTGCATATATCTACTCAAGGCTGAAACTGCAAACTGAATATCTGGCCTTGTGTTGCATAAATAAATAAGGCATCCAACTGCTGGAGCATATGTATGAATATCAAACAGATCACTGCCATCATGCAAAGACAGCTTAAGTCCAATCTCAATCAATGTGCTTATTGGCTTACAATCCTAAAAAACAAATTTCTCAAGGAGTTTACCAATATATCTCGACTGTGACAAACCAATGCCTCTAGTATCATGAATAAACTGAATGCCCAAATAGTAATTGACCGGCATGTGTCCCTGTGAACAGAAGATCGTCAGCATAAAGACAAATGACCAGCAAGAATCCCCCCTCCCCCCTTTGCATACATAACGAGTCATCAGAAGTGGATGCAGCAATGGAAGCATAAACGTGTGCTGAAATAAACTGTTGAACACACAACAACAAAGAAAGGAAAGAAGGAACATTGAAGAACACAATACAGATGAGAACTCAAATGTATACTCTGGATATGGAATCCATATATCCAACACGAGACAGTCGGATACAACAATGAATCACTAGTTATGTGGGCACCGTCACATGCTCCTCTCTCCAACAAAAGTTCCACACATGTGATGGTGTGACTGAGGAGGAAGAGCCTAAATAAATAGGACAAAAATATGTCCTCAATATTATCAGGTCGACCAACAATAAATGCTAAATATAACCTAATCAAGACCATTAAAAATGCCTAAAATAATCTAAATAATGCCCAACCCTAAAGCATGCACTGACTCACACATGTGCTGACATATCTACTAACACCCTCTCTCAGATCATGGGTGATCTCATACAATACAATGGTACAATGATAATGAATCATAAACCATACAACATAAAACCACCAAGTAGAACCATGGATACCCAAGCAATGGGCGCGCAAGCCACCGCCAAGGTGCCTCAAAGAAAACCTAATGTTGATGTTGATCGTACTAGCACCTGAAAATAGAGAAGATCATAGCATCTCTCTGTGTTCGTCACAATGTCTCTCAGTAGCATACATGAATATCCAGTCAAAAATGCCTCTAGAACATACGTAGCCGTGGAATCCCTGCCTTTAGCCATACCACCAAAGTGTCCCCTCATGTGAGCTCATGACTAGGAACCAATCATGTTTTTTGTCAAACAACCCATCAAGAATCTGAATGTTAACATATGTTCCACGATTTGAAACTGCCAGACTTTGATCAATGTGTCAAGCAAGTCCCTCTCTGGATCCTTTGCATCTATATAGATGTATAGATGAGACACGGTTGCCCCATCTCTCCACCCTCTCACACTCCCTCTCTGGCATTGGAGAGTCATGAGGGATACTGTCATCACCACCGCTAGTGAGCAACAAAGAAAGGGCCATCAATCCCTTCCCACGAGCCAAAGAAGTTGATCCTTTCCGCGCCTTGGCCCTCTCTTTGGCTAGAGGATCGAAGTCTAACTTAGAGACAAATGATGACTCATCAAAGGAGCCTACATCCCACTTCATCTTCTTCTCCTTTTGCTTCCTATAAGCCGCTAACTCTTTGCAGTCCTTTCGTAAATGACATTTCTTCCCTTCGACGTCTTCTTCTTCGAACCCCTCTCTACAGCTGCAAAAGCCTCACTAGAACCTCCATAAGATGACGAAAGCCTCCCCTATATCCGCAAAGATGCCTTATACTGAAGTAGCATCGAGGTTATATGTGTAAAACTAACAGGAGTGGATGATGTCTGCATCCTCAAACCATTCACCACTCAATCAAACACCACAGGGAGTTTGGAGAGTACGAATCCAATAGGATGAGCCTTTAACTTCAAAAGATGTTCTACAAGAGGTAACCGCCAGTAGAACTTCTTTAGAAATATAGCAATGCAAGGCCGAATAGGCACATGCATTGTCTGAATCCCGTCTAAGTACCACTTTCTCATGGTTGTCTTCATCAAAATCATCTGGTGTCGTAGTAGGATGCTGAGGACAAAGAATAGCTCCACATACTACATACCATACCCGCTTCTACACAAACAAAGCTTGTATCACAGCACTCCATATGAGATAGACAAGTCCATGTAACTTATCATCAGTGGATATGCACAAAGGAGCCATCTATAGAGGATGAGAAGATAAGGAAAGAAAACAAGGTATTTGGAGAGGAAACACAGCCAAACCATAAGCACCAACTACAAAAAATGAGAGTTCACATGCAGTATTCACCAAAATATAACCAAAACAAGAAAAAATCTGCTGCAAAAAGTCAAAAAAATAGCCAAAAACAGCAAAAATTGTTTGATGATGCAATCATTGAGCTAGGAGGAGATGAAAAAACACCAAAACGCAGGCTAAGTACTATTTCGGTGACTGGCCAATAATTAAATTGACTAGGCAACTTCCATTCCCGAGTGTCTCTGCGCCATCTTTGACCATCAGATTGGCGTTAGGTACCATTAAACGCCACTTCTCTAGTGTCACCAACAACTAACACTTATAGCCAAATGAATGACCTAGGCCAACAACTGACACCAGATACCACCAAGTACCTGTGCGGCATAACTTATAGCAGCTTTTGCCTTTGACATCCCCTGATTTCCTCCAATCTCAGGCTCGTAAATTGACTCTAACCCAAGTTGCACCTCACATATGCAACGTTTACTTAATCATGTGATTAAAAATTAATCCACATGTTAAGTGAAATTTCAAAAATACATGTCGTCATGACAACGAGTATGTTGGTATCAAGCTATTTATAGCCGACTGAAAATGAAAAAAAAACTATCATGTCGACTGCATTAAATGCAATTGATTGTGTTGCAAATCTCACTGACTGTACTACAGTTCGACAAGACTACTACGTCCGACTGCATCCTGCATATCTGCTATTGATGTGGCACAATAGATGAATAAACCTGCTCTGCATACCAAAACTTCCTCGAATGACTATCTATTCCGTGCCAAGGCAATGCAACTCTCATTTATGCACTGCAGAATAGTAGAACGAGTCTGGGGACAGCCAAGCTCCTTCAACAATCTCCGAAGCCACACAGCCTCACATGTGGTAGAAGACGCGGCCCGATACTCCGCCTCAGTTGAAGATAGGACTACCGTGGGCTACTTCTTGCTACTCTAAGAGATAACACCTGCACCCAAGGTAAAACAATAGCCTGTAGTAGACCTTCTATGATCCACATCGCCAACCCAATCTGAATCACTCCAACCTACAAGGACAAGATCGGAAGCACATGTACCTGCTCGATAGTAAATCCCTAGGTCAGAGGTTTCCCTCAGAAAACGTAGAGTATCCTCTGAGCAGCCTACCAATGCACCTGCTGAGGTTCACTCATGAACCCAACCAAGAGACCTACAACAAAACATAGATCAGCCCGTGTGTTGAGAAGCCAAATCAACGATTCAATCAGGTGACGATAGCGGGTAGCATCCGCCAAAGGAGAATCTGAATGTGAAGTGGCCTTCTAGTTTGGATCCATAGGAGTAGAAATGGACCTACAATCCTCCATCTCAAAAGTCACCAAAAGCTCCTAAACATATCTCTGCTGAGAGATGAAAATCCCCTCTCAGAGCCTGATAAATCTCATGGCCCAAAAAGAAAGGGAAAAGTCCTAAATCCATCATCTCAAACTTCTGATGTAAGGTTGCCTTTGTCTCTTCGATCTTCTGGGCATGGTCACTTGTAACAATCAAGTCATCAACATCCAAAACAAACAACATAAGACCACCCTCGAAAGTCTGCACATAAAGCTGCAGATCGATCCTAGAGCGCCGATATCCCAACTTCTCTTGGAGAAACAAGTCAATCTTCTCGTTCTAAACATGCGGAGCCTACTTCAAGCCACACAAGACCTTCTTCAACCTATAAACTTCTCATCTGAGAAACCAAACCAAGAGGCTGCTTTACATAAATCTCCTCCTTCAATCACCGTTCAAGAAGACCGACTTTGCATCCAATTGAAAGACGAGCCATCTCCGATGACCAGCCAAGGCAAAAACAGCACGGATCGTCGCCATACCAATAGTGGAGGCAAAAGTATCATGGAAATCAATACTTCGGCACTGAGCAAAACATTTAGCAACAAGGCGAGCCTTGTGCTTGTCCAAAGAGCCATCACTTGTAAAAAAATACCCTAACACAAAAACACAAACAGAAACCGTACAACATAGCACATATTGATAAAAGAACACAATTAGGGTTAGGGTAACTCGGAGACAATGAACACAGAAAATTAATGAAGTGATATGATTGCTGAATATACAATGCTTGTGCAGCAAACACACTATAGAGTGAATGAATACTGAACCTCGAACTCCTGTATCTCAAGAATCAAGGCAAGGGTAATGAGCTAGAGAGTGTGTCATACTCTGAACAAATCCCAAATCGTAACAAGGCAGCCTCCAGATATCGAACAGCAGTAAACGCAACCTATGTATGTATGGACTTAAAGCAGACGGAAATCTAGAGAGAGCGTATGCAATAAATGCAAGATGTAGAGAGAGAAAAACAGTAAACGCAGGCTGTAAACAACAAACGCAAGCTATGGAGAGAGAAAATTAGCTGAATGCGCGTAGAGGAGAGAGAAAGTCTGCAAACGCACTGGAGAGTGATTAGTAACAATCGCTCTGCTGTAAACAACTGCAAACTATGGGTGAAAGGCTAGAAACATGCGTCAAACTGTAGATGACAACAAGGGACAGCTGAGACTGCGATATTCTCTCCGAAAGGGGTATGGGGAGCAAGTTGAAAACACCTAAAACCTGCAAAAACGAGATATATTACTGAATGGGGGCAGCATATCTATTCATAGAAAGTTTGGGCCCTCCCAAGTGAGTTTGTGCTTATGGGACACAAACACTCTCTAGGAACGCATTTCTTTTAAATAAACAAGGTTACTTCATTAATTAAGCATATTTTGGGACTGTTAAAGTAAAGCTAATGCATTTTTAGCTCAACATCCCCTCTCACGCCCAACAATGGTGCAAGGAAAATGAAGGCTAACCAAGCCTTTTTTCTTTTCTTTTACCCCAAGGCGTCCCACCCCAAAGTAGTCAGAGCATCGGACAAAGGATGCGCGTCGGCTGCCCAGTGGCCTACTAAGACTACAGAGGCGATGGTTATCTTACCAGGAAGCCCAAGTGATCACCCTAGAGAGGATAGGGCATCGGACAAAGGAAGCACATTAGCCGCCCAGTGGCCTACAAAATGGAATGAGCTATGGACTTTTTTTTAGGGCTTTTTAGATTTGATAGATTTAGCATTAAAGGAGGGTTGCAAATCAATTTTCATCCTATTGAGTATCCATGCCCCGATACGAGAAAGTGATAAGGGATGGTCAAACCCAAGACCTTCATAAAACAAGCTTACTATCCCTACCATTACTGGGTGTCAATGAAGAAAGAAAATGACTAAGGTATGGGTATAGCAAATAAGTGAAGCAAGCAAGACAAGCTGGAAAAAAACTGCCTTGGAGACTGCCATGTACAATGCTACGAATATGGTGGATCCAAAGGCGACCACTCCAAAAGACCTAAAAGGGATAAATGCGCACAGATACATGTTTACATGAACAGAATGTCAATGAATGAGGTAATACAAAGGGAGATGCAAAATGTCATACTTACGCAAAATGCTATGCAACAGTGCCACTTAGATAGTACCCTCGCAAGGGAATTGATCACTTTCCCAAGTACCCTTTTACAATCATATCATCCTAACAGTGCAGATGAAGTTACAAATGTCAATAATACAATACAAAAGAATAAATGAATGTCTAATAAGTGTGAGCATCATCACTGTCACTATCAAGAGAAGAAGCCGCCCCCTCTCAAAGTGGAAGGGAAAGCAAGAGAGAAGCACCCTCTCTCCATCAATCTGAAATAGGCGAGAGTGTACCCAAGCCGATCATAGGTAGCAGGTATTGAAGAACCGGCCGGTTGACTGCTTTGGTCAAGATATCTATAAAATTATCTGATAAAGGCACAAACTCTAAACGGATAGTGCCTAGCTCAACCTGCTCTCTGAAAAAGTGGAAGTGAACTCCCACATGCCACATCTGTGGTGTGATGATCGGATTGTCCGCAAGGGCAATGGCCCTCTAGTTGTCGCAATAGATAATGATAGGAGAGTCGCAAGAAAAATAAAGCGCTAGTAAACTCCTCACGTAGATGGCCTTGGTGGTGCCATCAAAGAGAGCCCTATACTCAACCTTGGCCGTGGAAACCGCCACTATCTCCTGTTTACGGCTAGACCAAGAAATAGGAGCCATGTCCAAGGTAAAGAGATAGCCGCCATGGGAACGGCGAGTGTCAAGATCTCCTACCCTATCAGAATCAGTGTACCCCTGCAAACATAAACCAGAACCATATGTCAAGCCATAAGAATAAGTACACCATAAATAACGCAACACACAAAGATATGCAATCCAATGTGACATCCTAGGTACTGTGAAATACTAACCAAGTAAGCTAAATCTGAACTAGTATGAATCAACCAAAGAAGTTTCCCTACAGCAAACCGATAGGAGTGTGCATCGAAGGGCTGACCTAGGGTATCCTTCGACAAGTGGACAATAGGATCAAGAGGCATGGCCATTGGCCATGTCTGATCCGTAGTGCACTATTCCACAAGTTCAATTGCATACTTCTGCTGTGACACAAAAATACAACCCCCAAATCGAACTACCTCCATCCCCAAGAAATAAGACAACAAACCAAGGTCTATCATCTCAAAGGTAGCACTAAGCTTTGCCTTAATTTCTACAATGGCAGCAAAATCTGAGCATATGAGCATGTGATGAGCATATGATGAGTAACTCATCAACGTGCAACTTGTAGCTAACGTCCTCTACAGTGGATCAAACGTATAAATTCGGGTCATAAGGGATAGAATGATATCCGTAAGTCTATAAAAATTCATCCATCTTATGGAACCAGGACCGCGGCGCTTGCTTCAACCCATAAAGAGCTTTCTACAAGTGAAATACCTTATCTCGCAACAAATTCCCAGAAGAAAAGCCTAGTGACTGCTCCACACAGACTTCCTCCTTGAGATAACCATTGTCAACTGCACAGTAGGGGCAGAGGTTTCTTCATAATCAATGCCATGCTTTTATTGAAACCTTTGCACTACAAGGCGAGCCTTGTACTTGTCTAAAGTCCTATATGCTTTTAGCTTAGTCCGAAAAATCCACTTTAACCCGATGACTTTTTTGTGGCTCGAACGATCCACCAATGTCCAAGTCTCATTTCGGTCAATACTCTCTACCTCCTTCTCCATGGCCTCTCACCAATGAGGGTGCTAAAGAGCCTCTTGCCATATATCTAGCTCAGAATGCGATACGTAATTAGTTGTAAACAGCAACGCAAATGATGCCTACGAAGCAAGCCGAGCATATATTCTAGGTCCCTCCGAAGTGGAATCCGATGGTAAGATCCTCGAATCCCGCATGGACTATTGGTACCAGCGAGGTAGCAGGTCTCGCAAATGGCGACTAGAAGCTGAAGAATCTGTAGGAATGTCAAGAGCAGAAAGTAAACCAGGCTCAGTAGGCACAATCTCCGATGCTGTGGAAGGAGAAATCGAATCGAAATCCGGTACAAAGGAACTGCACGATATCCCTCTCGTCAAAAATGACATCCCTCCGAACGATCACCTTATTTGTTAGAGGATTGAACAAATGATAGGCTTTCACTTCAAATGAATATTCAATAAAAATAAGGAGATCAGCTCGAGCAAAGAGCTTTCTTATCTTATCAACAAGTGCGCGCGCGCACGCGCGTGTGTGTGTGTGTGTAGGCACGACACCCGAAGACTCTAAAGTGAAAAATAATAGGTTGAGAGCCAAAGAATGCCTCATACGAGGTCTTCTGAGAAAGAGTCGCAGTCGGACACTGATTGAGGATGTACACCGCAGTGTTAATAGCCTCGACCCAAAGGCGTTCAGGGAGCTCTACTGCGAACAGCAGAGCATACCATTTCCATGAATGTCTGATTTCTATGCTCTACGACTCCATTTTGAGAGTGGGAGTTGGTAGAGATGAGCTGGTGAGAGATACCATGCTGCTGTAGAAACTCGGAAAACTCGTGGGAGATAAACTTACCACCGCTATCACTCCTCATGCAACCAACACGACGTCCAGTCTGGTTATGAACTAGTAGCACTCAAGCAAAAAAATATGTGAAAGCATCTGTCTTATGCTTGAGGAAGTACACCCACATGTATCTAGAATAATCATCCACTATCAAAAAGAAGTACAGCACGCCGTTCAAGTCAACAGTGGATATTAGCCCACAAAGATCAACATGAATCAATCTAAGAGACACCTTAGCACGATGTGTGGATTGCTCAGGAAAAGGAATACAGTGCTGCTTCCCAAGCTGACAAGCTTTACATACATCGCGAGCTAGCTTTAGGTAGGGAAGGCCCTCAACCAGCTCATGGCGTGACAACTCATAAAGAGAGTCATAACCAAGATGCCCTAAGTGAAAATGCCAAAGACGCTCATTGTTCGTATGCTCCTAAGATGTAGCAAATGCATGTAAGCTATGGAACACAGAGCCCTCGGCTATCAACTCGGTCAGAAAGTGTCATATGGTATAAGCCATTACACTGTGCCTCACTATGAGCAATCACTAAATCAATCTGAGAGTCAAGGACCTCAACTGTGGTCGCTATAAAGAAAACTGCTTGTCCTAACTGGCAAAGCTACTCAACAAATAACAAGTCCACCCCAAGCTAAGGAACATGATATACATTGTTCAACAGAGTCATATCCGGACCCTTGTCAGTGGCAAAATTGACACAACCTTGAGCGAGGAGTTGTTTACTATGCGCACCCGCCCGACTGCAAGGGCTCAAGTACGGAGGATGTCCTCTATAGGAGTCATGTGATGTGTAGCTCCACTGTCCACAACCCAAACAAGAGCTGAAGTGCTCAACTATGACAAGTAGGCCTCTGCGAAAACCTCGTCAAGAGGCAACTCACAGATATGGATGAGACTCACATATGATGTCTCTACGGAGACGATGTGGGCTGCAACAAACCAGTCAGACAAGCCCTCTGGAGTTGAGAACGTTGTCAACTGAGATGGCTGACCAGTGGCAGTGTGAGTCTGAGCTTTAAATTGCCCCTTGCCATCACTCTGCCTCCCTTGCTAGGAGTTGCCCGACTAAGAGGCTGGGGTCTGAAACTTAGGTTTTGGTGTTGTGCCTCTTGCCTTTGATCAACACTCCTCGTCAAATGGCCAACCTTTTGAAAATGTTGACAATACCTATTCTTTTTAGATACATTCTACCACCCTGGTTTGAGTTGTGACTAGGAGTTTTCTTATGATTCCCCAAATTGATTTTGTCTTTTATTTTGATTGAAAGTTTGGTTTTGTTTGCCCTTCATTTGCTGCCCCTTCTGAGAATGAGCAACAAGAGCCTCCTCTAAGGGATTATTCATATGAAATTGATCGAAAAACAGTGCATAACGCAACAGCTGACACTCAAATTCATAGTTTCTTGAAGGGAAATCCTTCGATTGAGCTCCTCAATCTTCTTTTATTTGTAAGCCATGATCATGTGATATTCTTCATCAGACAGCTTACATAACTTTATTTCTTCCTTGTGGTCAAAAGTGTCTTCCACCATATCGTAACTTTGTGGAGCAAGCTAATCTGCCCACTCTCACTCAATTCTCGCTATAGATGTTTCTGGAGACTAAACTAGTGTTATTGTGTTCGAAGTCATCTGAATCTATTGTTGTTCTGGCTTTTGCAGAGAGCTTGCTCATTAAGGCCTAGGTTTCTCTCAGAGAACCTTGCTCTAATACCATGTAAAGAAATACCCTAACACAGAAACACAAACAAAAACCATACGACAAAGCACAGACTGATAAAAGAACACATTTAGGGTAACTCAAAGACAATGAACACAGAAAATTAATGAAGTGATATGACTGCTGAATATAGAATGCTTATGCAGCAAACACACTATGCAGTGAATGAATATTGAGCCTCGAACTCCTATATCTCAAGAATCAGGACAGGGGTAATGAGCTGGAGAGTGCATCATACTCCGAACGGATCCCAAATCGTAGCAAGGCAGCCTCCGGTTATTGAACAGCAGTAAACGCAGCTTGTATATGGCTAAGACGGCAATCTAGAGAGAGAGTGCAGTAAACGCAGGCTATAGAGAGAGGAAAACAACAAACGTAGGCTGTGGAGAAAAAATCAATTGAATGTAGGCAGAGAGAAAAAATCTACAAACGCGGGAAGTGGAGAGAGAAAATCTGTTGTGCAACAGACTGAGGAGAGAGAAAAATCTACTGCGACAAGCTGAGAAGAGAGAAAAAACAGCAACGATAGCAAGAGGAGAGAGAAAACTGAGCAAGCGACAGCTAGAGAGTAATCAGCAACAATCACTCTGTTGTAAAAAACTGCAAACTACGGGTGGAAGGCTGGAAACAAGCGCCAGACTATAGATGACAGCAAGGGATAGTTGAGACTGCGATGTCCTCTTTGAAAGGGGTGTGGGCAGCAAGCTGAAAACACCTAAAACCTGCAAAAACAACATATATTCTTGAATGGAGAGTAACATACCTATTTATAGAAAGTTTGGGCCCTCCCAAGTGAGTTTGTGCTTATGGGACACACACTCTCTAGGACGCATTTCTTTTAAATAAACAAGGTTACTTCATTAATTAAGCATGTTTTGGGGATGTTTAAGTGAAGCTAATGCATTTTTATCTCAACATCACTATGATACTTGGTCTTGAAGACCCATTTGACACCAATCACCCTCTTATGAGAAGGACAAGGCACAAGGGACCAAGTGCCATTCCTCTCAATAGCCTCCAACTCGGCTTCCATTGCTTTCCACCAATGGTCAAATTGTAAAGCCTCCTTCACGAAGGTAGGCTCTCTATCTTGCATAACAAGCGACATCCAACAATAGTTAGAGCAAACAAGCTCTGTAGAATGTGCCTAGTGCCTCCATGACCTCTACGGTCCATCCTACGGTTGCCACTCCTCAGGAACCCCCTCGATCCCTCAATCTCAAAGCGTGCCACAAGCCCAACGAGAAGGAGGCCAAACCTTGCCTCGTCACTCTCCATTTGCTAAAGTGTATGGAAGGTCCACTGACAGTGGAGGAGCAATTGGTGAATCCGGTGGCAAGGAACTAGGCCTCTCATCCAGAGAAGAGTCCTCAAGAGGCATAGACTCCAGAAGAATAGTCGTTGGGGCCCAGCTATCACTGAGATCTTCAAAAACAAGGTGGTTCTTACCCCCCTCTAGGACTGGAACCTCCATAAACCGAACATCACAACTCGTGTGTACATCCCGCTTAACAAGATCATACAATTGGTAGCCTTGTGACTGCAAGCTATAGCCCACAAACACCTGTCTTTTGAAAGCCGCTTCAAATTTTTCATGTTGTGTCTTCGGGATGTGAACATAGGCATCACACCCAAAAATCCTAAAATAAGAAATATCTGGATTGGACCCAAAGTACGCCTCTTAAGGAGTCGTACCAACAACAACAAAAGTAGGGAAATGATTAAGAATGTGAACTGCAATAGCCACAACCTCAACCTAGAGACACTGAGGTGTCTAACGATGCTTCAACATGGTACGGGCCATCTCGATCATGTTGGGGTTATCAACTGAGAGTGACAAAAGTTCGAGGAGTGAGTGTGAGAGTGTGATGGCTGAAGGGAGAGAGTTAGAGAGTAGAGTCAAGTACGATTCGATAAGAGTGTACCAACAATATGTTGGTACAACAAGGGTAAAATGTATCTATACTTAGAGCAAGTAAGGGCGCATTCACATGTACAATGTGCGTGTACTATACACGGGGGATTAAACTGGGCCTTTATCCCAACAACCTCGCACTTAAAGGTGCGATGTGAACCTCTAACTAACCAACTCCCACTAGTCATATGCAATGCTCGTGTTGAGCTTTGCTTAGACTTTTAGTGAGAACATCTGCAGGGTTGTCTTGTATTTTGATCTTGGTCAATGTGAGTTGACCATCTTCCAGAATCTGTTTGATGAAGTAATATCGCACATCTATATGTTCTGTGCGTGAATGATACATGGCATTCTTAGCCAGATACACAACACTCTAGCTATCACATCCCAAAACTGCAATACCCATAGACATGCCGAGATCTTCTGCAAGTCTACTCAACCATATAGCTTCCTTAGAAGCTTCAGTAGCTGATATATATTCAGCTTCAATGGTACTCACTACAACAATGTTTTGCAACCTGGAACACCAAGAAACAACTCCACCATCAACTGTAAAGACATACCCACTGGTGGACCTACGAGTGTCCAAGTCACCTACCATGTCTACATCACAATAACCGTGCAAACTAAGTGCACCCTGCCCATAGCAAATACACTTTCTTTGTGTACCCTTAAGGTATCAAAGAATACACTTGATAGCCTCACAATGTGTTTTGCCAGGATTTGACATAAACTTGCTAACAATTCCCACTACATGAGGAATATCTAGACAAGTAGCAACCATAGCATACATAAGAGAGCCACAAGTTGATGCATAAGGGACTCCCTTCATAGCATTTGCTTCCACGTCATCTTTTGGGCTGTTGGCTTTGCTAAGCTTGAGATAAGGAGGTAAGGGTATCCCAAAAGGCTTAGCGTCAACCATGTTAAATCTGTCCAGTACCTTTTCAATGTACTTTTCTTGAGATAAAAAGAGCAATTTCTGCATTCTATCTCTACGAATCCTCATGCCAAAAGTATGCTCTGCATTCCCCAAATCTATCATGGAGAAGGCTGATTTTAGCTGATTTTTTAGAGCATCCAAGCTAGTCTTTCTTTTCCCAGCTAGCAACATATCATCCATATACAAAACAAGTATGATGGGGCTGCTATCTGTATCCTTTTTCATGTACAAGCAATGATCTGCATGGTTGCGTGTAAACTCATGAGATAGCATAAAGGTGTCAAACTTTTAGTACCACTCCCGTGCTTCTTGCTTCAGCCCATACAGACTGCGTTTTAGTTTACACACCATCTGCTCTTTTCCAAGAACTACAAAGCCCTCAAGCTGTTTCATGTAGATTTCCTCATCAATGTCGCCATGCAAGAAAGCTATTTTTACATCCATTTGATACAGCTCTAAATCTAAAACAAAAGTGAGAGCAAAAAGCACACGTAGAGTGGTCATCTTCAAAACAGGTGAAAAGACATCTTGGAAGTCAATCCCTTCTTTTTGTGCATACCCTTTGGCAACCAACCTTGCTTTGTACGTTTTCCCATCAACTATCTTTACTTTGTACACCCATTTATTTGGAAGTGGCTTCCTTCCCTTGGGCAATGACATAAGATTCCAAGTATCATTTGCATATAGAGATTTAATCTCTTCCTGCATAGCTATCTCCCACTTACTATTGAATTCACATGACTTGGCCTCTTTGTATATAAGAGGCTCACCCTCATCTGTAAGCATCATATAATGCAAGGAGGGGTCAAACCTATGTACTTGCCTTCTTATGCGTGTGGACCTGCGTACCCAATGATCAACATTTTCAAGAATTGGGTCTACATTTGGAGGTAGATTATTTTCAGCATTTATTAGCTGTTGTAAGCCATTTTCAACATGCTGTTCATGTTGTACAGCACCTTCATTTTCATTACTAGCACCTGCATTTTCATAATCAGCAAGTCCATCTTGCTATCCATAACCTCCTTGTGCTTCTATTTGCTGTCCATCATCATCTAGCTCAAAAATAACCAGCTGAATCATCAGTTTCAGCCTGTGGTACAGCACCATGAGGCTCATCATCTGAAGTAATAGGTGGCTGCAAATTCTGAAATTTGACCTTTTTCATGTCTTCATTGGAGACTAAAATACCTTTCAGCAATTTTGTCTCATTAAACACAACATTACAACTGCGAATAATTTCCTTAGACTGAGGTAGCAACACTCTATAGCCAAATTCACCCTCATCACCATAGCCCATGAAAATGCCTTTGGTGGAATTTGGGTCAAGTTTGTTCCTCAGCTCATCTCTAACATGCACAAAAGCATCACGGCCAAATATACGTAAATGGTCATATGAGGCCGATTTGACAGACCAAACCTCCTCAAGGATGCCATTATTTAAGGACCTGTTTGGAGAGCGGTTGCAAATGTGAACCACGGTTTTAAGTGCCTCTCCCCAAAATTCATGAGAGAGATTAGCAATGGATAACATGCACCGCACTCTTTCACATTAAGTCCTATTATATCTTTCAACCACCCCATTTGAAAAAGGGTTGTAAGGAGCTGTAAGCTCCCTCTTAATTCCATGCAAGTCACAAAAAGACTTGAATTCAATAGATGTGAACTCACCCCCATTATCAATTCTCAAGCATTTCAACTTTCTACCTGTCTAAGTGGTCACAAATGCATGAAAAGTTTTAAAAACAACAAATACTTCACTTTTCTTTTCTAACAAATAAACCCAAATCTTCCTAGAACAATCATCAATAAAAGAAACAAAATATGCAACACCACCCAATGATTTCACGAGCATACTACATACATCAAAATGCACTAAGTCCAAGACATTGGACTTACGAGAGACACCAAAGTAAAAGGCATTTTTCATTTGCTTTCCAAACTGACACTCGTTATAAAAGTCAAGTTTAGAGCCTTTTCCATCAACCCTTTTCAAAGAGGTAAGGACATCAAGTCTTTTTGGCTCATATGGCCTAATCCATAGTGACAGGAAACGGCCGAAACGTTGCCCCGGCACGCAAAATCGCCGCCTTAGGCATGAAGCCGTCGTGGGATGCGTTGTGAGAATTGGTGGAACGTTCTCTGTTCCGTTTTAGACAGGGAGCGCGTTCCCTGCTGCATTCCCTGTCTGAAACGGGATAGGAAATGCCATGTGGCACCCACTTACCTTCGGCCGGCTACTGCTCCCGCCCGGATCGTCTGTGATTGCGCATTTCGCCCGAATCTTGCGTGTTGCTTCCGCTGAGATCATCTGCCCACTCCTGCCCTTGTGACCAGTCCGTAGAGCCCCCATTCTCTGTTGCACCGCACTAATCCCAACCACCAATCCCCCGTTTTCTCCCGCCTCCAACCTCTCTTCTTTCTTCTTCCTTCTCTTCCTTCTCCCTTCTCTTCTTCCTTCTTCCTTCTCTTCACTTCTCCCTTCTCTTCTTTCTTCTTCCTTGGACCTTCTCCCTTCTCTTCCTTCTTCTCCTCTTCTCTTGAGTCTTCCTTCTTCTCCAAGTTCCAAGTTCTCCATTCTTCTCCTCTTCTCTTCTTCTTCTCCCTTCTCTCCTTTTCCCTTCTCTCTCGACCCTTGAGTGAGTCTTGACTCTTGAGCCTTCTCCCTTCTCTGGAGACTCGAGTTCTCACTTCTCTCGAGCCATTTTTATTTCAATTTTCAGCCTGAAATGGCTTCATCTTCCCGCCCAGCTCGTCGGGCTGGTGGTCGAGGAAGAAGGTCTGATGATTGGTCATAGTGGGAAGAAGTAAATGCTAACCGCTCAGTGAGTAGTAGAGGATCTCAACCATGGACTTGCAAGCTTTGCCCATACAAGCGAACTAGTGGAGCAAACAAGGTAATCCATTGAGCCGAGCATTTGTATTTCGAATTTTTATTGATTTTAATTTTTCAAAGTTACTTAAATATTAGAATATGAAATACCAATTGCCAATTGTTCCATTTTCATATTTATGCATAATCAGGTCCGAGCTCATCTCCTACATGAGCCAAATTCAGAGGTATAGTTTTGTCCGAATGTGACCTTGGAGAAGCAAAGGGAGCTTCGTGACCGTGTAGCAGGTCAACAAGCATATCTTGCATCTAGACCACGACGCATTGCAGCCCTTAGATCTAATGCTAGAACTTGCACTAGTCAAAATAGTCTGCTAAATTTTCCCCTTGTTTACTGTCTCCATAGCATAGGTCCATAATGTTGAGTGATTCTCTGAACCTTTCTCAATCTGGACTCCATATGCAGAAGCATCTCCTCTAGCTGCCACATAAGAAGTACGCGCAGCCATATCATCTACTAATGTCTTCATTTCGCCTTTCCCAGAATTGGTAGCAAGCGGAGCTCCTGTTTTAGTCAACCAGATCTTGCCATCTTGTCCCCAAAATACCAAATTATTCCTCCTTGCATCTTGAAAAGATTCACAGTCCCTGCAATGCTGATGGTCCCTACTATCACACCAAATACATCTTCGATCTCTCCTAGGTGCACTAGGAGCACTTCTAGGTGCACTAGGAGCACTAGAATAAATAGTAGGCACGGTTGAAGTAAACTGCGCTTTCAATTTCCCCACCGATTCTGTTTTAACTAACTCCTGTGTCAAATCCGTTATGCCTTTGATTATGTCATCAAGAGAGGAAGGAATTGACGGAGCGGATGGTTTTGGAGCAGAAGGAGCTGGCATCGGTCTTGGAACAAGAGGAATAGGAGGAGTAGAAACAGTAGGCACTGGCATAGGCTTTGTTGTGGATCCTGAGTTCCAGGGCAAGGTTTTGGAGAATGACATTGATGTTATGGATGCATGGAGACTTATATTGTATCGTCCAGTGCCTAATCATGGTACTAGACAAAAGACCAAAGATCAGCTTTCATGTTATAGGACCTTTCGGGGTTCTTTTGGTTGTGGGGATGTGTTGGGAATAAAGGCCTCGTGCCTTTTAAATAAGCTCGGGTGTGAACACGCCCTTAGCACTTGTACTTACACATATATATCTATCTAAAAACCTAAAGGTACACACTCGTCATTGTACCTGAAAACGTTGGGAATAAAGGCCTCGTCCCTTTTAAATATGCTCGGGTGTAAACACACCCTTAGCACTTGTACTTACACATATATATCTATCTAAAAACCTAAAGGTACACACTCGTCATTGTACCTAAAAACGTGCTCACTCTCTACTCTTCTCTCTCTCACTCTATCTCTCACTTCGCGCAGCGACAGTCTATATCGATCTCTGTGCCTAACCGGTCCCTACAAACTGGTATCAGAGCTGTGATTGAGACATTCGTACCTCTCGGAGTTCGCAAGCAACTAGGCGAGACAAGTCGAAGGCAGACTTGTGTGCAAGAGAAGCAATTGTGTTGCCAGTCGACAGGCAACTGACAGGAGTTGTAGCCTGAATCAGGCGGCAAGTCGTAGGCGAGCGGAAAGTGTCATAGGGCGTGCGACAGTTTGTGAAGTTTCCCTACCAAGCGCTCACACGTGGAGGCACAGCTTCCAATTTTCGTGCAATCTTGGCCCACAAATTTGGGGCTTTTCCCCGAATTTGAGAATCTCAATGTAGAATTAGACAATTTGACTCAGAAATTGCAAAGTTGTGACACATTTGCCAGGGAATTTTGGGGCTTTTCACATTTCAGTGAAATTATTTCAATTTCACTAAAATTAGTGCATGCAGGACTTGGAAAATTTGGGTATTTCTCCAAATTTGATGCGAGCAAGATGTAACAATGATATCTGTCTCGGAAATTGCAAGAATTTGTGACATTCTATCCCCAAGATTTGGGGCTTTTCATATACATGCACAAATTGGACTGAAATTAACCCAATTTCTCAACATTGAAACACATTGGACCTCGTGCAATTTGGGGCTTTTTGCAATTTGGGCAAATTTTGTGCAACATTTGGTCATTTTATGTACATGCAGGTTGAATCCCGTGCAATTTGGACATCAACACTCGGTAAAATTTAGGGGTTTTGCTAAAATTACTTTATTTTGGCAAAATTGGACAGTCCTATGCATGACAAAGAAAATGCAGATGTGTGTTTGATGCTTTGAGCACAAACTTTTGGGGCTTTTAACCGTTCGTGTCAAATTTTATTCCCGTGGATAAATGTACAACAAAAATTGCAACTGAAATTTTGGGATTCCTCATGTAATGTGATGCACATGCCCTTGGAACATCTATAATCAGTTGGATAATGCTCGAGCACATCATTTGGTACTTCTGAAAATTTAATTACAGATCTGAAATCAGTGCTTCTGCATGGTCATTTATTGCTGATTGGTACTTGTTTGTACCTTGGTCACTTGGGTGACACTTTGGGCCTGCATTTGCTCGTTTTTTGGTCACATTTGGGCTGAAAATCATGGCTGGCAGTAATGACAGCAGTAATCTGATGCACATAAAGAAGCTTGAAGGCGCACATAACTTTGCAATTTGGCAAAACCAATGCTACAATATCCTATTGCAAAAGAAGCAGGCAAAGCCGATCAAAACCAAAGGGGCAAAGCCCGCAAACATGTGGGATGAGTTAAATGAGCTTGCATGCTCTACCATAGAGCTATCGATTTCTGATGCCTTGCTCTTCAACATTGAAGGTTTGGATTCTACATATGCTATATGGACTAGACTGGAAGAACTACATGCACAAAAGAGTGCTCCAAGCAAAGTGTATTGGCTGAAAAAGCTTATGGATTTGCGTATGAAAGAGGGTACAGCAATGTCTACTCACTTGAGTGAGTTTAACTCCATTTTCAGCCAGCCGGTTGCCTTGAAGTTCATAATTGATGAGGAATTTAAGGCTACTTTCTTGATTTGCACTCTACCAGAGAGTTGGGATACATTCAAGACTGCTATGAGCAATTCTAATGCGATCCTTTTGTATGTTGATATAGAGAGTGCTCTACTTATGGAAGAGATGAATCGGCAAAACAAAGCATCCAGTAAGTCTTCCAGTGCTTTGCATACTAGGGGCAGATCACAGCAAAAGAGCAAATATGATGGCAAGGGACGCAGTAAATCACGTGGCAAAGATGTTGAATGCCATCATTGTGGCAAGAATGGTCACTTTAAACGTGACTGCTACAAATGGAAGAAAGAGAAAGGAAAAGGCAAGAAAACAGATGATAGCAAGGACGAGAAGAAGGACAGTCAGCCTAAGAAAAGCAGTGTAAAAATTGAAGAGGTAAATGTAGTCACTCATGACAGTAACAGTGGGAGTGATGTACTCTTTGTCTCTTCACACTTTGGTGCACATACTTTACTTGCAGATACAGATGATGATATGCATACCTGGATTCTCGATTTAGGTGCTTCCTTTCATGTCACCCCTCATCGTGAGTGGTTTTCCGTCTATATAGAGGGTCGACATGGTGTTGTCCATCTTGGGGACAACTATGCATGTGAGATTACAAGTATTGGCAGTGTGCACTTACAGTTTCCGCATGGCTCTATCTTTACACTTCAGCATGTACGCCATGTACCTCAGCTCAAGAAGAGCTTGATTAGCACAGGGCAACTAGATGATGATGGTTTTCATACCACCTTTGGTGATGGAAAATGGAAGATCTGTAAGGGATCTAGGGTTATTGCCAGAGGTTGCAAGAGTGATACTTTGTATCCACTTCATGTATCTAGTGTCTGTGACCATGTTGTTGCCGTGCCTAAGTAGCCAAGCGTTTCTTTCTGGCATGGGCGGTCGGGACACATGAGTCAAACAGGAATGAAAGTGCTTTTTAGTTTGGGTTACTTGCCTTGTCTTCGTTATGCTGATTTTGAGCATTGTGATCATTGTATTTATGGCAAACATGCACAAACGTCTCACAAAAAGTTTCTTTCTTTGAAATCTTCTCCTCTAGAGTTAGTACATTCGGATATATGTCAAATGCCAAGATTATCTTTAGGGGGGAGGAAATATTATCACCTTTGTTGATGATGCTATACGGAAAGTATGGGTTTATCCTATTCGTAGCAAGGATGAAGTGCTTGACAAGTTTAAAAAATTCTAGGCATTGGTTGAAAATCAGACAGATAAGACACTTAAGTGTCTTCACTCTGACAATGGTGGAAAATATGTGTCCAAGGTCTTTCACACATTTTGTGACAGCAAAGGGATAAAGAGGGAGCTCACTGCCCCTCATAATCTACCCCAAAATGGAGTTGCAGAGTGTATGAATCGGACCAGCCGTTCACTTGATTAATCAGTCACCAAACAGGTCTTTTTGGAAGGGGAAGGAGGGGGGGGGGAGGGACGCGCCCCGGAATTCCCCAAGAAGCATGGTCGGGCAAGCCACCTTCATATGCTCATCTGAAAGTGTTTGACTGCGAGGCTTTTGTGCACATTCGTAAAGAAAAACGCAGCAAACTTGAGCCAAAGTCATGTAAATACATTTTCCTAAGATATGGTGACAAGGGTGAAATGGGATATACATTGTGGGATCCCGAGAAAAGGAAAGTAGTACGTAGCAATGACGCTATCTTCCGGGAAGATCGCATGCACAAACAGCCCGAAAAGACTGAGGAGGTCCGCAGGGTTGTATTCCGGGAAGAAATACCTTTTGGACAGCAAAATGTGCCCGTTGTACAGCAGCAAATACCTGCTGTAAATGAACCTATAAAAGCAGTGAATGATGCTGGAAATGATCAGCCAGCTATTGCCCATAAAAATGAGCCATTACATGTGCAGGAACAGCTAGGACAAGAAGCTGTTAATGCTGATTTGCAGGCTAAAATGCCAGACCAACATGATGAAAATGGAAATTCGCAAGATCAGCCAGCAAACAATGACCATTGGGTTAGGAGATCGTCTAGGGCTACTAGAAAACCTAATAGATTTGTTTCTGGTGCAATTAATGTAGCTGATTATGTCATGTTGATAGACTATGGTGAACCGTCTTGCTTCAAGGAAGCAATGGACAGACAAGACAGCAAGAAATGGTATAAAGCCATGCTGTCAGGGATGGAATCTCTTGAAAAAAATGGCACTTGGGACTTGGTGCAATTGCCTAAAAGGCAAAAAACCTTTCCATGCGAATGGGTTTACAAGATGAAGGTCACTTTTGGTTCCTCACCAAAGTACAAAGCAAGATTGGTTGCAAAGGGGTACAAGCAGAAGCATGAAATTGACTTTGATGAGATTTTCTCTCCTGTAGTCAAGATGACTACATTGAGAACCATTTTGGGCTTGGTTGTAGTTGAGGATATGGAGCTCATACAGATGGATGTAAAGACTCTGTTTTTACATGGTGATCTGCATGAAGACATATATATGCAGCAGCCTGAAGGGTTTGTTGAACAAGGGAAAGAAAAAATGGTATGTAAACCCAAAAGGAGTTTGTATGGGTTGAAACAAGCACCAAGAGAATGGTATCATAAGTTTGATACATTCATGCAGTCCCAAGGCTTTCATAGAAGTCAAGTGAATCACTACTTGTACACTAAGAAGGCAGCAGATGGCAGCCTGATTATCTTGGTTTTGTATGTTGATAACATGCTGATTGCTCGCAGGGATACTCATGCCTTGGATTCATTGAAGCAAAGTCTTCATGGCAGCTTTGACATGAAGGATCTTGGTGATGCAAATCACATTCTTGGCATGCGAATACTCAGAGATAGATCGAAAGGCTTACTCTATCTAACTCAGCAGGAGTATATCTCCAAAGTTTTGCAACGTTTCAATATGAAAGAAGGGGGAACAATTGGGGTTCCATTGCCTCCATATGTGAAACTTAGTGCAGAGGACAACCCTACATCTGATGATGAGAAGGCTGAAATGGCGAAGATGCCATATGCTTCAGCTGTTGGCAATTTTATATATGCTATGGTTGCTAAACGTCCTGACATTGCCTTTGCAGTGGGAGTGGTTAGCAGATACATGGCAACCCCTAGCAAGAAGTATCGGGATGCAGTGAAAGGTATTATGAGATACCTCAAAGGCACAAAGGAGTTGTGCATCTGCTTTGGAAGCAAAAGGCATCTGTTGTTGGCTTTACAGATGCAGACTATGCTGGTCATGCGGACTGCAGGAAGTCCACTTCTGGATATGTGTTTACTTTCACAAGAGGAGAAGTCTCTTAGATCTCCAGGCTACAAAATTATGTTGCATTGTCTACTACAAAGGCAGAGTATGTGGCTGCCACTGAGGCATGCAAGGAAGCTTTATGGCTTTCACGTCAAGTGGGAGAGCTTGGCATCACAGAGTTATCTATTCTCCATTGTGATAGTCAAAGTGCTATCATGCTAGCACGGAATCCTGTCTTTCATGCAAAGAAAAAGCACATACAGGTGAAGTACCACTTCATTAGAGATGTACTTCGTAGCAAGAGCATTGAGCTTATCAAAGTGCATACAGATGATAACCCTGCAGACCTTCTCACGAAGGATCTTCCAGCAAAGCGGTTTGCTCATTGCCGACAGATGATGGGAGGTGGATAGATATATGTATTTCAGCTTTGTACATACCTAGACTTAGCTGATTCTTTTCTCCTCTTACGGCACATTGCCTTTAGATGGGAGGTTGTTGGGAATAAAGGCCTCGTGCATTTTAAATGTTATCGGGTGTGAACACACCCTTAGCACTTGTACTTACACATATATATCTATCTAGAAACCTAAAGGTACACACTCGTCATTGTATCTAAAAACGTGCTCTCTCTACTCTGCTCTCTCTCACTCTCTCTGTCTCTCACTTCGTGCAGCGAGAGTCTGTCTCGATCTCCGTGCCTATGAAATAAAGGCCTCGTGCCTTTTAAATGTGCTCGGGTGTCAATACACCCTCAACATTTGTACTTACACATATATATCTATCTAAAAACCGAAAGATACACACTTGTCATTGTACCTGAAAACGTGCTCACTCTCTACTCTGCTCTCTCTCACTCTCTCTCACTTCGCGCAGCGACAGTCTGTCTCGATCTCTGTGCCTAACCGGTCCCTACAGGATGCACAGGAGGATCGATGTAAGATTGGGGCAGCTTTGTGGTGGAAGGACTATGGTTCAGATGGTCCTGAGTTGCAGCAACTAGCCATCCACATTTTGAGTCAGTCAGTTAGCTCCTCTTGTTCGGAGCAATTGTGGAGTACATACGCTCACATTGCTTCAAAGAAGAGGAACCGTCTTGGTGTGGAGAGGGCAAACGATCTAGTATTCGTTAGTACTAATTTGAGGATGTTATGTAACAGTTTGACAACAAAGCCCGATCCATTCACAGAGTGGGAGATGCAGCAAGAAGAGGAGACACATGCTGATGTTGAGGGAGATGTAGCAATTCATGGTACATATGATGATGAGGCTGGCACTTCAAGAGTAGCTAGAGCAGTCTCAAATCATGATGATGATCTTTGATTTAGTTTACTTATCATGAGTCTCAGACTCTCATGATACATGGCACATGTACATTGTATATGATATTATGATCATTGATGCAGTGTGACACTTGGGCTGTTGACAATTGTGCCATGCCAATATTATATTTGTACTTGAGTCTTGCAATCTTGCAGTTGCCCTTTGGGCTATTTTGGCATGCTGCATTTTGCTTCAGTCTAGAGATTAGACTTTATATTTGTAGTCTTTTTTGAGGCAATGAGCATGTTCTTTCAAAGATTAGACTTCATATTTGTAATCTTTTAAGTTTTTGGGCAATAAGACCATAGACATGTTCTTTCAGCTTAGACTTTAAAGTTTAGTTCATTGTTCATTGTTTTATCATTTGTGGCATATGTATTATGCATTTTATTATTTATAATTGAATAGCTTACCTCTTGAGCCTTGTAAGTTGCAATTCAATTTCTAATGAGTAGTTTTAGAATGATGCATGATACTTAAAGTTAAAACTTAAAATGATTTGTCCTTGTGGATTATATACCTTGGTTTTAAGTTATAACACTCCAGAGTCCACATGGATTATGAGTGAAATATTAATTTTTTTTCATGAATTTTAATTTTTTTAAATGTCGTTCCCATTCCCACATCCCCATTTCCTAGGTTTGGTATCCTCGTCAACCGTCACCGTCCCCGTCTTCCTATTCCCCGTTCTCGTTCCCTATTTCATGTTTCTATGGCCTAATCTCTTATGCAAACCTCCTCAAGGATGACATTATTTAAGGACCTATTTGGAGAGCGGTTGCAAATGTGAGCCATGGTTTTGAGTGCCTCTCACCAAAATTCATGAGGGAGATTAGCAGCGGACAGCATGCACCGCACCCTTTCACATAAAGTCCTGTTATATCTTTCAGCCACCCCATTTGCAGAAGGGTTGTAAGGGGTTGTAAGCTCCCTCTTAATACCATGCAAGTCACAAAAGGACTTGAATTTAATCAATGTGAACTCACCCCCATTATCAGTTCTCAAGCATTTCAGCTTTCTACCTGTCTGAGTGGTCACAAATGCATGAAAAGTTTTAAAACAACAAACACTTCACGTTTCTTTTTCAACAAATAAATCCAAATCTTCCTAGAACAATCATCAATAAAGGAGATAAAACATGCAACACCACCCAATGATTTCACGGGCATACTACGTACATCAGAATGCACTAAGTCCAAGACATTGGACTTACGAGAGACACTAGAGTAAAATGAATTTTTTATTTGCTTTCCAAACTGACACTCGTTACAAAAGTCAAGTTTAGAGCCTTTTCCATCAACCCTCTTCAAAGAGGTAAGAACATCAAGTCCTTTTTGACTCATATGGCCTAATCTCTTATGCCATAACTCCAAGTGGCTGCAAATTTCAACAACTGCAAGAAACTTGCAATTCAAGGATTTAGAGTGCAAACAATACAAAGTGCCCTTCTTGGTTCCTTTTGCAATCAGCATGGAATCCTTTTCCACTTTCCACAAACTACCACCAAACAATGTGGTGTAGCCATGCAAGTCAAGCTGACCAACAGATAGTAAACTCTTTTTAATGCCAGACATCTTTCAACACAAGCTCTTGACCATTGTCTAAAGACAAGTGTACAGTGCCAATCCCATCAATGCTGCAAGCATGGTTATTTTCAAGATACACCTTTCCATAACCGCGTGCATTGAACATAGCAAAACACTCCAAGCAAGGAGTCACATGGAAAGAGCCACCAGAGTCTACAATCCAAGTCTGAGTGACACCATCATCAACGGACAAGAGTGCATCAATCACATTAGCCTTGGTAATCTACATATCCTGCATGTGACATACAAGGGCATCATAATCAACTGCACATAATACATCAACCTCTGTATTTGCAAGCTCCTCTATGACCACACTAGAGGCCACATTGGCCTTTTCTTTGCCTTTGGCTGCCTCAGATACATCTATCTTATCTTCCTTCTTCTTTTTATCTCCTGCATTCTTCTTTCTCTCTTGTTCCTTCTTTTAATACCTGCAATCAAGTTTCTTGTGGCCCTTCCGACCACAGTGATAGCAAGTAATGTCATTCTTTCCCTTTCCTTTGCTCTTGCTCCTGTTTCTCTTCCCTGCATTTGCATTTCTTTTCAACCCTGCCTTTTACATTATAAGCTAAGTTGTTGCATTCTCCACTAGACATACTTCCAATTCCTTTTGCGGCCCAGTCATGCCACACGCTTGCTTCTGTCCGCCCAGTTCATCACCACGCCACCAGTCGCCCAAACTGTTCACCTGCAACTGCCCGACACACAAGTCGCCAAGAACTCCAACTGTCTGCCGATCGTCAACACTATCAGCTGATCCCATCACATCTCGAGAAGCGCAGGTTAGCAACTGAGAGTGACAGAAGTTCGAGGAGTGAGCGTGAGAGTGTGATGGCTAAAGGAAGAGAGTTAGAGAGCAAAGTCAAGTACAATTTGATAAGAGTGTACCAACAATATGTTGGTACACAAAGAGTAAAATGTATTTATACTTAGGGCACGTAAGGGTGCATTCACATGTACAATGTGCGTGTACTATACACGGAGGGTTAAACCAAGCCTTTATCCCAATAGATCACACTACAATTCTTCCACTCCAATATGCCATTCTCCTGAGGGGTGTTTGTATTTGCAAACTCCTGGCGAATACCATGATCTGCACAAAAACGAGTAAGTTCATTAGAAACAAATTCTCCGCCCTCATCCAATCATAATGTCTTCAGCTTCCGCCCCGATCAGTTCTCCTCAAAGAGCAACCAATCCTTAAAGTTGGAGAAAGTCTTCGACTTCATCTTCAAGAAATAGCCCCATGTCATCATGTTGTAATCATCCACAATCATCATGAAATACAAGCTCCATCTTCTAAGGGACTTCATCCTCATTGGTCCACAAAGATTAGTAGAAACAAGCTCCAAGGGTGCGGAAGACCACCTCAAAGCCTTGCTGGGAGTACCTGTGAGAGTGCGCTGCGGAAGAGGAAATACGAACACGGAGGGAGAGAGAGAGAGAAACCAAAAAATAAGGAAGAGAAATCTGCACTGACTGAAATGAATGCTGAATACACTGAAATGGACTGATCAGTCCCTGCACGCAGCCCACAGCGTCAGTGAGGGCACTAGATCAGGCTGATGATGATGGCAACACCACCACGGGGGAGAAGGAGTGTCGGAATCTGCAAGAAGACAAGTGACCAAGTGGGGAGGGGGGCTGCCTATAAATAGGCAAAAGGACAAACCCTAACCCTAACCCTAAAATGGGTGCAAACCCTAAAAATGCCCTAAAATGGGCGCCCCACAACAGTGACCAGCCAGTGGCCGGGCAGCCAGTGGCTGCCCACTAAAAGAGGCCAAAAAGAAATACACATCCTAAGACAGCCAGTCGAGAGTGACTAGCCTCCCCCATCATAACACATGACAGACATGTCAGAGATCCTAATGTCCTCGTCTGACTCAGACTGAGGCTCACAGGCAGGAGATGACAAGGCATGACAAACATGACTGCTAACACCCCCTCTCAGATCCTGGATGTGGCGGAAGGCCAAGGGAGAAACGGATCCTGGGGTGGCAAGAGGAATGCCAAGGTCAATGAAGTCCGTCGATGTAGACTGCTGCTGAAGGAGCTCCTCACGATCTTGGGAATCCCCCTCTAAAACACTAGGGGCCAGGGAATCCACAGCCGCATCACCGAGATCGTCCCCCGCTAAAAGGGATGGGGGGTACGAGGGAACCACCGAAGGAGAGGGTGGGGGATGGGAAGGAACCTGTGGAATAGAAGGTGCACAAGCGGGAACGGTTGTAGCAATAGACTGCCTCGGAGGACCCTGCATCAAAGAAGGGGAATGGAGCCTGTAAAGCCCGCTCTCCTGCCAACCTGTAGATAAGACAGCTCCTGTAAGAGAATCCTCAATAACAACGGCATGCTCGGTGAAGATCACTCGTGTGCCAAGCCTCGTAAGGCCATAAACTAAGAGGAGGGGAAGGCCCAAATCCGGAACATATAGGGCCTGTGAAAAGGAGCTCGAAGGTCGGCGGTCGGTAAACAAAGGCAATGTGCCAACACCACTAATAGGCACCGATAAAATGTCACCAACAGTGACTGAACCCTCTGATGGACGGAGATCCTGTAACAAATCACCTCGGGGAGTCATATGACTCGAAGCACCACTGTCCACTAACCAAGGCTGCGCAGAAGACACTGCAGCCACGGAAGAAGGATCCTCCTCCAAAGCATGGATATGAAGGAACACTGACTCATGGGTAACAACTGGTGTAGAGGTAGAAGAAGGCTCCGATGTAGATCCATCCTTCGCTCCCAGACGAAGGTGAGGGTACTTCTTCTAGCATTTCTCCTCGAGATGTGTCCCTTTCCCACAGTGTGGGCACTTCGGTCTCTTTGAATCTGAGTCAGAGCCTCAAGAACTGTCCTTCTTCTTAGCCTTTGACTTCGTCTTCTTCTTCTTCTGTCCCCCCGAACCTGCAACAAAGGCTCTAGTGGGGTCGGATCCACTAGCACTAACCTCTCTGAGTCGCTCGTCATGCTCCAAGACAAGCGGGGATAGCTCCTCCCATAGAAGCTTCTCACGGGTCCTCCATGTAAGAAGGCTGGTGTAGAAGACATCAAACCGAGGCGATGGCAGCTGAGTCAAAAGAATCATAGCCATGTCTTCAGAAGATATCGTCCGACCGAGAGATGCAGACTCATCCCTCATATCCTGTAATCTGTTGATGTGGTCCTTCATGGAAGGACTATCATCAAAAGCGAGCATCCGCAACTTCTTTTCGAGAGATATCCGGTGGGCAAACGTCTTCTAATGGTAGAGAGACGTGAGCTTTCTCCACACGTCTGCTGCAGTCTTCAACCTGTGAGCATAAACAAGGACAGAATCCTACAAACTCAGAAAGAGGAAAGATCTGGCTCTAGAATTGAGCCGATCCCATAAGGCTGCACGATCCATAGATGTCCCATCTGCGGGATCCACCTTAGGCCGGGGAATAGGAACAGAAACAAGCTCCCAAAGATCGAAGGAGTCCAAGATACACTCCACCTTGCAGGACCATAGAGAAAAGTTGGAGCCATCCAACCGGTCCTCTTTGGGCAGCTGAGGAAGTACGGGTACCTGTACAGGGGGTACCAAAGGCTGCATCTTCGGCCCACTAGAAGAGGCTCGCCGAGATACATGAATAGAAGGGGGACGGGAAAGAGGAATAGACTCCGGACGACGGTCCTCGTGATAGAAATCACGCCTCCGTTCAGATGAGTGTCGAGACAAAAGCTCGTCATCTGAGTCATCAAAGCCCGTAAACTGATGAGAAGACATCTTCGATATCTGCAAACACCAAAACACAAGAAGGGAAGGTTGCCGGTGCCGAAACACAAACACCAGAAGCTCCTGAGCTGGCCGCCTTGCACAGAACGCAAGGATGATGTCAAACGCAAATGCTAACGATGCAATCACCACAGAAAAACAGCCTCCTGCCTCAAAACGCCAGTAAGGAAGATGTCGCCCAGCTGTTGGGGAGGCCGCCTGGCTGAAAACGCAAGCAAGAAGAGGTTGTTGATGACGTGGCAGCCACTGGAGAAGGCGCCAGCAGCAAACGCAAATATTTGGGACCTCCAGGAAGGGCCGCCTTGGCTGTTGGGGATGACGCCAGCAGCAAACGCAAAGATGTGACACCAAAACAGGCCGCCTTGATCAAGAAGATGGTGCAGAAGGTGACGCCTCAGCTGTTGGAGACGTCTTGACCAGCAAACGCAAAGTTGTGGGTGTTCTTCCGCGTAAATCTCAGCTCCGTGTACTCTCCTTCGGCTCTGATACCATGTGAGAGTGCGCTGCGGAAGAGGGAATACGAACACGGAGGGAGAGAGAGAGAGAAACCAGAAAATAAGGAAGAGAAATCTGCACTGACTGAAATGAATGCTGAATACACTGAAATGGACTGATCAGTCCCTGCACGCAGCCCACAGCGTCAGTGAGGGCACCAGATCAGGCTGATGATGATGGCAGCACCACCACGGGGGAGGAGTGTCGGAATCTGCAAGAAGACAAGTGACCAAGTGGGGAGGGGGGCTGCCTATAAATAGGCAAAAGGACAAACCCTAACCCTAACCCTAAAATGGGCACAAACCCTAAAAATGCCCTAAAATGGGCGCCCCACAACAGTGACCAAAAAGTGGCCGGGCAGCCAGTGGCTGCCCACTAAAAGAGGCCAAAAAGAAATACACATCCTAAGACAACCAGTCGAGAGTGACTAGCCTCCCCCATCATAACACATGACAGACATGTCAGAGCTCCTAATGTCCTCGTCTGACTCAGACTGAGACTCACAGGCAGGAGATGACAAGGCATGACAAACATGACTGCTAACAGTACCATCACGAGTCTGCTTCCCACGGATGCATGATACACAAGGCTGCTAGCTCACCACAATATCCAGCAAACCTCGAACAGCCTAGCCCTTAGATGCCTTCTGAAGGTAATCATAATTGAGGTGGCCAAACCAAGCATGCCAAAGCTCAGACTGAGTTTGAGAGGTAAGAAGAAGAGAAGTCAAGGTAAAAGAAGACTGCAACTTGTAGACTTCATTCTTCTCATAACTTGAAGAAAGAATATGTCTCAATCCTCAATCAAGAATCCGAAAAGAATCCACATTGAATTCGACCAAAAGGCCAAGGGCAAAAATCTTGTGCACCAAGAGAAGATGATACCCCAAAGAAGGCACATAAAGTACCTTGGATGCATGGGCACCACCACATCCATCTAGAATAAGATGCATGTTACCTCATCCCTGTATAGGAATAGATGAACTATCACCAATGAGAATCTGACCATGCGAAGGCCACAAATGAGTAACACTTGCTAAAGGAGTCATGTGCCGGGAGGCACCGCTGTCAACAATCCATTCCCAACTGTATGGGGCCGTCAATTCAGCATTAGAAGCTGTCAGGGACGAATCCTCAACCATCTCCAAATGGAGGAAAGCAGCACATGAGGGAGCAGCCACCGCTCCAGAATCCTTTGAACATTTCTCCTTCTTCTCCTTCTCTTTCTTCTCCTTGTCAGGGCAATCCTTCTTCTAGTGACATGTTTTGCCACCAATGTGACAAGTAGATTCCTTATCTTTGTTCTTCTTAGATTTTTCATCCTTTTTCTTATTTTGGTCCTTCCCCTTTTTCTAAGAGGATTGACCAACCAAGGCCTCAAATTTCAAAGCATCGGTTCCTTTCAATTGCTCCTCTTGGTCCAAGACCATAGAAACCAAATCTTCCCACCAAAGAGTCTCAAACCGCCCTGAAGCAATCAAGGCACAATAAAAACCACTGAAGTAGGGCAGTAACTATGAAAAGTTATCGCCATGTCTTCAAAAGTGATCACCTTCCCTACGTTTTGAACCTGCATCTGAAGCTACCTCAGCTTGTTGATATGCTCCCACATGGATAATGACTTATTAACACTCATGGTCCGCATCTGCACTTCCAAAGAAACTCACTTCAAGACAATCATCCAATTATACATCTAATCCAACTCCAGCCATATCTCTCGGGCCACCATCAAATGCTCAATATAATAAATAACAACTGTAGTATATGAGAGAAATGAAAACGACCGAATGCGAGCATTGAGTTTATCCCAATGTGCATGTGCCTTTGCCAACTCCACCTTATCACTAGAAGAGAGACTCCACTCATCTCGCGAAGAAGGACAATGGATAGCCTCCATAACAAGCTCCGCCAAATCATAGGACTCCAATATGGCATGCATCATGACCCATCAGATGCAGTAGTGCTTGCCATCGAGCTTTTGATCTGACGGAAGAAACAGTAGGACGGGCACCTTCCAAGGCACCTTCCAGTCCATGATCGCCTAAAACTTTGTCTCGGCCTCAAAAGAATCTTCACCTACAATACTTGCACAAAACACAAAAACAGCCCCCTCTCACTATGAAAATACAACCTACTAGGACTATGGTTCGCTTGTCCCACTCCTCCACCCACCGGAGGCGATGAAAAGGTAATGCACTTGAAGGCCAAAAACTCAACCTTCCTTCTCTTGGAACAGCAACAACTTCACCAACTTTGCTCCTTTCCCGCACGTCCACACTCGCTTCAGCCTTGTTCCAATGCGCAGCCCTCCCGCTCACCCTCGAACGCTGGAAACGCAGTCTTGTGTCGTGCTGAAATCTCCTCTTCAAAAGGGTTCTTCACTCAATCAGTCTGTCTTCACTGCTCTGATACCATGTTAGAGTACAACAGTGCGGAAGCGTGGGACCAATACTCAAAGAGTAGGGTGAACACAGAGAGGAGAGAGAGAGAGAACAAGATCTGTTGTACAAAGTATGCTGAATACAAAGGAATGCAGATATGTACACGGGCACAGTCCGTATGTCTGCTTATCTCGACCTCAACAATGTCTCCTTGCTAGACACCTCGAAGTCTGCTGCAATCTGCCCGATCTCTGCCCTGAAATCTGCAACTGCATTAATGGGAGTGTGCTGGTGTTTGTCAAAAGATGACGTACCAACGAGACAATAGGGTTTGCGGGAAGGAACACAAAGTGAACTCGATAAACACTGAGAAGAGGAGAAGAGAGAAGAAACTCTGATGAATGGAATGAATGTGATACGAGGGAACAAGGGTGCCATAGCACAAGGAAGATGATGAAGACAGCCATGAACCACGAACCGCAATGTCCTCCTGAAGGGGTGTGAGGGTAGTGGAGAGGCTGGATAGAAGAGGTGACGGACTGAATGAATCGGCCGTGAGGAATGAATGAGAGAGTGACCTATAAATAGGAATAGTCAATCTAGGGTGATGCCCCTTTTTGGGGTTGCAAACCCTAAACACAAAACGCAGAAATGCAAAAAGGCAAACTGCGGGTGAAGGGTGAAGGGTTTCTCAACACCCCCTCTCAAGCCCAAAAAGGGGAACAAGAGAAGAGTGAGGTAGAGATGCAATGCTACATGCTGAAGAATGCTCATGCAGCAGGTGCCACTTGGACAGTGTCCCTTTATGGGAAAATTGTTCGATTGCCCAAGCACCCTAGTACAAAGATAATGAAAACATGCAATGCATAGGAGAAATATCGGACTTTATGTGGTGCCGAGAACCATAAGGATATGCCTATACTCGATCTTGAGAGGTGGCTCCATGCTGACCAAGGGACGAAGAAGCCTGTAATCTGAGAATACCACCTGAAAGGAGACCTTTGAAGATAGCCAAGAGACTGGATGAGCTAGAACCCAAAACTCAACCTTGGGAGAGAAGCCACTAGCTCCGTGACTCAGAAGAGAGAAGAAACTCTGATGAATGGAATGAATGTGATACAAGGGAACAAGGGTGCCATAGCACCTGAAGAGAAATCTGCGAGGAAGCGCGTCATAGAGTCATCTAGGCTTTCTGAGTTAAAGAGGAGGGCATGTTCGAAGGAAACTACATTGGAGTTATAGATAATGGGAAAGTCGTAACGCCCGTGGAGGGTGGCATCAAAATCTACACCTACCCTTCGGGGGTATGCCATGTATGTGGGGTTGTTCCTCTCGAAGGGCATCGTGTTACAAAACGCCATCCAGGTGAGCATACTAATGTCGCATACTCGCCTCCTCCACAGGGGTTGGCTTGAGGCTAGAGAGAAGAGGTGACGGACTGAATGAATCAGCCGTGAGGAATGAATGAGAGAGTGACCTATAAATAGGCATAGTCAGTCTAGGGTGGCGCCCCTTTTTGGGGCTACAAACCCTAAATACAAAATGTAGAAATGCAAAAACGCAAATTGCGGGTGAAGGGGGAAGGGTTTTTCAACTGTGTTAGGCTATTTATAGCCTATTGAAAATGCCAAAAAAACTGTCAGGTTGGCTGCATTAAATGCAACAGACTATGCTGCAAATCTGGCCGACTGGACTACCATGCGGCAATCTGATTGCATCCTGCGTGTCTACTACTGATATGGCACTACTAACATGGCACTGACAAATGAACAAACCTGCTCCGGACACCAAAACTCTCTCAAATGACTGCCCAGCTGGAAAACTGTATATGTGCACAGCCTAACTGAGGAAAATGTATGCCCATGGCATGACAATCTCTAACAGTAGGAGCAAATGTCTCCTCATAATCAATGCCTTTCTTTTGCATATAGCCTTTTGCTACAAGCCTAGCCTTGTACTTATTTTCATTTCAACTTATAAACCCATTTAGTACCAATGGCTTTCTTTCCAACAGGCAATAACTAAAACCCATGTTTAATTCTTCATGATAGAATTATATTCAACTTGCATTGGTGCCATCTAATGTGCACTCTGTTGTGCATCTTCAAAAGAATCAAGCTCATCATCATCAAGTGTGTTTGCTACCATAACAAACTCCATAGCATTAGCATGATTATGCAAACGTGTTTGTCTTGGAGTACGACCAGCAAAAGGAGCATCCAAATGACTTTGTAGAGTTTGTAAGTACCATCTAGGTGTATGTCTAGCCTCTTGATTATGTACATGCTCTTGATGAACCACATGTTCGACATCTTGCTGAATATTCAGATCAGCCATAGGCTAAATTTCTGCATTATTTAATGGAGCAATGGCTGAACATTTTGTTCATTTAATGAAGCTCCAACTGTATCATCAAAAGAAATAGGCAGAAGCCCTTCAAACATCTTTTGCAAACTTCCACAAACAGGTGCATTACCGGTACTAGCAACCTCTAGGTCTTCTTCGCAACAAGCTAAGCTTATCACCATCCCTAGGTGGTATCGGTGGTTCATGCAAGATTCAAGGATTACTCAGTTCCCTGGGATGCCTTGGCCCACACAAATCGGCCAAGAATCAAACCTAGCAAGATAGTTCATTCTACGTGAACTATACCCTTATGTCATAGATTCTTCAAGACAATGTGCTTACTACAATTGGTGAGGGCCTTGCACAAGAGGTTTGGCACAATGCTATGCAAGATGAGCTCGATTCTATTGAGCGGAAACAAACTTGGGAGCTGGTTCCTCATCCGAATAAGCGGAAGGTGATTAGTGTAAAGTGGGTCTACAAGACCAAGTATCTTGCAAATGGGATCTTGGATGAGCATAAGGCTCGGCTTCTTGCCAATGGATTCTCTTAGCAGCAAGTTTGGATTACTTTGAGACCTTTACACCTATAGCTCAAATATCCACTATTTGAGTTATCTTGGATCTAGCCACTCATCACCATTGGCTAGCAAATGAACGAGAAGTGGGCCTTTCTAAATGGTGTCTTAGAGAAGGAGATTTATATATCTCAGCCTCTTGGTTTTATTATATGGGGGAAGAAGGACCATGTTTACAGGTTGCGCAAGGCCCTTTATGGCCTCAAGCAACCTTCTCGAACTTGGTACCAAAGGATTAATCGCTTCATCTTACAAAGTGGTTGCCATCGTTCAGATCATGACACCAACCTTTATTATAAGGTTGAGGGCGATAGATGTGTGTTGATCATCTTGTGTGTCGATGACCTTATTATCGTAGGAAGGGATTCACAAGAGGTTGATTGGACTCGGCAGACAAATTGCAACAAGAGTTAGACATGACGGATCTTGGGATCCTTTACTTCCTACTTGGTTTGAAGATATATCAAATGGCATAGGGGATCTTTATTTCCAACACAAGTACATCTCCGAGTTACTTTGGGAATTTGGTATGGCTGAGTATCGGCCTATTTCTTGTCCCGTGGACCCCGAGTCCAAGTTATTGCCATCAAGTGATCCCCTTTCAAATGCTACCTGCTACAAGTTCCTTGTTGGCTCTCTAAGCTAGCTAATTCACACTCGGCCAAATATCTCTGCCAACTTTCTTGGGTTCTCTTTTCTTCTATTCAGTTGTGCACTAGGACTATGAGTCATACTAGGAGAGGAAAGGCAAGAGATGGAAGAAGTCAATGAGTCAAGTATTGTCAACCAATTGGTAGGTAAGGCCTATCAAGAGACAAGGCTAACCTAGTATCCACTAGGACAACAACCAAATCCTCTAGGATAGTGACCCAAGCCAAAAAAAAAAAGGGGATGGACCCAAAAAATAGGGACAATATAAAATGACCAAAAGTGGCCAAAATAACTACACGATAAATATCTTGATGTCCCTCACTCGCTCAACATAGGGCTCGCAACCAAGATTTAACCATGAACACTAAAAACTATGAGGCCTTCCTTCACAAGTAACATAGGCTTAGACTACATTCCAATGGAAAACTTGTGAGCACCTTTCCCAAAAGCTTCAATGGTGAGAATGAACAATGTGGAGAATATTGAATGATCGAAAAATTCAACCACAATGAAATACTAAACATGACAATGTGTAGTGCACTATATATAAGTAGTCCCCAAACTGTCGATCATGACTCTAAGAGAGGAAAAATATGGTCCAACTCAAAATGGTCATGCTCACATGGCAAGACCAGTCCCTAGACATGGCACAAATATGACAAAGGGTGCCCATATATGGATCTTAACATTAATTCTCAACAATGCAAAGATCTCAAGGTTTGTGCATTATGGGACACCAGTATCTCAATCATTGATCATTTGAGTTCGCAATAATACCAAGAAATTGAGTCTCAAAAGGCTTTTATTTTTCCTTTGCCTTCTTAGTCTCCAATAATTAAGACCATATAAAGTGTGGAAAAGAGTTCCAAATGAGCTTAATCATAATCACTATTGGCAAAGTCAATTGCTTCCTAGAAGTTTGAACTGTATTCCTTCACCTAAAATACAATCAACTAATGTCCAAGACCATGGTATCAAACCCTTCTATTGCTCTAACTTTGCATGAAACTCATCCACAAATTGATTTGGAGAAGATGGGCATCAATAAGCTAGTTCACCTTAATAGAATAAAACTCAACCCAAAGATGTGCCTATAACAAATCATATATCCCCATATGATGTGCTTCTAAAATGCATGCCCAATGTATTTCCTTCCTCCAAAATGGGCATCGCATATATCATGCTAAATTTAACAATGGAAACCCTATAGAGATGGTAAGACAATACGTCCATGCATTTCTTTAGAAATGAACATATTCCCTTGAGAAGGAAACATGCCCATACATTTCTTTTACCAAAAGGGGATGATTATATGCCCATATTTTATGATGGTTGAATGATACCTACAAATGACACTTCTGACCTAATCTGTTCTGGATGTGATTCTTGCAGGTTAATCAAAATAACAGACATATAAAAACCAAGATGTGTAACTGCATGTGCAATCTCTCACGCATGGATTGTACACAATGTGCAGAAAAGTGGTAGCAAACTCTGCACTTGTGGTAAACACGTGTCACCACCTTAGCAAGACCAGCTTCATCTTATAGGTTTTCGTACTACTTGCCCTTGGCAGGAAAGTGTAGTTGGAAGCCATGTGTATGCTGAAACTCTACCTCAAGGTATGAGAACACGTTCAAGTACGACAACCAGTTGAGGCAGCCGCAAGATAGTGTATCTTGCTGTCTCGTGGTGGTACAATCACGATGAGGAATGAGCAGTATGTAGTAAATGATCATTCCTAATGATGCAAAATTCTTCCTTTTGCAGCTATAAGCAGCAAGGTACTTCTCCTCAAAAGAAACAACAATCAAATACTGAGCTATTCTTGGCTCACAGAAGATGCACTCTTCCATTCAATGATTTATCACAGACAATCAACAACTTTCAGTTCACAAACCACCAAAGAGAACCAACCTCCAACACAAAATAAAGGAAGGATCAAGTACGTGCCTTGCCCACTCTGGGTACTTGCTGTTCTGATGGTCTCTACGCTTCTTTTCTTCATGCACTTTCTGCAGACGCCGTTCACGCGCGCTGAGGGGAGATCCTCTCACCTTCTCGACGTTGGACTCTGCGACGACTGCCATGAGGCGGCTCTTGCATTTTCTTCTGGTGGGGCAGAGAGTTGGGACAGCGTGTGGGAGCGAGTTCTCGAAAGAAGGCGAGGACTGGCTGCTGCTGCTACTGCACGTGGGCAACACCGTCGAGCGAGCCCACATTGTCTAATGTCGATGGTAGCTTCTGGGCAATCTCCCTCTCGCATTAGAGGGTCTTTCCTTGCTTGTGAGTTGCCTACGTCATCCTCAGAATTCAAATGTTATAGATTATACATCTTTACTATTACTTAAGGGGAGATTGGGGGCGGGTGCCACGTGGCAGCCCCCAACCTCCCCACAAAGAAACGCGGGGGCAGGTGCCACGCGTCCAGCACCCGCCCTCGCCGCGAAAATCGCGCCCGCCCCGGCTCAAAGGGGCGAGTCTAGGCTAGTCATAGATTATACACTAGCGCGGGTGTTCCTCCCCCTAGTGTGTGCAGTTTGCGCTCACGTGGGGAAGCTGCAAAAGATAAGTTAGGAGCAAAATTACCACATAAGACCATAAAACAATCATACCTCAACTTCAATGAAAAGTGCTTATGAGTGCAATGAGTTGGGTTTTGAGATGGTCCCACTAGCCCACTACCAAAAGGTAGGGACCCTAAAGATGTAGGAAAGTAACAGTAGGAATGTGCAGCAGAATATTGAAGCTAGACTAGATTGTGCCTCGCCAAGATCAATAGATATGCAGATTTATGACAGGTGTGTGATTAGTGTTGCTAACATTTGAATTGGAAGATGGCTCCACAATCCGTCGGATCAAAGGATCTCTAGGGAAAGGGGCTCAAGTGCTTCTAGTTGTGCACTCATGCCTATAACTCAATGTTGTCTTAAACCCTCCCCATCCTCCTCTCTCTCTCATTATTTCTCACAACAACACAATTCATGTTTGTGAAGCATCAAAACGTCACATTATCAAAGCACCATGAAGAATTAACACAACCGTAATGTTGTGTATATTGGACAACTTGAACTCCATCCAAAACCATAAAATAGTTTCAAATCCATAGCACCATTCCATGTTATGTTTCAAACAAATGCACTTTTGCAAGAGGGAAAAGAAATCAATGAAACATGAAAGAAACTTCCACATTCAAACTATATCATCTAGTCTTTGAACAATCTTCTTTTGCAATTATTGCTATCAACAATAGCAAGTGTCCTCATTTGCAAATGCACAAGCAACACAATAGCAGTTGAAGTATTGGAACCAATTTGTTCTTCTATAGAAAACATGTAATGTGCTACAAAGAACAATGTAACACAACATTAACAATAGTATATTTTATGAACATACAAAACAATAGATTCAATTACATCGAAGGCAAAGAAACACCTTGGTTGATATCCATATTCAATTGATGCAACACAACTGAGCAACACAAGTCATGATATTCTTATCGTTGCCACTAAGGAGGAATTGTCTTCGAGTGTGACCGAGACACAATGTGGCTATAGATAGGGAGTGCCATATAATAAGATAATCTCAATAAATAGGCCATTGCACATTTGAAGAAATAGAAGATTCCGAAGACACTCAACCACGTATACAAGACATCTACGCATTTTAGGCTCCTTTACCAAATATAGGAAATTCTCTCACAAACTCATTTGAGTTTGAGATGCACAATAGTAACCAAACATTGGGGTCCTCGTTTCCCTACATAACAACAACGAAATAATTAAACAAACAAATGTAAATGAGTTCACAAAGTGAATCAATGTTTAAAACAATGAAGCCAAACACATATTGAAAGTAGCAAGATGCATTCAAACTCTTTATAAGCCTTCCTTGTACACAATATTAACAATGGAACCTGCATGGTGATCATTATCTGGTAGCAATATTTTTAGCTCATTAGTAGAGGATCTTGCCCGTAAAAATTGAACATATAACTAACTATGTGTGAAGACAGTGCTATTAAGATAGAGCCCCATTGAAGACAATGTCTATCCTTGAGCCTTATTAATAATCATTGTGAATGCAAGTCTCACAGGAAACTATCGTTGCCTCATAGAGAATGAAAAGTGAAATGTTGTGGAAATGAAGGTTATTTGAGGAATAAACACCTTGGCACCAATGTTTGTACATGTAATGATCTCAAATTCCAAAACCTTGCTACTAAAAGCCTTACATATCAACCTTGTCCCATTACACAACCCTCTTATCAAATTTAAGTGGAGGAGAGTGATAGGTGCATTGATCTTCAAGAGTAATAAACGCAATGGAAATCCAACCTCCGAGATCAAGAGAATTCAAATAGTAAAGAAACGCATTATCATCTGTATTAGCTATATTATCATCACTATAATATTGTCTCACATCACCTAACATCAAACACACTGCCTCTAGATTTAGTTGTTCGACCTCCACATTCCTTGGAGTAAGAATCGCCCTTTCAGCAAAGAAAGTTGCTCGATCATACACAATTGAGAAGTCATTGTAAACACATGCAATGAGATCCAATAACAACCCCCCTCGTAGAACCATGTCCGTAGGAGTGCAATTCTATTAGGTGTATCTGTTAACAGTGCACTATCTCCAATACCTTGAAGCCCCCCAACAAATTTTGTACCCCCCGAACCATTATTTTTACACGCCCGCATGTTTTGCATCAACTTTAGAATTCTTACTTGCCACCACAAAGTTGAGCAACAAAGGGATGCACTCATAATGTCCTCACAACCCCTTTGACCACAACAAGTAAAATTTGTCTAAAATCACCCCCAAATAACACTACCTTCCCACCAAAAGCTTTAATGTATGGCATTATATCTCTCAAACTCTTATTTAGGGCATCAAAAGCATAACAATGTAGTCACCAAAGCCAAATGACCCCATGCACGCAACTTTGCCAAAATACACTTATAAAGAAATGTCTTACTTGATCCTCAAGGACCATCCAAGAAGAAAAGTTACCCTCTCACTAGCATGCAAGGTATCAAGAACAGCATGAAGTGTAGTAGCTTGACCTTCATTGAGCTAAGACTTCATCAACTTAGTAGTCCACGCCTCTCCACATCGATCATATTCGAGTTCTTCAAGAATAAGAGGATTTCCTTGTGACACATCATCATGCACCTGTATTTCACGCATCCTCAAGAAATCTTGACCATGTTGTCTCAAGAGCAATTTCAAAATTTTCAAGGTCACATTTCTTGCCTCTGCCCCTAGTCAATTGCCTTACATGCCACCCATTCTCAATCTATAGACATGAAACCTTGAGTTGAAGTTTTAAATCTAGCCTAAAGCAAAGGATGTCTCGAATGATTTGGTTCTAATACCAATTAAAAGGTAGAGCCCTATTGGAAGCATCCAAGCAGAAGCAAGAGCAAAGAAAAAGCTATGGTAGATGGAGCAAGAGTACAAGAGAGGGAGATACCTTATGTGGGAACTCCACCAATCACAATGTATATCCATCCTTCCCTTATTTAATAGTCACTGAAAGAATAAATAATAAAGTAATAGTGATGGGTGCTTGCTACCTGTAGTGAGTGTATAGGTATGTGATCATTGTGTATGAAGCAAATATAGGGTGGTGTAGGCACATGTGCCTTTACCCCCAATATCTATCGGTTTGTTTGAAATTAATGTAGTTTCTTTTATTCTTATATTTGTTGTATAATCATAATGCTTTGTTGAATTAAAGCTTAAATGGCTCTTCCAAAATCAACAATGTATGAGAGTGTGGCGATCACCTTTTTGGAAACTCAATAACACTAACATATCCAATCACGCCACTAAACTATTTTTTCTTAATAAGTGTGTCCATCAAATCAAGATGCTTTGCACGGAAGATGCAAGTAGTAAAGTTGGGGTAGTCATGGGTTGATTGCCCTCATAGAAATGCTAGTCAAATCTTTGGCCAATTAGTATTGCATGAAAAAAATATAAAAAAGATCGGCTTCCCCTTTGCACACACAATTCCCATTGCATCTTTTGTTTTTTAATTATTTGTGGTCTAAAATGTCACACGATTCAACTATAGATTTGTGCTTCTCTCCCCTTTTGTTCATCATGATTGCATTGTCTATTTAATGTGCAATGCATTAACACATACACGCACACACACACACACACACACACACTCTCTCTCTCTCTCTCTCTCATTTTGCATGTTTATATGGATGTGTAGAATTGTTTGTTTCCCTCACCATTTTTTTCAAAATGATGCTTTGATCTCTCTTTATGTGTGTGTGTGTGTGTGTGTGTGCAAGTGTGTGATCTCTCTTTTCATGTTCTCTTATGTTACTTATTGTTTATGTGTCTACATATGTAGGAATGGAAAATGTTGGATGTTCTGGTGCTAAGAATGTTGATGGGGTTCAAGTGGAGCTTGCATGCTCTAAGCAAGCATGCAAGAATGCATGTAGGATACTAAAAGTTTGCAATGGGGGAGCTATTTAGAAGCAACATGTTCGAGTTAAATGAGTTTAGCATCTCCATGACAAGTACCTCAATTGTCTAAGGCACTTGAAATATCTTGAGAATAATTACAAGTCCTTGGCTAAGGACTATGGAAACATGAATGCATATGTGGAGACCGTATCTAATATATCATCTTCAGAAGTTAGGCGGGAGGTGAAGGATTTGTGAGCCACAATAGCAAAAACCGATCATTTTGCACATATCATCTTTGATGATATATGGAAGGTCCTCTAGGGAGAGAACTCTCCTCAAGGGTCCACTATGTGCAGTAGTAGATGCGCCCTGCCTTTCTCCCTGCTGAGAGAGGATGTGGGCACTTTGAATAATGAGGTTGTATCCCTAAAAATTTATATGTAGAGGTTCAAGGGGTTGCAGTCCTTGATGAGCCACAAATTGTCTTGAAGTAGTTATTGCTACTTAGATTTTGTAGCGTGGAGACTTCTTGAACTGTCTTCAATAGACGTGTGTTTTTTTCCTTGGCTATTTGTGGTGCTATTTTATTGAGATGTACTCCTTTTTATATTAGTTTTTTAGAATATATTATATTGGTTTTTTAAAGCTATTTTCAATTGATCTCTGTGCCTTTTTGGCTTATGATTGCAGCGATGATTTCTAAGAAATGTCCTTACTTATTAAGCTATGGATATTTTATTGTTTGTATTGGAGTATGCTTCATTGTTTTATTGTTGTTTGTTTAATTTTTTTTCAAAAAGTTTTTTGGGCAAATTGCATGGACATTGTGGCAATGGAGTATGGAAATGTCTTTTTGAACATTATTTTGAGCATGCCTGTGATAGTTGTGCAGAGTTTCCACAGCTTGATTGCACACAAAATAGTAAAACGTGTACTCCATGCATGGCTAGGTGGATCCTCAATGCCAAAAGAAATACTTAAAGGCCTCGCTTAATGTAAGTAGTATTAAATAGAGTGGGTGTGCTTTGAGGAGGAGCTATGTTTGACTCAAAAGATTTTTGGATACTTTTATGGGCCATTGGAAGACCTTCCAATTGGAAGAACTCAAGCCAATGTTGACACTGCTCATGGTGCAATAAACAAATTCCACGACTTTTGCAATGATGTGGATAATGTGCTTCAAGCTAAGAACATTGAGAGGTCACCTTTTTGATGCACCAGTGATTGTTATGGCCCATTTCTTTCACGAATGGAGCATGTGGCACAATTGCATAGGGAGGTTGGGGAGTTCAAGCTATTCCTAGGCCAAAGTTAGCTAGCAAAAATGAACAAAAAGATACACACATCCACTGCTAGACATTAAAGTCATTTTGCATGGTGGTTGAACTATTTTATTGTGTTTTTGCTTCTAACATGAGATATTGGGCCTTCAGATTTTATGAATTTCATCTTGCTTATTTCATGTTCTCAATTGCATATGTGCGTACACGTTGTGTGTGTGTGTGTGTGTGTGTGTGCGTGCGCATGCGCACGCGCGTAAGTTTGAAGCAATTTTCTTCGGGATCCATGTGTAGATATCATTATTTCAATATTTATTTTGATGTAGTTACTCATTACTTTTTATCTATTATGTTGAAGTTGTTATGATAATATTACTATTGCTTATGATAGATACCCTTTTGTGTTCATTGCATAGGTTATTCATTTTTGTTGTTTCATAGACAATGCCTCGAATTGTGAAGAACGTTGTAAGAAATAATGTATTAGGGATTCATAGAAGACTTCTGGAAAGTACAAGGGAAAGATGCAAGTTTCAAGCTAGAGTAAGAACATATTTTCAAAATATTTGAAGAGGAGTTTTAAGTCATGGGCTTTTAGGAACATTTCTCCCTTTTGTGCCCAATCATGTTGGTGTGTACAACTTTGCATTGCCCTTACGTTCTCACTATCAACAAACGTATTTCAATTGCTTTGCCCCATTCAATGCTATGCATGGTGATTTACATTTTTTGTGAATAGGACAAGTACTACAGCATTTTACCATGGGAAATGTCAACATGTCACACGATGATGTGATTGCCAATTTGCATCACTATATGTTAGGAAACATAGCAATTCATAATGATGTCCTTATAGAATGTCCCACATACACAAATTTTAGAGGTGCTTCTCCCATTTGTGGGACGAATGGTGCACACGATGAACGTGTTAAAGTGACATCCCTTGTTGACCTATGTGGATAGTAGCCCAAGGAAGGCCATTGCCATGTAGTGGTAGAAAAACCACAAATATGGGGTGAGAGGGGCACATTGCTTAGTGAGAATGATATTCAAGAGAATCAAGTGATCGGAGAAAACCAAATGGATGCTCCGGATGAGATATTGCACCAGGGACCCTCATTTGTTCCTATGAATGGTGGTTTTTGCTCCTTTGCATGATTTGCCAGAGTTGCACAACCATCCCTTGATGCATGTATTGGCATTCAGAGATCCCAAAGTGCTTGCTATTGGGAGCCTTGATAAAATATGCATGCATTGCTCTACAATGTTGTGGTGTGTGGAGACATGGATTGTGCATTCTCAAACATTTGACAAACATTGTTGCAAAATATAGTAGGGTTAGACTACCATCTTTGTGAGAACCACCTCAACTTTTGCAAAATCTACTTGATGGTCATCATAGATATAGTTGTGAGTTCAAAAATAACATTTAGGGGTATAATAGTGTCCTTTTCCTTGTTTTATTGGGCATACATGTGGATGAGCTTATGGATACCACTGGAAATGGGCATACATTTTGTGTGCATGGTTCAGCGTATCATCACATTAGTCTAATGTTGCCTAGCACATGGCATGATTCAAGACCCTAATTTGCACAATTGTATGTGTATGATATAGAGCATGAATTGGCAAATTGATTGCAAGTGATGCCTAGCTTGATTCTCAAATTGTCGGAGGAGCTCCAAGAGATTAAGCATGGTCACAATATCTATGCACAAGCTTTTTGTTTAGTTGATCGCTCTTTGTAAGGAAAGTGATGTAGTGGAGTTGAGGATGATGATTGCAAAAAGTTATTCAATGTCAAGGCAATATGTAGTGCCTATTGGAAATGAGGTTGCTATTATTATTCCTAGAAATGGTGATGCTCAGTCCTCGTGATATCCATGTCTACACTTGAGAGGGCTGGTGTGTGCGAATGTCAAATTTGCATCAAGTGTATATGCCAATGTTGTATGTCTTGATTTTTCCAATAGGGGAAGATGGATGGCATACAAGGATTCCATATAATGATGTGGTGGATGATGTGCCTACGGATTGGTTAACAAATAAGATTTGTGTCACACAGATGCAATTCTATGCTTATCATATTTAGGTGCATGATGACTCAAATGCATATCTACTGAGAGGAGGAAGGTTGTTGCAACAATACATGATGGATGTGTATTGTACTATTGAGCAATGCATTCTTGCATGGTGTCATCAAAATTAGCAAACATTGCGCACAAAAATTTACCAAGGTTTGGCTAGCATGGTTTGTAGAGCTTACAATGTTGATATTCATGTCATTAGGGCAAATTTCAGAAAGAGAATTGTTCTTCCTTCCTCTTTCACAGGTGACCCACGATCAAAGTATCTTATCAATATTCATACGAATAAAATAAATTTATTTATCCTTAAACTATCACACTAGCATTCCGCGCGCACATGGAATGCTAAGGCCGCTTCCTGGCAGCTTTGCTGCCCCGAAGCGAAGTTGTCGTGCAAGCACAACAACTTCGCTCAACAATCCATTCTTATCTTTCTCTCTTCTCTTTTCCCTCTCTATTTCTAATTATTTTCTTCACCCTCTCACTCTCTCTCTCTCCCAATTCCCTATGTCTAATTTTCTCTCTCTCTCTGCTTTCTATTTTAGTTTATTTTTTCTCCTCTCCTGATTCTCTCTCTCTCTCTCCCCTTTTATTCCCCCTCTCTCCTCTCTTTTCCTTCTCTCTCCCACTCCTCTTTTTTCCTTTCTTCTTCTTCTTCTTCTTCTCTCTCTTAATTCTCTTTTCATAAGGTATGTGAAGCATGTCAATTTGGTAAGCAGGCAAGACAACCCTTTTCACATGACAGAGATGTAAGCAGAAATATCCTTGATGTTGTGCATACAGACATTTGGGAGCCTACACAAAATGTATCTCTTGGAGGCAGTTCATAGTTTGTCACACTCATTAATGATTGTTCTAGAAAGCTGTGGGTATATTTGATGAAGGAAAAGAGTGAAGCATTTGAGCACTTTAGAACTTTCAAGGCTGCAGTTGAAAGAGAAACAGGCTTGAAAGTAAAGTGCTTGAGGTCAGATGGAGGGGGAGAGTACCTCTCGAATGAGTTCAATGATTTTTTGAGGTCTCATGGGATAAAGAGATAGTTTACATGCAAGTATACCCCACAGCAAAATGGGGTTGCAGAAAGGAAAAACATGCATATTGCAAAAGTTGCACATGCCTTGATGGTTGAAAAGAATATGCCTAAGAATTTTTGGTTTGAGGCTATTCATATTGCTATTTATATTATGAACATAACTCCCACAGTTGCAGTTCATGGGATGACTCCTGAAGAATGCTTTACTAGCAAGAAGCCTGATATATCGCACTTGAAGATATTTGGCTGTGTTGTATATGTTCATGTGCCAGATGAGCTACGAAAGAAGCTTGATCCAAAGGCAGAAAAATGTGTCTTTATTGGATACTCTTTAGAGCAGAAAGGGTATCGCTGTTATAACCCTGTCACATGTATGTTCAGAGTGAGCAGGGATGTCATCTTTGATGAAATGAGTAGTTGGTATGCATCTACTGGTGATGCATTGGATGATGATGATGATCATGACACTCATGTGAAGGTTGAAAAGCAAGAATCACAGACTCTTAATGGACCAGAGACATCATCTGGTAGTCCTTGGTCTGGGAGACTAAGGAGTAGCTCTACATCTTCATGAGCATCTAGTAGCACTACAGGTAAAGACAAAGGAAAGAATAAAGTGTCAGATGGCATTGATGCAGTACTTGATGGAGACTCCAGTGGCTTAGAGAGCTTGGATGATGAGCTTGGCATTCCTTCTGTCAGGACACTAGGTGTACAGAGAGCTCATAGTAATGTAAAGGCTCCATTGAGTGATCTAGTAGTACGCAGATCTAGTAGGGTCAGATACCCTGTTAAAAGATTTGGTTTTGAAGGTTATGTAGCTCACCATTATGCTTATATGGTGAAACTAGTTGAGGATGTTGAGCCCACTTGTTTTGAGGATGCAGTTGGTCATACTCATTGGGATGCAGCAATGGATGAGGAGATGGTTGCATTAGAGGACAATAAGACTTGGGATCTAGTATCATTGCCGAAGGGCAAGAAAGCTATTGGATGTAAGTGGGTTTATAAAATTAAGCACAATGCAGATGGTTCTATTAATAGGTACAAAGCTAGGCTGGTTGCAAAAGGCTATGCCCAGACATATGGCATAGATTATGATGAAACCTTCAGTCCAGTTGCTAGGATGGCAACTGTTAGATGTGTGATTGCTTTGGCAGTAGCCAAAGGTTGGAGGTTGCAGCAAATGGATGTGAAGAATTCCTTCTTGCATGGTGATTTGCAAGAAGAAGTGTATATGGATCAGCCAGTAGGTTATGAAGATTTAGAGCATCCCACGTATGTGTGCAGGTTGAAGAAGTGCTCTATGGGCCTCAAGCAAGCACCTAGAGCATGGTCTGACAAGATCAGAGAGTATCTTGTCAATATTGGCTTTTATGTTTCTGATACTGATCACTCACTTTATGTGAGAAAGGGAGATGCAAGTTTGGTCATCATAGTCATCTATGTGGATGACTTGATTATTACAGGTGATAGTGATAGTGGGATTGTTGAAGTAAAGAACTTTTTGAAGAAGAAGTTTGAGATGAAGGATTTAGGTGAGTTAAGGTACTTCCTTGGCATTGAGGTGATCAGATGTGATGATAGTATATAGCTGTCCTAAAGACAGTATGGCTTGGATATGTTGTCCAAGTATGGTATGATAGCATGCAAACCACTTTCAATCCCGTTGGAGTAGAATGTAAAGTTGAGTGCTGATGTTGGGGATGAGATAGAAGACCCTACTATGTTCAGGAGGATAGTGGGGAGTTTGATCTACATGACCATTACAAGGCCAGACTTGAGCTACGCTATTGGTCTTGTGAGTCAGTTTATGCAAGTACCTAGAAAGCCACATTTGGATGCAGTCAGACGCATATTGAGAAATGTGAAGTCCACATTACATTATGGACTTTTCTATGAGGCAAGTACAGATGTATAGGTGTTTGGATACACAGATGCAGATTGGGTTGGTAGTATGTCTGATAGAAGATCTACCAGTGGATACATGTTCTCTCTTGGTAGTGCAGTAGTTACTTGGAGCAACAAAAAGCAATCTACAGTTGCTTTGTCAAGTACAGAGGCTGAGTATAGAGGTGTTGCTGTTGCAGCATGTGAGGTAGAATGGCTGCAAAAGTTATTGGCTGATTTAGATGTGTAGGTGGAAGGTCCAGTTGTCATTTATTGTGACAACATGAGCAGTATACATTTGGCTAGGGACCCTGTGTTCCATGCTAGGACAAAACATATTGAGGTACACTACCACTTTGTGAGAGAGAAGGTACTAGCAGGTGAGATTGACTTGGTGTATGTCAGTACACAGGATCAGATAGCTGACATCTTCACGAAGGCATTGGGTATAGAGAAGCTTCAAAAGTTTCGAAGCTTACTTGGAGTTGCAGAGATGTAGTTGAGCTTGAGGGGGAGTGTTGAGATGACAAGCTCAATACATGCGGGCATTAATGATGGACCACCTGGTTAGATGGGTCCACATGTCTACACTTAGCACGTCAATGGTCATTATGATTCTCACATGGCCACCACTGACTCATTACTTATTATATTAAGGTTGTTACACCTATTTACAGCTGGCATAGTTATAGCGCCAGTCGACTAGTGTAGTCGATTTTGCATTGTTTGACTTAGTAGGCCACTTTCATTTATGTTGTATCTTATCTATACTTTGTGTACATTGTAAAGTGTGTGGAAGAAGAAGAAGAAACTAGCAAGAAAACGTTTTGGCATCCATCTCTCTTCTTGTCTCTTGAGTGAGCTTCTCCTTGTGCACTGTGTGTGTGTTCGGTGCAGCATCTTGAGCAAGTCCCCCCCACCATGCGATTCTTGATAAGATGGAGATCTTGTCTCGTTCAGTCTCATTGTTGCCTCCTATGTCACTTACAGATCTTGATGCTTGCAGTGATTGTACTCTTGATCCTTGTAGAGCCCCCTTGGCTTATGATAATCGTATGAGGTATGCTCCTCTAGATCTTGTCCATTGTGTAGTATATGGACTTATGCCTTCCCAGTCACTTGGTGGAGCATCGTACTTTGTGACCTTTGTTGATCATGCTACCCACCATGTTTGGGCTTTTCCCTTGGTGTAGATTGAGGATGCTACAGTTATGCTTGACAGGTTTATGGATTCTGCCTGGTAGCAGGCCTAGGTGCTTGTAAATGGATTATGAGAGTCATGTTCTCTCTCCTAGCTTTTAGACCTCTTGTCAGTAGTATGGCATTGATTTCTTGTGCTCACTATATTATGGGATTGCTCATGGCATGTGCGTGACCTTATAGGCAAAGGTTGCTTCTATGCTTACCATAGCTAGGTTGTCTTATGGCTTTTGGGCTGAGGCCCTTATGACGGCAGTCTATTTGGTTAACAGGACGTTGTGCTTGACCTTGGAACGTATTACATCCCATGAGGCATGGAGTGCATGCAACCCTTTTATGATTACTTGAGGATGTTTGGCTGTTGCCAGGAATCTGTACATATGCCACATGAGCCTATGCCACGTAGATGTATCCTCCTTGGTTATGGAGATGGTGACTTTAAGGCCTACAGATTATGGGATTTGGATGCCCAGCAGGTCATACACAGCCGTCATGCTGTCTTCTACAAATTTCCATCTTCATCATCAAAGATAACCATCAGCCTTCCAATAGGATCATAACATCCCTATCATTGCTAGCATTTCATGTCTATGGTGCATGCTCTAGCATGCTACCGAGATAATAAGTACCAAAGGACTCACGCTCGTTTTGGGGAAGTGGGGGGGGGGGGGGTTTAAAACATTAACTACAAAATGTGAAAGGAAAAGTCAAAGCAAAAGCAATAAGTCAATGTCAAAGTATTGGAACTTATTTTCAAAGAGGAATTATTTTTAAGGCTTCACATATTATTTTGAGCGCTTGTAATGAAAATAAAGCTTTAATTTTGTAATATGTTGTGAGAGATGGCTAGTGCAAGTTGTAATATCTCATGGTAATAGATTAGATGATCCATAATAGATGTGAGGGTTTTGGTATGTAACTCTATCCACTTTAGCCTAGAGTAAGTCCAATTAATTTATGATCTATGCACAAGTTGAGAAGGACCCATCATTAGCCACAAAAGTAGACAGGATGTCTAACTTTTGGTGGAAACACTAACCCTAACCCTAATTTATAAAAGATAACTGGAACACACTATTCATACCTGTGTAAACTATGACCAAGTACTCTTCTTGCTTCTTGTCTTTTAGCTTGTGCAACTATTGTTGAGAGTGAGGGAAGGAGAGAGTGAGATTTGTGTGCATGAGTGATGGAGTTGGATAAAGAAGCTCATCTCCATCTCTTGATACCTTCTTTCCATTTGGTAAGAGGCTAATTTGGAGTTGTATGTGAGGGAGAGTTGTGAGTGAGAGCAAGGGACTCAATGAGGTGAAGCTCTACTACTTCATCTTCTTCTCTTCATTCTTCCCCATCTTCTTTTCTCAACAATGGGTGTGCCTAAAATAGATATGAAGGATTGAAGCATTAGTTCATGGCATACATTGCATGGGTCATGGAGCCAATAACAAGCCTTCAAGCTTTTACTACAATGTGGGAAGATAAGTATGTGAGTTAATTACATCCCAAAGCTAGTCTTGCATTCTTTTCTTTCTTAGGAGAGGGAGAAAGGATGGATGGTTGGTTTAGAGTTGGAATATGAGATAAATAAGCGAGAGAAAATTATATATTAGGTGATTGAAGTTCTTAAATCGGTAAGCATTCCCTCCAAGGTCTTGTTATTGAGTGTACAAGCCAATAAGGTCTCTTAGGGATTTTTTCTACATCATGTTTTGTCCTTAGGAAAACTTCATACACATCATGTATTGCCCTTGCAATGAATTCAAGTGAGTCAAGCCCTCTTGGACCAAGCTAGGCTAATATGAAAATGAGTTAAGCCCTCTTGGACCAATTCCATTTGACATGGAAATGATTATTAATACTATCTAAAGTCCTCTTATCCTTAAGTGTTCTAAGCACACTTAAACATTGATGGGCTCTATTGAGATTACTATATTCTTTTCTCAGCTATGACAATGGATGAGAAGGTAAAAGTCATTGGTCTACTTTGAAAGCATGAATTAAATCTTCTAGTAATGCTCAACAAAACATTTGATTTAATGGACACAATTTTCTCTAATGTTCATGTGCCTTGAGTGCAATATCAATGAACAAGTGAGCTTTCTTACTATGTAGTAGCATTTGATCTTCAATTGCACTAAGTATGCTTAAAGATTAGTGAGGTTGGAGGTGAAAATCAACAATTTTACCATGAATACTATAATCTTTCTCACCACTTGAGATAAAAAAATGATGTGACATTCCTAAGGTCTTGCAAGATTTTGTACCATTCATGTCAATATGTCATTTGCTAAAATAAAAACCTTGATGATTGAGAAAGAAAATAACCTAATAACTTGATGGAAAAGAGCACATGTTGAGAAAATGGATAGCCTAATTGGCATACTTAGGAGATTACATAGCATTGACATGGGCATAGCAATGCACGAGTGATGAAACATGAAGTAGAGGGAGGATACAAACCAATGTTTTAAAAGAAGTTAGAAAATTGGAGGTAACTCATTGTTTGAGCTTCCCTACTTCTTTAATTTTTTGGTCACCTTCATTGCTGTGCTTTCCTCACTTCTAGTATGCAACTACATGGAGGGAACTTAAACCTTAATCTCACATCCTAGTTTAATTTATTGTAATTACAATCTCTAGCATAGCTGTGTGTATTTAATGTTAGAAATGTTCAATTATTTTCCTAGAGAGATATTTGTTTAGTTGTGTTTAAGTTAGGCTAGTTATTTCAAGCATATTATTATGCTTGAAGCTTTAGTCAATTATGGATTAGTGAGTGCTTTATTCTACCCAAGGTTCAACTAGATCCTTGAGCATTGTTTTGTCACTTTACTCCTTGCAAACCTTATCATGGATTGAATGACCTATGGTCACATCTCAAAAGATACCTTGAGTAGTGAAGGGCTCCTACTATGCAAAGATGGATTCTCCATTGCTACCTACCAAACAAAGAAATAATTCATAGGGAAAGATTGTTCCAAGTGAAATATTCTTTAGAATGTTTGGGAGGCATGTAGATTTATACACCACTTTAGAGTAAGGTTCTAAGACATGACAATAGAGTGGTGTAACGCGCAGGATATAGGAGAACTAGAGGTTAGACACCTAGTCACATTGACCAATATATAAGGCATAAGAGTCCTAGTTTAGGGCATCCAGTTATTATCAAGAACATACTCTTCACCTTCATCTTCATTTTCTATGGCTTTCTCCCCCTTTCTCCCCTCTTTCTTGTCTTTCTCTCTCCTCTTCTAATATTTCTTTCTCTTCTTCCTTCTCTCTTTCTCTCTTTTTAGCTCATTCTACTCTCTCCTCTCAGCTTCATTCATTACAAGTGGTAGTAGAGCATCAGGCTTTGGTCCTTTTATTATTTCCTCTTTCTCCATCTAGTTCCTTTTCAAATTTGAAACCCATCTAGTTACTCATGTCATAGTTACAAACAAGTACAACAGGAAAGGACCATAGTTAGTTTCAACTTTTTGGAGCAAGCAAGAGCTATGGCTGGAGACTCAGACATATGTGGAGGTAAAATGACTAACTTAGCAGGTTGTCACTCCTTTTCATGCAAAATTTAGGGGTTTCAGGACCAAGGTTAAAGATTCAGTAGTTAAAAGAGGAAAAAATCTCAGTTACTTTTTGCGTCAGCCCTCCTTCTCTCTCTTCTCCTGCAAGTTGCCATGGTTTTTAGCTCTTGTAAACCTTGAGATCTTGCTCCAGATCCCTCTAAGAGATTAGCCACCACCTGGGCTTGATCCCCCACATCTCAAGCAACCCACAGAGTACCCCATTGACTAGGTGAGGTCATCAGTAGCCACCAGAGAGTAGCTCATGATTTTTGGTGCATTTTGCACTAGATACTCTTGCATGACCCAACCCTCTTGCTGACCTAGTGCCACTCACTAGGTCAGCAAGAGGGTTGGGATATATTTATGCCTAGGATATATTTATGCCTGTCCCAACCCTCTTGCTGACCTAGTGCTACTGACCTAGTATGTCTAGGATATATTTATGATGATGCTTAGGCCCCTCAGCCTATGAGCCATCCATACAGTGCATTTGCATAAAGGGACAGACAATGTTTTTAGTCATAGTCAATTAGGGCCAATCACAAATATCCAATTACATAAATTTTTGTATTACATGTAGGAGTGAATCCTATAGCTCATCTCAAAGAGAGATTTTTTTCCTCTGGTTTAAACAAAAAACTCCCCAATCGGAGCTATGGTCTAAAATTTATGGCCATTTTGTGCAATGAGGTCATTGTAGACAGGGTGTAAACCACTCCAAGACAAGCACAAAAATCCAATTGTATAATTCTTTGATCATTTCCTATCACAAATATTAATAGCTCATCTCGAAGAGGGATTTGTCCCCTTCTATTTGAATAAAAAATCTCACTGATTGGAGATTCTCATAAAAAGTTACATCCCATTTACTAATAGTGGATCCTATAGACAGTTTTCAATAAGGTTATAGATAGCCCCATATGGGGGTGGTTTTAGAGACAACTCCATGTCTAATAGCAACCCTAAAATACCCACTTACCCCCCCTTCCATGCTGAAAGGAAACATGGCACTTTTGGGATAGCACTTGGCTCTAATGCTGAGAGTAGATATGCTAAAAATAGGCACTCCATCACATCACCCTCTAATGGCTCAAGCGGGCAAAGGTTCATTTTTTCGGATGTTGTGAAGGAATGGAAGGAAAAAGGCCTATTTTTAAAATGTGGGGACAACTACACTCTCGACCATGCCTCTAAGTGCCCTTAGAAAAGATAGCCAAGTTCAAAGTTCATAGTATGTATGTAATGGAAGATTGACAAAATGCTGAGGATGACTTACCTGTTGAAAATGAGGAGCATGCTCAGGATGTGGACCATGAGCAATTCTATGACTTGGAGGAGGGGTTAACCTTTGACCTAGGCAGTTGCCCATCCCATGCTCTTGATTTGACATCCCACCTGACTACCACCTCCTTTTGCTGCATCTCCATGGATGCTTAGACGCGTTCTAGGAGCCCTAGCACCCTACACATTTTCAAGGCAACATTCATGAGAAGCATGCATTTATCTATCCTTGTGGATAGTATTAGTACTCACAGTTTTTTCAATACATCAGCCATTGACTAGTTGAAATGCACCCTTATGGAATTACAACACCCCCAGAAAGTTCAAGTTGCAAATGGCATGGAAGAACTCAGCACACAAATATGTTATGCAGTCCCCCTATGCTTGGCTAAGAATTATCTGGCATTAGTTGACCTAATTGCATTAGACATGGGCCCCATTGATGTTGTCTTGGATTATGATTGGTTGTAACAATTGGAAAAAATTTGCTCTATGGACTTCTCTTAGCTCTATATGGAGTTTATGATGCATAGACAGCACATTTGCTTAGAGGGAGTTCATGATAATGCTGATTTTCAGCTCAATACAACAAAGCAACTCAAACAGAGTTTAAGAAATGCTCACATATTTTGTCTTGTACTTGAATAAGGAAAATTCAGATCAGCCCTCTAAAGTATCTAAGGATTCAGCCTTGCAGGCCTTACTCAAGAGTATAGTGATTTATTTCAGATGCCTACATCCCTTCCCTCTAAGAGGCAAGTGGACTACACTTGATTTAGAGCCCCATTCCAAGCCAATAATGAACGAGCCACCTTATAGACTCTCCAAGTGTGAATGTGAAGAGGTTGCAAACCAAGTCAAGGAGTTACTTGAGATAGGTTTCATTGAATCGAGTTCTTCCCCTTATGTATCCCTGTCCTATTAGTCAAGAATAAAGATGGCTCTTTCACATGTGCATTGACTACAAAGACTTGAAATCATGCCTTGGACACCCTTAAGTAAAGCCTACATAGTAGTTTTATCATGAAGAATCTTGGTGAGACAAATCATATTCTTGAGATGCAGATACTCAGGGATAGGTCAAAGGATCTTCTCTATCTATCACAATAGGAGTATGTATCCAAGATTTTGCAGTGTTTCAATATGGAGGGGGGACAACAATTGGTGTTCCATTGCCTCCATATGTGAAACTCAGTGTAGAGGACAACCCTATGTTTGATGATGAAAAGGCTAAAATGGCCAAGATTCCATATGCTTTGACTATTGGCAACTTGATGTATGCTATGGTTGCTACATGTCTTGACATTGCATTTGTGGTGGGAGTGGTTAGCAGGTACATGGCACATCCTGCCAAGAAGCATTGGGAAGCAATGAAGGGTATCATGAGTAAGGGCACAAAAGATTTGTGAATTTTCTTTAGGAAGCAGAAGGTATCTATGATTGGCTTTATGGATGTAGACTATGCTAGTCATTTAGATTGCAAGAAATTTACTTCAGGGTATGTGTTCACCTTCATAGGAGCAATAGTCTTGTGGATATCCAAGCTATAGAAGTGTGTTGCATTGTCTACTATAGAGGTAGAGTATGTGGCTACCATTGAGGCATGTAAGAAGGCTTTATGGCTCTCATATTTGGTGGGAGAGCTTAGTTTTACAGAGGTCCCTATCCTCCATTGTGATAGTCAGAGTGCTATCATGTTAGCATGGAATCTTGCCTTTCACGCAAATGCAAAATACATATAGGTAAAGTATCATTTCATCAGAGAGGTACTTGACAACAAAAGCATTGAGCTCATAGTAATGTTAAGGCTCCATTGAGTGATCCGGTGTTACGCAGATCTAGCAGGGTCAAATACCCTGTTAAAAGATTTGGTTTTGAAGGTTATGTAGCTCACCATTATGCTTATATGGTGAAACTAGTTGAGGATGTTGAGCCCACTTATTTTGAGGATGTTGTTGGTCATACTCATTGGGATGTAGCAATGGATGAGGAGATGGCTGCATTAAAGGCCAATAAGACTTGGGATCTAGTATCGTTCCCGAAGGGCAAGAAAGCTATTGGATGTAAGTGAGTTTATAAGATTAAGCACAATGCAGATGGTTCTATTAATAGGTACAAAGCTAGACTGGTTGCAAAAGGCTATGCTCAGACATATGGCATAGATTATGATGAAACCTTCAGTCCAGTTGCTAGGATGGCAACTGTCAGATGTGTGATTGCTTTGGCAGTAGCCAAAGGTTGGAGTTTGCAGCAAATGGATGTGAAGAATGCCTTCTTGCATGGTGATTTGCAAGAAGAAGTGTATATGGATCAGCCAGTAGGTTATGAAGATTTAGAGCATCCCACGTATGTGTGCAGGTTGAAGAAGGCACTCTATGTGCTCAAGCAAGCACCTAGAGCATGGTCTGACAAGATCAGAGAGTATCTTGTCAATATTGTCTTTTATGTTTCTGATGCTGATCACTCACTTTATGTGAGAAAGGGAGATGCAGGTTTGGTCATCATAGTCATCTATGTGGATGACTTGATTATTACAAGTGATAGTGATAGTGGGATTGCTGAAGTCAAGGGCAATTTAAAGAAGAAGTTTGAGATGAAGGATTTAGGTGAGCTAAGGTACTTCCTTGGCATTGAGGTGATCAGATGCGATGATGGTACATGGCTGTCCCAAAGACAGTATGGCTTGGATATGTTGTCCAAGTATGGTATGACTGCATACAAACCACTTTGAGTCCCGTTGGAGTAGAATGTAAAGTTGAGTGCTGATGTTGGGGATGAGATAGAAGACCCTACTATGTTCAAGAGGATAGTGGGGAGTTTGATCTACATGACCATTACAAGGCTAGACTTAAGCTATGCTATTGGTCTTGTGAGTCAGTTTATGCAAGTACCTAGAAAGCCACATTTGGATGCAGTCAGACGCATATTGAAATATGTGAAGTCCACATTACATTATGGACTTTTCTATGAGGCAGGTACAGATGTATAGGTGTTTGGATACACAGATGTAGATTGGGCTGGTAGTATGTCTGATAGAAGATCTACCAGCAGATACATGTTCTCTCTTGGTAGTGCAGCAGTTGCTTGGAGCAGCAAAAAGCAATCTACAGTTGCTTTGTCGAGTACAGAGGCTGAGTATAGAGGTGCTGCTGTTGCAACATGTGAGATAGTATAGCTACAAAAGTTAATGGTCGATTTGGATGTGCAGGTGGAAGGTCCAGTTGTCATTTATTGTGACAACATGAGCAGTATACAATTAGCTAGGAACCCTGTGTTCCATGCCAGGACAAAACATATTGAGGTATACTACCACTTTGTGAGAGAGAAGGTACTAGCAGGTGAGATTAACTTGGTGTATGTCAGCACATAGGATCAGATAGCTGACATCTTCACGAAGGCATTGGGTACAGAGAAGCTTCAAAAGTTTCGAAGCTTACTTGGAGTTGCAGAGATGCAGTTGAGCTTGAGGGGGAGTTTTGAGATGACAAGCTCAACACATGCGGACATTGATGATGGACCACCTGGTTAGATGGATCCACACGTCTACATTTAGCATGTCGGTGGTCATTATGACTTTCAAATGGCCACTGACTCATTACTTATTATATTTAGGTTGTTACACCTATTTACAGCTCGCATAGTTATAGCGCCAGTCGACTAGTGTAGTCGGTTATGCATTGTTTGACTTAGTAGCCCACTTTCCTTTATGTTGTATCTTATCTATACTTTGTGTACATTGTAAAGAGTGTGAAAGAAGAAGAAGAAACCAACAAGAAAATGTTTTGGCCTCCATCTCTCTTCTTGTCTTTTGAGTGAGCTTCTCCTTGTGCATTCTGTGTGTGTTCGGCGCAGCATCTTGAGCAAGTCCCCCACCACGCGATTCTTGACACCAATAATATTACTATTCTATTGGCCTTTTTGAATTTTGTAAATCATTTAGGTAGGTCCTATGGTTTCCTTTAGTTTTTGGCATATGAATCCTTAGTTTCCTTGATTGCTTCCTCCTTCAGTTGTCTGTGCCTCAACTAGAATGGGAGGTCTCTCTTCTTGCTGCTCGGGCAAGTCCTAGGAGGTTTTGGAATCTCAAGATAACTATCAGAGCTTATTTCAAAATTAGAGTTGAATTCACAACCCCTTTGCTGGATAATACTTTGTACCACTTATTCATTTACTAATGTTTCCATGAATGTGATCATTCTTATGAGAAGTCAATCACATCTCAAAAGTGGAAGGCGGAAATCCTTGATTTACCAAGAATAGCTTGGATGTTGTATGGGCTGAATAGGCTCTCCCAAAAACTGTCATAAATAGGGCAACCATTAAAACTCATTCATTTGAAGGGGTTTCTTGAAATCTAATCACTTCCTTGTGTAGACAATGCTCTCAAAACAATAGGGCATTGGTTGAGATTGTAATGAGAGACTTTCCCATGAGTTTGTATACATTTTTGAGTCAAGTTTGAGGGCTAGAAATTACTGTTTTAATGCAGGGCTGAAGTACATTTGTGGTTCTATTGATGCATTTTTATCATCCTTTGGACTCTATGTCAGTTGTAATGAGTTCTATCTCTCTATACCTTGTATCTTGAAGTCTCAATACATGTATCTTCATGAAATGGAGGGAATTAGAGCTTGAATTTGTTGTAGGAAATGGAACAAAATCTGATATAGACCTATGCATAAACCTCATGGTTATTGATGTAATCGGATCCAAGTTTATTATGGTAAACTTGTATGACACAGCTATGTAAGATATTGGTTACTCTCTATCTCATCTACTCTCTCCATAACCTGAGAATCCATCAAACCCCAATATTTTTCCTCTCTCCCCTTTGCATCTCTCACTCCTCTTCTACTCTAAACCTCGATGGTAGACCTTCGACCCCGAACACGACGACAACGATAAATTTTTAGATGAATATGAAAAGAAGGTGCCTATATCGAGATCTTAGGGCAACTTATGCATATAAGATATTCTTTCCTTTGTCTTTACCTGTAGTGCTACTAGATGCACCTGAAGATGTAGAGGTACTCCTTAGTCTCCCAGACCAAGGACTACCAGATGACGTCTCTGGTCCACTAAGAGTTCGTGATTCTTGCTTTTCAGCCTACACATGAGTGTCATGATCATCATCATCATCCAATGTATCACTACTAGATGCATACCAACTACTCATTTCATCAAAGATGACATCCCTGCTCACTCTGAACTTACATGTGACAGGGTTATAACAACGATACCCTTTCTGCTCTAAAGAGTATCCAATAAAGACACACTTTTCAGCCTTTGGATCTAGTTTCTTACGCAACTCATCTGGCACATGAACATACGCAATGCAGCCAAACACTTTCAAGTGTGAGACATCAGGCTTCTTACCTATAAAACATTCTTCGGGGGTCATACCATGAACTGCAGCTGTGGCAGTTTTGTTCATAATATAAACAGCAGTATGAACAGTCTCAGACCAAAAATGCTTAGGCATATTCTTTTCAGCCATCAAGGCACGTGCAACTTCTGCAATATGCCTGTTTTTTCTTTCTGCAATCCCATTTTGCTGTGGGGTATACCTGCATGTGAACTATCTCTTTATCCCATGAGATCTCAGAAAATCACTGAACTCATTCGAGAGGTACTCTCCCCCTCCATCTAACCTCAAGCACTTTACTTTCAAGCCTGTTTCTCTTTCAACTGCAGCCTTGAAAGTTCTAAAGTGCTCAAACTTTTCACTCTTTTCCTTCATAAAATATACCCACAGCTTTCTAGAACAATTATCAATGAATGTGACAAATTATGAACTGCCTCCAAGAGATACATTTTGTGTAGGCCTCCAAATGTCTGTATGCACAACATCAAGGATATTTCTGCTTACATCTCTGTCATGTGAAAAGGGTTGTCTTGTTTGCTTACCAAACAGACATGCTTCGCATACCTTATCAAATTCTGCAATTCTAAATGTAGGCAAACCTGTAACCAACCCTTTGGACTACATTAATTTCAGCCTTTATACATTTGCATGTCCAATGTGTTTGTGCCAAATTTCAATATCTGCAACAACACATTTTCCTTTAGCATACATAGCAGCATTCATAGTAGGAATTCTAGCATCCAGAGTAAACATACGTCCAACTCTACTTCCCTTTGCTACCAACCTGCACTTGTCACATTGAAGTCTTCTACAAAGCAGCCCTTTGCATTAAATCTGACTTGCAGCCCTTGCTCTACCATTTGACCGATTGACACCAAGTTCTTTGTAATAGATGGCACATGTAATACATCTGAAAGACTCTTTGTCTTACCATCATGCAAGGACAAGGAAACTTTTCCAATGTGTGAAATTGGGTGGCATGAATCATCACCCGTCTGCACATATCCTGCATTTTACAAATCTTGTATCTCTCCAAACCATTCTGCATGGCTGGTCATATGATTGGATGCACCTGAATCAACATACCAAACATCATCATGTGTTCCCTTTCCTGTAACAGCATTTAGCATATGCTGCATAACAAACAGACATTCATTTTTTTCTTCATTCTGTCGTGAAGACGATGCATAGTGTCCTTGCTGCAACTTACCACTGCGAATATAATCTTTCTTAGCATAACATTGGGCTGCAATATGACTTGTTTTGCCACAGTAGTGACACACAATACCAGAGTTGTTAGAGCCTCTGTTCTACCATCCACCTCTTCCTCTAAAGCTCCCCCTGCCTCCAAAGTTACCACAACCTCCTGAAACCTGCATATCGCCAAATTGCTGATTCAATCTGTTTTGCTGGTTGTCCCTGCCACGTCCTGTACCACGACCTCTTGAAGAGGACCTACCACGTTCCCTTCCTGAACTAGAGTAGAAAACTTGGACCTGTTCACCACTTCTTTCAGATGTCTCACTCTGCATGTTGATCTCTTCAGTTATCATAAGGGAGACCAACTCATCGAAATCTGAAAATGGCTTTCGGACATATACGGAAGTTACAAAAGAATTCCAAGCCTTTTCATTGTTAAATCCACCCAAGGTAGACGACACCAAATCATCATCATCGAGCATTGCATCAATTGCTGCCAATGCATCTGCAATGCTCCTTACCTTCAGTGCATACTCATTGATAGACATCTTTCCTTTCTTCAATGTATTCAACTCTTGCTTGAGTTGAATCTTTCGTGCCTTTGTATTTACGGAAAACATACTTTCATGTATGGTCCAAGCTGCATATGAATTCTCTGCATTTCTAATATGTCCCAGCATATTATTGTCAATTACTGCAGACAGCCAATACATGACCTTCTTGTCTTTTGCATTCCATTCCTTCCGTGCCTTTTTCTCTTCTGCAGTTGGAGGATCACTCACCTTCGGCTCCTTTTTTTCACCTGAAACAAACTCGTAGAGGCATTTTCCAATAAGGAAGTTCGTGACATGGAACTTCCATGATGGGTAGTTGTTCTTGTCAAGCTTCTCAATGATGGGGCTTCCAATGTTCTCTGCCATTATCACAAAACTAATACCAAACAACAAGCAAATCTTCTGCCACCTTCGACCTGTAGTGCACAGCAACACACCAGACAGTCTTTTTCACTGTCTGCTCAACAATACATGTAATCTGCAACCGGTTTGCAAATAAACCTTATGTTTGCTTCCTACAAACACCTCAAGAATTACAGATTCGCAATCTGTAACCTGCGCACCCACTTTCGGTCAAAACAGCCGAAATCACAGTGTACCCTGAAACTGCTGTCCGCAACCTTGCAGCTTTAAAACGGGGCCTGAAACGGCCTCAGATGCCCAAAATAACTGCTCAAGATACTGTGCCGAACACACACAGAATGCACAAGGAGAAGCTCACTCAAGAGACAAGAAGAGAGATGGAGGCCAAAAGGTTTTCTTGCTAGTTTCTTCTTCTTCTTTCACACTCTTTACAATGTACACAAAGTATACATAAGATATAACATAAAGGAAAGTGGGCTACTAAGTCAAACAATGCATAACCGACTACACTAGTCGACTGGCGCTATAACTATGCGAGCTGTAAATAGGTGTAACAACCTGAATATAATAAGTAATGAGTCAGTGGCCATGTGAGAGTCATAATGACCACCGACGTGCTAAGTGTAGACATGTGGGCCCATCTAACTAGGCGGTCCATCATCAATGTCCGCATGTGTTGAGCTTGTCATCTCAACAATTGGGAGTGAAATGACATGGCTAAACAAGAGAGCCCATCAAAGGACCTGCCAAGGTTAAGAAAGTCAACTTGGTTGGTGAAGTTAAAAAATCCCGGCAAGTAGTCATAGCAGACAACTTGATCAAAGAGGAGGAGGATAACCTCGTTAATCTCTTAAAGGAATTCTCCGATGTGTTCACATGGTCCATAGAGGAGCTAAAATGTATCCATCCAAGCATAGTAATCCACAATATCCCTATGGTCCCTGATGCAACACCAGTTAAACAAAGGCCTTACACCATGAAACCAAAGCATGCTCAGCTGTGAAAGAAGAGATTGATAAAATTTTGGGTGCATGATTCATTTATGAAATTGAGCACACAAACTCGGTATCACCCATTATAATTGTACTAAAAAAGAATGGTAAGAATAGAGTGTGTGTAAACTACAAAAAGTCGATGCAACTAGTAAAAGAGACAACTATCCATTGCCACATACACCAAGCACATGCTTGAGAGAGTGGCAAGGAAGGAGGCATACAACTTCTTGGATGGGTTTTTAGGCTATAATCAAGTGCAAGTCTACCCAGATGACAGGCACAAAATAGCATTTGCCACTAAATGGGGGGTGTTTGCTTATATAGTCATGCCATTTTGGTTGACCAATGCCCTTGCCACCTTTGAATGTCTCATGTGTGCAATCTTCAAAGACATGCCCAAAAAATGGTTAGAAGTATTCGTCATTGATGACCTTATGTTCATACCAACTGGGAAAAACACTCGGAGAAACTTTACATAGTCTTTGAATGGTGTAGACAATTTGGTCTCTCGTTGAACCCCTTGAAGTGTCAATTTTGGATAAAACATGGTTGTATCTTAGAGGACGTGGTGTTGAGAAATGGAATTGCTATGGAGTTCTCAAAAGTAAAGGTGATTGTTGATCTTCCACCTCCCAAACAACTTGTCATGACCTAAAATGGGCCCACACTGGCTCTATGGCATTAGTTGGGCCTCTACTACTCACCTCAAACCACCCCACACGGCCTTGTGGCCAGGAGCGTCTAAGGGATATGCTCCTCTAAGCCCTAATCTAGCAATTTTGCATTTGTATGATTTGTAGTCCAATGGATATCCTTCTCCACACTCCTCGGAGGGAGTCCCCAAACATATCAGTGTTATACACTATGTAAGCACATACAAAGGGAGTACCCCTTGGCTAATTATTGCGGCTCCACTATGGCTCTCCTACACCTTGGGGATTGGTCCCAAGATGTGCCAATAATACATGAAACACATTCAAAACAAGCTCCACTCTTTTGATTGAATTGATCCAGGGGATAATAAATAGACCTCACTGAGTATACCCCAAGGAACCGAATCTCTAAACCTACAGCTTAGGGTACCTCACACACTCAACATAGGTCATCGCTCATACAAACAATTGCTATGTATCCAAGATGATACCATATGTTGTATGCAATGCAATTGTGTATGACTACCATGCTTAAACAAGTTTATTCATTAACAATCAGCATTGTGAAAGTGCAAAAATAGTTCTTTTCATGCTTTTCTTCTAAATCACAATTGTTGTATTGCTGAGGGCTAGTACCGAGCATTCTCGTGCTACTAGACCCTTATAATTTTAGATAACAACGTAACCTAGATGCCATGCATCATAAAACATTAGAATTCAACGTAATTTAAGCACTCAACAACCCCTTTCTCCCTATTGTTTAAAGTTATGCATTCGTTGGTAGGTTTAAGGCACGCTTTTTAATGTATTTTTCTTTTACGAAAGTAATAAAAACCCTCTTTAACATAGTGATATGACTGAACTGAGGCTAAACGTCATGCTTCGGCTCTACCATACATTCACAAATATAATTTTTTAATTTTTTTTCGGATGCAAAGAACCTAAAATTTTCTACTTTTTCTTATTTTTGCTATTTATTTATAGATAATTACTGCTATTTACTGATTTACTAGTTTAAATTGATTGATCTTACTGAGAATAATTTTCTTATCACGGGTTTTGCGTGTTTAGCATAAAGTTATTATATGACTAATTTTTCTTGATTACTTCAACATTGCTGATAAATCAGAGTAGATAATCAACAATTGTTACACTTTTCCTTTCTTTTTTTTTCTTATTAAGGGGTTAGAACCCCTTTTTACACATATTTGTATTTTTTTATCTTTCAAGTATATTCTGATTTTTCTATTCTTTATACTTTGGTAGGCTTCTCTAACTGCCTCACACTAGTAGGGACTCCTAGAACAACTACCTAGTAGGGCAATGGAACAGGATCACTAGGATTGCCTTCTAAAATAAGTCTTCAATGCCTGACAATATCATGATAAGAGAGGTAGACAACGACTTAAACCTTCCACAGATACACCTAACCTAACCCTAGGACTTCATGCCTTGATTGCCGGTCCCCCACAAGCGAAAATAAAAATAACCCTCACATATGCATATAACACAATCAGCTTCAGGGAAAAAACTCAAAAAGGCGACGACGCCACTTGGAATGGTCACAAGAAGCTTCTGCGCAACAAAAGTTCTCTCTAAGCACTTTGTCAAATCTATCTGATGTAGTCACTAAAATAAAAAACCATTAAACGTACTCACACCAAATAGACACATGGCCCTCTTGGTCTAACAAAATATAAATCATTTTGCCCTAACCAAATATGGTCTACTTGACATGTAAATTGCATTGCATTAGACTAACCAAGCTACACCAAAGTGACATAAGGTGTGAGGAAATGGGTGCTTGATTGATGGTATTCATAGCTTCGTTTGTAAACCTTGTACTCTCAATTTCATTTGTAGTAATTGCGTCTGCAGTGTTGTTGGTGACTCGTGCCTTTGCAACCTTCATATCTTTCTTCTTCAGAGCCATGGTCTTTAATTGTGAGACCACAAAAAAGGAAAATTTGGCGAAGGATCTTGGGGGTAATTAGATTGACGGAATTTTGATTGAACTGGGGGGGAGGGAAGCGATCACTAAGAATTTTGAGAAATCGAGAAGAGTCTTGATTCCACAGGGGGGAATAGGATAGAAGGGATGGAGGAATTCAATTCTAGAGCTAGTGGAGTATCCTCCTTGTCTTCTTGACAAGAAATTATTGTTCTCACTCTTCTCTTGATCCACGCCCTCTTGCTCTATACTCCGGAGAAGGGCCGCTCCCCTCTTAATCCGACTACTCTCAATGGCTCTCCATGCCTCTTCTTTATAGCTAAATTAGAGAAGAAGGGTTGTGGCTAAGAAGAAGAGTACTTTATGGAGGGGATCTTGGCAAAAACCTTGACACCTGGTTAGAATTCTTCTAGATCACTTCTTCTTCTTCTCCCTATTCGAAGTGTTGTTTGTTGCATGTAAACTGTGATCACGACATGTGTGATTTCACCAATCCTTCTTTTTGCATTAAATCTCCAAAATTCACTAAAAAAATCGCTTGTTTTTTTTACATGACACCATGTTCTAGAAACTTCCATATCTTTTTAGGATATTTACAATAAATAATATCCAAAATATTGAAAATATGGTAGTTTTGTTCAAAAATCTAGTATTTTTAGACTTTACCTCTCCCTCTTCCTAACACCATCATTGGCACTGGTTAATAGTCCATGAGAATTGGATTTCTCTCTTCGTCGTAGGAGATGTAAGGGTTCACATAAGACTCCACATTGTTTGGATCCTCCATGTAGTGGACTATAGCATCGCTCCGGTGTATGGGTTACGTAAGGTCTAGGTGGCCTAGGTATGCCTATGGGATCGATTTTCATCCTAGGGATGACTAGATTTGCATCATTAGGTGTCAGAAGGGCCAACAAGGCTCCTCTCCCAAAGAAATTCGAAGGCCTATTTCCTAGGTAAGGCCCTACAGTCGTCTTGTAAGCTATCATATAGGCCCATAGCGCTGCCATGAGCTTATTGTCCCAATCACTGCGCAATGTGGAGAATACCTTAGTCAAGACATTTATAGGATCTTATTCATAGATTCTACCTGACCATTAGCTTTGTTGAAAGAGGGGAGAGAGAGACAGGGATTGAGCTAACAGAGAACCATCAGGTTCTTCTTCTTCTCTTTCATTATTCAACACTAGAGTAATACCCACACTACAAAGAGTAACCTAGTGTAAGTGTAACTAGACTGACTAACTCACTGACTAACTCTAGTCAGGTCACCGACTAGCTAAACCGACTTATTCAATGTAGTCACATGCAGATAGCTGCACACTAGCTGTCACAGATGTCGGTCATACATAAAGATAGACAGACAGGAGAGCTTGACTTCTAACACTCCCCCTCAAGCTCAAGACAACATCTGCACACCAAGTAGCTATCTAAAACCACAAAACTTATCTTTACCCAGAGACTTGGTAAAGATATCTACAACTTGCTCATCAGTCCTCACATGCATGAGATCAACCTTTCCTGCAAGAACCATCTCTCGAATGAAGTGGTAGTGTACCTCTATGTGTTTTGTCCTGGCATGGTAAACTGGATTCATGGCCAGGAGTACACTATTGAGATTGTCGCATAATAGTGTCACTGGAGCATCAACCTGTATATCCAAGTCAGCCATAAGCTTGACCAGCCATGCAATCTCACATGCTGCCAATGTAGCTCCCCTGTACTCAGCCTCAGTACTGGATAAAGCAATTGTAGGCTGCTTCTTGCTGCTCCAGCTGATCATGCCGCTACCAAAGCCAAAAGCATAACCACTCGTAGACCGTTTGTCATGCATCTAACTGCATCCAAGTGCGGCTTCCTCGGCTTCTGCATAAACTAGCTTATCAGCCCTATAGCATAGCTCAAGTCAGGCCTAGTGATGGCTAAGTAAATCAGACTGCCAACCATCTACATGTACATAGTCACATCTTCAACTTCAGCCCCAGTGTTCATGTCTAGCTTTACATTCTGATCCAGAGGTGTATCCAGTGGTTTGCATTCAGCCATGCCATACTTCTTAAGCATTTCCATGGCATAGTGCTTCTACATCAGCCATAAACCATTTTCAGCTGGTACAACCTCAATACCCAAGAAATACTTCAGATCTCCTAGATCTTTCATGTCAAATTCAGATTTTAGCATCTTCATTGCATGCTGAATTTCCATGTCATCATCTTCAGTAATTATCAGGTCATCAACATATATGACCAGCACTACCAAGCCACTGTCAGTTTTCTTTGTGAACAGGCTATGATCAGCCCTGCCAACAACAAATCCAAGGCTCTGCAAGTAGCTGCTGATCCTAGCATGCCATGCTCTCAGAGCTTGCTTCATCCCATACAGTGCCTTTTTCAGCCTGCACACATAATGCTGAAAATCAGGGTGCTCATACCCTTCCGGCTGAACCATATATACATCCTCTGCTAAATCACCATTGAGGAATGCATTCTTGACATCCATCTGCTGCAATTTCTAGCCTTTTGCAGCAGCCAAGGCAATTACTGTACGTATGGTTGCCAAACCGGGCTGAATGTTTCATCATAATCCAATCCATACTGTTGAGCATATCCTTTAGCAACCAGCCTGGTTTTGTATCTTTCCACACTGCCATCAGACTTACATTTGATTTTATAGACCCATTTGCAGGCAATGGTTTTTTTCCCATCAGGCAGTGCCATCAGATCCCAAGTCTGATTTTCAGCCAAGGCATTCATCTCTTCGTCCATAGCATTACACCAATTTTCATCCTTTACTGCTTCAGCATAAGTACCTGGTTCTTTGATCTCCATCACTTTTGCAAAGTAAGCATAGTGCTTTGCAGCATAACCAGTGTATGTAAACTTGTCAACAGGTCTCCTGATCCTCTCTGATCTCGTGAGCTGTAGCTCACTCTGAGCTTGCCTCTCATGAGGCGGCACATAACGGCTCTACCTAACACCTGGCGTCATAACAGACGGAATCCCCAGTTCGCTGTCTAAGCTGTCATTGCTCGATGACTCATAGCCGGCTGTGAGTGGTCCTATCACATCCTCAAAAACCTTTTCTTTTCCTTTTCCCTTGTCATTTATCCCCCTCACTGACATGTCCGTGTCAGTGGACATAGAATTACGGTTTCGTAAGCGTCCTGACCAAGGACTCACTGCGGAAGATACATTTGCTGTCTGACCACTCATAGAAGTACTCTCTGCAGGAGTATTTTCAGCATGATTCATACTAGGTGCTCCATCAGTAGGCACCACAACTGGATTCCCATACGACGATGCTAACTCATCAAAGACTACATCTCTGCTGATGAGTGTCTCATGCGTAGAAGGTACATAACACTTGTATGCTTTCCGTTCCTGTGCATATCCCAAAAATACACTCTTCACTGCCTTAGGATCCAATTTCTTCCTCTTCTCATCTGGTATATGCACATGCGCAATACATCCAAAGACTTTCAAGTGCATGATGTCAGGTCTATGACCATACAGTTTCTCATAAGGGGTGACTGCATGTATTCCTGCTGTAGGAGTGCGATTCAGTACATAAACTGTAGTCATTACTGCTTCAGCCCAATAGGCATTAGGCAAACACTTCTCATTTAGCATAGCTCTTGCTGACTCCATTAAGACTCTGTTCTTCCTTTCTGCAACACCGTTCTGCTGCGGTGTATAGCTACATGTGAGCTGCCTTCTGATCCCATACTTGACAAGATATCTATCAAATTCTTTGGATACATATTCACCTCCTCCATCTGATCTCAAGCATGATATGTAGCAGCCAAGTTCATTTTCAACATGTTTTTTAAAGTCTCTAAAGACTTCAAACACCTCATCTTTATGCTTCAAAATGTACAGCCAAGTGGACCTGTTGAAATCATCAATAAATGAGACATAGTACCATGCACCTCCAAAAGACGCATTATGCGACTGTCCCTAGACATCAGAGTGCACCAACTGCAAAGGCCTAGTGTTGTTTTGTACATGTCTCATGAAAGCAAATCATGCCTGCTTCCCAAACTGACATGCAGGACACACATGCCCAAAGTCATTATACTTGAATTTCGATAACCCAAGTACGACTGCCTTCTGTTGCATGGATTTCAGCTTCTGTACATTTACATGTCCAATTCTCTTGTGCCAAATCTCTACATCTCTGATGGCACTCTCATCATGAGAAAACATAGCTACTTTAAGTTCAGGAATGGTCGCTTCCAAAGTAAACATCTTGCCATCCCTTCTGCCCTTGGCAATTAGCTTGCAGCCATTTCCATACTCCTCAATGAAACATCCATCCTTGTTAAACCTCACTTGCAGATTCTGTTCTGCCATTTGACCCACAGACAACAAATTCTTCGTTATGGTCGGTACATGTAAGACATCATGTAGGCCTTTCTTCTTGCCTTCAGGCATCATTAATGGAACAATCCCTTTATGCTTTATGTCATGTTGGGTGTCATCCCCAGTACATACATGACCATGTGTACCTGCAACCATCTCATCAAACCACTCTCCATGCGGAGTCATGTGGTTTGACGCACCAGAGTCAATGTACCACCTGTCATCTTTGTTCTACCTTGACGCAGACTTGGACACATGCTGCATGGCAAAGAGTCTATCAACCTGATCATCCTGACCACCACTAGAGGATGCATAATGCCCATGCTGTTTCCCTTTTGCCTTCATGTCATTCTGCTTTTTGTAACATTCCTTCGCTATGTGCCCATACCTGCCACTCTTTGTCCCTGTTGGACTGATCAGAAGACTGCCAAGATCCAGATCCACCTCCTCTTCCTCGAGGTGATCTCTCCTTGCCTCTAAGACCACCAGATCCTCGCTGGCCCTGTGTATTGGCACCATGCCAATTTCCCTGCTGCTGCTGCTATCCATAGGCATTACGAGTGTTGCCACGACCTCGATATGAACCACGGCCTCTGCCTCCTCTGCCACGCTGGCTAGAGTATGACACAGTGTCTCTGCTCTGAGAGGCACTGGAACCTGTATTTAGGCCAAGTTTGACCTCCTCATGCAGCAACAATGCAACCAGTACTTCCCAGTCAGGGGGATCTGCTCTAACTGAGATGGAAGTGTCAAATGCTTTGTATTCTTTCCCTAAACCATTCAATGCAACATCAATCATATCATCTTCTGATACCCTTGAACCAATGGTAGCTAACTGATCAGCTATGGTCTTGATCTCCGTGGTATACACCTGGATGCTCCTACCATTTCTAGACATATTATTGAACTGCTGTTTCAACTGGATCTTCCGTGCATGTGTCATGGTTCCATAATTTCTCATCAGTATATCCCAAGCATCCTTCGGAGACTCACAGCCAGTGATTTGAATAGCCATAGCATCGGACATACATAGTGAAAACCAATGTAGTACCTTACATGCTCTTTCAGTCCATAACCTGTGAGCTCTCTTCTGTTCATTTGTTGCATTTGCTTCAAGCAATTCAGGAGCTGCTTCATCTCCTGTGCATAAGTCCCAATATCCTCTGCCAACCAGAAAATTTTTCATTCTGAATTTCCATAATGCAAAGTTTTTGTTGTCTAGCTTTTCTCCAACTATTTGCGTGATATTATCAGTCCCATGTGCATTAGCCATGATGCAACAGACTGTATGACAAATGCTTGACTCCCTGCAAGTCAATAAGTCCGACTGACTAAGTTCAATCCACTACAGTTGATGACAGTTTTTTGCAATTAATTGCAGTAAAAAACCAGTAAATTTCAGCCCAGTATCAGCCCAAAATAGTCCACAATCAAGTGATCCAGCTCGTAGAAATAACTGTCAATACATATGTCCTGTACTTGCTTCAGATTGAACTCCTACAAATCCACTGCCAGGGTCCAAAAACATGCAGTCTAAACCTGTAAATTATGATTAACAGCAGGATTTTCAATGCCAAAAACAACATGCACACATATCATATATGTCCCAAGTCTTCTCAAATGACTGCAAGTACATATATCACTCCAGGCATGAGCATAGAAGCACGAAACAGTGCATAATCAGCAAGTACAAGTGTCAACAATTTTGTTTGCAGGTTGCAGTCAACCAAAAAACAGCATAACTAGCTTCAAACCACTTCAAAGTGTCTTCAAACCAAACCATACATTTTCTCCAGTATGACCAGGTCAATGCATGACTATGTAGTGACCATAGAGTGTCTGTCTCTAATGAGCAAAGTCATACATTACTTCTGCAATTTGTATTCAGCCAAGAAAACAAGATTGCATTTGCTTCAGCTCCAAAAATTTCAGCATTCAGTAGCACTTAATGCTTTTCTCAACCCATGAACATTCTGACATACATATGTCAGTACATACATCTCATAGATGTCACCAAATGTCACACTATGCTTCAGTAAAGAACAAATGCTTGCTGTCCATGTTAAATGACAGTTTTCAGCTTGTCTGAAATGCTCCACATCTGAGTATTTCAGTTACCAAAATGAGCTTGCAGTGGATCACAACACGTACATATGACCTCCAGCATATACCTATGCTCCAAGAGTGCTTCTGGGCTTGTCAAAGAGCTTCCAAAGCTCTTCAATGTGTTGCATATACCATGTATGCTGTGTATACAACAGTGCAGGCCTTTTTTTTCAGATCTGCCCACTCTGATCTCAGCTCATGTCAGAGCTCAAAGTCAAGCATTTGCTTCTTGCAATCTCAAAGCACTTCATAAATGACATAACCAAGCATTTGATGACCAAAGACACTAGCATTTGATGAAGTGCAGCCCAACAAATGATGACAGCAAACATGCACAGTTCACGCTACTTGCAAACCTAGATTTCAGCATGCTTCTGAAGATGATGATGATGGTAGTGAGTGATACACACTCTGATGTGGTCTTCTTGGCCTCCTCAAGGCTCCCAACAAGGCATAAGCACTGATCTTCACCTTGGAGTATGCAATGAACAAATGCTCACCTGCAGCCCACAATGGCAGCTTGTTTAATGCAGGGAAAAACCTAAGTCAGGTCCTCTTCACTTCCTCTAGCTTCACGGAGTCAACCAAGTCCCGCTCTGATACCATGTTGAAAGAGGGGAGAGAGAGACAGGGATTGAGCTAACAGAGAACCATCAAGTTCTTCTTCTGCTCTTTCATTATTCAACACTAGAGTAATACCCACACTACAAAGAGTAACCTAGTGTAAGTGTAACTAGACTGACTAACTCACTGACTAACTCTAGTCAGGTCACCGACTAGCTAAACCGACTTATTCAATGTAGTCATATGCAGACAGCTGCACACTAGCTGTCACAGATGTCAGTCATACATAAAGACGGACAGACGGGAGAGCTTGACTTCTAACAAGCTTGAGGGTAATATGGTGAGGATTTCCTATGGATGATCAAGAAGGTGGATAGAAAATTGGCAATCACTTCATTAATGAAGTGTGTACCTTGATCACTAACTAATTCGATGGGGCAATCAAATCGTGAGATCACCTGCTCCCAAAGGAACTTAGCCATGGTTCTAGTGTCATTCTTTCTAGTGGCTTGAGCTTAAGCCCATTTCGTGAGATAGTTTGTTGCTACAATTATGTATTGTTCCTATGAGTACCGTGTTGATGTGTTGCGGGACTGATCAGCCCAACGAAGTCAGTTCTCCACTTTTCAAATGTTTGTCATGCTATCAGTGGGGTCAATTCCATTTTGTCCTTCAAAATGGGGGACTTTGGTTCTCTAACACTCATCACAATACAAACTTAGCTGCATCATCGTGGAATAGGGTGGGCCACCACAACTAAAACTGTAGCACCTTGCATGCCGTAGTGTCTTCGTTGAAGTGTCCGCCAGTAATTTCACCTTGTGCTTCAGCAAGTACATCATGTAGCTTGTGCTCACACATGCATCTTCGTAATAACCCATCCTGTCCTAGCTTATAGAGCTGACTGACTATCAACCGATAGGGTTAGACCTTGAGGATAAGATGCTTTAGCCTAGCCTTGTCTATGGGTCTCTTAGGTAATCCATGCTCTAGGATTTGGACTATGTCATCTATTCAATACAATGATAGATTGGCCCTGAACAGGTCTCTCTCACTAGATACTCCAAAAAGGTGTGTATTTGGTAGGTTGTCTACGATGCCCTATTTAGAAACTTCTCTTGTGGGTATGTGAGACACATGGTATACCATGTAGTGCTACTTACCCTTGCACATAACCATGGAGAAGTCAAACTCTAGTAGCAAAAGTAACCACCTAGCTATGTGTCCTGTAATGCACAGTTTGTTGACTAAATAAAGCAAAGTAGATGGTCAACGAAGAAGGTGAAGGGCATAGCCAAAAGATAATAACAGAACTACTTCGCAATGAACAGCAAAGCTAGGACTTCTCTCTTCTTCGTGAAGTAGTTCATCTTCATATCTATGATTTGTCTGCTAGCAAAGCTCATAGGATAATCAAGATTATGCTCACTAGGTTGGCACAAAACAAATTCCATAGCAAAGTTTGGTGTATCAATGTGCACGTGGAATTTTATGTTCCAATCTGGGGCTCGTAGGATTGGTGTGGTTGTAAGAGCCTTCTTCAGTTTCTCGTAAGTCCGTTGACATTCCTTGGTCCACTCAAATATGATCAACAATTTGTAAAGGGGTTTAGCAATCAATGCATAGTTCAAAATGAATCATCGATAGTACCCTATGTGTCTTAGGAAGCATTGAACTCCCTTATAGTACATGGGTGATGTAAATTGACAATGACCTTGACTTTGGAGAAATTGGTGGCAATATCATTCTTAGACACCATGTGCCCCCCTAGGATACACCCATGTTTTACCTAGAATTGGCACTTCAAGGGATTCAAGGAAAGTTTTTTCAACCTACACCACTCAAAGACTCCACGAAGTTTATCTAGGCATTTCCCCCAACTAGAGTGGACACATAGATTGTCAACAAATACCTCCAATTCTTGCCTAAGCATGTCTTTGAAGATGGTGCACATGAGGCACTGAAAAGTAGCCAGTGTGTTAGTTAGCCCAAGTGGCATGACTATGTAGGTGAACATGCCCATTCGGTCACGAATACTATCTTAAGTATGTCATCAAGGTGCACTTGCACTTAGTTGTAGCTTGAGAAGTCATCCACAAAATTATAGGCTTCCTTTCCCGCTACTCTTTCAAGCATGTGCTATGTGTAGGGTAGTTGTCCCTCTCTTTGTTGTAGCATTGACCTTTTTGTAATTCACACACACTTGAATCTTCTCATTCTTTTTCAAGACAATCACTATAGGTGGCACCTAGTTTGTGTGCTCAATCTTGTAGATGAATCCGTCCTTCAATAGCTTATCTATCTCCTCCTTAAGAGTGTGTGTATGCTTCATATTCATTGGGTAGGGTTGCTACTTGATTGGTGTTGCATCAAGAGTCATGGGAATGTTATAAGTCATAATCCTCGGATCTACTCCTTTTAGTTTGAAGCAAATACATTTATGTATTCTTGTAGGAGAGGGAGAGTGACGAGATTAGCCTCCTCTTTTTTAGTTAGCTCCTTGGCTATGAATACGAGTTAAGACTTTTCACCTTCCCCTACCAAGTTGGCTTCCTTGGCCTTGGTGGGCCCCTCTATTGGTTCGCTTGCCTATCCTTGCCTCTTAGCTCCTAGCAAGATCACTACTCTATCATATCTTTTGAAATTTGTGAAGCATTTTGGTAGATCTTAGGGCTTCCTTTGCTCTTCAACTTCTGACACCTCTGACTACTTCCTCTTTTCCTCTCTCAAACGCCTGCGCCTTAGGTGGAATGGTAGGTCCCCTTTGGTGCATTTAGTCTTAGGTGGATGGAGTATCTCTAGATCACTTTCAGAGCTCACTTATGATTTGGATTCAAACTCACAACCCTCATTAGAATGAGTTTCCCCCTATGGTTGCAGCTCTAAGGCCGATTCAGTTCTAAAGAGTGGTGTGGCACTTGGTTAAACTAATCCAACTTGCTCATAGTCCATTACATGTAGGTGATTCAACCAAGTACGGTTGCACTCTATCCTAAGAACTCCTCTTTCAATCCTAAGGACATTGGCTATCCTTGGCTTGGATTCTACTTGTATCTGTTCAATCACTCAGTCATCTATACGATACTCTATCGTATCGGCCTCCTCCTCGCTTTCCTCATTCATAGAGTAGCAGCCTTTGTACTCAATCGCCTGAATCATCATATTTTGACTGCTCCTCATCTCTTATGCCTCCGCTCTCAACCTTCCTCTTGTTTGTGGTTAGTGCCCAATTGTACAATAGGTTCAAGTCATGCATTTTGGTCCATTGCCACTTCGGCTCATCCATGAGGTTCTTGAGAGGCTTTAAATTGGCAGCTGTGTTACTCGCAAGCTAACTTGACAGGTACTCAAGGATTTTGTGATGTTCTAATTTGTTGGCTAGGACACAATAGGAGATTGGTGTTGGTTGACTCATGGAACTCCTTGCCATCATACACAAGGGTAATGTTGGCAGGTTAGAAGTGAGGGAAATCTTAGGTTTGCTAGTTGCGTCTACAACTTGCCTAAATACCCTCATCCTCCGAGAATAGGAGATCAATGGTTGCCAATATCTAGTCTCATTCATCCTCAGGGCAAGAAATATACTTTGTTAGATATCCATAATAACTTGTAGGCCTTGAGTCACTCTTTAGCAAGGTAGAGATGGCATCTAAGTCCATTGGTGAGGTTTTCCATGTGTCCATGTCTAGTGAACTACTTCTGATCTATTACCCAAGAATATCAGCCCATTACCCCAGTCCTCTATTACTTTGGCATTTCTCATGCAAGGTAGCAAGATATCATAATCCACTCCCTTCATAACTATGAAGTTCACAGAGAATTGAATTCCCACTATCTTTAGTGGCCAATCCTTTAGGACCTCCATCTCATTCGCTAGAGTGACATTGAACTTTGTGGTCTCTACTAGTGGGTTTCCCCAAGCTTGCAAGACTACGTGATTAAGTATACTAACCCCTACTCTCGTGTTTACTCTCCCCTTTCATGTAGTATCTCCTTGTTGGAAAATGGCAGCCAGCTATGGAGAGAGAGAGGAGAGACAATGACATCAAGAGAGTGAGTTGAAGTAAAAAGAGAAGAGTGTACTTGCTAGAATGAAAGATAGAGTGAAAGTACAACTTATGTTTAGGTCAAGGGTTGACCTAACCATCCTTCCACCAACTAACTAGAGTTAGGTTTATTTTACTCTAGAGCCTAGTGTCACTACTTTAAGTTTCTAAGACACTAGGTGTACACACCTTACATTGACACTTTAATAAGTATCCACACCACACAAATTACATTGGGCGCTTCCCATAGAATCAGAAAATTCTAACACCCCCCCTGCAGTGCCAATGTGATGAAGTATAAGGATGATCAATCACCAAATGGTAACAAGTTTAAGGACTTTCGAAAAGCCTCAAACTTCTCACGTGGTAGTGCCTTGGTGAAAATGTTTGCAACATTTTTCTGTGTGGGTACATACATCAAGCTAATCTCTCCTGCATAGCATCTCTCTCTCTGACATAATGGTAATGCACCTCTATGTGTTTTGTCCGAGCATGAAACATGGGATTTTGTGTTACTACAATAGCACTTCGACTATAAAAAAGAATGGGTGTAGGACCCTCCAATGGTAAATGTAGATCAACCAACAATTTGCACAACCATACACATTCCACTATTGCCATGAAGGCTGCCCTGTACTCAGCCTCACAAGACGAGGTAGCCACTGTAGGTTGTTTCTTGCTTAGCCATACAATGCATGAATAGCCTAGAAAGAAACAGTGCCCACTAGTAGACTGCCTAGTGTCTGCATCACTGGCCCAATCTGAATCACTATAAGCCTGTAAGTGCAAGTCTCCCCCCAAGACATAAGAATGCATGTGACTGAGTACCTTGCAAATATTTGAAGATCCACTTAATAGCTTGCCAATGTATGGTCCTTGGGCTATGCATATACCTGCTCACCTGAGATACTACATACTGAATGTCAAGGCATGTGTTGCAAAGATAAATAAGACAGCCAACAACCTGGTTGTAATTGCAACATCAAACATCTCTTCACCATCATGCATAAACACTCGATAGGAGTGCACATAGGTTTGCAATCTTGCATACTAAACCTATGTAATAGCTTATCCACATATTGTGACTATGGCATGATGATATCATGCTGATTTTGGGTGAATTGAATCCCCAAATAATAGTGTAGGTAGCCCATATCTGACATAGCAAATGCATGTTTTAATTCAGCCTTAAAATCTACAAATTTTTCTTCTGTAGGTCTAGTGAGTAGCATGTCATGTACATGATGAATGATAATCTGCAAGTCCCCCCCATTCTTAATGTATAGAGTCGGAGGAGTCTGACTATTTTTGAACCCTTTGCTAGCCAAATAAGCATCAATTTTGGAGTACCATGCACGAGGAGCCTGTTTGAGACCATAAAGAACTTTATGCAACTTGCATACCATGTGCTCTTTCCCTTTAACCACAAACCCTAGAGGTTGTGACCCATAAACATCCTCATGCAAATCCCCATTCAAGAATGTTGTCTTAATATCCAAATGATGTACTTTCCAACCATAATTTGTAGCCACAGCAATCACACATCTCACGTACTCATATGAGATGTAGGAGCAAAAGTTTCTTCATAATCTATGCCCTTCTTTTGTGTATAGCCTTTGCTACCAACCGTGCTTCGTACCTATCAATTGTACCATCAGCCTTGCGTTTCAGTTTAAAAACCCATTTCATGCCAATGGCCTTCTTGCCAAGTGGTAATTCCATAAGATCCCATGTAGAGTTCGTCGCAATAGAGTCTAACTCATCCTGCATGGCCTGCATCCAATGTACATCTTGCTAAGCTTCGTCCAAGGAAGTAGGATCATCATCATCCAATAGTGAGCTCATAAACACATGCTCATCACAAACATCTACTTCTATAAAATGAATCAAATGTGCCCCCCCTACATCATTTGCTGATTTCTTGCAACCCTTCTTGTGTTGAGATATAGGAGCATCCATTTTACTCTCTTGGAGAGTCTATAACAGCCATCTTAGGACTATTTTGGGGCTGCATTTACAGCATCCCTTTCATGTTGTACTGCTTCTTCCACTGCATGTGGCAAACCATCATCGATATCCTATTGTTCAAGAGCATATGGTGCAGCAACAACTTGTTGTATTAAGTCTGTCCTGCCATTTACATCAGGCATAGACTCCAAAGTAAGTGGCAAAAGACCCTCAAAGACATCACCAATGTCATGGATGGTTGGCATTTAAAATTGACCATGTGAAAATGCAGCATTTTCAGCAAATAGGACATCCCTACTAACAAAGACTTTCTTCGTGCGTGGGTCATACAAGCGATAGCCCTTGCTCTCAGAACTGTAGCCAATAAATATGCATTTCACAGCCTTGTCATCAAGCTTCCCATGAAGTTCTTTCGGACCATGTGCATAGGCTATGCAACCAAACACCCAAAAGTGGTCTACTTTGGGTTTCTTGCCATGCCAACCTTCGAACGGTGTGATCGTCTTCAAGGCCTTAGTGGGTGCACGATTCAACACATGATTTGCACACTGAAGGCCTTCTTGCCAAAATTTATGAGGTAGCCCCTTGCTTTTTAGCATACAACGAGTCATCTCCATAAGAGTCTGATTCTTCCTTTTAGCAACACCATTTTGTTGAGGAGTCATTCTAACAATGGCTTGATGGGTAATGCCATGATTAAGCAAATATGTCTCAAAAGCACGAGACATGTACCACCCCTCTATCTGTGCAAAGTGTATGCACTTTTAAGTCAGTTTTAGCTTCAAGCTTTGCAACAAGATGTTTGAAATGCATGAACACATCGGAATTTGCCTTCAGCCCATACACCCATGTATACCAAGAGTAGTCATCAATAAATGTAACAAAGTATTGATGACCTCCAAGTGCAAGTGTCCTCATGGGACCACAATCATCAAAGTGAATAAGCTACATTTTTTGGACAACACACATTGCACCATCCTTTTTGAAGGCAAACCTATGCATCTTGCCCAAAATACATCCCTCACATACATGAGGAGGTGGAGTCTCCACTGGAGGCAGTGCATCTACCATATGACCCCTCTAAAGTGTCATCAAACTCCCAAAACTCATGTGTCCATATCGGGCATGCCATAGCTCCGCATTTTGCATAGCGGGCGAAAGAGTAGTGACTACTAAAGCATCATGAGACTGTTTGTCATATGTATCCAACAAAAATAGACCCTTATGCAAGGTGCCGGACAGCCTAAGTGCATAATCCATCTCTTAGTCTTTAACAATGCATTTGTCATCCTCAAACATGACCTGAAAGCCATGCTTATTAAAAGCAAAGATATACAACAAGTTCTTTGTAATGCCAGGTACAAACAAGACATCTAGAAGCATGAAATCACAACCATCTGTAGTAGTGATAGTGACTGTCCCAATGCCACATACATCATAACTTCACACATGTAACACGCCTTCCTAGCAAGGGATGAATGCAAAGAGGTAAACAAACACTTCTTGGAAGTGATGTGCTTTGATGCCTCATTGTCAAAATACCATGTTTGCTATGTTTTAGCAGCATTAAATGCTGAATTGGCCATTGAATAATCATAACTGCATGTGAGAAATGCATAGTCCTCCTCTACAAAGTTGGTTGAAGTATCATCATCAGTAGATTTGCTTGCTTATGTTTCTTGGTGGACAGCCAAATCGGAGTTCTTTTTCTTCTCTTTGGCCAATCTCTTTTTGCATTCATCGATATAGTGACCGAGCTTCTTGCAATAATGGCATTTTCCCTTCTTTTTAGTCTTTTTTGTGTCTTGGACAACCTTATTTTATGGCTATCCAGCATCACCCTTTTACTTATGTTTTACATATTGCTTGACTTTTCCTTTGCCTTTGAACTTGGAAAGCATAGCCACATCACCTAAACGCAATGCCACATTCTTCCGAGTCTATTCCCCTTGCATTAAGAGGCCTTCCAACTCCACAAATGTAAGGCGCTATTGCCCCCCTCAAAGACAACATCAAAGAGGTGTGGAAACCAAGATATGACTTAGGAAGAGAGTTCAATGTGATGTTTACCAATTCAGCATCCTGAATGACCTCATCAACATTGAGTAGCTACTCACACAGATATTGTATGTGAGTAAGGTACTCTGTCATGCAATCACCTTCATCCATTGTCACATTGGCCAACTCTCTACAGAGATAGGATATACTGGCCTCATTGGTGTTGCAAACGTACGCTCAAGTAGATCCATGCTGATTTTGAGGTCTTACAGGACCAAATGTGCGGAATAATTGCCCTTTTCACTGACAAGGCAATCAAAGAAAGTGCATGTGCATCTTTTGAGTCCCATTTCCTCTGATCCTCGATAGGAGGGAGAGGAGGGGCAGCAGCAGTAGCAACACCAATACCACCACCAACAGCACCAGCATCACCAGCAATCTGTCCTCGAGTGTTACATTGAGGTGTTTGAGAGAGGTGCAAGACCTCCTAGTCACTGCAAATCACCTGTAACATAGTCCTGCAAGTCCTTCGCCACAAGAAGGTTACGAACCATAAAACTCCACATTGGGTAGTTTGAGCCATCAAGTTTGTCCTCCTGAGTGAGGACACCAAGGATGCTGCTTTGATCATTATTCCCTTGACGTGCCATGCTGTCAATGATAGATTGCATCCAAATACTTCAATGCTGAAGTATAGAGTATACTCCTCAAAGTACCAAAATCCCCTAAGGGATTAAGAAACAAGTACCAAACTGTCACTCAAATGCCAAAGTGTGCACAATGCCACCCAAATCAGCACTTAGCCAGTAAATTACCACATTATACTATTGTACCACACTCAGCTCGAAATGTGTGCCAACAAAAGTACAAAATACAACAACTTAATGCTAATTCTTACCAAAATTTATAGAATTTTTCCAAAATTCTCTACCCGATCTGACTGTAACAGCAATTAAGTGCTATTGTACTGCTTGTTGCTTGCCTTTGAGTGCATGTCAAGAAAAAGCTCCAAATTTCTTTCTAAAATTTCAAAGAAATTGAAGAAATTTGTATCTTACATCTGGAATTTCTACAAAAATGTCACCTCGAGATACGTGTTAGCAGTAAATACTAGCTAAAATCTGCCTCGTGATGGTGTCAGATAAAAAAAACTGAAAAGTCCCAAATTTTCTTAAGCTAATGTGGAAGAAATTGCTCAATGTCTATGAGTTTGGTAACAATTTGTGCAAAGGGCCTCCAATCGGGCAAAAGCCCCAAATTTTTAGTAGGAATGTCCAAGAAATTGAGAAATTTCTTCAAATTGATTGTCAATTCAAGTTACAAGAGTAAAATTTAGCAAAAGCCCCAAATTTTTGGGCAACATGAGCTGAGATTCAAGAAGAGATGGCTGAAATAGACTGGAAATTCCAAAAATTTTGAGAAAATCCCAAATCTGAAAATTAGGGTTTATGCACTTTTTAGGGTTTGTAGAAATTGGCGAGCAGGACTGAGAAAATGGTAGGTAGAGTTGAGACGGGTAGAGCTGAAAACAGCATCAGCTCTTCCAAAACAGTAGCTCCTTGGGCTATCTGTAGGGCTACGTGTGTGGGACTGTGCATTGGATTGCCTGCAGGGCTGTGTGCGCAGGCTGCAAACAACAAATTTAGAGCAGATGACTGAGCTGGATAGATCTGGAAAAAATGGAGAGATTTGGAGCTAATGGCTAAATTGGACAGATCTGGAGCAGATGGATAGTAGACAGGAGACGGCTCAGTTATAGCTCCAGCTCCTTCTCCACTCTAGCAGCACCTCACTATAGCTGAAAACTCTTCCTCAAGCTGAGAACTAAGCTGGCAGCAGTAGGACCTTGGGCGGGATGGCACCGGCTGATGGTGGTTGAATGGAATCTGCGCATATAAGTTGTTCTAATACTAAATGTTGGAAAATGGCAGCCAGCTATGGAGAGAGAGAGAGAGAGGAGAGACAATGACAATGAGCTGAAGCAAAAAGAGAAGAGTGTACTTGCTAGAATGAAAGATAGAGTGAAAGTACAACTTATGTTTAGGTCAACCAGCCTTCCACCAACTAACTAGAGTTAAGTTTATTTTACTCTAGAGCCTAGTGTCACTACTTTAAGTTTCTAAGACACTAGGTGTACACACCTTACATTGACACTTTAATAAGTGTCCACACCACACAAATTACATTGGGTGCTGCCCATAGAATTGGCAAATTCTAACACTCCTAAGGAAACTACAAGTAAGACTGTGTGCATCTCAGTGCCCTCCCAAAAGGCATTTACTTATGGGGGACTTAGGCATTAGATTCAGTGTTAGGCTTGGTATGTGTGTCATGGTATCATGGTCTAGAAGATCTTGTAGTTCATGGTCGTTACTGTGTTCTACCCATCTCTCTTCAATTATTGTAAATTGCAGAGTTTTTCCTATGCAATTCTCCCAATGACAACATCACAAGAGTTGTTATTATTGAGGTTAGCAATTTGCCATGCGTCTTTCCCTCCTCAACTTCATGGGCTCCTTGCCAATGCTCATAAATTGGTTGTACAATCATGGTCCCCTCATCATGCCCATGCAGCTGTTCACATGGTAGTGTTGTCTCTCTTGCCCTCAGATATGTGGGAGTGGCTGGTGGGCTCAAGGTTGAGAGTTCATTAATCTTGTTCTCAATGATAGGTTCAACATCTTGAAGGTGAGCTTATGCTTCTTTTATCCACTCCTTGACCTTGTTTGCAGCCCTTAGTTGGAGTCAAAGTATTCTCCAAACTTAGCGCTTCCCTTCTCTCTTGTCTTAGGAGTAGATGCTTCTACGTCGGTATCTGTGACTTGTTTTCCCTTGGTTAATGTGGTCTCACTCTTGATCTTGAGCGTTATTTTTGCCTCAGTTCTCTTTTTCCTCCGTCGTTTACTCTTCTTTCCTATAGAGGATGCATCTAAGTTGCTAGGTCCAAGTAATGAGATGCAGGCTTGCTTCATTTGAGCTCATGTCATGGCATTTAGGAAAATAGGTGTGGCATCATTATCATGTGACTCAACACAAAAGAGTCCGAGCAGCTCAAACGGTATGATTACGGAGAGAGTGGAGGATTTTTGCCTGGGGCAATCGGCGAATAGATGTGTGACTCCGCAAATTTAGGGCACCTCAACTCAGCTTTCTCTCTATTTGCTTGCTTCTTTTCAAGGCAATAAGATGAGATATGCCCTGGACATGTCCAACATGCTATGGGTTCATGGTTTTATGCACCTCAAGTCAGCTTTCTCTCTATTTGCTTGCTTCTTTTCAAGGCAGTGACATGAGATATGCCCTAGATGGCCACATGTCCTGGGTTCATGGTTCTGTGCTCCTCTTAGGCCTCTACCTCTTCCTTTGCCTAAGGCCATGACCAGCACAGGCCTATAGTCCATCAATATGGGATTAGCCTCTTCGTCATAAGAGACATAAGGGTTCAAGTAAGAATCTTCCTCTAGTAGTTCCTCCACAAAGTGCACCGGAGCTTTGCTTGGTGGATGGGTCATGATAGGTGTTGGAGATCTAGGTATTTCCATCGGGTTGATGTCTATCCTTGGGGAAAGGGACTTTGAATCATTAGGTGCAAGGAGAGCTAATGGGGCTCCCCTTTCAAAATATGGTTGTCTAACTCCTAGATAGTATGGTTGAGTGTAAGTTTGCCAACAAGGCAACCATCTTGGCAATCGATAGTGCATGGTGTCATGCCCAAATCTTTCACAATTGGTGCAAGGCCTTGATCTAGAATCAGAAAATTCAGAAGGTGGGTGGTTGCCTCCATAGTGCACACATTGCACGTTGTCGCAGTGCGTAGGGTTGAAGGTCATCACAGGGGGTTTGCGCAAGAAAACTAGACAAGATAGATAGAGATGTGTCTTCAAGAGAAGTAGATTATAGTGAATGTTTAAAGGTTCAAGAGGTACTTCATGGTCAATCACAGTGCTTTGAGAGAGAAGAATATATGGGAGTTCAAGAGCTTAGAGTCCGGAGATGGTAGAGATAAGAGAAGGGTTGAAGGTTTCAAGCCAAGTTCTTGAAGACGTTGATAGAGCTTCCAACTACATGTTCTTAGCAAAGATCACAAGAGTATTATCTCATAAATTCTAACTCAAATCAAGCTTGTTTTCTTGACTATAAGAGCAATCACAAATTATAAAATCAAGTACAATATGTTGTCATATATCATAAACAACTCTGTATCCCATCATTCATACATGATGCCATAGCATGAATCAACTTTGCATGATTACATTCAATGTAGATTGTTAGGGACAAAAGCTTATGAGTCAATTACAAGGCTTGTAGGGCAGAGAGACTTGCTTCAAGAGAGCTTCAAATTGAGTTCCTGATAAGGATAAGTTACCACAGTCAAGAAATAAGAGAAAAATCTCCTCTTAATTCAACTCAAAGCATCTATGAATGATCTACAAACATTGCCCTGCCATAGGGGCACATAACACTTGCATATTTTGACAACATGTCTTCTGCATAGTGAGAAATGAATTAAAAGAACAATGTTGTAGCTAATTCTCTGAATATGGCTGAAGATATCAGCCCCAAATCAGCCCAAATATCTTCTGAAATTCACCTCTAATTATAGCATAAACTTCCCCTAACACGGTGTCGAGAGTCCACCATGGGGGTAAGAGACAATAGGGTAAAGGTAGATTCAGGCAGAGGAGTAGACGAAAGAGAAGGGGTCCGAAGAAATTGAAGACGTAGAAGAATACTCACAAAAAGAATTAGAAATTGTAGAAGAATACGAACACAGATGAAGCCTGTCAGTTTATTCCTGCATTATGAGAAGATAAAACTCTAGTAGACAAAAATGTGTATAAAATAATACCTTCCTCTATGCTGCTCAGATCACCAATTTGATGCCTCCATTGGCTCCGAAGGGGGGGTAAAATAATAGGACACTTGGCCAGAATTCAGCCAGATCGCTCCTTCTTCATCTCCCACTTTGGAGTGTTGTTCACTGCCTGAAAACAATGATCGTGCGTCATGTGATTTCTCCAATCTCTCTTTTTACATAAAATTCTCTCAAAATAGCTAAAAGCTACATGCTTTCTTTTACATGTCATCCTAATCTAGAAGTTATCTACAGTTTTATGGATTTTTACAAGAGATAATATCTAAAATATAAAAATTTGGCTAAAACTTGTCCAAAAATCTAATATTTTTGAACCATGGACATTAACACTAATGTCTAAAATGGCATTGGCTCTCTAAATCAATAAGAAAGCCACTCTTTAGATTTTTTTACATGGTGAGCGAGTAGCGGCACGACAATGTGAGGTCACACTGATCTTTGTATTGACTCTTGCAGCCTGACCAACTCTGATTTTAGATCAGCTATAGCTTGGGTCTGGTCAACACTCTTCCCTCTTTCTTGTTCATTGGGGGCTACTCATTCACTAGTTGTTGTAGCTCTTTCGATGTTCCTAATTGCATTGCTATCTTGTTGCACAGCTCAAGATGTTCTCTCCCTAAGCAAGTCATCTACCAATATGCCTTCCTTAAAGACTCTTACAAGCACATCCCTTTGCAGGTTCGAGTTGCTTGCAAGGGCCTTATAGAGTTCTTTGTTATGGATCTTGTTAATGAATATGATAGACTACTCTCTCATTAGATCACTTAGCAATAGGTATTCTCTTCTAGAGACTCCTCATGTGTGCGACATAGTCTCATATGTCCTCTTTGTCTTTTTGGTTGACATTCATCAGCTTAACAATGAGGTTTTCAGAGTATCTTGCCTCTGAGAATCTCTTAATGAAGAGATCCTTCAATTGTATGAATTCATTAAGTTCCCCATTGTCTAGACTGGTGAACCAAGTCCGTCCCTTGTCTCCCAAGAAAGGACCAAATGCTTGTGCTTGTTGACTAGGTTATGTGAGGTTATTAGCCTCGCACAGATACTCAAACTGCTCAACAATTTCGTAGAGCTCATTATCAGCCTAGTATTTATCAAGTTTCTTAACAACTATGGGTATTTTCATTTGGCTCCTAGCATTTGGAGTGACCCCCAACCAAGCTAGCAATAATACCACCAAGGCTACCCCACTTTGCTCAGCACTGGTACTGTCCAACAGTATTTTTGTGAGTAGCTCAGTTACTATAAGGTCGGTTTCTAGGGCTCTCTCCCTATCAGCATTGCCTCTTGTTTTGTTCCTACTTGATATGGCTAGGATCCCATGAACCTCATTGAGCTCTCTCTCCTGACGCAACCTCTAAGCCCTTTGCTCCTAGCTATAACTCGCAATGCGCTGCAATGCTATTCTTACCAATCTCCTTTCTTTCTCAAGATCAACTATGATACTGGTTACTAGTCTCCCATGGTGCATTATCCTCGACTGTTGGTCATATTGTATGACAAGTCATCGAATGTCATTTAGGTGTGCATCCATGTTAAGGTCAAGGTTGAGGTCTAGACTATTCTCGTTCAAGCTAGTGCTTGCCATAGTAGTTGCCTCCTGACCCACTAGTGTGTGGTCAACTAAGCCGACTAGAGATGTATCCCTAATCTTGGAAAGCCTTTCCTCCTCTTGGCAATGTGATGGTTTTGTCCCCTTTATGTCTTTGTTCCTAGGTTTCCAAGTCCCTTATTTGATTTTTGGGGTTGTACTTCTACTGGTGGGTTCATTTTTAGCTTAATCCCCCTTAGTGTGTTCAAACTTAATCCAAAATTTTTCAAATGTGCAACACTTATATACTAGTAGTGTGTCTCAATGTGCACTATGTGAAATCAGGCTTTCTAGCTTTCACATGTGCTTAACTGCCTACACTGCCAAGTGTGACCTTTGATGGAGTCAACTGCATCAATCAGTTTCTTGTTCTTGATGCTTTGGAGGGGATTTGACTACTCCTAACAGTCAAAATTGGGTTCTCTATGGGTCATGATGACTGATGGTCTATTGGGTGTCCAGCCAAGTGAGTTAATTTGGGTCTCTACTCAGGTAGCAGCCAATGGTCAGTTCTTTCAGTCCCCCCACAGACTGCTAGGTTGAGGTTTTTTTAGTGTGAATAGTCATATGGTTTCATCTATTGGTCTCGACTTCAACCTAGTTACTGATCAGTTGGAAATAGGATCTTCAAGTCCTTGAAGGTAAAAAATCAATCGAAACTAGGTTTTGGATAACTGGTCCGAGTCCCAAACCCGGTGTCGTGATGCTGCGCGTCCAACACTGCAAACCTGAGGATGAATTTTTTTCGCCAACGATTTGAACACATTAGTCAGCATCATTAGGATTTTGTTTCCCGTTGTGTGTGTCTTTTTTGTTTGTATTTGCATGATGCACAAGCATTTGTAGTTAGGCTAGGCACAATTTCTTCTGTGCATTCATAAATTTTTGTAACCATCACTCGATTGATTGCATAGAATGGATTCTAATTTGCAAACTACATGAGTGATTAGGCACAGAGTTCTTTTTCAAAACATATTCTTGAAAGGGCACATTGCATGGAAAAACAGGTAACTGTTTTGAAGGCTCAAGGATCCAAGGAAAAGACCAGCTTGGTATTGGACTTTCCTCGTGCGACAGTGCTTTGGAGAGGCTCAACTCATTGATTAATAACTTTGGTGCTCAAAGAGCTTGCAAGATATTTTGACTGGCTTCACCACTGGTGAAATACTTTCTAGAAGAACACAAATAATAAGCTTTGAAGATGGAAGTCGTGCATTCGAGGCAATTGGTTTAATCCTTCAAATGGAGAATCTGACAGAGCATAAGCAAACAGAGTTCTTTTTATCCCTTCTGGTGCCACTGTGTAGCCAAGTGGATTCACCACTAGTCAACCCTACACTAGGGGAGGATCCCTTTGTTGAACCTCCTAGTACTATAGTAGCTTTGTAGCAAGTTATTGTAGCAATCAACACTTTGAGCAAGGGATATAGTGAACAACTTGCCACCACTACTCGTCCAAGAATTGGTCTTTTATTCAAGCAGGCATTGGATGTTCTTCTTACAGTATTGAAGGTGTTCCCAAAGAACAAGGTCTTCAGAAGCAAGGTGATATCTTTTCTTCATCGAATGGTTGAAACACTTGGTAGTGCGGTGTTTCCATTTATGCCGGTTTCTTTTTAGTAGCTCCTGATTGAGAGTGAGCCAAGGGAGATGGTGGATGTCCTAGTTCTTATTAATCAACTCATGAGCAAGTTCAAAGTCAACATTAAGGACCTTGTACAGGAGCTTTTCCTTTCATTGTTGGACAAATTTACTGTATATTACCTAAAGAGATCTTTCCAGAGGGTCCTCGAGCCCATACTAAGGAAGTGCAAGCATTACAAGAACTTCAATGGGTCTATGCAAGCTATTGTTGTGAATGACCTTTCATCAATCCTCCCATCACCCAAAGGGAGCCCCTTTTAAATGACATTGTCCAACCTATTTCGGTTGCATCATGTGGGTACAAAGATAGGTTTGAAAGGTGAGAAGGATCGAAGCTTGCATGCGAGAGCTATGGCGGGAGAGCAAGAGCAAGAAAGAGAGAGACTAGAAATGGAAACTCCAACAACCACAATGTGTGGCCGAGCCTTCCTTTATTCAAACTCTCACTAAAAGTATAAAGAATAAGTGACTGTGACGGGTGCCCCACCTACAGTGTGTAGTGGCGGGTACTGTCAGTATAGTAATACACGGGTGGCTAGGCGAAGGTGCCTTTACCCCCAACAACCTCCCACTTAAAGGAAAATCTGCCCCAGTGAGAGAGAAAAAAGAAAAGACAATACAACATGTACACATGCACAATAGGATGAGGAAAAATACGTCATCTCATCCAATGCCCATCAATCTCCGAAGGAAGGCAAAGCCTTGGTAGTGAGGCTTTTCGTGAGCAAGCCTGTAGGATTCTGCTTAGTCTGAATCTTAACAAGGTCAAAAGACCTGTCCTCAATGACCTTGCGAATGAACTGATACGTCACCTCAATATGTTTCGTCTTCACATGGAAGACCAGATTCTTGGCCAACTGAATGGTACTCATAAAATCCGAATGCAGTGTAGGCATAGCATCTGTCATACCAAGGTCTGCAATCAAACGGCCTAACTAGATAGCCTCCTTCCAAGCCTATGTGGCTACAATATACTCAACCTCTGTAGTAGAAAGAGCCGTACACTTTTACCCCCTAGACATCCAAGAGATAGCCCCTCCAGCATAAGTGAACACATAGCCAGAAGTGGACTTCCTACTATCTACCTGTCCTACATAATCAGAGTCAGTGTACCCCATGACTCCTGTATCCTGGCTACCATAACAAAGACACATATCTGCTGTGCCTTTCAGGTATCTCATGATACCCTTTCAGGTATCTCATGATACCCTTTCAGGTATCTCATGATACCCTTCACGGCATCCCAATCTTTCTTGCCAAGTGTAGCCATATAACGTGCCACAACCCCAATTGCAAAAGCAATATCTAGACGGGTGGCTATTATGGCATATATAAGACTACCCACAGGTGATGCATAGGGAATCTTGGCCATCTCGGCCCTTGCTCATCTGTCTGCAGACAATCGACCTTTGAAACCTTCACATGAGAAGGTAATGGACAACCAATAGGCTTAACATCCTGCATGCAGAAGCGCTCAAGGACTTTATGTACGTACTTCCTTTGTGACAGATAGAGGAGTCCCTGAGATCTATTGAGCGTGATGTGCATACCAAGTATATGAGATGCCTATCCCAGATCTTTCATCTCAAAGCTCTTCTTGAGTTGAGCATTAAGAGCATCAAGCTCCTCATGAGCTATCCCTGCTAAAAGCATGCCATCCACATAGAGTACCAAAATCAGTAAAGAACTGTCACCGACTTTCTTTTGTACAAGCACGGATCCATAGCACTGTGGCTATAGCCCTGTGACTGCATGAATGCATCAAACTTACGGTACCATTCCCTAGGTGCGTGCTTTAAGCCATATAGACTCTTCTTTAGCTTGCACACTAGGTGTTCCCTACCAGGGTCTGCAAAGCCCTTAGGCTACTCCATGTAAATCTCATCATGCAAGTCCCCATGTAAAAAGCCGTCTTGACATCCATCTGGTACAAGTCTAGGTCAAGCTGTGCAACCAAGGCCAAGACTAAGTGTAGCGTGGTCATCTTGACCACAGGAGAAAAGACTTCATTGAAGTCAACACCATGCTCCTACTTAAAACCTTAGCAACCAATCGAGCCTTGTATGCCGACTTGGGGTATCCAGGGGTACTTTTCAGCTTTGTACACCCACTTGCATGGCAAAGCCTTCTTACCCTGAGGCAAGGAAACCAAATCCCAAGTCTTATTCTTATGCAATGAGTCAAGCTTAGACTGCATAGCCCTCTCACAAGAGTGACAATCACCCCTGCACATAGCCTCATCATAAGTAAGAGGCTCTCTTGCATCTGTAACCAGTATCCATAGAGGGCGCAAAACAGTCAGAAGGTCGTCTATCTCTAGTATCAGGTGATGCTGCGGCTGTCTAGCTGGCTGTGGAGTGGGCTGAACGGGAGCAGGGGGCTCCTCCTGAAAGATAACTCTACATACCTCAACCACTTTTTCAGGCTGCATATGCATTTTGTCCTCATGAAAGATGACATCATGGCTGCTAATCGCTTTCCATGCCTGCGGATCCCATAGACGGTAACCCATCTCTCCTATAGCTCCATAGCCAATGAAAATGCATTTGACACTCTTAGGATCCAGCTTATTGCGTTTGTCCTTGGGCATATGGCAGAATGCCTCATAGCCAAAGACACACAAATGATCATAAAAGGGGGGTTTACCTGCCCATACCTCCTCTGCAACCTGAAAGTCAATGCCATTGCTAGGCGACCTATTAATGAGATGCAATGCAGTAGTAATTGCCTCAGTCCAAAAGTGTTGTGGTAAGCCAGCCTGGGTAAGCATGCTACGGACCCTTTCCTGAATGGTCCTATTCATGTGTTCAGCCATACCATTCTGGGGTGGGGTGTAAGTGCCATTGCCAAGACTTGAGACAAGTAGGTGTCAACTCACAAAGAGAGGGACCTAAGTCAGAGAGTCAACTCATAAGCATCAAAAATTAACTAAGACATATGAACCATGCATCATCCCAAAGGGTAAGAAATCCCAAATAGTCTCAAAAGCTTAAATAGCATAGACCACCTACTCAATGTCTGTCAAGCATCCAAAGACACTTCCACTGGGCAGAAAGGCCGTAAATATCAAGCAACAAAGCTCAAACAAAGCATGTATAAGCACCAGTGACAAGTGTCCAAGATCAAGCATCAATGAGACATCTCGAACATGGAGGCGATGTGACATCCATATGTAGCATCCATAGACATCAAGTATATCCCAAAATAAAATCTAGCAAGCCAATAAATCTCCAAAATATACTCTAGACAATCGAATGTCAAGCCCAAGTAAAGCTCCAATAGCATCCAAGCTCAAACAATGTAACTGACATAGGTAGGTGACATGAGCATAAGTGCATGTCCAAAGCAGTCAAGCATAGACTGATAAGTGCCAAGATACATCCAAGATAAATATCCAAATGCTATGGAAAGTGGAGCTCAAGCTCAACCAATGATTAAGAAGCAATGTCGAACTCTTTTCCAATCCCGGATGGTCAATACATCAATGTACATCTCCAAGACATGACTTGAATAGCATAGGCATAAGCATACATGAGTAGAATAGCTTCAGCCCAACTGTTTACAATAGACATTCACTGCTCCAGACTGAGTATTTCAAGCCTCAAATCAGTACCAAAATGATGGCAATCCATTAACATAGCATCTCCATACATATAGACATCATCCGAGCATCAATATGCATCAAGTGATCAATCCCGGTAAGCATAGACTTCAGAGATAAGTGCTGCCTTATTTTGGCCAGATTTGGGACTGTTCAAGATAGTCAATGGCTGAGCTAAATCAGCTCCAAATGTGTCTCACATAAGAGGCATAACATCCACAAGTGATCCGGTATCAATAGACATCAGTAGAAGCATCACATAAGCCATAGACATACAAATACATGCTGTCTCAGACCTGAAATCTATTGCAAAATATTTTTTCATCAAAATTTGGCAAATCCAACATCACCATCGCATCCAGAGTGTGCCAAAACCCCAAGTTAGACTCTTACCTTGCCTGAATCGGGTTTCAAAAGCCCGAGATATGACAAAAAGAGTGATTTTTTAGCCATTTTTGCAAACATACGCAAATATAACGTGAGCATGCTGCTGTACTTGAGGGGCCAAACTAGGGTGGGTAGGGGATAAGCAAGAGCCCAATGAAGGCCTAGAATAGGCCTACACAAGCCTAGGATAGGTCGAAGCAAGAGGTGAAGAGAACAAGCTTCAATTATGGAAGCTATGGTTGCCTCTTCATGAAACCCTGTTGTTCATGTCAAAGAATGGCTGAAAATTGAGTGAGAAGCAAGCTCTCATACCTCGTGTAGATGCGGGGGAAGGCTGGGAAGCACTTGCGAAGGACCTGCTTTGATACAGTTGAAAGGTGAGAAGGATCAAAGCTTGCACGGGAGAGCTATGGTGGGAGAGCAAGAGCAAGAAAGAGAGAGACTAGAAATAGGAACTCCGACAACCACAATGTGTGGCCGAGCCTTCTTTTATTCAAACTGTCACTAAAAGAATAAAGAATAAGTGACTGTGACGGGCGCCCGCTACCTGTAGTGTGCAGTGGTGGGTACTATCAGTGTAGTAATACACGGGCGGCTAGGCGAAGGTGCCTTTACCCCCAACAAGGTTTGCGTTTAGATTTTTGTCTCTCTTATCAAAGATTGGTGTGGAACCCGTAAAGAGGAGGATGACGTAAACAATGATGGAGGTTGGTGACAAAGAAGAATAGCAAAAGCTATAAAGGCCTTAAGATTTTTGAGGAAAAAGCTTTGTATTTTTGGGGAGCTGTCGAGCTTAAAAAGGGGAGGTGATGACGAGGAGAGGGAGGGGGCAAGCTCGAAAGAGGTGTTCTGCCTCACCCACGATGCACTAGATTTGTCAATCTTTTACTATTTGGTTTTTGGTATGATTCTACAGTGTCCAACTCTGCAGCATCCGATCCTTAGAATCAGACGTCCAAGTGTGGGTGGTCTGATTTTTGTTTGTCTGATTTAGAGCTATTTGATTCTGAGGTGGTTCAATTTTGAGACGTCCAATTTGCGTGAGTCTGATTGTCCGAAGAATCGAAAGGGCCACGTGTTTCATCGGACAGGTTGGGTTGTGTCTAGATGGTCCAATTTTCAAAATCAAACCGTCTGATTATTTACATTTCAAAATCAAACTGTTTGATTATCTAAAACCAGACCGAGTCCGATTATGGGAATCAAACTCTGTCAATCGCATCCGATTCTGACAACCATGGTTTTAGTCGAGGCAAAAATTGAGTTGATGGTAATGATTTTGGGCATGCTAGGCCACACAAACTTCCAAAATGTAAGAATAGACAAGGGGCAAGGTTTGTATATACTTGGAAGGGCCAAAAAACTCCCACACAAGTCAATCAATCTGTGCTTTGGCCATGGACTTTCTCTTCTCTCTCAAGCTCTCTCTATCTCTCTCTCACTATAGAAGTTAAAAGAGAGCCTTCAACCCCCCTTTTTTGGGTCTTAAACCTTTGTTCTAATTCCTGATTGCTGCCCTTAGTGCTTATGCCTTTTCAATGCATTACAACCCCATCTTTCCCCTATTTTGGGCATGTTTACAGCAGGAACCCTAAAATGATTCGCTTTGATCTCTTGATTCTAAATGCAACAAAAAACAAAACCCAAATATTGAAATGATTTATCCTACTTGCCTATTCATCAAAAACCCAAAATAATTACTTGTTTTGAAGAATAAAACCCCAAATCTCCTACCCATATCAAGCACCGATTCAAGGATGAAACCCTCCTTTGATGCTTGATTTAAAATGCATAAGTGCTCAAGCTTGAATGCATTGGTCCCGACAATGGAACCAAAATGAAGTGGGAGCTCACGCCATCTGCCAAGACCCACGGGCCGCTTATTACTTCAAGCATTTCAAGCGAGCACAAATGGCTATCTCACGAAGAGATGAGAGCATACTACTCTTCTCTGTTATCTCCAACCCTTCTCTCTATCTCTCAACATGGTATCAGAGCCATGAATGGGCTGTGTGGTGGATAGCATTTTGGAAGAAAACTTGGAGACTGATAGCCAAGGATTTCTTGAGTAGCAGTCGGCCATGAAGAGTGGTTAATACTCAATACGAGGTTGGCACAATGTAAGTGGGATCGTACTCTGTTGTTTTGATTGCGCGACGCTGCTCAACATTGGTCATTATACGGCACCCCTCAACTTCCCATTGCAGCCTAAGAGTGTACCAATGCTTCAAAAACGTGGAGTCAGTATCAGCGAGCTTGGATAACTCTGTGATTTCCTGATCAGTGATAGCAGAAGTGGTTCGCTGATCGTAGGATGTGATGAGACATTGTTTAATGGCTTGCTCTTTGGAGATCTCGCTGTTGAGCAACTCAGTAGCAGAGCAAGAAGCTTTTGCAAATGTGAATTCAAAGGTCTCCCAAGAGCAAGGCATATTGCGCACTTCTGTTGCAAAGGGTTCTTCTAATAGACCTAAGTCCAAGCGGTCGGCTGAGGGCTAGCGACACAAAGGTGGCATCGAGTCATTTAATGCATTCCACCACGTCATCCCCGGTGTCCTCAGTAAGGTCAGCGACTAGCGCTAGAAAGGATTTTCGTTCATAGGAGGGCGTAAGGCCGATAGGTGGTTGAGGTTTGACAGAACAAGAACTTTTGACAACGAAGATGGGCGATTGGGAGGGTTCGTGAGTTTGTGGTTGGGTTGTTTGGATGTTGAGTGGATTGGGAGCAGCCATGACGGACAGGCTGTTGCATTCAGTTTGGAGTTGGGGAGGTGGATTGACTTCGGCGGGTGATGACTCTTGTGACGGAGCCTGCGGTTTGGGCCGGTAGACTTGTGGGACTCCCTGGGTCTAGGCATGGATGAGGCAGATGGTTGTGGTTCAGGAGAGCACTGCAGCTTGCGGTTTTGAGGGTTTATGGAACACGATTTGATCAAGCTTGAGGGCGGTGTATGAATGGTGCCTTTGGGCGTGTGGGCCTTAGGGATCCACAGCCAGGTATTTCCCTCATAGTAGCCTTGCGCACGTAAGAGGGCTTTAGGGACCCATATTTGCTTGGTCATGCGGCGCTTTCTATTACTACGTCTTGGCCTCCTAGGGCTAGAGTTTTTGGTCCTACGAGGATAGGAGTTCGACTCCTAGGCGGCGGTTGTGGCTGTTTGGGTTTCCATTGAAATCTAGGCTGTTGAGCCTGATGTTTTGCTACTGTGGGCTGTGATTCTTGAATTCTGGAAGGTGGCGGCTGCACACTACCCCCCTTTGTAGATTTGGTCATGGAGAATTCTATCGGTGGCTTTGCAAACGGTGATGAAGTCACGCAGCCCTTGCTAAAGCTGTGACAATGCGAATGTTTCCTATTGCGAGGTGGATGCGCTGTGACTCATAATCAACATTACAGTGAGTCTGCTTTTTGAAAGTGCGTCCTAGCAACGACTCCATGCCTGCATCTTTAGCATTTGGCAACACATAAAAAACCATTGCAATAGTTTCAGACTCGATAGAAATGGCTACTTTGCACTTGCCGAGGAGTGCGTAGGAATGGGCCCCATATGGGCTCAATTTAGCATTCGTGGGCTGAAGTGGTGGGCTGCCAAGTTTGGTCCAATGATCATGAGTTAGGACATTGCAGTCAGCTCCCTCATCGATCAGAGCGTTGAAAGTGCAGGTTTGTTTTGTAGTGACCGTTATATGGAGGTATGCGGGCTCTACGGCTTCTTCATCCTCATCATCAATCTCCATGATTGTGGCCACTCGTACTTTGACAGGTGGTTCTAACATCGGGGGCTCGTGCAAAGGATGGGTGGGAGGGTAGTACTTCTTGACACAACTACCATTGAAGAAGCCTATTCCCTCACCATCTAAGGTTTCGAGTTCGGCATTGCTTGTGCGGCTGATCGCACGAACCTTGAAGGGTCCAAGGCCTCAAAATTTCATTTTCTGTTTATGTCCCTTAACGGAGTAGAGGAGCACTAAGTCGCCCTGTTCAAAGTTGCGCTGCTTGACATGCTTGTCAAACCAACTCTTGCGATGGGCCTTCTCACATATAAGTGCATGGGTGGCTAGAAGACGTCTCTGATAGGCGTTCGAGCTCAACCTGGCATTGCGTCCATGCCTCCTTCCCTTCCCATCGTTCTTGAAGGGCTATTCTCAGGCTAGGAACAAAGAATTCTAAGGGTAGGATTGCTTCTGTTCCATAGGTCAGCCTGAACGGGGTTTGGCCGACAGTCGTCTTATAAGCTGTGCGGTAAGCCCACAAAGCTGCCATAAGCTTGTTGTCCCACTCGCTGCATGAGGCTGAGACTACTTTGGTCAGGACATTGACGAGAATCTTATTCATGGATTTTGCCTGATCGTTTGCCTGAGGGTAGTATGGTGATGATTTGCAATGGATAATGAGAAAGGTGGACAGGAGATGTGCTATCACTTCATTGATGAAGTGCATGCCTTGGTCACTAACCAGTTCGATGGGGCAACCGAATCACGAGATCACTTGCTCCTATAAGAACTTGGCAGTCATCCTAGCATCATTTTTACGTGTGGCTCTTGCCTCTGCCCATTTTGTGAGGTAATCCATGGCCACAATGATGTACTTGGCTTGTGAGTACTGCGCCACAGGACTGATGGGTCCTATGAAGTAGATTCCCCATTTTTCGAAGGGTTGTCGAACAATAATTGGGGTCAACTCCTTTTGATCCTTGCGAATCGAGCCTTTTGTCCATTGGCACTTGTCACAATGCTTGGCGAATCGCGTGGCATCGTGGAAAAGCGTGGGCCACCATAGTTGAGACTGCAACACCTTTCGTGCTGTCGTGTCTCCACTAAAGTGTCCTCCCGCAATGCCGCTGTGTGCCTCTGAGAGCACATCGTGCATCTCATGCTCACATACACATCTACGCAGCAATCCGTCTTGCCCCAGCCTATAGAATTGGCCTGCAATCAGCTGATAGGGCTGGACCTTAAGGATTAAGTGCCTAAGTCGGGCTTTTCCTATTGGTCGCTCAGGTAGTCCGTGCTCAAGCACTTGGACTATATCATCCGCCCAATATGGCGTTAGATCAGCCTTAAATAACTCTCTCTCGCTAGACAGGTTAAATAGATGGGCATTGGGTAATTCATCAACGATACCTTGTCCAGCGGCTTCTCCTGTGGGGATGTGTGACATGTGATCAGCCATGTAATGTTGTTTTCCCTTTCGTACTACCACAGAGAAATCGAACTCTAGAAGCAGAAGGAGCCATCGAGCTATGCGTCTTGCAGGGCAAGGTTTGTTTACGAGATAGAGCAAGGCTTGATGGTCCATGAAGAAGGTAAAGGGTGTAGCCAAAAGATAATGCCAGAATTTCTTCACAGTGAACACCATGGCTAATCCCTCTCTTTTTGTTGTCAAGTAGTTCATTTCCGTCTCAGTGAGTTTTCTGCTAGCAAAGCTCACTGGATAATCTAAGTTGTGTTCACCAAGTTGGCACAACACTACCCCCACGGCAAACTTAGAAGCGTCGATGTGCACATGGAAGGTAATGGTCCAATCTGGGGCTCGTAGAATTGGTGCTATTATTAGAGCCTTTTTCAATTCTTCGTACGCTTGTTGGCATGCCTCGGTCCATTCAAAGATGATCAGCAGCTTGTATAATGGTCTGATGATCAACGCATAGTTCAGTACAAACCGCCGATAGTACCCTGTATGGCCTAAGAAGCATTGAACTCCCTTGTAGTTAATTGGGGGTGGAAGGCCAACAATAACCTTGACCTTCGAGAAGTCAGTGGCAATGCCGTTCTTCGACACGTGCCCTAAGATGCATCCGTGCTTAACCCAAAACTGGCACTTTAAGGGGTTCAAGGAGAGATGATACAAGCGACACCGCTCAAAGACTGTGCGGAGTTTGTCTAAGTGTTCGATCCAGGTCGAGTGGACATAGAGATCGTCAACAAAGACTTCTAACTCCTTGCGAAGCATGTCCTTAAAGATGGTGCACATGAGACGTTGGAAAGTGGCAGGGGCATTGGTCAACCTGAAGGGCATGACTATGTATGCAAAGATGCCCCACTCAGTGGCAAAGGCGGTCTTGTGCCTGTCTGCAGGATTCACTTGCACTTGGTTGTACCCTGAGAAGCCATCCAGAAAATTGTAGCCTTCCTTGCTTGCCACCCTCTCAAACATGTGCTCGGTGTACGGCAATGGATAGTTGTCCCTCTTCGTAGCAGTGTTCACCTTCTTGTAATTGACACACACTCGGATTTTTTCATTCTTCTCCATCACAATGACTATGGGTGATACCCAGTCTGTGTGCTCAATTTCGTAAATGAATCCAGCTCTCATCAGCTTGTCAATTTCCTCTTTGACAACATGAGCGTGTTTTGGATTCATAGGGTACGGTCGCTGCTTGACCGGCATTGCGTCTGGCGTCATGGGTATGTTGTGAGTCACGACACTCGGATCTACCCCCTTAAGCTCCTCTAAGGACCAGGCAAACACGTCTATATACTCTCGCAAGAGAGCGACAAGACTCATTTCTTCTTCATGAGTCAAGTCATCGGCAATGAATACTGGTCGGGTTATTTCTCCTTCCTGGGCTAAGTCTACCTTCTTGACTTTGGCTGGCCTCGATTGGTTCGCTCGCCTGCCCTTGACGTTTGGCACCTAACATAACTACTACCCTATCCCCTTTTTTGAATTTCGTGAAGCGTTTAGGGAGGTCCTACGGCTTTCGCTGTTCTTCTGTTCATGTATCCCTGGGTTGCTTTGCCTTTTCTTGCCTTAACCATCTGCGATTCAGGTGGACGAGTAGGTCCCCCTTGGTACGTCTGGTCGTGGGCAGCCTAGGGATCTCTGGATCACTATCCGAACTAACTTTCGATTCAAAGTCAAACCCTCCGTCTTCACTAGAAGAGGTGGTCTCCCCTGGTGGCCGCAGTTTAGTCAGTCCTAAGTACTGATGTCATTCCTGGCTGGGCTAGGCATGCTTACTCAAGGTCTATGGCTCCTGCGTGTTCCAACCAAGCGTGATCACATTCCATGTGCATGACTCCTCGCTCTACCCTAAAGGTCTGCCTTTTCTGTGGCTTGGAGTCTACTCATATCTGCTCAATTTCTTGTCCTTAAGTGTCGTATTCTACGGTATCTACTTCACCCTCGCTCTCATCACTGAAGGATTGGCAGTCTTTGTATTCGTCACTAGAATCTTTGTCATCCGACTGCTCCTCGTCTCCTAGGGTTTGGTATGTCTCGTGTCATTGGTCAGGAACTAGGGCCCAGTTATAAATCAGATTTAAATCATGCACCCTGGTTCATTGCCACTTGGATTCCTCTAAGAGATCATGGAGTGGTTTGAAGTTTGCAGCTGGATTGCCAGCTAGCTTGTCCGTTAGGCATTCCAGTATCCCCTGGAGTTCCCTTTTGTTGGATGGTACTTGGAAGGTGACACGCTTAGGCTTTCCACGGAGGCTTCCTGCCATCATGCAGACTGGTATAGAGAGTGCTTCGTTAGACTTGCCGATCGTTTTGATGGCTTGCTCATACGCCTCATGATCTGAGAATGGCAGGTCGATTGTAGCGAGAACATGCATCCAATCCCGCTCATCCTCTGGGCATGGGATATACTTGGTCAAGGGCCCATAAGACTTCTTGACCTGAGTGTTACCCTTGAGCATAGCAGAGATGGCATCTAGGTTGACTAGTGAGGTCTTCCAAGTGTCCATCTCTATCCTTACGGCATCCGTTCTATTGCCAAGGAAGATCAAGCCGTTACCCCAATCTTCGATGACTCTAGCGTTGCGCATCCAGGGTCGGCCTAATAGGATATCGTAGTCCACTCCCTTCATGACTATAAAGTCAATAGAGAACTGGACACCTGTGATCTTCACTGGCCAATTCTTAAGTACCTCGAATGGCTTCACTCTCATACCGTTTACTAATGTGACATTAAACCTAGCAGTTTTGACATGCGGGTTTCCCCAAGTCTGAAGCACTATGTGGCTAAGCACACTAACCCCAGCTCCCATGTCTACAATTCCCTTTCTTGTTGTGTCACCTAGGGCTAAAACTGGCAAGACCGCATGCATCTCGGAACCTTCCCAGAAGGCATTGACGTGCAAGGATTTAGGCACGGAGTGTAGTGTCAAACTTGGTAATTACATTTCTGCATCATGGTCTTGAGGGTCTGCCATGACCTGCTTTCGTGATCCTTCGACCCACTACTTAAGATCTTGCCATAGGTTAGGATGCTGCCTAAGCAGATCTCCTAGGCAAAGTGTTACAGGGGTGGTCACTAGCGTGGTCAGGAGATCATTGTGTGCTCGTCTCTCCCCTAACCTGGATTGTCTTGGCCAATGGCCGTGACTGATCTGTGGCCCTGTAGCGTTAAGACTTGGTCTTAGCGGCACTGCTTGTGGTGCAGCTGCGTCTCTCGACCTTGGTTGAGGAGGTGATATTGGCGTGCTCACACTGGAGAGATCATCGATCTCGTCCTCTATGATGGGCTCAACGTCCTTGAGATGCTCTTGAGCCTCCTTTACCCATTTCTTCACTTTTTCTTTGGTCTCTAACTGTCGCTTCAGATGCAGGTATTCCCCTACCTTAATGCTTCCCTTTTCAGCCGTCTTAGGGGCTGAAGTCTCTGCCTCTGTATTTGGAACCTTCTTTCCAGCAGGCAGAGTCATGGCACTCTCGGTTTTTAGTGCAACTTTAGCTTCCGATCTCTTCTTCTTCCGCCTGCGACTTTTCTTTCCTATCGAGGCTGCGTCAAGATTGCTAGGTCCTGGCAAAGAGATGCCGGCCTACTTTGTTTGGGCTCAGGTCATGACCTGCAATGGGATAGCTGTGGCCTCCCTATCGAGGTTTTCGACACTAAACAGCCCTGGGACAGATGGTACATTGGCTGAGCTAGAAGATGGCTTTCGCTTTGGGCAATCTACGAAGAGATGGGTGATTCCCCACTCTGTGCACCTTTGGTCAGCCTTGTCTATGTTTTACTGCTCTTTTTCAGGGCAGCGTGACGAGACATGACCGGGGTAACCACAAGTCCAACAGATGATTGGATCCTACATCTGCCCCCCTAGGCCTCTACCTCGTCCCCTTCGTAACGCCGTCACTGGCACGGGTCGATAATCCATGAGGACAGTGTTGCCCTCGTCGTCATGTGAGACGTAAGGGTATATATAGGTTTCTTCCTCATTGGGCTCTTCCACGTAGTGGACTGGAGCATCACGCGGTGGATGGGTCACGTAAGGACCAGGCGGTCTAGGAATGCCTGTAGGGTTTATGTCCATTCTAGGGACGGCTGGTTTCATATCGTTAGATGCATGAAGAGCCAATGGGGCTTCCCTTCCGAAGAATGGCTGCAGCCTATTTGCTAGGTAAGGCTGGCCGTAGGGTTGCAAGTACGGAAGTCTTCTTGGTAATCTACAATGTGCGACATCATGGCCAAACCTACTGCAGTTAGCACAAGGTCTTGACACTCAGCCGATAAGTGGTTTTCACCACAGTACAAGCATTGGACGTGCGGGCGCATTGGTCGTCTCAACATGTCTTGCAACTTGGCTAATTCCATCTTGACATCAGCCAAGCCTTGGTCTATCTCGGTGGCCTTCCCCTTATCTTGGGATGATGGGATTGATCGCTCACTAGAGGCTGACGCTCTCTCTGAACCCCGCGAGTTGGTCTCCTCTACACTCGAGCTCCTGGAGCTTCGCTCTTTCAGTTGATCATCGATTCTGATGGCTTCCTCAAACACTCTAGCTATTGCGTCTCGCTGCAAGCTTGAATTGCCCGCCAAAGCCTTATATAGCTCCTCGTCTCGAATTCCGCTGATGAATACAGTCGAAATTGCTCTTTCAGTCAGTCGCTTGCCCAGAGGGATTCTCTTGAAGAGACTCCTCACATGGGTTATGTAGTCGCAAATGTCCTCCTTCTCTTTCTGCTTGATGTTCATCAAGCATACTAGTAGGTTATCGGAGTATCCGGGCTCGATGATGTTGGGGGTAAAGGCGCCTCCGCCGTGCCGCCCCGTGTATTACTACACTGACAGTACCCGCCACTGCACACTGCAGGTGGCGGGCGCCCGTCACGTCACTTTATTCTTTATTCTTTTAGTGACAGTTTGAATAAAGGAAGGCCCGGTCACACATTGTGACTGTTGGAGTTCCCATTTCTTGTCTCTCTCTTTCTTGCTCTTGCTCTCCCGCCATAGCTCGCGTGCAAGCTTCGATCCTTCTCACCTTTCAACTGGTATCAGAGCTTGGCATTCTCTTGCTCGAGCTCGACTCGGTGCTTCCCGACCTTCGCATCGACTCGCTTCACGCATTGGGTCTCCATCCCGGCAGCCATATCCGATCTCCCCGAGCTCCCGTCACTCCCCGGCTTCCCGAGCACCTTCCTAGCCTATTGAGACACCTTCAAGGCATTGATACTGAGGTATTTGATCATTCTTTCAAGGTTTTATTTCAGTCTACAGGTTGCAAACAGCAAGGGCAGCCATGGCTTCAAACCCGTGAAGCTTATTCTCCTCATATTGTGCCTTACACCTATCAAGGCTCAAAGAGGCTTGTCATAGGCCTTTGATAGGCCCTTCTTGAGCCCCCCATTACCCCCTTTTCAGCCCATGTGGAGCAGCAGCAAGTTCAGCACCAACAGGGCAGATTGCATCATTTTTTCCAGGCTGTGAGCACTCATCTACTTCAGCTCCACACTTGGCCATTGCTTCTTGCTCTCTACCTTGATCAAGAGGGCTATAGACTTCATGTTTGATGTCATTCAAGCTTTGGGCATTGGTCTTGATCTTTCGGGGCTGATTTCTTCAGATTTGGGACTGTTATAAACTGTCATAACAGGCTGAAAACAGGGCAGCACCATTGGCATTAGCATTTGTTGCTTATACTCCATTCCGGTTGTGCTATTTCATGCCCGTATGCGGTCTACATGATGCCTAGTGCCTTGGGAATGTATGCACATGATTATGCCATGATTTTGGCTTGAAATATTCGCTGATTTGGGACTGTTATTTACTGTTATACAGTGCTGGAAACAGGGCAGCCACACTTGGCATTGGCATTTAATGCTTATACTCTACTCCGGTTACCTTGTTTGATGCCCGTATGCGGTCTACTTCCTACCCGGATGTATTGGGGATGTATGCATTTGGTTTGACCATGATTTTGGCTTGAATTTGGGGCTGAAATCTACTGTTTAGAATAGTAAATACATGCTGGAATAACAGTGGGCTGAAGGTACTTTACATGCTTTGGCACTTACCTATCGATACCGGATGTATGCTTTGAGCTTTGGCATGATATCTCTGACATTTGGGGACGACTTGGAGCATATGTATGAGATTATGGGATGCTTTTGAGCTTCGCATTAGCTCCGTCTTCACTGGCATTTGGACCGACTCGGCATGCTCGTGGACCGCCTATGCCTCATGTCTCTGCTTGACAGTTAGGCTTTTGCATTACATGCTTTGGTTCGTGACATATGCTATTTGGTTCGTGTATGCCATACCGACATTTGGAGCTTGGATTTGGATGTATTTGAGCATTCCCGGCTTACTTGATCACTGATCTTGGTTGCTATTTGGATGTCATTGAGTTGACCGAGAGCTTATTTGGGCTTATGTATTGCTTCATGGTTAATACGACCGGTGCTTCATGTATGTCATGCTCTCTCGGATGCGCTTGATGCATTGACAGGGTCACTTATCACTGGTGCTTTCTCTTGGGTTGTTTGAGCTTCTGAGCTCACTTTGTACGCCTTTTGTGCCAGTGGGAGCATTTTACATGCTTTCTTGACCTTTGACAATTGCATGCTATTGGAGCACTTACATGTATTTGGAGCAGTTTATGTCTTGAGCAGCTACATACACATTGAGACTTTGGGATCATACTCCGATCTTTATGGATATGCATTGATGTACTCTTGGTTCACAGGATGCTTATGAGCTGAGTCTCATATTTGGATCTTTCTCTTTGAGCAGATACCTATTTGTGTCAGGTTTTGGCAGTTACAGGAACACTTTGCCTAGAGTGTCTGGGGGTGTGCCTTTCACTAGCAGATGTTATTTTGACATGCTTGGTGTTGAGCTCATGTTCTTTTTACTGTCATTGGCCTTGCTTATGTCCGTTTCATGCCGGCTTTGGACCTAGCATTGTTTGCTTGACATTGGATCCTATTTTGGGACAGTTTGCTCTCTAGACTGCATACCTGCAATTTATTACAGCAAGCAGTTATTGGTGGACTGAGGTGTACTTTTCATGCTGAAATATCCTGATTTGGTGTACCGCACCTAGTACTAAGTGGGCAGCAACTTTTGGCACACTTTGCTCACCCTTTGGACCCCGTTTTGGTCATTTTTGGGCAGTTTCTGCAGTAAAACAGCAAGCAGTTTTGGACTGTTTGGGCATTTCCAGCCTGCATAATGGCGTCATCTTCGCATGATAGTGCCATCTTTAACATTACAAAGTTGGATGGTACCAACTACTCTTACTGGAAGAGTCAAATATGGCAGGTTTTGGTGCAGAAATCTCAGATTAAGCCACTTTGGTTGAGTGGGGAGCAGCCTGAAACTATGGACATTGACGACTGGCTTGAACTTGATGAGCTATGCAAGTCCACGATTGTATTGTCTCTCACTGAACAGGTACATTATAATGTATTTGAGGAAGCACAGAGTGCATGGGATCTATGGAATAAGATCAAGAATCTTTATGATAAGAAAAGTCCGGCGAGTCAGATGTACTGGTTGAAGCAGCTTATGGATCTGCGCATGAAGGATAATGCGACTATGTCTGCTCACTTGAGCCAGTTCCATGCTATACTGAAGAACCTGACTTCGCAGGATATCACCTTTGGAGAGGAAGTAACTCCTCTTTTCTTGCTTGGAACTCTGAATGAGTCATGGGATGTATTCCGCACTGCTCTTTGTGCCTCTAGTGCTACTCTAAAATTGGCAGATGTTGAGAGTGCTCTTCTTCAGGAAGAGGTGAATCGCAAAAACTTGGATGCCTGTCGTGGTAGTCATGCTTTGACAGTTAGAGGCAGGAATGACAGGTATGACCGTGGTAATGGCCGAGGCCGTGACTCGCAGAAGGGTCGGTCTAAATCTCGTGGTGGCAAGTCGCGTAGTAAGTCGCGTGGACGCAATGCAAATGTCACTTGTCATCATTGTGGGAAAAAGGGCCATATTAGACCACAGTGTCATGAGTTGCGCAATGAGAAGCGCAAGGATAAGGGGAAAGATAAAGTGCAGGAGAAGTCCTCTGATCGCAGCATAGTACCTACAAAGTCCAACGTCAAGATTGAGGAAATTAATGTCACGCAGACTGAAGAGTCCGATGGTGGTGATGAGTTTATACTTGCAGCTAGTTCTTCTGATGCTTCACACTTGACTGAGACACCTAGTATGTATGCACAGTGCTGGTTATTGGATTCAGGTGCGTCCTTCCATGTGACGCCTTACCGTGAGTGGTTTCACTCTTACCGTACTGTATCTGGATCAGTCAGACTTGGAGATGACAGGTCTCTTGATATTGTGGGCTGTGGAGATATTCAGTTGCAGTTTTCCACTGGCAGTTCCTTTTTCCTCAGGGATGTACGTCATGTACCTGCGCTTACGCGTAGTCTTATGTCTGCAGGACAGTTGGATGATGCAGGATTTCATGTCTGTTTTGGGGATTCTGCCTGGAAGATTACCAAAGGCAGACTTGTGCTTGCTAGAGGCGCCAAGGCTGGCAGCCTCTATCCTCTTGTTGTATCTGGGTCTTCTGTAGACCATGTTTTGGCAGTGGGCTCTATCCCACATGTATCACTTTGGCATGCCCGTTTGGGGCATATGTCTTTGAAAGGAATGAAAATGTTATCTGGTTTGCAGTATCTTCCGCCTTTGGATTATGCATGTTTTGACTCGTGTGATCATTGTCTTTATGGTAAGCAGAATAGGTCTACACATAAGAAATCGGGTAGGCCACTCATGAGTGAGCCCTTGGCATTGGTGCATTCCGATGTTTGTGGGCCTATGCCTTGCATGTCTATGGGTGGCGCGAAGTACTTCGTTACCTTCATTGATGATTTTTCTAGGAAAGTGTGGGCTTATCCCATAAAGCAGAAGTCCGATGTCTTGGCAGTTTTTCAGAGATGGCTTGCTCTTGTTGAGAACCAGACTGGGTATAGGCTGAAATGCCTTAGGACAGATAATGGGGGAGAATATGTCTCGCATGCTTTTGAGCAGTTTTGTGATGACAGGGGTATTAAGCGTCAGTTGACCGCCCCTTACACCCCACCCCAGAATGGTTTGGCTGAGCGCATGAACAGGACTATTCAGGAGCGTGTGCGCTCTATGCTTAGCCATGCAGGCCTACCCCCGAGTTTTTGGGCTGAGGCAGTTAGTACGTCAGTGCATGTCATAAACCGATCGCCTTCCAGTGGATTGGATTTCCAGGTTGCAGAGGAAGTTTGGGCTGGTAAGCCACCCTCTTATGCGCATCTCCGTGTCTTTGGATGTGAGGCATTCTGCCATGTGCCCAAGGACAAGAGGAGTAAATTGGATCCAAAGAGCATTAAATGCATATTCCTTGGCTATGGTGAGTCAGGAGAGATGGGCTATCGCCTATGGGATCCGCAGGCGCGGAAAATAGTACGCAGCCATGATGTCGTCTTCCATGAAGACAAGATGCACAGGCAGCCTGAGAAGGTGGTTGAGATCCGCAGAGTGATCTTTCAGGAGGAGCCTAAAGCTCCAGCACAGCCAGTAGTACAGCCTGCAGCAGTTCCTCCACAGGGCCAGGATGTTGGACAGGTAGTTAGACAGGCAACAGAGCCTGCGGTGAGACGGTTTGCTAGAGATAGACGTCCACCTGACAGATTTCAGCCCTCTATGCATTATGTTTTGGTTACAGATGCAGGAGAGCCTTTCACTTATGATGAGGCTATGCGCAGGGGTGACAGTCACTCCTGGGAGAGGGCTATGCAGTCTGAGATAGACTCCCTGCATAAGAATGAGACTTGGGATTTGGTTGCCTTGCCTAAGGGCAAGAAGGCTTTGCCATGCAAGTGGGTGTACAAGCTGAAAAGTACCCCTGGACACCCCAAGCCGGCATACAAGGCTAGATTGGTAGCAAAGGGTTTTAAGCAGGAACATGGTGTGGACTTTGATGAGGTCTTCTCTCCTGTGGTTAAGATGACCACCCTGCGCTTAGTCTTGGCTTTGGTTGCACAGCTTGACTTAGATCTATATCAGATGGATGTCAAGACGGCTTTTCTACATGGGGACTTGCATGATGAGATCTATATGGATCAGCCTAAGGGCTTTGCAGAACCTGGCAGGGAGCACCTAGTGTGCAAGTTGAAGAAGAGCTTGTATGGCTTGAAACAGGCACCTAGGGAATGGTATCATAAGTTTGATGTCTTTATGCAGTCACAGGGCTACAACAGGAGTGCTATGGATCCGTGTCTTTACACAAAGAAAGCCCGTGATGGCAGTTTGCTTATCTTGGTACTCTATGTTGATGATATGCTGATAGTAGGGAAAGCTCATGATGAGCTAGATGCTCTTAAATCTCAGCTAAAGAAGAGCTTTGAGATGAAGGATTTGGGACAGGCCTCACATATACTTGGGATGCACATTAAGCGCGATAGGCATCAGGGACTTTTGTATCTCTCACAGCGGGAGTACATTCATAAAGTCCTTGAGCGCTTCCGCATGCAGGACGCAAAGCCTATTGGCTGTCCATTACCTTCTTATGTGAAGGTATCACAGGCCGATTGTCCGCAGACAGATGAGCAGAGGGCCGAGATGGCCAAGATCCCTTATGCATCAGCCGTGGGCAGTTTGATGTATGCCATGATAGCCACTCGTCCAGATATTGCACATGCAGTTGGTGTTGTGGCACGCTATATGGCTACACCTGGCAGCAGACATTGGGATGCCGTGAAGGGTATCATGAGGTACCTGAAGGGCACAACAGATATGTGTATTTGCTATGGCAGCCAAGATACAGGGGTCGTGGGGTACACTGACTCCGATTATGCAGGACATGCAGATAGTAGGAAGTCCACTTCTGGCTATGTATTCACCTATGCTGGAGGGGCTATCTCTTGGATGTCCAGGGTTCAGAAGTGTACGGCTTTGTCTACCACTGAGGCCGAGTATGTTGCAGCCACTGAGGCTTGCAAGGAGGCCATATGGTTAGGCCGTCTAGTTGCTGACCTTGGGATTGATGCTACACCTACACTGCATTCGGATTCTATGAGTGCCATTCAGTTGGCTAAGAATCCGGTCTTCCATGCGAAGACGAAACACATTGAGGTGAGGTATCACTTCATACGTGGTGTCGTGGAGGACAGGTCTGTTGACCTTGTCAAGATCTCCACTGACGAGAATCCTGCAGATTTGCTCACGAAGAGCCTCACTACTGAGCGCTTTGCCTTCCTCAGGAGGTTGATGGGCGTTGGATGAGATGTCACCTTTCCTCACCTATGTACATTTGTACTGTCTTTTCTTTTTCTTTTCTCTCTCACTAGGGCAGATTCGCCTTTAAGTGGGAGGTTGTTGGGGGTAAAGGCGCCTCCGCCGTGCCGCCCCGTGTATTACTACACTGACAGTACCCGCCACTGCACACTGCAGGTGGCGGGCGCCCGTCACGTCACTTTATTCTTTATTCTTTTAGTGACAGTTTGAATAAAGGAAGGCCCGGTCACACATTGTGACTGTTGGAGTTCCCATTTCTTGTCTCTCTCTTTCTTGCTCTTGCTCTCCCGCCATAGCTCGCGTGCAAGCTTCGATCCTTCTCACCTTTCAGATGAATCTCTTGATGAAGAGATCCTTGAGGCCATTGAAGTTGACTCGATGTACAGCATCTAGGCTCGTATACCACATCCTACCCTTGCCGCCTAGGCAAAGCCTGAACGCTTGCGAGCGTTGAGTTAGGTCGTTGAGGCTGTTGGCCTCGCAGACTTGCTCAAACTGCTCAACAAAGCTATATGGGTCGTCATGGGGTTGGTACTTGTCGAGTTGCTTGGCAACAATCGATATTTTGGACTGGCTCTTTGAGCCTTGGTTCGCCCCTAGTCTTACGAGCAGCGATGTCGCTAGTGCAGTGGCACTCTGCTCTGTTGCTGTATTATCAAGCAGCTGCTTCATGAGAAGCTCGCTCAACATCAAGTCTCCCTCTAGTGCTCTCTCATGGTCCGTTCGGTTTCGGCCAGCTAAGTTCAGCACTCGCTGCACCTCATGTAGCTCCATGCTTTGCCTTTGGCTCCTAGCCTGTTGATCCCTAATGTACTCGGCTATGCTCTACAATGCTTTGTGGGCTAGCCTTCTCTCCTCTTCTAGATCTGCTATGATTGCGTCTGCTGTCCTGCCGCGGTGCTCGTACCGGGCGTGTGCGTCATATCTACTCACCAGCTCTGCTGAATAGCATCTTGGAATACGTTCAAATCGAGCTCCTCATTAGACTGATGGTTTGAGCTCTCTTTCGCCATGGTCGAGTTCTCGCGCTCCACTAAGCTGTCGATCAGGTTGAATAGACTTGACAGATCCACATCATTGGCACCCCTTGCTTGGTCCTACTCTGCACTTTGATGGTTTGTCTATGTCTTGGTTCTCTCCTGCTGGTGGGTTCCTTGAGTGGTTTTATCCGAGTGAGTTCCTTGACTTATTGAATACAATCCTCAATTTATGATCACTCAGTGTGTGTTGTTTCTTGTGCACTTGTGGTCAATCAGGCTTTCAGCTTTCTTATGTGTACTTCAAGTGCGGAATTCAATGTGAGTGCGGCAAACAATCTCTATATGCCTTATGCCCTCTTGTCTCGTCTCGGGCCTGATAAGCTTCGTCGCTCAAGTCCTGGCCGTTCTAGCGGATTCTAGGGTCTGCACTGCTTCTTGCTGTTCACTCGGGGGTCGATCACAGGTCCTACGATTGGATTTCCATTCTCAACGTGTCAGGTCACTGGGGAGTGCTCCAGCATTGTCCCCCTGTCCCTTGGTCGTGACTCCTATGTCGACAACTGCCTACAAGGCGTTCGCTATGTTGTCCTGGAGCGGGTTGCGCTTCTAGTCGGTCGCGGGGGTCAATTTTTTATGTTTTCTTTTTTCTACCTAAGGGTGTGTCCGATTCTGAGAATCGGATGTCCGATTTACCAGTGGTCCGATTCTCAAAATCGGACCAGGTGGGTCCCATTTTGAGCTATCCGATTCTCAGAATCGGACAGGGGTCAAGTGTTCGATTTTCGAAAATGGGGACAAGTGGTCCGATCGGACCAGTGGGTGGTCTGATTGCTGATGTGTTCTAATCCATGGGTCCGATTCTACGAATCGGACAGGGGTGAGTCCGATTGCCTCGATCGGACGAGGCGTTCGATCGGACAGGTGGTCCGATTTCCAAAATCGGACGGGTTGGTTCGAGTGGTCCGATCAGACAGGATGGTCCGATCGGACGATTGTCTGAGCGTCCGACTCTCAGAATTGGACACTGGATCGGATGTTTGATCCCGCCGACCCGAATGCACTTTCGAGCATGAAATCATAAAAAATCTTAAGGTATTGATTATTACAAGCTACAAGATTCAACAGGAATGATGTTGGAGTGATGGGGAAGAGATCTATATACCTGGGGATCGCCGAGAGCAACGTAACTCCTCGCACTGATCAATCGAAATGGATCACCCAAAGCTCTCTCTCTCTCTCTCTCTCTCTCAACTAGTTGAAAATGAGGATTTCCTTGCCCTCCAAGAACTTATACCCCTGCTGGACATTACCCGGATGTTACCAATCACTCTCCTTGCGATTCCTACACATTCAAATGAGCATTTCCTCCATTTTCCACTTGTTTTCCCCGATTTTCTCCCTGTTTTACAGCAGCAAACCCTATGCCTCTCGGGTGCGATTTCCTAATGTTAGCCTACTCTAAACGCAACAAGAATCGAAAGCAAAAAACTGAAATAATTTCTCCATGTTTTCCAATCATCAAACACACAAAATGTCCCAAAATACTTACTTGTCTTTGAAGATAAAAAACACCCAGACTTCCTACCTATCTCAAGCTCTGTTTCGAGGATAAATCCCCTACTTCGATGCTCGATATGAGGCACGCAAGTGCTCAAGCTTGAATCCGTTGGTCCCGGCAATGGAATCAAAATGTGGGAGGAGCTTTCGCTCAATCGCCAAGACCCACGGACCGCTTATTGCTTCAAGCGTTTCAAGTGAGCTCTAATGGCTATCTCTCACCTAGCCGACTCACCGTCGATCCTACGAATGTAGTGAGCTTACCTTGATGCCGATGTGAGCAGCCTCCTCCCTCACACACCTCGATAGCTCCACAATTCTTGATGCTAGCTCAAGCATCCTCAAGCCTCCTCCATCTCCAAGCTCCATCCTCCATAGCCGTGTGCGCGAGAAAAGAGAAGAGAAGAGAAGAGAAGAAGAGAAGAGGAGATGGTGAAGAGCTTCATCCTCTTGATCCCTCACTCCCACACACTCACTCCCTCACACTCTCACACTCCCTCTCTCAAGAGCACACACAAGCAAGAAGAAGAGAAGAAGAGAAGAAGAAGAGAGCTCTTGTTAGCCACACACCAAAGAATGAGTTTCTATTCACTTTTTGAACTTTATATACAACCCTAAAATCCCATGGGCACCCATCCCCTTTTTTACATGACCGGCCATTGTGGGAAGGTCCTTTTCCATTTCCCTCTTCTATCCTTATGCCTCTATAGCCTATGCCCGTCTAGTATTTTACAATTGGCACAAGAGGGAGCCTGGCGCTCTTTTACAAGAGTTTTTCAAGTTTTTTGAGGTGCCTTTCATTTAAATTTGTGCCTTTGGTCTCGGCTTAGCTTTTAGAGGTCGCCTGCGTGTCTTTTCTCTTCTTCCATGCTTTTTCCACTTTTTCCTTCATTTTCTGTCATCTTGACTCGGGGTTAACATCTGCACAAGCTCCTAAGAAAATATGTGAATTTTATTTGGACTGATGAGACTGTGAAGGAGCCTTTAATGCCCTAAAACAGTGCCTTATCAAAGCACCTATCTTACAGCCTCCTGACTGGACGAAGGAGTTCCATGTGCACATAGATGTATCAGTTGAAGGGCTAGGTGATGTCCTATGTCAAAAGAGCCCCTCTAAATTAGATCAACCAATATATTATGCAAGCCGAAAGGTCACTGATAGGGAACAGAACTACATAGTGACAGAGCTTGAGTGCTTGGCAATGGTGTTTGCACTAGAGAAGTTTAGAGACTATCTACTATCAACGCATTTCAAGTTCTATGTGGATCATGAAGCCATGTCCTTCCTGATGAACAAAGCAGATGTTAAAGGACGACTGATGAGATGGTTGCTCCTATTCCAGGAGTTCGATTTTGAAGTGGTCACTAAGCATGGCCGTTCCTATGTCCTAACCGATCATCTATCACGGATCCCTCAAATTGCAGAAGAGGAATAGGATGATCTAGACCTTCCTGATGCTTCCTTGTTTCTAGTTGAAATAGTTACTCCCTGGTATGCAGACATAGACAGTCTCTTGGCAACTCAACAGTATCCTCCTGGCATCTCAAGCCGTGGGAAGAAGAAGCTTCTGTTAGAATCAGCCCCCTACACTGTTGAGATATCGAGCTCCACTCGTGATATGCCAGGGTGACCGTTGTGCATTTATGTCACCGACTTGTCAGTTGTAGATGCGGTTGGTACACCGCCCATGAATAATAGCTAGATGACAGCTATCCTTATCTACTCTAGTTCGTGGCTCAGTTAGTATGCCACCTTAGTTAGTTGTCTTTGGTTTGAGACCCATATATAGGGTTCTTCTATTTCTTTGTATGAGACTTCTTTTTGGCTTACACAACTAAGAAGAGGAAAACTGTTTTCAGCCTCCACCTTTGTGTGTATTCCCCCATTGTGCAAGCAAGAAAGCTACAAGTGAGACTCCTTCCTTCTCTCCCACAATCTTGACATGGTATCAGAGCCTTGTTTGTGGTAAGGAGCTCAAGAAAGCAAGCCAAGCTCGCGGTGTTCTGGTAAGAGGAGCAGTGTTGCTTTCATTTTCTGTTTTGGGAGCAGATCTCTGCAGGTAGCACAGCCGGAAATTGCAAGAGTGCATTGTCTCAGGTTGAGACGCCCTTCGCGGTGAAGCAAGAGGGTAGTATATGCTGCGGGAGAGGCTTTAGCCCTTGGCGACCCTATTTTTTTTATTTGAGGCCATTTCGGAGCCTGTTTTGGAGGCGGAAGTTTTATGCACGCACTCAAGAAAAGGCCCAGTTTTATGCTGTGCAGCCACTGTTCTACAGGTCGGTAAAAAGTTACTGTAGAAATTGCATCGTATGCCTGTGCGCAGAGACATTGGGAGTTACAGAATCATCCTTGTTGCCCGTTGATGCAAAATCGTCACTAGGAAGTGATTGTGTGGTTAAATACCACTTTCCTCAGTTTTGCAGATTTGTCCTTGTGAGGCTGAAGCTGTGTTCTCTGCAGTGACATAATTTTTTGCAGTATTCTGTAATGGCGTCTGATTCTCTTTCACAGATTGTAACTGAAAAGCTTGACAAGAACAACTTCCAAGCATGGAAGTTTAGAATGACGAATTTCCTTATGGAAAAAAGATATTGGGAATTTGTTACAGGAAATGAAGAAGAACCAGTTCTTCCTGATGTTCCCAATCAACAGCAAATGTAGGCATTCAAAGCATGGCATGAGAGAGCCAGGAAAGTTATGTACTGGCTGTCTATCAGTATTTCAGACTCTATGATTGTGCATATTCAGGATGCAAGTACGCCAAAGGAGGCATGGGATACTTTGTCAAAAATGTATAGCACAAATACGTAAGCCAGGAAAATGCAGCTCAAGCAAGAGTTGCATAATGTGCAAAGAGAAAGTATGAGCATCAATGACTACCACATGAAGGTGAAGAAGATTGCAGATGCACTTGCTTCCATTGGGTCGCCAGTGGAAGATGATGATTTAGTTTCTGTGACCTTGAATGGTCTAGGAAAGGATTATGCACAGTTTCGGACATCCATTTCAGTTCGTGAAAGATTTCCTGATTTTGAGGAGTTGATTGCTCTTCTAATTTCTGAGGAGCAGAGAAATGGTGGTGCATCTTCTTCAGGAGGAACTTCAAAAGAAACTGTCTTCTACTCAAATGCTGGAAGAGGTAGAGGCAGAGGTAGAGGAGGCCGATTTGGAAGCCGTGGTAGAAATCAGAATATGCAGCAAACTCAAGAAAACCAATCCTATGGAGGAGGACGTGGTAACTCTAGAGGCAGGGGGAGCCAAAGAGGTCGTGGTGGATGGCAAAGAGGCCAAAATGCAAACAGCAATGTTGAATGCTACTACTGTGGTAAAATGGGTCATATGGCTAAAGACTACTATAAAAAGCAGAATGACATCATGAATGGAAAATTGCAACAAGGGAATTATGCATCTTCTAGTAGACAGGGTGATGACAGAAATGAGCATTTGTTTATGGTGTAGCACATGAACAATTCTGTGACAAGTGCAGAAGAAAGCAACGATGTGTGGTATGTTGACTCAGGTGCATCAAACCACATGACAAGTCATGTAGAATGGATGGAGGATGCAAGGAAAATGGAAAAACCAGGATTTGTGGAGACTGGTGATGATACTGCACATCCTATTATGCAGATTAGAAAATTTCCTTTGTCTATGCAGGATGGGAAAAAGAAATACATGTCCGATGTATTTCATGTCCCAAATATCACCAAGAATCTGGTTTTTGTTGGTCAAATGGTTGAGCAGGGCTTGCAGGTCAGATTTAATCCTCATGGATGCTTTGTTGAGGATATGAAAAATAAAGGTCGCTTGATAGCAAAAGGAAAGAAGAAGGGCAGAATGTTTACATTGGATGCAGACATGCCTAAATTGAGTGCAGCAATGTTTGCACATGGGACCGGTGTAGTTGCAGATATTGATATCTGGCATAAACGCATTGGTCATGTTAATGCACAGCGACTTAAATCAATGCAGGCCCAAAACATTGTGCAGGATTGCCTAAATTCAAGGTTGCAGAAATGCATAAGGTATGTGAAGCCTGTCAGTTTGGAAAACAGGCAAGGAAACCATTTCCTAGACATGTTCAAGAGAGTAAGAAGCCATTGGAATTAATCCACTCTGATGTGTGGACTACTAAAGCTGCATCTCTTGGAGGCTATCATTATTTTGTCACTTTTATTGATGACTATAGCAGAAAAGTTTGGGTGTATTTTATGAAAAAGAAAAGTGAAGTTTTTGGGCATTTCAAAACTCTTAAAGCTATGGTTGAAAAAGAAACAGGCCTGTAAATAAAATGCCTAAGGTCAGATGGAGGGGGAGAGTACCTCTCAAATGAGTTTGCAAGGTTCCTGCAGGAGCATGGCATAAAGCAGCAATATTCATGCAGTCATACCCCACAACAAAATGGAATTGCAGAAAGGAAAAACAGGCATATTGGAGAGGTATCTCATGCCATGCTCAACGAAAAAGACTTGCTAGATTTTTACTGGGCTGAAGCAATTGCTACAGCAGTCTATATAATGAATAGGACTCCCACTGCAGCAATACATGGAATGACTCCAGAGGAGAGGTATACTGGTAGGAAACCAGATATTTCTCATTTGAAAATTTTTGGTTGCATTGCCTATGTACATATGCCAGATGAGTTGAGATCCAAGTTGGATCCAAAAGCTGAGAAGTGCATCTTTATTGGTTACTCTCTGCAGCAAAAAGGGTATAGATGCTATAACCCTTCTACTCGTAAGTTTACAGTGAGCAGAGATGTTGTTTTTGATGAGATAAGTAGCTGGTATAAACCAGTAAATGTGATTGATGATGTAGATGCATAAAACGGTAATGCTGCACAGAATTCACAACAGCAGTCACAAAATATTAGTGGACCTAGAGCATCCTCTAGCAGTGGTTCACATTCTTTGCCATGGACAGGCAGATTGAGATCAGGAGAATCTTCTCAAAGCAATGCAGATAGTGGTATTCAGGTATCACAAAAAGGAAAAGAGAAGGTAGATCAGCCCATGTTTGATGTGAAAGCCATGGATGAAGAAATGGATGCCTTGGAAGCAAATGCTACATGGGAATTGGTACCTTTGCCTAAAGGTAAGAATGCAATTGGCTATAAGTGGGTTTATAAGGTGAAGCACAATGCAGATGGTTCTGTGAATAGATTCAAGGCAAGATTATTAGTCAAGGGATATGCACAAACATATGGCATTGATTATGAAGAAACATTCAGTCCGGTTGCAAGGATGGCAACCGTAAGAGCAGTCATTGCTATGGCTGCATCAAAGGAATGGTCTTTACATCAGATGGATGTAAAGAATGCCTTCTTGCATGGTGATTTGCAAGAAGAGGTATATAAGGAGCAGCCACCAGGTTATGTGCATGTTATTCATCCTGAGTTTGTTTGCAGGTTGAAGAAAGCATTGTATGGCTTGAAGCAAGCACCTAGAGCATGGTCTGACAAGATAGGACAGTATCTTGTCACTATTGGCTTTCAGATTTCCAAGGCAGATTTCTCACTTTATGTGAGAAAAACAGAGAGAGGTATTATGCTACTTGTCATTTATGTTGATGATTTGATTATGACAGGTGACAGTGATGAAGATATCCTTCATGTGAAAATGCTATTGAAGCAAAAGTTTGAGATGAAGGATTTGGGAGAGATGCGTTATTTCTTGGGCATTGAGGTGATTAGATCACCAAGTGGGATACAGCTCTTGCAGAGGCAGTATGGATTGGACATGCTGTCCAAATATGGGATGACAGGCTGCAAGCCTATTTCAGTTCCTTTGGAGCAGAATGTGAAGCTGAGCACAGATGTAGGTGAGATTCTGGAAGACCCTACTATGTACAGACGCATAGTAGGAAGTTTGATTTATATGACTATTACCACGCCAGATTTGAGCTATGCTGTTGGATTGGTAAGTCAGTTTATGTAGGCTCTAAGGAAACTGCATTTGGATACAGCTAGACGCATACTCAGGTATGTGAAGTCCACATTGCAGTATGGACTATTTTATGAGACTGGGTATTTCTGATAGACGATCTACCAGTGGATATGTGTTCTCTTTTGGGAGTGCTGCAGTCACTTGGAGCAGCAAGAAACAGCCTACAGTTGCCTTGTCGAGCACAGAGGCCGAGTACAGGGGTGCAGGAATGGCTGCATGTGAGGTAGCTTGGTTGCATAAGCTACTTTATGATATGCATCAGCCTACAGATGGGCCAGTTGTCATTTATTGTGACAACATGAGCAGTATACACTTGGCAAATAACCCAGTCTATCATGCTAGAACAAAGCACACTGAGGTGCATTATCACTATGTGCGGGAGAGGGTTTTACTAGATCTTATTGATCTAGTTTATGTCAGCACAGAGGATCAGATAGCTGACATATTTACGAAGGCATTGGGCATAGAGAAGCTGCGCAAGTTCAGAGACCTGCTTGGTGTGTAGGAATTGGGATTGAGCTCGAGGGGGAGTGTTGAGATATCGAGCTCCACTCGTGATATGCCAGGGTGACCGTTGTGCATTTATGTCACCGACTTGTCAGTTATAGATGCGGTTGGTACACCACCCATGAATAATAGCTAGATGACAGCTATCCTTATCTACTCTAGTTCGTGGCTCAGTTAGTATGCCACCTTAGTTAGTTGTCTTTGGTTTGAGACCCATATATAGGGTTCTTCTATTTCTTTGTATGAGACTTCTTTTTGGCTTACACAACTAAGAAGATGAAAACTATTTTCAGCCTCCACCTTTGTCTGTATTCCCCCATTGTGCAAGCAAGAAAGCTACAAGTGAGACTCCTTCCTTCTCTCCCACAATCTTGACATACACCTTGCTAGGCGGTGCACTGTACAAGAGAGGCAAAGATGAAGTGCTGCAAAGATGTGTTGCAAGGGATGAAATTGGCATAGTATTGAAAGCATGCCATGACGAACCATGTGGTGGAAGCTTCGCAGGAGAAGCGACAGCCAGGAAGGCTCTATTAGCAGGATACTGGTGGCCGACCCTCCACAAGGATGCACATGACTACTGTAAAATATGTGATGCTTGTCAGTGAATGGAAAAACCCACCAAAATAAGTGCCATGCCACTGCAACCTATTCTTCCCCTAAAGCCGTTCGAGAAGTGGGGGATTGATTTTGTGGGTCCTATTGATACATCCACCATACAGAGACAGAACAGATACATCTTAGTATGTACGGATTATGTCACAAAGTGGTGTGAAGCTAAAGCCCTGAAGCGGGATGATGGTAACAGCATAGCTCTGTTCATGTATGAAAATATTATCACCCGTTTTGGTAGTCCCCTCGAGCTGATAAGTGTTAGAGGTACTCATTTCCTTAACAAAATCATGGAGGAGCTGACAGAGCTGCATAAGATCCGCCATCGCAAGTCCACTCCTTACTATCCCAGAGCCAACGGCCAAATTGAAGTCACCAATCGCATCCTCTACTCGATCCTAACAAGAACGATTGCTGCACATCGGCGCGATTGGAACGATCAACTTACAGAGGCCCTCTGGGCATACAGAATCTCCCATAAAGCAGCTATAGGATAGACCCCTTTCCAGCTAGTGTATGGTACAAAAGCTATCTTCCCTGTTGAACAAGAATTTCCCTCTTTGCGAGTGGCAGTTAAAGAACGCTTGGGAGATGATGAGTCGCTGCAATGCCATCTCCTACACTTGGAATGTTTGGATGAGATACGACAGATGGCCCTACAGTGTATGGAAACTACTCAAGCGCGATGCAAGGCCTATCATAACAGTTTCATCAAGCATAAGGAGTTCAAAGAATGTGATCTTGTCCTAGCCTATGATTTAAGATTTGGTAAGTTTCCTGGCAAGCTTCAACAACGGTGGATGGGCCCATACAAGGTACTTGCTGTCAATCCTAATAGCTCTATTCAGGTGCAGACCATTGATGCCTTCGATGATCCTTTCCTGATCAATGGCTATCGTCTGAAGAAGTAAATCAATCATTCAAACCTCAAAAACAACAAAAATCAGTCAAAATTTCTGTCTTTTTCCACTCTCAACATATCCCCACACTTAGAAAGGAAGCATCCTCATGACCTAAGGAAAAGAAGAATGTAAGTTTAGTAAATAACTCAATTTGATCTTCTTTAGTATCTTCAATAATCACCCCAAACCACAACCCCAACTTATCACCTGTATCTCTAATAATACTACAACGAAAGGAAAACACCCTTTTGGATATTATCTCCATTTTTAAAAAAAAATGTTAGCAATCAGAAAGTCATAAAGGATATAAGAGTTTTCTTTGAATGAGCATCAGTCAAACATCTTCTTCATCAATCCATCTTCAACTTCAGCTCCATCCAATAAAGATAAACAATATATATATACCACATATACAACTCACACAAACACAACACTAGGTAATCTGAATGGCACATGCCCCCAAAAAAAATAGAGAGCACAAAAAAAGATTTCCATTAAAGAAAAAGAACTGATACATCCAAAAAGAACTCCACTGTTGCTAAGCATGATGCAGACACTTCTTCTTAAATTGCATGCTAGACTTGAGACACTCCAGAGTTTTACTCTCATCTACAAAATGCAAAGGCACATTCTGGAGGAAATGTAAACAACACATCCTTTCCAACAAAATAAGAAACCTGGTAGGGAAATCTTGTGTGAAGTAATACAGAATATCCATCTGAGCAGTAGTCACATCCACATTCGGATTGATGATCAAATGGGGGATGCACTTATGAGTGTTCAAATTAGACTACTGATGCATAAAAGCAAGGTACCAACAAAAATGAGCTGCAAGACGTATAGAGATATCCTCAGAATTAGCATGCACCCGAGCAAAATGAAGGTAAGAGTTCAAACATGCTCAGAGGTATCCCAGGACCCTGGAATGAAAGGCCAGTTAAACACCGGTCCTATCACAGAATCATGCAGTGTCCATTGTCGTCGACGAAGTATGTCACTATCATACCTTGGTGTATCCATCACTGATTGAGGAGGAAGGTTAATGTAATCGGAAGGAGAGGGGAATGGAATAAGAGGAGAGCATTGTAAAGGAGGATAGGATAGATCATAAAAAGAAGGAAAATGAAGAGATAAGGAAGATGGAAAAGATGGAAATTTCAACAAAAACTTATGAAGGGAATCTGCTGAGAAAATAGAAGGAACAGGAGGAACTACGGGAGGAGGTTCAGAAGGGGTAGGTGATAATGTCGGATCAGCAATGAAAGGACAAAAAGTAAAAACAGGAATGTGAGGGGAATTAGAAGGAGTAAAAGACAACAGAGGAATAGTGTCAGGGTTGGAAGTGAGGAGGGAAATATATAACGAAAAAGGATAGGACATATGAGAATAGGACAAAAGATCAGTGGGATCTAATGGATAAAAAGAACAACGATAAGCAAGATCTTGGAAAAAAGAATCAGTGAATAATGGATGATTAGCAATATGATGCAACAGTTGAGTTTGCAAAGGCTAGATATCAGATTTGTGGAATACACCCCTGAGACGACGAGGTTCCAAAGCAACATCTTCTAGAGGTAGATGCCAAGCATGTCCTCTACACCAAGACTTCTACTCATGATAATACTTCAAACTATCTGCTAGCAGGAGCTCAACTGAGTGCACATATATCACTACTTGTAAGATCACATCTCCCACATACAAATTCAAATCCTCCTCATCAGGAATCTGTAAATGCCCCATAAGATACATGAAAGACAGCAACTATACTTCATGCGAAATCAGCTCATCAACAAATCTATCAAACACAGACTTCAGCAAATCTGCAAACCACAAATTCTGCCACCCATCCTCTAGAGGTTCTAAATCCACATTGCTCAAAGAGATATACAAGGCAAAACGCTGCTGATTATACTTGATCTAGAAAGACGGTGGGGGTGACACTAGCTCAGCATAACTAGTAAAATCATCCTGCACATAGTTCATTCGTTGTTAAAGGTGTTCTACCTTAGCAGAAAAACCATTACACAACTTTGCCTTCTGCTGTAACTGGTCAAGCTCCTTGTTGGAAGATACTATAGAAGAAACCACAGGAGGTGGAGGAACAGAAAGAGTAACAATCTTCTAATTAAGCTCAGCAATCATCTTCTTCTGTGACTCAACAATTTTGTGAGAAGACTATAACTGACCCTCACAAGTACCCAACCTACTGGCTAACTCAATCATCTCCTCAAGGGCAAAATTCTTCTCTTTAGTCAAAGACGCATTCTCTGCTTCCAGGGTAACTACTTCAGCTTCTAACTTCTGAATGGTGGCCTTCTGGGAATCCATCAGGGTAGTAGCTTCAGTCATTTGTTTGTGAATATCCGTGAGGGCGGCTTTCTTAGATGCTAGATCCTCCAAAGCCTTACTCAATTGATTAGTCAGGGAATCCACTTTGTCCTACAAGGAAGTATACACCCCTGTGTAAATGGACTGAAGACAAGTAATCAATGAAGTCTCCAATGTAGCCTAGATACCAGAAACTAGCTGAGGAAGCAAAGGTCCAGCAAACATTGTTTATAAGGAAGCAAGGATTTGTTTATCCAATTGCCCATCCCTTTGTGCTACAAATAGATTAGGACATGACAAGAATGAAGGAAGGGAACTGGTAGAAACAGGAGGAATGGAATCATGTGCAGGAGAATCAGAAACTGAAATAGAAACAGGACTAAGGGGCCATTTAGTACGTATTCTTTTACTATGAGAGAATCTGGCAGGGGGCTCATCCTCCGAATTAGAATTGGGCTGTAATGGAGGAGGATTTGGAACAGAAGGTGGAGGCTGCTTCAGAAGAGGAGCAGGATTAGGAACTAGGACACCACCAAGAGGAGGTGCAAGGGAGATAGTATTCTGAAGAAAAACACCGTAGGAGACATTACTGCCCTGACCTTTCCGAACTCTCTGAAAATGATAATCCATCTTCGCGAGCATGAATGCTACCCAATTGAACTTGGCTCCCTCCAGGATCCTAACAGAAGCAATGAACAGCTCCTTCGAGAGACATTTGGAAGCAGGCTTCCCTGACATGAACCTGTTTGCAGAAACTAGCAAAGTTGTTTCCATACCAGGGAGGAGATGTGAGCTGCAGAAACCCTAGAACTGGTGATAACTTTGCTAGAGACCAAAGGAGTAGAGGTTTCTTTCTGCAGGAGAGAAAGGATCTCCTCAGCTGTCAATAATTGATTTCCACTAGGGACGAAAGACGCTGAAGAGGCAAACACAACGCATCACTGATATTGGGTATGGATAAGCAAAAGCATCGGTTATAAACCAAGCCAAACTGGTTCTTGTAGGATGCCAGCAAAGAGTAGCAAATCATGTTGTCCACTAGGGGAAACTTCAAAGCCACAAAAGGACAAAGACTAGCACGGCGAATGCAATCTACCTCTAGGAGAAGAGCATAGTCATGCACCGACAACAGCACATGCTGGATGACAATAGGAGGAATAGAGGTAGATGCCATTCAGACTACAACAAAAAACCCACACACACAACCAAGGAAAAAGATGAAAAATTTCCTGCAAAACCCAGACAAATCATCACTGAGAAGAATATCAAAACAAAGGACAAACGACCAAACTAGACTGAACCAGACTTTCCCAAACAATCCACATCCTATGGAAAAATTTTGACATGACCTACGCACTCATGCGACCGAAAGCTTCATGCTATATGCAACAAGCAGGCACCCTAATCCCACATAATCAAGCAATCAATTTAAAAAAACTCAAACACACTGTACCCCAGACAATAACCAGACTCAAATAGAATCCAAGACTTGGACCAACAGAATAAAGACAGACGAATAAGACCGACATCTTGGACTTAACAAATCCCAACCCTCGTAAGCGCATTGCGTAAACCTATGGTGCAGTGAACGTGGATGGGTGAACACTATGGAATTCATTTTAACCATGTACAAATTAGATTGCAGATCATTATTAATTAACCATTAATGCGTAGTGAGTCAATTCTGCAATCCCAACCCCTACGTAGACTGACTTGACTGACTGGGGGTCTCTAAAAATGCAATTCATTGTTACAACTTACGTGATATGTGGCACAAAGCGCATGCATGCGTGACGGTGGGGGTTCATTTTAATTATAAATAAATTGTGTCTATAGCGCGTGTGCGCATGCATTGTAGATTTATTTTAGAAAATTATGTGGATTATTGTGCCATGCGCTCCTACAATGGCGAGGTTCCCTCCCCACTCATCCGTTCTATTTCACCCTGTCCCTGGGGCTATTCCTTGTCTGTTTGCCTTTATCCTTTGTTTTGCCATTTTTCCATGTAAACACACCCTAGTTCACTGAGACTCACATCCAACCTTAAAGCCTTGTTTGTCCCTTCGAAAGGGCCGTTATTCCTTTTTATACACCCTTGTTCCGACTTACGGTTCATCCACTATCCCATTTTGAATAGTTTTATGTTTTTCCATGTGAACGCATCCTACGTTCATTGGACCTGATATCTGAAGTCATAACCTAGTTCGTCCCTTCGACTACCACACTTTTCCTTTTTACATCCCCTTGTTTCAACTTACTGTTTTTGAGTTATTAATTTTTGAAGCAAATCCCGCTCATTGGATATATTTCCATGTGAATGTGTCCTTCTTGCTTCAAAACAGCAATCTAACATACCAACCCTGTTCTACACCTTCCCTTGGACACATTTCCTTTTTACACCCTGTCCTTCCACTGTATGGGTTGTCCGTTATTAATCTTTGCGAGTTTTCGTGTCTTTTTCGTGTGTTGTTTTGCCCTTTTTCCATGTGAACCTGCCCTATTCTCTTCGGAATTCCATTCTGACTGGATAGCCTTGTCCGGCCACCCTTCTTGCATAATTTTTCTTTTTTCTCTACCCTGTTTTGCCCTCTGGATTTTTTGTTATTAATTTTCATTGGTGTTTTTAAGCATCATTTTCTTGTTTTTTCCATGCGAACACCTTCTAACCCATTCGAACTAAGATTTGATGTGACAACCCTGAAGATTATATTTTTTTGGACATTTTTTCTTTTTACTGTTCTCTATTCCAGTGCACGGATCATTCCATATTAATTTTTGAATCCCTTTTCGAGTCTGATTTTTGGGTTTTTTTCATGTGAACGGATCTTATCTTCATTAGAATTGTGTTCTAACATGATAGGCCTGTCCGGCATGCCTTTTTGCAAATTTTTCCTTTTTCCCGCTATTCGTTCCAGTGCACAATTTCTTCCCTCTCTTTTTTCTTCTCTCCTCTTTCTCTCCCCGTCTTCTTCTCCCCCTTCCTCCTCTCCTGCTCCTCCCTCCCTTCCTCTCCCCCTCCTCCCTTCTTCCTTTCTTCCTCCTTCCCTCCTCCTCCTCCTTTTCCCTTCTTCTCCTCCTCCTTTCTTTCTCTTCTCCCCTCCTCCTCCTCTTCTCCTCCTCTTCTCCTCCTCCTTTCCTTCTTCCATTTCTCCTCCTTTTCTTCTCTCTTCTCCCCTCCTCCTCCTCTTCCCTTTCTCCTCTTCTCCCCTCCTCCTCCTCCTTTCTCCTCTTCTCCCTCATCCTCCTTATCTTCCCTTCCTCCTCTCCTTCCGCCCACCACTGCTACCTCTGCAACCGATGCCCGCATGCGCCGCTGCCTCTGCACCCGCCGCCACGACCTCCGCCATTGCCACTCGTCGTCCTCCTCCCACCTCTTCCTCCACTGAACCTCCTTGTCTCCTCTCCTCCCCTCCCCCACCCTTCCCACCCACCCACTGCGCGCCTCTCCCCCCCCTTTTCTAACCCCCCCTAATCCCCTACCTCAAACTTTAACCCCCTTCCCCTAAATTTAACCCCCCCTCCCCCTAGGCCTCCCCACATTTACCCTTCCCCTTCTCTTACTTTACCTTCCCCCCACCTAAGTCCCCTATCCCACCCCCCTCCCTCTGTTCTTTGCCCCTCCCCCTTGTTCGCCCCATTTCCGCGCTGCAGTCACCGTTTTGGTGTCGATGGATATTCGCGGGCGTTCACGCGCGAGGACGCGCGTCCACCTTGATCATGCAGTAGGGTCTTGCAACCATTCCTACGCAGTCACAGTCATCAGCAATACCCGTTCATATGCAGTCACGGGTACTTCAAATCCCGAAATCTCTAAAAACACATTGAAAATTTCAAATATTCATTACAATTTAATTAAAATAAAAAAAGTACAAAAAAAATCTTGAAAAATCTCCAATATTTCTACAAACAATTGAAATATTTTTCAAACTGGAAATCTCAGAAAAAAATTTGCAAAAAATTTGGAATATTGAAAATTCTTTTCAAAAACATTAAAAAATTGGCCAAAATTCATTAAAATTTGATAAAAATATCGACATAATTTTAGAAAAAATTCAAAAAAAAATCTACAAACTTCATTGTCCCTCTTTTCAATCATTTCACAATTGAAAATGCTTTCCTAATTGGCCAAAGTATTATTTGGAGACAAAACCCTAATTTTGATACCCAAATTCATATAAAATTCATTTTAAATCTCAAAAATGAGCTGAAAAATGTGAATTAAATCTGATTACCTTTTTGACACTTGATGCTCATGATTGGTTTGCTAAAAGTTCATGTTCACCTCCTTTTAAATTTTTTTTAAAAAACAAAATAAAACATATTATTTTTATTTAAAAAACTAAAAAAATAAAAATGATAATCATAAATCCCAATCAATTCAACATCCCAACATATCCATCTTTTTTTTTTGGTCATAGATATCATTGATTTCATTATTTTTTGTCAATGTGTTAGTTGTTTTTTCATTTTTTCTATACGACAGGACGATTAGTTTTAGTCGACCTTTTCTCCATTGCGTGGAATATTTGTGGATTGAGCCTTTCCTTTTTTTTTAGGACGTGGTATCAAACTTTGCAGACAGCCCTACACATTGCCAGGTTTTTTCTTTTTTTCCCTCTCTCACGTTGCACTGTCACATACATGTAATTGTAATAAAATCAACCAACCGTTGCACCCACCAAATAAACAGAATGCACTTTATTAATTTTTAATTTAAAAGAAATCTGACTGTTAATTGTAAAAGGAACCCCATCCTTGCACAAGCACATGGCACAATAACCCACATAATTTTCTAAAATAAATCCACAGTACACGTGCACACGCGCTACAGACACAATTTATTTGTAATTAAAATGAACCCCCGTCGTCACGCATGCATGCGCTTTGCGTCACATATCATGTAAGTTGTAACAATGAATTACATTTTTAGAGACCCCCAATCAGTCAAGTCAGTCTAAGTAGGGGTTGGGATTGCGAAATCGACTTACTATGCATTAATGGTTAAATAATAACGAACTGCAATCTAATTTGTACATGGTTTAAATGAATTCGATAGTATTCACCCATCCACGTTCACTGCACCATAGGTTTACGCAATGTGTTTACGGGGGTTGGGATTTGTTAAGTCCAAGATGTCGGTCTTATTCGTCTATCTTCATTCTGTGGGTCCAAATCTTGGATTCTATTTGAGTCTGGTTATTGTCTGGGGTACGGTGTGTTTGAGTTTTTTTAATTGATTGCTTGATTGCGCGGGATCAGGGTGCCTGCTTGTTGCATATAGCATGAAGCTTTCGGTCGCATGAGTGCATAGGTCATGTCAAATTTTTTCCTTAGGATGTGGATTGTTTGGGGAAGTCTAGTTCAGTCTAGTATGGTCGTCTGTCCTTTGTTTTGATATTCTTCTCAGTGATGATTTGTCTGGGTTTTGCATGAAATTTTTCGTCTTTTTCCTTGGTTGTGTGTGTGGGTTTTTTTTGTAGTCTGAATGGCATCTACCTCTATTCCTCCTATTGTCATCCAGCATGTGCAGTTGCCGGTGCATGACTATGCTCTTCTCCTGGAGGCGGATTGCATTCGTCGTTCTGGTCTTCGTCCTTTTGTGGCTTTGAAGTTTCCGCCAGTGCACAACACCATTTGCTACTCCTTCCTGGCATCCTACAAGAACCAGTTTGCCTTGGTTTATAACCAATGCTTTTGCTTATCCACACCCAATATCAATGATGTGTTGGATTTGCCTCTTTCAGCGTCTTTCGTCCCTAGTGGAAATCAATTATTGACAGCTGAGGAGATCCTTTCTCTCCTACAGAAAGAAACCTCTACTCCTTTGGTCTCCAGCAAAGTTATCACCAGTTCTGGGGTTTCTGCAGCTCACATCTCCTCCCTCGTATGGAAACAACTTTGCCAGTTTCTGCAAGACAGGTTCATGTCAAGGAAGCCTGCTTTCAAATGTCTCTCCAAGGAGCTGTTCACTGCTTTTGTTAGGATCTTGGAGGGAGCCAAGTTCAATTGGGTAGCATTCATGCTCGCGAAGATGGATAATCTTTTTCAGAGAGTTCGAAAAGGTCAGGGCAGTAATGTCTCCTACGGTGTTTTTCTTCAAAAGATTATCTCCCTTGCACCTCCTCCTAGTGGTGTCCTAGTTCTTGATCTTGCTCCTCTTCCGAAGCAGCCTCCACCTTCTATTCCAACTCCTCCTCCATTACAGCCCAATTCTGATTCAAAGGATGAGCCCCCTGACAGATTCTCTCACAGTAAAAGAATACATACTAAAGGGACCCTTAGTACTGTTTCTATTTCAGTTTCTGATTCTCCTACATAGGACTCTATTCCTCCTATTTCTACCAGTTCCCTTCCTTCATTCTTGTCATGTCCTAATCTATTTGCAGCACAAAGGGATGGGCAATTGAGTAAACAGATCCATGCTTCCTTACAAACAATGTTAGCTGGACCTTTGCTTTCTCAACTAGTTTCTGGTATCCAGGCTACATTGGAGACTTCACTGACGACTTGTCTTCAGTCCATTTACACAGGGGTATATACTTCCTTGCAGGACAAAGTGGATTCCCTAACTAGTCAATTGAGTAAGGCTTTGGAGGATCTAGCATCTGAGAAAGCCACCCTCATGGATATTCACAAACAAATAACTAAAGCTACTACCCTGATGGATTCCCAGAAGACCACCATTCAGAAGTTAGAAGCTCAAGTCATTACCCTGGAAGCAGAGAATGCATCTTTGACTAAACAGAAGAATTCTGCCCTTGAGGAGATGATTGACTTAGCCATTAGGCTGGATACTTGTGAGGGTCAATTACAGTCTTCTCAGGAAATTGTTGAGTCATAGAAAAAGATGATTGCAAAGCTTAATCAGAATATTGTTACTCTTTCTGTTCTTCCACCTCCTGTGGTTTCTTCTATAGTATCTTCCAACAAGGAGCTTGACCAGTTACATCAGAAGGCGAATGGTTTTTCTGCTAAGGTAGAATGCCTTCAACAACGAATGAACTGTGTGCAGGATGATTTTACTAGTTCTGCTGAGCTGGTGTCACCCCCACCATCTTTCTAGATCAAGTATAATCAGCAACATTTTTCCTTGTATATCTCTTTGAGCAATGTGGATTTAGAACCTCTAGAGGATGGGTGGCAGAATTTGTGGTCTGCAGATTTGCTGAAGTCTGTGTTTGACAGATTTGTTGATGAGCTGATTTCGCATGAAGTACAGTTGATGTCTTTCATATATCTTATGGGGCATTTACAAATTCTTGATGAGGAGGATTTGAATTTGTATGTGGGAGATGTGATCTTACAAGTATTGATGTATGTGCATTTAGTTGAGCTCCTACTAGCAGATAGTTTGAAGCAATATCATGAGTAGAAGTCTTGGTGTAGAGGACATGCTTGGCATCTACCTCCGGAAGATGTTGCTTTGGAACCTCGTCGTCTCAGGGATGTATTCCACAAATTTGATATCCAGCCTTTGCAAACTCAACTGTTGCATCATTTTACTGATCATCCATTATTCACTGATTCTTTTTTTCAAGGTCTTGCTTATCATTGTTCTTTTTATCCATTAGATCCCACTGATCTTTTGTCCTATTCTCGTATGTCCTATCCTTTTTCGTTATATATTTCCTTCCTCACTTCCAACCCTGACACTATTCCTCTGTCGTCTTTTACTCCTTCTAATTCCCCTCACATTCCTGTTTTTACTTTTTGTCCTTTCATTGCTGATCCGACATTATCGCCTACCCCTTCTGAACCTCCTCCCATAGTTCCTCCTATTCCTTCTGTTTACTCAGCAAATTCCCTTCATAAGTTTTTGCTGAATTTTCCGTCTTTTCCATCTTCCTTATCTCTTCATTTTCCTTCTTTTTATGATCTATCCTATCCTCCTTTACAATGCTCTCCTCTTATTCCATTCCCTTCTCCTTCCGATTACATTAACCTTCCTCCTCAATCAGTGATGGATACACCAAGGTATGATAGTGACATACTTCGTTGACGACAATGGACACTGCATGATTCTGTGACAGGACCGGTGTTTAACTAGCCTTTCATTCCATGGTCCTGGGATACCTCTGTAGCATGTTCAAACTCTTACCTTCATTTTGCTCGGGTGCATGCTAATTCTGAGGATATCTCTGTACGTCTTGCAGCTTATTTTTGCCAGTACCTTGATTTTATGCATCAGTAGTCTAATCTGAACACTCGCAAGTGCATCCCCCATTTGATCATCAATCCGAATGTGGATGTGACTGCTGCTCAGATGGATATTCTGTATTACTTCGCACAAGCTTTCCCTACTAGGTTTCTTATTTTGTTGAAAAGGATGTGTTGTATACAGTTTCTCCAAAATGTGCCTTTGCATTTTGTAGATGAGAGTAAAACTCTGGAGCGTCTCAAGTCTAGCATGCAATTTAAGAAGTGTCTGCATCCTGCTTAGCAGCAGTGGAGTTCTTTTTGGATGTATCACTTCTTTTTCTTTAATGGAAATATTTTTCTGTGCTCTCCATTTTTTTTGGGGGCATGTGCCATTCAGATTACCTGGTGTTGTGTTTGTGTGAGTTGTATATGTGGTATGTATTTATTGTTTATCTTTGTTGGATGGAGATGAAGTTGAAGATGGATTGATGAAGAAGATGTTGGACTACAAGCTAGTAGAAGATGATGCTGATTCAAAGAAAGCTCATATATCCTTTATGACTTTGTGATTGCTAACTTTTTTTTTTATAATGGAGATAATATCCAAAAGGGTGTTTTCCTTTCATTGTAGTATTATTAGAGATACAGGTGACAAGTTGGGGTCGTGGTTTGGGGTGATTATTGAAGATACTAAAGAAGATCAAATTGAGCTCTTTACTGAACTTATGTTCTTCTTTTCCTTAGGTCATGAGGATGCTTTGTTTCTAAGTGTGGGGATATGTTGAGAGTGGAAAAAGACTGAATTTTTGACTGATTTTTGTTGTTTTTTAGGTCTGAATGGTTGATTTTTGATGGATTTAGAGTGATGTATGGTTATTAATGAAAGTGTTTGAGAGTGTTTTGGATAATATTGATTATGTTTTGGAAGTTCATTATGATTTTTTATAGAAATATAAGGCTCTGTGATGTTCTGGTAGGTTCTGTTGAGGTTCTAATTGGTTCTGATACCTTCTGTATAGCTTCTATTTTGTTATGATTTTCTTCTTTATGAAGCATGGATTGATGATTGATGAAGGTTGAAATATTTTGGAAGTTTATTGAATAGTTTTTAATAGTTTGGAATGGTTTTAGTATGATTTATGAGGATTTATTGTTCTGTGATGACCTTCTGTAACCCTCTATAAATCATCTGTAGAGCCTCTGTCTCTATTCTGTCTCTGCTCTGTTTTTGTTCTATTATGTTCTGTAGATCTTCTGTAAGTGTTCTGTGGAATGTATTTGTGACTTTGGAAAAGTTTTCTAATTTTTGGAAAGGATGAATCTAAGTTCAAAATAGCTAAAACAAATGGAAGAAGCAGCTCTGCTGAAGACTGAAGAGAAGACTGGAGTGACAGAGACAGAAGCGAGATATGAAGGGTTACTATAGTGGCTCTGGTGCCTCTTTGACACAGACATACCTCTTGGGAGGTGTATCCACGACCTAAGAAGGATTATTGAGAGTCATTATTGAGTATTGTAGTGAGAATATGATGTACTATTAATAGAGAGAAGTGAGTATTGAGTATTGTAGTGAGAAGATGATGTACTATTGATAGAGAGAGAGAGAGAGAGTCAGAGATAGCCAATTCTATCAAAACAATGTAACTATATATGAGAGATTGAGAGAGAGAACTATGAAGACATTGAAGATGAATAATATGTAATTGATTTCCATTCAAAAAAGGTGTATTCTTTTATGTTCTTTGTTCTATTGATGGACTTTATGAAGATGTTGAAGATTATGGTTGATTCTATCAAATCCGTGGGAGATATCTACTATGATGCTGCTTGAAGATTTGCTGTTTTCTTTGTTTTGGTCATCAAAAGAATGAAATAAAAGCTTGTTGATGTTACAAGATAGATTTTCTTGCAGTAGAATTCCCTTTTCCCTGGTGTTCCTCTTGGGGCTCCATCTTTACAGATTGGTTGTTATTTGAGTACCATGTCTAGATAGGATGGATGGACTGATGCAGACTTCAAGATGATTAGGAGAAAAGCTTATGGTTTCTTCTTGCAAAGTGGGCTACTTTGGAAGCATTCACAAAAGTGAGGAGGACAACCATTGAGAGTTGTCTATGATAGAGCTTCATAGGTGCGGATCATGAAAGAATTTTATGAAAGTCTTTGGGCTGGACATCAAGCTGTTTGGGCGACCTATGAGAAGATCAAAGAGAAATATTGGTGGAGAGGCATGCACAAAGATATCTCACAATTTGTTGAAACATGCCGTGATTGTCAGTTGTTCTCTTTAGTGAGGCATAGAGATGAGCTTCATCCTACCTACCCGCTATGTATTCATTACAAGTGGGTTCTTGATTTGATTACTATGCATGTTGGTTTATGGTAGATGCGCTACATTGTTTTGGCACGAGAAGATCTGACAAACCAAGTGGAAGGAAGAGCATTACATGGACGAAGTCTACTTCAGTGATTTGTAAGTTTTTGTTGGAAGATGTTATTTGCAGGTATGGATGTATTGGAAAAGTTGCTGCAGATAGAGGTGATTTGGATGCTGATGAGGCTAGGGAGTTTTTCTCTTACCTTGGAATTAAACTTGCTTTGACTTTGGCATATAATTGAGAAGGCAACGGAAAGAGCGAAAGAGGCCATCTTCCAATTGTGAAAGCCTTGGAAAAAGCATGCGGTGGACGGGTCAGGGAGTGGCCTAGGTTGTTGCCTTATGCCTTATGGGCTGATCGCACTACTCACAATGTGACTACAGGTTATATGCCAGCTGAGTTGATGTATGGGCAAAAGCCAAGGCAGAAGCCATTAGTCATGCCTACAGAGACTTGCATACTTACTTGGAGTGCTTTACCGTGGCATCAAGAAGAGATGACTAAAGAATATCTTTTAGCTCTTTATATTCGTCAATTGGAGAGAAGACCTTAAGATATTGAGAGAGCAATTCAAAATCTCAAAGAGGCCAGGATTCACAACAAAGACCACTTTGATAGCAGACATAGATTAAGACCTAAAGAAATTAAGGAAGGAGACTAGGTATTGGTCTATGATAGCAGTCTAGACAACCAGTATAGTGCTATCTGCAAGGTTTTGAGATGATGGTTTGGGCCCTATTTAGTGCAACATGTCCATGACAATGCTACATATTCCTTGGTAGAGCTTGATGATACTGCCTTGCACATTCCAATTGCAGGGAAGAGAATCAAACTATTCAAGAGAATAGATGATGCAACCTATGCAGTTGAGAAGTTGGATGATGCAATTTATGATGGACTTGAGCCAGGAGATAATGAAGATGAAGATGTGGACATTGTAGATACTTTTACAGAAGATGAAGAGATTGCATTGACTATCGAGCTTGGCAGTGATGAGGACTGGTAGTTGTGGCCCATCCAGAGAATGTGCAAGTTTGGAGGGGGCGGATGTCGTGACGCTATGTGTCCACCACTACAAACTTGAGGGCAAAGTTTTTTCGCCAAGGATTTGAACACATTAGTCAATGTCATTAGGATTTTATTTCCCATTGTGTATATCTTTTATGAGTTAGGCTAGGCACAATTTCTTCAATGCATTCATAATTTTTTGTAAACACTGGTCGATTGATTGCATAGCATGTATTCTAATTTGCAAACTGCATGAGTGATTGGGCACAGAGTTGTTTTTCAAAACATATTCTTGAAAGGGCACATTGCATGGAAAAATAGGTAATTGTTTTGAAGGCTCAAGGATCCAAGGAAATGACCAGCTTGGTTTTGGACGTTCCTCGTATGACAGCACTTTGGAGAGGCTCATTTATTGATTAATAACTTTGGTTCTCAAAGAGCTTGCAAGATATTTTGACTGGCTTCACCATCAGTAAAATACTTTCTAGAAGAACACAAACAACAAGCTTTGAAAATGGAAGTCGTGCATTTGAGGCAATTGGTTTAATCCTTCAAATGGAGGATCTGCCAGAGGATAAGCAAACAGAGTTCTTGTCAGCCCTTTTGGTGCCATTATGTAGGCGAGTGGATTCATTACTAGTCAAACCTACACTGGGGGAGGATCCCTCTGTTGAACCTCCTGGTACTGTAGCAACTTTGCACCAAGTTATTGTAGTAATCAACACTTTGAGCAAGGGATTTGGTGAACAACTTGCCACTGCTACTCGATCGGTCTTTTATTCAAGCAAGCATTGGATGTTCTTCTTCGAGTATTGAAGGTGTTCCCAAAGAACAAGGTCTTAAAAAACAAGGTGATATCTTTTCTCCATTGATGGTTGAAACACTTGGTAGTGCGGTGTTTTCATTTTTGCCAGCTGCTTTTCAGCAGCTCCTGATTGAGAGTGAGCCAAGGGAGATGGCGGATGTCCTAGTTCTTATTAATCAACTCATGAGCAAGTTCAAAGTCAACATCAAGGACCTTCTATAGGAGCTTTTACTTTCATTATTGGACAAATTTATTGTATATTACCTAAAGAGATCTTTCCAGAGGGTGCTCGGGCCCATATTGAGGAAGTGCAAGCATTACAAGAACTTCAACATGTCTACTTTATCTTTTGCAAGCTATTGTTGTGAATGACCTCTCATCAATCCTCCCATCACCCAAAGGGAGCCCCTTTTAAATGACATTATCGAGTCTATTTTGGTTGCATCATGTGGACACAAAGGTAGGTTTGCGTTTAGATTTTTATCTCTCTTATCAAAGATTGGTGTGGAACCTGTAAAGAGAAGGATGATGTAAACAATTGATGAGGGTTGGCGATAGAGAAGAATAGCAAAAGCTATAAAGTCCTTAAGATTTTTGAGGAAAAAGCTTTGTATTTTTTGGTTGTCGAGCTTAAAAAGTGTAGGTGACGACGAGGAGAGGGAGGGGGGACGAGCTCGAAAGACAAAACCAAAGGGAGAGACAACGTAAAAGGTAACCTACAAACGAAGACAGAGGACGCAACAGAAGAAGCAGTAGCTACAGACAAAGATGGAGGACGACGAAGAAGAAGCAGCAGAAGAAGCAGACGAAGAAAAAAGGAAAAAAAAGTTGCAAATGAGCCAGAAGGTGAAGACAAAGACGGCAGGAATGAGATGAAGAGAGAAGGCAGAAGACGAAGCCGAAAAGGGAGAGAAGATGTAGAAGGTGGAAGATGAAGCCAAGCCAAAGGGAGAGACAACGCAGAAAGTGACAAAGATGAAGTGGAGACAAATGAAGTAGAAGATGAAGACAAAGAGGAGACGAATGAAAAAGAAGATGAAGACATTGATGTGATGATAGAGGAAGACGTTGTTGCAATGGAGGAAGTCCAGAAGGTGGCGAAAAAGACGTACCAAAAGGTGCGGACTACAACTTCGATATCATCGACGATCGGATAGTGCAAGGAACCGGATGCCAACCTGCCACTTATACACTATAATCCAGGCGTTGGTGCATGCGATGATGGGCACGCCCATGCTTAGGCCTTCCAGCGTCGAGTTCCAACCGTAGTGACTCAGAAAACCACCGACCGTGATGTGCGGTAGTACTCGTTGTTGCCGGTCCATGCGACGACTTTCCCCAACCGTCGTTGCTCCAGCTCACACATTGTCACCTGATACTTCTGCCTCTCTACAGCATCGTCATTGTCATCATCCTCATGTGTTTCTTGTTCATGTAAAGGATAAAGAAGAGCTTGATGCTGGTCTTACTGGCAAGAAGATCATCATTGACACCTAAGGTGGCGAAAAAGCTTAATCTATCTTACTTATTATCTTGGCTGGAGGTTCGGTTATCTCCCGAACCTCCATTTTGCTCCCAAGCCTGCACTTTTCTTCCAAACCTTTTTTGAATTTGAATTGCATGCATTGAGGTGGCTTTATTTGAATTGCATGCATGGGGTGGCTTTAATACCCCACGTCTCCACGTCTTCCCTCTCTCTCATGATTACTTAGATCTATTTTAGATAGATGAGATCGAGGTGGAGAAGGCTTCCGTTCATTGAGGTGGAGAAGGCTTGCGTTCATTGAGGTGGAGATTCAGAGCTTCCCTCCGTCTTGCCGCCGTTGAGGAGCTTCGTCTGCTGCCGTTGAGGATATTCAGGCTTCCCTCCCTCCCGCTGCCATCGAGGTGCATCGCCGCTGCCGTCGAGGTACATCTCTCTCTCTCTCTCTCTCTCTCTCTCTCTCTCTCTCTCTCTCTCTCTCTCTCTCTCTCTCACGGCATCTCGCCCCCCCCCCCCCCCCAATTCGCTCGCCCCTCCCACGGCATCCCGCCCGCCTATGCCCCCACCTTCTCTCCCGCCTTTCCTCCCACCTTCTCTCTCTCCCGCCTTCCCTGTCGCTGCTGCCTCGCGCTCTCCCGCTGCCTTCACCTCTTCTTCCTCCTCTCGCTCTCCCGCCTTCCCTCCCCGCTGCCTGTTGCCGCGTCCCGCCTGCTGCAGCGTCCCGCCCGGTGCCCGCCATCCCGCCCCCCCCTCCCCCCGCGTCCCGCGCGGCCATTGTTTTGTTAGTTTAATAGATTAATTAATTAATGATAATTAATAATTAATAATTGTTTTGTTAGTTTATTTAATAATTATAATAGATAATAGATGTTAGTTTAATAATAGTTATATTGTTAGTTTAATAGTTATTATTAGTTATTGTTAGTTTAATTTAATTAATAATAGTTATTGTTAGTTATAGTTATATTAATAGTTATTGTTTGTTATTAATTAATAGTTTGAATAGTTATTGTTATTAATTATTAATTAATAGTTACAGTTATAGTTATTAAAGTTATTAATTAATAGTTATTGTTATTGTTAGTTATTGTTGGTTATTGTGAATTGTTAGTTATTGTGAATGAATGAATGTGATTGTTTGCGATGTTAATGTTAATTTGCGATGTTAATGTTAAATAGTTAAATGGTTAATGTGGATGTGAATATTAAATGTTAAATGTGAATGTGATTGTATTGTTAGTAATAGTTGTGAATTGTGAATTGTGATTGTGAATGAATGTAAATGAATGGATGTGATTGTGAATGTTAATGTGATGTTAATGTGAATGTGAATGTGATTGTGAATGTTAAGTGAATGAATGTGAATGTGAATGTGATGTTAATGTTAATGTTAGATCGTGAATGTGAATGTGAATGATAATGAAAAATAGTTAAATATTAAATAGTTATAGTTAACATAACATTATTATTATTTTATTGTTATTATCATTATCATTATTATAGTTTATTTATTTATTATTTATTATAGTTTATTTATTTATTAGTGAATTGTGAATTGTGATTGTGAATGAATGTGAATGTGATTGTGAATGTTAAATAATTAAATGGTTAATGCGGATGTGAATGAATGTGAATGTGAATGTTAAATGTTAAATGTTATTATTTTATTATTGTTGTCATTATCATTATTATAGTTTATTTATTTATTAGTGAATTGTGAATTGTGATTGTGAATGAATGTGAATGTGAATGTGATGTTAAATATTAAATAGTTATAGTTAACATAACATTATTATTATTTTATTATTATTGTCATCATCGTTATTATAGTTTATTTATTTATTAGTAATAGTAATTATGTTATGTTATGATTATGATGTTAATGTTAGTTTATTATCATAATCATATCATATATATTATTTTATTTTATTTTATTTAGAATTAGAATTTAGATTTAGATTTAGATTAGATTAGATTTAGATTAGATTTAGATAGTTAATAGTTATAGATATAGAAGATTATAGATTAAGATTTAAGATTTAGGATTATTTATTTATTTATTAGTAATTATTATGATTTTTTTAATTTTATTATTATTGTTGTGTGATTGTGAATGAATGTGAATGTGAATGAATGAATGTGATTGTGAATGTGAATGTGATGTTAATGTTAATGTTAAATAATTAAATGGTTAATGTGAATGTGAATGATAATGATAATGAAAAATAGTTAAATATTAAATAGTTATAGTTAACATAACATTATTATTATTATTATTTTACTATTATTGTCATTATCATTATTATAGTTTATTTATTTATTTATTTATTAGTAATTAGTAATTATGTTATGTTATGATATGATTATGATGTTATTGTTAGTTTATTATCATAATCATATCATATATCATATATATTATTTTATTTTATTATATTTAGAATTAGAATTTAGATTTAGATTTAGATTAGATTAGAAGATTTAGATAGTTAATAGTTATAGTTTAAGATTATCATATATTATATTATTATATTTAGCATTAGAATTTAGATTTAGATTTAGATTAGATTAGATTTAGATTTAGATAGTTAATAGTTATAGTTTAAGATTATCATATATTATATTATTATATTTAGAATTAGAATTAGAATTTAGATTTAGATTTAGATTAGATTAGATTTACATAGTTAACAGTTATAGTTTAAGATTAAGATTTAGATTAAGATTTAAGATTTAAGATTATTTATTTATTTATTAGTAATTATTATGATTATTTTTATTTTATTATTATTATTGTTTGTTGTTTATTGTTATTGATGTTAATGGTTAATGTGAATGTGAATGAATGTGATGTTAATGTGATTGTGAATGAATGTGAATGTGAATGAATGAATGTGATGTGAATGTGAATGTGATGTTAATGTTAATGTTAAATATAATTAAATGGTTAATGTGAATGTGAATGATAATGATAATGAAAAATAGTTAAATATTAAATAGTTATAGTTAACATAACATTATTATTATTTTATTATTATTGTCATTATCGTTATTATAGTTAATTTATTTATTAGTAATAGTAATTATGTTATGTTATGATTATGATGTTAATGTTAGTTTATTATCATAATCATATCATATATATTATTTTATTTTATTATATTTAGAATTAGAATTTAGATTTAGATTTAGATTAGATTAGATTTAGATAGTTAATAGTTATAGAAGATTATAGATTAAGATTAAGATTTAAGATTTAGGATTTTTTATTTATTTATTAGTAATTATTATGATTATTTTTATTTTATTATTATTATTGTGTGATTGTGAATGAATGTGAATGTGAATGAGTGAATGTGATTGTGAATGTGAATGTGATGTTAATAGTTCTGTTCATTTTTTTAGAGTCATTCATCGCTTGGAGGGGCTTGAGAAGCAAGTAAAGGCACTATTTCGACGTCAAAGGGCTTCAATTTCTCTTGGTGAGAGCATTGATAGCCGTCTACAAAGGATTGAGAGAATTTTGGAGGAGAAATACGAAGGAAACCTTTGTGATGGGGTGAGGATACAGGATGAGTTGGAAGAAATCAAGGGTTACATAGGGGAGATATATGAACACGTCGGAAAGTATTGGGCACGTATTGGATCCTTGGATGATCATGATGAGAAGATGAAAGATCTTATTGACAGTGCTGGTCGTATAGAGGATGGCGTATGTGAGTTAATTGCTCACAAGAATGAAAATGTTTCCCTTGATGTGTAACTTACTTCTTCGAAAGTTTCTCTTAATAGGTTTTCAGCAATGTTAATCCAGATGAATCACCGTGTGGGGTCATTTCCTTTCACTCGAGAGCATTGCCCTTGATGTGCAATTTGCTTCTTTCAAAGTTTATCTAGATTAGATAGGTTTTTGGCAATGTTAACTTGGATGAGTCGTCACTGTGTAAGCACGTCCTTGAAAATCTCCATTTTGAAAAACATTGTCTATCTTTTCCAAATTGAAAATCGCCACATGCTTGATATATATATATTTACTTTGTAAGACTTTTTAAATGAGTTGTGTCTTATATTCGATTGATGAAAATCTCCATTTTATTTTAAAAAACATTGTTTATCCCTTTCAAATTATTAAGATTTTTTAATCTCATTTTAATAGTTTGCATCTTACTTGAAAGTGCTTGGACCAATGTTGATCTATTATCATAGTAATAGTTTATTGGTTGATCTATTATCGTCTCGCTTAGATAGATATATTAAGTAAGATATATATAATAATGATATTCTTTTGTCTTTGAGTCCAATACACTTTTGATTTAGGCTTTGAGATTTCTCTATTGGGACTCTTATACTCTATTGAAAGTTTCGTGTAGTCATTATGGAACAAAGCAAAGCTATGGACGATGTTCCAGACATAGTGCATTCGACTCCATTGAATGCAATTGATTTGGTTGAATCAAAGAAAATAGCTACCACATCATCTCTTCGACGCTTGCCTGCTTGGAGCCATTCGCATGGGTATGGGAGATAGTTATTCTAATAATTGTATTTTCACCAAGGTATTGTGTTCTGGTTGGGGAGATAGTCATTTGTGTATTTTGTTGCAGCCAAAATGTGAAGTTTAATGGAGTCAATAAAGTTAATGTGCGAAAGATGAAAGAAGTGGCGAGGCAACAGGGAGGGCATGTTAGTAAATCCACAAGGACATCAACGATGCGAAGAAACCCAAAGGCTACTTCAAGTTCTTTGGAGTTTAAACGCCTCGAGACCAAGATGAATGAATTGATGGAATTGCATACGAATTTAACTACACGTGTCGATCATGCACTTGCTATTTACTCTGCAGAATTGCATGAACAAGCTAAGGGTTTGCATGGTGTTGTGTGCGAGACAAAGCACACCCAGAGTGTTCTTCAACAAGTCTCGAGTGGTTTGGGTGGTTAAGTGAGGGAACTTTCAGCAATTGTCTCTGAGACAAGTAGGTTGATGAATTTGTTGTTGAATGATATGTGGGCATCATTTTGGGGGCTTGGAGATGACCACGAGCCTGTTGTTTGCCAGAGGGGTTGTCGACTACCATTTTTGCAGTTCCAAATGAATGTTAATAGGTTCAATGCCTTGCTACAACAATTGAGTCGTCAAATGAACGGTCCCAATTGAGGAGGATTTGCTTGGCTGAGGCTTATGATCTATTATCGTCTCGCTTATATCTTACTTGAAAGTGCTTGGACCAATGTTTTTTTTGTGATGTGTGCTTCCTTTTTGTGAAGCTTATATTGTATATTGGTTTTAATGTAACGATGTGATGTGATACCTCTTTTTTGAGGTTTGATCTCTCTTTGTCTCTCTCTTCAACATTTGGATGAAGGTTATGATCTATTGTTGTCTCGCTTATGAAGATATGAAATGCTTGGGCCATTGCTTTTTTTGTGATAATGTGTGCTCCCTTCTTTTGTAACGAGGCTATATTAAGTAAACTGTATTGGGTATCTACAGTGTGGTGTGATGTCTGTTTCTTGACGCTTGATATCATATATCAAACAATGTGGATATATAACTTTATTCATTTTTATGGTGTAATGCATGTGAGTAGTATTTTCTAATTCTATGGTCTAATTGTAATATTCTCTCTCTCCCTGTCTCTCTCTCTCTTTCTCCAGTGTTTGGTTCAATTTATTGGAGGTGATACATTCTTCTTTCTTTTAAAGTGTTTGTAAACATTGATCTATAGTAGTTTATTTATAGATATAATTATTATGTCTTGCAATGTAGTACGTATCAAAGAGTAATATTTTCTATAAAATACGTTTCAATGTCTAGGTACTTGCTATGGATTGGAATAAGATTGTGTATTCTTTCTCTTTTCAAGAGTTTGTAAATATGTGATTCTAGATTGATTCTGCTTTTAAGTCTTTTTGGAAATACTAATCCCAATCAAGTCTCTGCTTGAAATAATGCATGTTTTCTCTTGATGTGCAGGCTTTGTGAGAATCCAATCAATATGGGATTAAAATTGAAATTAAATAATCAGAGAACTAGCAGGGATTATGTGTTGCGTATTCATAGGCATAGACTCAACTCTACACGATATAGACGAGGACAGATTGCTAGGCTTAGGGCTCAAATCGCAAGACATGACCAGAGGGGGTATAAAGAGATGTGTTCTACTATAGTTGAGTGTCGAAATGTTTTGCAAGGAGGGGCTCTAAATCATGATAGCTTGATTCGTGAGGGACTTCACAGTTTGATTGAGCAACAATTTGCTAATGATTATGATTGTGATGCTGAAAATCACCAAAACCTAGGAAATGCTGTGATTAATGAGTCACGTGTCAATAATGCTCCAACCTTTAGTGCTCGAAATGGGGGTTTTTGCTCCATTTTACATGCTTTGCCTGCAATGGATATTCATCCTGCAACTACAATATTGCTATTTCAAGACCCGATTGTGCATTCCATGGGGAGTCTTTCTGAGATGTGTGAGCGATGTTCAGCTAAATTGTGGAGATGTGAGGCTCAAGTGCAGGGGTCAGTTTTGTTTGGTAAACATTGTTGCCGAAATGGAAAAGTAATGTTACCATAGTTGCAATATCCACCACAACTATTGCATGATTTGTTGCATGGTATGCATCCTCAAAGCAGAGTATTTAAAAATAATATACGAGCATATAATAGTGCTCTTGCATTTGTGTCGCTTGGTGCCAATGTTGATGACCTTTTGTCTGTTGTGGGAAATTCTTATACCTTTAGAGTGCATGGCTCCATTTATCATCGTATAGGCCCTTTGATTCCTAATGTGCAACGACAAGAAAGGCCAAGATTTGCACAACTTTATGTTTATGATACTGAGCATGAGTTATCTAATCGGTTGGATGCTATGCCTAATTTATTGCCAAGCTTGCTTGGGGAGCTTCAGTCTATGATGCATCAACACAATGCATATGCACAAGCTTTTAGATCCGTGGGTATGCAATTGCAAAACAATCCCTTGCATGATTTGAGAATGACTATTTTTAGGGTTCAACATGCTAATAGACAATACTCAGCTCCAGTGGCAACTGAGGTTGCAGCTATCATGCCAGGACAAGGCGATGAGAATACTCTTGATCGTCGAGACATACATGTTTATAGTCGGGATGGACGATGTATTGTTATTTCAAACTTGCATAGGGCATATATGCCAATGCTATACGTTCTTCTTTTTCCGATGGGTGATGATGGTTGGCATGTAAAGGTACCTTATAGTGGTGTTAATGTTCCAATTAATATACATGGATTGTCTAATAAGGACTGTGTTACTCAGATGCAATTTTATGCATTTCGACTACAAGTGCGTGAGGACACTGAGGTGTGCATGTTGCGGGGTGGCCGATTGTTGCAACAATTTATTGTTGATGCTTATTGTAGTATAGAGCAATGTAGGTTAGCTTGGTGTCATCAAAATCAATCAGTTTTACGCTCGGAAGTTTATAGGGGTTTAGCAGATATGGTGGGAGTGATGGATGATGGGTCGATGGGGATTATTGGTGCCTCTATTGGAAAAAGGGTGGTTTTGCCGTCTTCTTTTACTGGTGGGCCAAGACACATGTATCAGTTGTATCAAGATGCCATGGCTATAGTGCGAAGTAAGGGAAAACCTGATCTGTTTATAACAATGACATGTAATCCAAAGTGGTTAGAGATAACTAATGCTTTGTTGCCTGGACAGACTGCTTATGATCGTCCTGATTTGACTGCTCGGGTGTTCCATAAAAAACATGCTGATATGATGCATACATTGTTGAAGAGGAGTCTGTTTGGAAATGTTGCAGGCTATGTTAGTGTGATTGAGTTTCAAAAGCGGGGGCTACCACATTCTCATACTTTGCTAATTTTGGAGCAGCCTTTTAAACCCTCTGAAGCATGCCATTATGATAGATTTGTTTGTGCTGAGTTTCCTGATAGAGCAAAGTTTTTAGCTTTGTTTGAAACTATCTCAAAATGCAATGTCCATGGTCCTTGCGGTGTAATGAATCCCAAGAGCCCTTGCATGCGCAATGGTCGATGCACTAAAAAATTCCCTCGGGGGTTTGTGAATGTAACAACTGTTGATAGCTCTGGCTATCCTGTTTATAGAAGACGAGATGATGGAAATACAATCACAATAAAGGGTAATACTATTGATAATCGATGGATTGTTCCATACAATCCGTACTTGAGTAAAAAATACAATGCACATATAAATGTTGAGGTATGCTCAACGGTGGCAGCTGTTAAGTATTTGTATAAGTATATATACAAGGGACATGATCGTGCAACGGTTAAATTTTCTGTTGGAAACTCAGGGTTAAATGGTACGACCATTCGTGAAGTGGATGAGATCGAGAGTTATTTAGTTGCACGGTATGTTTCTGCTTCGGAAGCGTGTTGGCGAATATATGACTATGCATTGCACAATGAGAAGCTTGATATACAGCGGTTGCAGGTGCACTTGCCTGATGAGAATAATGTGGTATTTCAAGATACAGACAATATATCAGATGTTATGCAGAATGAAGATATCAGGAAAACTACTCTTACGGAATGGTTTGTGTGCAATCGTATTCATCCAGAGGCTCGAGCTATTCGGTATCAAGACTTCCCGGTGTATTGGGTGTGGAATGCACAATGAAAGGTATGGACGAAGAGAAAGCGTGGAAATACGTGTGGTCGAGTATACTTTGTGCCGCTCACATCTGATGAGCATTATTACTTGCGAATGCTCTTGACAGTGTCTACAGGATGTATGTCTTTTGATGATTTGCGTACTGTTGGCAACGTGGTGTACAACACCTTTAAGGAAGCTTGCATTGCAAAGGGCATGTTAGAGGGTGATGATGAGTGTGTTGTGTGCTTGGAAGAGGCTGCATCTATACACATTGGTGCCCAGTTGCGTGCTTTGTTTGTTGCAATTTTGGTCTTCTGTGAGCCTGTACGGCCTGGTCAGCTCTGGGACAGGTTTATGTCACCGATGGTGGAGGATATTTTGTATAAGTTACAGCTAGAGCATGTGCATATATCTTCTGTAATTCTACAACAAGAGGCATCAAATAGGGCTTTATTGCATCTTCAGGATCTTTTGCGACAACATGGACGAAGATTGTCTGACTTTGATGGATTGCCAGAACCTCATCGAACAGATTCTCAGTTGTGTGCTAACCCTCTTTTAGAATATGAATATGCATATGATAGACTAGAGCAACGTAGAGTTTGTGTTTGTATGGAGGCAATGTTGAATGATGGACAAAGGGTTGCATATAATGCAGTTATAGATGCCATTGGTGGAAATTTTGGGGATGTTTTTTTTTTGGATGGTCCCGGTGGGTCTGGAAAGACATTTCTTTACAAGTGTTTGCTTGCTAGGTTGCGCAGTGATGGTCATATAGCGTTGGCAACGGCATCATCTGGCATTGCTGCTTTGCTTTTGCAGGGCAGTCGTACTACTCACTCGAGATTTAAAATTCCATTGGATCTATGTAATCGATCCACCTGCAATATTCCTGTTCAGAGCGAGCTTGCTCAACTGTTCAGACAATCGAGTCTTATTTTATGGGATGAGGCTCCCATGATGCACAGGTTTGCATTTGAAGCTGTTGATAGAACTTTAAGAGATATTATGAGCTGTGATAAACCATTTGGTGGAAAGGTTACTTTGCTTGGGGGTGATTTTAGGCAAATCTTGCCCGTCGTGATGAAGGGTTCCCGTGAAGATATTGCTAATGCGGCACTATGTTGCTCTCATTTATGGCAGTACGTTAAGGTGCTAAGGTTGTCTGGGAATATGAGGATGTCAACCGTTGGTGGTGTAATGGATAATGGATTTGTTGCTTGGATTCAAGGGATAGGGGATGGAGTGGGTATTACAGAGAATTGTGATAAGTTACATATTCCATCTAGCATGGTATTGAAAGGGTGCTCTATTGAAACCTTGGTTAATAGTGTGTATGGTGAAGCGCCCGTGGTGAGAGACTTTGGGGCATATTTTAGTGAGCGTGCTATACTTGCAGCGCGGAATACAAAAGTGGCTTCTTTGAATCATTGTGCATTGCAATCAATGTCAGGAGAAGTTATACAGTACTATAGTGCGGATTCAATTGCAGAGACGGGTGATAGCTCATTTCTGTACTCTGTAGAGTATTTGAATACACTGGACCTTGGAGGTGGATTTCCTCCCCATCTATTGTTGCTAAAGATGAATGCACCTATTATTCTACTTAGGAACTTAAATCTAGCAAAAGGTTTGTGTAATGGTACACGGTTGATGTGTAAGGCATTCAATAAAAAGGTGATAGATGCTGAAATAATAACAGGGACAAATGTAGGGGAACGAGTTTTTATTCCTAGGATCACTTTTATTCCTAGCACCTTGCAATTTCCATTTGTTATGAGACGGAGGCAATTTCCTGTTCGATTGGCGTTTGCTATGACGATTAATAAGTTGCAAGGCCAAACATTGTCTGTTGTTGGTCTTTACTTAAAGACACCAGTATTTACACATGGACAGTTGTATGTTGCATTTTCAAGGGTGAAATCCTCATGCGGTGTGAGGGTGTTATTGGATGAGGATGGGAGCACTATGAATGTCACGACGAACATTGTGTACAAGGAGGTACTTCAGAAGATGCAATGAGGTGCATTGCTTTTTTGCAAAGATGCATACGGAGATGAATTTTTTGGAGAGTGGAAGATATGCTTGCATTTTTTTAGAGATGTATCTACTGAATTTTGATGGCTTTATAGTCCTTGCTTAGTGTGTATGTGAGATGGCCTCAAAGCTATATTCGATTGGCATATGCTCGATGGTAATTGAGTATATATTCCCTACACTGTATATAAGTGTTTGCTTGACTTTTGCAGATGCCTACTCCAAGCTGGGGTTATTATCCAGCTTCTGAGTATCAGAAGGAACTGCAGTGTGACTTGTGCGCAGTGACAACGGATGATATTATAAGAAGAACGCTTGCAAGGGTCATCGAGCGTTTGTATGATGATGCCAACATAGAGATTTTGCTTCCAGTCTTTATTGAGGTGGTGCATTGTGGGTATACTCAGTGCTTTCGAGTGCATATGGGTGAAGCTGAGCAGGACAAGAGGTTTCGGCGATCTCATACTGATAGGATACCGAGGGGGTGGCCGGCATATGAATTTAAGGACCTCAGTTGTTTTGTGACGCTACATCAAGCTGTGACAATGCCTGCCAAGTGGTTTGCAAATATTAAGCCAGGTATTGTTATTCCACTATTAAGTGATCTTTGTCGATTGTTGGATGCGTTCATGTTTACGTTGTGAGCTTTTAAAATTTTAGGCGCAAGAAAGAGAGGGAAGACTATCATGTCCCCTGTACCATCACCAGGACGAAGAGTGGCAATGGGACTTGCTTCTCCTGAGCATGCTATGTTGGAGAATGGAATTCTTCCCAATGGTTCCTCCAAGAAAAGAAAGCTTCATTTTGGTTAGGTCCGATGGAAAGTTTCAACATCTTTGTAGCATTTGGATGTAGATGTATCTATATCTATTTATCATAGGTGTAATCAAGAAGTGGTACTTCATGGTTTGTTGATACTTGGATTTATGGTACAAAGTTTTCGGCTCTCGGGCAAGGTTCGGTTCTAGGCTTTGCTTTACTATTATGTCCCCTGTACTATCAACAAGACGAAGAGTGGCAAACGAACTTGCTTCGCCTGGCCATGCTATATTGGAGAGTGGAAAACTTCCCAGTTATTTCTCAAAGAAAAGAAAGCTTCGTTTTGGTTAGACCCTATGGGAATTGTAAATTTTTTTGTCACATTTGAATGTGCATGCATAGGCACAATCAAGGAGTGACACTTTGTGGTTTGTTGATACTTCAAATTGTGGTGCAAGGTTATTGGTGCAGTCTCTAGAAGAAACTTTGGTTTCGGGCTTTGCTTCACCTGTGTGGGTTATTAATACTGAGAGTTTGCATGCAATGCTTGGACAAACTTAAATTTGTGGTGTGGCTCATATATCTTTTTATTTGTGGTTCGTTTCACTGTAGGAATGTTGTTTCTCATGTAACATCCAAGGATACAAGTTGTTTCTAATTGTTGTGCAGAGCAAGTATAAATACAAGTCTATAAGTTTGGTGCATGGTCATTGCATGTATATATGAGTTTGTGTACTCTTTGATGCAAATGCATATTTGGCCTTTTATACATGTGTGTAAGAGAGAGAGAGAGAGAGAGAGAGAGAGAGAGAGAGAGAGAGAGAGAGAGAGAGAGAGTGTGTGTGTGTGTGTGTGTGTGTGTGTGTGATTGAGTGAGTGAGTGAGTGTGGATACAGAGGGGGGAGGTGTAAATGGGATGAGAGATAGAGGGGTGGTGAGTAGAGGAGAGTAAAGCATGTGATGTTTTTGTGATAGCATTATCCACTGTGCGATAGGGAAGTGAAGCTGCCGTGCGATAGCACGACAGCTTCACTTCCCTCGCACCCCGCTTCGCGGCAGCAAAGCTGCCGCGAAGCGGGATAGCGTTCCTTGCGCGCGAAGCGCGCCAGGAACGCTAGTATGAAGAATGTTATCTTCCCAAAACTGATGATGATTAATAATCCAACATTCTACCAAGAAGATAACGTAATGGCTCTTCTTCTGTATTTCTCTCTATCAATGTGCCTTACCATGGCTTCTATGTTAAACCTTCAGCCTAGAAGTAGTTGTTCGAATGGCCGTGACCTGCATTGTGTGTCTCCAAGAAGATGTGAATAGGAGCAACAAGAGTAATATCTTTGAAAGCTCATACCATCTTTTCTTCATACACACACGTAGAGTGAATCTCCTTCGTTAGATTTTTTTTATCTTTGCTTTGGTATCGAAGTTTAAGAAGCAACTACTTGAAGAACCGATAAAGAGTATGACTCTTCATCACCTTATGGATGTCATTACTACATCAATTGCATCTTGAACTTTGTTGTGTTGAGACAACTAAGAAGTACAAAGCTCCTTTGCAGTAATATTGCATGGAAGAAGATGATACTAAAGCAAAGTGAGAGAAGAAGGGTATTCTTGATGCTACAAACTTGATCAAATATGTGTAGCTTTCTTGTCCAAGCTTATGATTAATGAATCTTTTCGACAATTTGGGCCTCGAAAGAAACATAAATCTACTTGAGAATTCTTATTGTATCTAAATTTCTTCTTCTCTACAAATATTTCTTGAGTTAAGTACTCTTCATCATCTTTTCTCTCATCTCAAAGCGTCCCTATGGCAAGTGACTTCCAAGAACCCCTGCATGTATTATTCCATGTGACACCAGTTGTATGAGTCATGGGTTCGACCGTTCGAGTGGACTTCCTAAAGTATTCAGTCGTTTGAGTGGTCAGACTCATCGGACAAGGGGTGCCTGTCCAAGCATCCAAATGGCCGTTCGAGGCCTTGAGTTTTGCCATCCAATGTTGAATGGTTAAGTCCGTCCTAGTCAAACATCCGAGTGGTCACTCAAATGACTTGGACGTCCGAGCCAACAACTGACCGTTTGAGGCCTATGGTCATTGTTCGATTGGCACCCCAAAACTTACCGAATATCATAAACACCCTATTTAATGACTTAATGCCACCATTTAAATCATCTAGGATTCTAGATTAATGCTACAATCAACAACATGGATTCAGAGCATACTTGGAAGAGCTAGAAGCATCAAAGACAAGAATCATTGGTGGTGCAACCTGTGGACCTATCTCTCTCTCACTATCTGTCTCTTAATCTCACTGAACTCGAATGAGATCTCTCTTCCCATTTTTTCACCTTTTTTCTTCTCTCTTTCTCCCCTTACACTCTGTTTTCCTTCCTAGACATAAAAAATTTATTCCCTTTCTTCCCCTATTTCCATGTTTCCTAGTTATCTAGAGAGTTATCTTTCCTTCTTTTTCTTTATTTCCCAAACCTTAACATCTCACGTCTGATCAAAATGCACAACTCTTACTCTAACCAATGCACAAAAAGCTTCTTAAACCTAAACCAATCCAAAAATAAATCAAATAGCGTCTGATTCCCTTGCTTTCTACCTAAAACCAAGTGCCATTTTGGAGTTAAACTCCTATTTTGTCACTCAATTTAAAGCATGCAAGCATCAAAGCTTGAATCTATTGGTCCCAACAATGGAACCAAAATGTGTGAGCCTCTCACTCGACCACTAGGACCCACTGACTGCTTATTTTTTCAAGTGTTTCAAGCCAAGTGTAATAGCTACCTCTCACATAGTTGTGCACACTCTCTCGCCTACAAGTGTAGTGAGCTTACCTTTATGCCTAATCGAGTAGCCTCATCCCTCAAGCTCTTTGGTAGCTCCACAATCCAAGGTACAAGCTCAAGCAAGCTTGATCCTCAAGCTCCAAGCTCTAGCTCCATTGCTACATGTGAGACAAGAGAAGAGAAGAGGAGAGGAGAAGATGGAGAGTTTCTCCACCATGGTCCCTCACCCTCACACACTCACTCCCTTACACTCCCTCTTTCAATCACAAGCACAAGCAAGAGCAATAAGAAGAAGAAGAAGAAAGTTAGTTTTGGCCACACACAACAATGCTCTTCTTCATTCACTTTTTGCATGTTTATACATGCCCTTATCCCTTCCTTGGTGGCCATCCCCCTTTTGTGTCCCTCCTCTACTCTCTTTTCTTCTCCTTTCTATTAGCATAGGCCTCAACCCGTGTTTCTCATTCTTTACAATCTACACAAGAGAGAGCCCGGTGCTCTTTTACAAAATGAATTACATTGTGCCCAATAGTTTTCTTACTAGAATATTTGGTACATTTATTATTATGTGCTTCCTTTTACATTTGAGGCTTTTCCTACACTTTTTTTGAGCTTGGCTCTCTCTTCCATTTTTCTCATCTTGGGGCTATCTTCCATTTCTGACCTTTTGAGGCTTTTCCATCTTGAACTTTTGAAGGTATAACAAGTACACTAGGGAGGTTTACACTTTCAGAATGGAGCTAGCCATGTTGGCTAGAAAAACGATGGATAATGACAGGTATGAGGAGTTACTAACATAGTATAGACAAGAGAAACAGAATAAGAAAAAGGCAAAGGCCATCCATGAGGAGACCTAAAAAATTATGGTAGAACTGGAAGAGAGGTTGAAGGAGCAAGACTAGCAAATTTTACAATTATGGATAGACAATGAAGAAGTGATGCAGATGAAGGAGAGAACCCTCAAATTGGTAGAGCAATGGGAGGAAGCCACCAAAGGAAAGGAATATCTCAAGAGGACTATAGCCATGCTGATCCAGGAGAAGGAGCACCTCCAATGGAGTAGGAAGAAACATCAACATTTTAGAAGCCCTTAAAAAAAGACAAGAGCGAGGGTTGGAGCAAACAAGGAAAAGGATTGACCAATGGGAGAAAGAAATCTCATTGCCTACCCATGACCTTTCTTGCAAACTTGCAATGGCTAAGCATGACAAAGGTGTAGTAGAAGAGAGAGCCCAGTTGGTGGAAAAGATGATGAGAATCCAATAGAATTTTGTAAAGACTCTCATAGAAGTCACCAACTTGGAAGAAGAGTTTTGCAAAGGCTAAGCATGACAAAGGTGTAGTAGAAGAGAGAGCCCATTTGGTAGAAAATATGATGAGAATCCAACAAAGATGATGAGAATCCAACAAAAGAGTTTTGTAAAGACTCTCATAGAATTCACCAACCCAAAAGAAGAGGACACAATGGAGGGATTAAAGTGAAAACTCCAAGTGGCCAGGGAAGCCCTCTAGAACACTTTGGGGCCACTACCACAACTACCAAAGTACGAGTCCACTCGCGATGAAATGGACTAGTAGTTTGAACAAGAAGGCCTCACAAGGGAGCATCTAATAAGATTGGGATTCGTGGTTCACAAGGAGCCTAAGAGAACCGCAAGAAGTCAACATACATTGGAAAGAAGAGCTCTCAACCCTAGAAACAATGGAGTCATGGGATGCACCGATGACCTTTGTTTTCAACAAAATGGCAAAGCTCTAGATACTCCTAATGAACTTCATGAAGCAGGTGATTGAGATTGTGTAATATTTCCACGCAATTAAAAATTAGTTGGTTAGTTCAAAAGTTAGTTAGTCAATTAATAAGTTAGTAAGGTTATTAGACTAACTAAAGTAAAAACTAACTAACATTAATAACTAACAATTTTATTTAATTAAAAATATATATTTTAAAAATCGAGAGTCATAATCTGACATTTTTCTCAGATTAACAATGACTATAGCCACCCTTCACGGAAGTTACAACGTGAACGAGAGTTATGAGCCATATTAATCACTAGTGTTAATGTATAGAGTATGGATGGTCCAAAAATATTAGATTTTTGGGCAAAACTAGCATATTTTAGATATTTTAGATATTACTTATTGTAAATATCCTAAAAAGATATGGAAATTTCTAGAACTGGATGTCATGTAAAAAAAATAAGTGATTTTTTAGCTAGTTTTGGAGATTTAATACAAAAAAGAAGGATTAGCAAAATCGTACACGTCGCGATCGCAGTTTGCGATAGTAAACATCACTTCGAACAAGGAGAAAAAGGAGTGATATGGAAGATTTCTAATTAAGTGTCTTGGGGTTTTACCCCCCTTTTGGAGCCAATGGAACCATCAGATTTATGATTTGAGCATCAGATCACTGATTTTTCCAAGATCCCCTCCACAAAGAGGTCTTCTTCTTAGCCACAACCCCTCTTCTCTAATTCACTATAAATAAGAGGCATGGGGAGTAGTTAGGGAGGCACAAGGAGGCACAAGGAAGCACAAGGAGACCCCAAGAGGTTGCGAGAGAGAGGTAGAGAGAGGGAGGTAGAAGGATACCCCTCCAAGAGATTGAAGGAGCTTGAGAGAGAGAGAGAGAGAGAGAGAGAGAGAGAGAGAGAGAGAGAGAGAGAGAGAGAGAGAGAGAGAGAGAGGAGTTACCCCGAGAGGCTACGAGGGAGAGAGTTAACTCAATTCCCCCTATCTCGGTAAGCCATCTTCTCTTACAGTCTCCCATCTCAAATCCATTCCTCCTTCTTTATCTCTCGAATCTACTTGCGGACAATGGACCCCAACCAAATATTGTCGCGTGCAGATGGCAATCCCACATCCAGCAATGAAGCTTCGAGCAAGGGTATCACTGTCAATACAACTACGATACCGGATATAAGTAATACATTTCCAAATTGTTAGATGCTTGCTTTGATTCCCGCGTGAGATACATTAGGTCCCATACTATGCCGCATAAGAATAGGCCATTGAAAGGGATAAATTCCATCTTTATAATTGTAGGATGCATATTCAAGTGCAAGAGTTAAAACTATGAAAAAAAAATTGCACTCATCCATGCATGGGAAATGCATCTACACCTAAGTGGTGGATGAAAATGTTATCGTATCTATTCTTGCATTGTTTGGATTTGATACAATTGGTTTTGTTGGTTGATCAAGCAACACCCTAAATGCTTTTACATTCAACTAATTGTTGGATTCTGGTTTGGATGATTATTCCAAGTGCTTGTGATTGATGGCAAATTCATGGTAGGGGTCTGTGATGACAAGTTGCCATGGGAATAAAGGAATGTTTTCTAAAAGATGATATTAGGGTTGAATGCATTGTTTGTGCTTGACTCTTAAATGATTTAATTAAGGAAAGGTACTTTGCACGGGTGGATCACCTTTGAGATCGCACCCATGGATCAACCTGAGAAGAGCATTGCTCGATTCACGAGCCAAAAGGTTCTTTGCATGGGTGGATCACCTCCAAGATCGCAATGCGGATCTCAACCCAAGAAGGGCACTGCTGCTCGATTCACGGGCTAAATGTCAAGTGGTGAAAAGGCCAGCCACGGGAATAGTATTTCACTCCTAGGCAGCTTCTGGGTCAAGTGGAGCTCTGGACACCCCTTGCCAAGTCCAGAATAGAGTTGAAGACTGCTGTGGCCCCAACATCTATGGCATTGGAAGTTCATATTCTAGATAAAGGATGGAATTTGTGGTGCCATGTGATTTGGACCAGGTACTTTTGCACGGCACAAGGGACATATAATTTCTCCTGTATGGGTAGGAGACAAAGATTAACTTGAAGATAAGTTAAGGAACTTGTTTGAACTTGTTGTCAAAAGGATTGCTTGCTCTGTTTTCGTATCAGTGCTATAAATTACATGAACGAACCCTATCCCTAAAAAGCTTAATTAAGGAAGCTAATTTTAAATGTCACACATAAATGTGATAGGGCAATTAAATAACTAAAGAACGCCTATTGAGGGAAGTGGGTGGGCGGAACCCCCGACGGGTCCGCCCTATGGCAAGGTGGTCTCAAAGAACTGGGAAGCTCCTCACAAGGTTTTACGAACAACCGACCCTTAGTAAGTGTTAGATTAGAACCCCGATTCATGCCGTTTTACGGGATCAGAATGGGACTATACCCTACGGGTAGAGAGGTTGAGCGCGGCGCATCCCTCATTTCCCATTCTCTTTGAACCAAGTGTGGCATGGATCTGCTTTGGCTTGGATATCTCTGCATAAAGTAGGATGTGTAGGACCCAATGCTAGAATGCTCTCAAGAGACCTTGACCACAAGGATCCTAAAATTCAAGTCGACCCCAATGAGTTCAGCTATGAACATTCCATTGCGAGGCAGACTCAAGGAACCCTACGTGACAAAACCCGTAACATTCCATGGGAGTGCTGGGTAGCATCGCTTAGATTCATCTGTCGATGGACCTCTAGAAACGTGCCCGAATAGCCGATAGGCAAGCACATTACAGATTGGGACAATGCTAGATCATAAGATGCAAGATCCTAACTCATGATGAGCAGAGGAGGCAAAGTATTGGCAAAATGAGGCGTTTGAAAAGCCTAGCCTGGTGCTTGGCTTCAAGTCATAGCCATCTTGGAGAGAGACTATCTTGGAGGAGAGCGATGAGGCATGGATGGCCTTCTGTGGAGCACTACTTGAGGAAAGAGGAGATCCCGTGCATTTACTCTACTCACGAAGGCATGGTGTTGTGTGATATTCCTGCGGAAAATTATTACGTACATGTGTGAAGTCTTGGGCAAAAGACAATGCCGATATTGTGGTTGCGAATGACTCGGTCATTAATTGTACACTCTCCATGAGCCAAATTCAGATTTAGGACTATGGTTTAATTTTTAAAAAACCACATTCTTTATAAGAACCTCCTCTTAGGAGGCCAAAAGGAAAAATTGTTGGAATTATGACAAATTTTCTTCCCCTCTTTCCCCCAGCCGACGGTCGTGCTGGAGGAGAGGGAGGGGAGGCACGATGACTGAGCACCCCGCTGGATGCCATGGGGGGGTGAATGCCATGCAAATGGCAGCGTGGGGGGAGGGAGGTACCTCTCCCTCTCCCTATAAAAACCTTGTGAGGGAGAGAGCCAGGACATGGCAGAGAGGAGGAGGCGGTAATAATCGTGAAGCTGCCGTGTGAAAGAAGGAGTGGAGCCGCCAACTATCTGCTGCTGCATCAGTGCCGCCGCTATAAGCCGTACACGCCATCAAACACCTTCCAAATCGCTGCTGCATTCTGCCTCCTGCTCACCATCGATTCTTTAAAGTCATCTCCTCTTTCCCCACATGGTTTCTGAGACCACAGAAGCTTCCAAGAAGCTTCTTGGAAGCTTCTAAGGGGAGGGATCTAAGCCCCCCTTCTTGTGGGCTTCCTTAAAGCCCTTTCAAGTGGGTTTAATAACCACCCCCCCCAAATCCAAGGCCCCCTTCCTGTGGGACTTTCCTATTGCCCTCTCAAGCGGGTTTAAAAGCCCAGTTACCCCGAGAAATAAGCCCCTTTTTCCCCTTTGTTTTGTGTCATTCCATTAGCCCAGGTTTTAAACCCCCTTTTCGTGGACCCTTTTCCCTTTACCCCTACAAAGCGGTTTTTACAAACTAAGGACTTAAGCATCCTTTCACCTTGCATCCTCGAAAATTGAGTACTGTCCCTAGCAATTCCACAAAGCTCTTTTTTTTACAACCCCGGTTTCCTTTTAAAAGCCTTCCATTTTCAACTCTTTTAAATCCATTCCCTGATTCGAGGACGGAGCTTTAAGGCCTTCTAAGGCTCAATTCTGAAAGACGGTGGAATCAATCAAGGAAGCTGATTCACAAAGGGAGTTTCGCATGCGAAGGAGACGGACAAGATCATAAATCTGCGTCCAAGGCAAAAAGGCGGAATTCGCAATGGCTCCTAAGAAGGCACAACGCGCAAACGCAGGAGGATCATCTCCTAGCATCCATGTGGACATTTCACCACAAGTCCATGTTTTCTTCCTAATTTTGATTTACATCATAATAATTCAATTGTGCATGATTCATTTACAAAAATTAGGATGCACTTTTTCGATTGAAATACCTTGGCTAAATTAAAGGAAATAATTTCGATTAAGGAATCGATCATTTGTATTAAACGAATGAAAATGAAGAGCATAAGACCTCTATGCATTCCTGGCAAGTGATTATTATGCATTACAAGGTAATGAACTTAGATTAACTAATGCCCATCTTTATAAAGTCAAAATTACTGATGTACACTTCGATTATGCATGGGAAAGAATAAATCACATGTCGCATTATTAGGCATCTTTCCTTCGAAATGATTCATTAAAAGAAGGTCGCTAATAATCCGTAGGAATTTACAAGGCATGGAAATGGTTCTTGAGCTGCATGACGTAGATTAAACTCTAGGCAATTCGCGTAAATTTCAAACAATTACGTAGGTAGTTACGAAAGGTTGTGTAATGCTCATTCAGCATACGAATATCTCATTTAGAAAAGAAGTTAGAAAAAGCTGCATGGTTCACATAAAACCCTAATGCTTAGTAGCATGAATCTTGAATGCATGTTCTAGAAGAATCAATAGAAGTTATGCCGTAACTTAGCATATGCTTTGATTTTAACTAAAAAAGTAGGGTTTGTAAATCTATTCAAACGTAAGCAATGAATCATGTGGTTACGAAAATGGTATCGTAAATATATTCAAGAGTAGACAAGTAAATTGGTTTAACCTAAACACCTAAACCATGAGGGACTCGTTTAGGAATGGTTAAATCGATGCAACATATCCCAAGTGGTGCTAACTGGGATTTAGCACATTGAGGACATAACCTAATGGCTCTTATTGCCAAATCTGAAACCCTTATACCCTAAAGACTTGCCCACATTCACGAAATGTAGGGACAATAGGATGTACTTGCGAGAGATGATCTAGGGTTTTTACCCTAAGGATCGCTCACTAAAAGAACGAAACTCGATTTGGATTTGGACCTTTAGGACCGACAATGTCGGCCTAGTGCATTCAAGAGTGGATTGTTATGAAGACACCCTAACCATGTTCCTTATCTAATCATGACCCGTGATTAGAAAACACCATTTGATGGGTAAAATAGTCCCATGGATTAGATGCGACACTCGTGCAACAAGTTGCAGAGTCGCATGATCTTGTGATTTGATCACAAAGGAAAGGCCAATTCTTCGGAATGAGATTGGCAGATTCTTACACAAGTTTATCTTGCAAGAGGATGAATAATCGTCCTGATATAGTACCTTTCTTGGGTAAAGTGGCCAAGATACGGGGATTAGATATTTGCTTGGAAGCAAAAGACCAATCAGTAAATTGGAATAACATATTTACTGCTAATAGAACTTAAGGTATTGGTTAAGTTGGGTTAAGAGGGTACAGCCCTAACCCAAGGATATAAGGGTTAACAAACAAACCCTTGGGAACCACTGAAAATGATTGTGCTTGTAACAATTTAGAGAGCACTGTTTGCTTTGTTTGCTCAAAGAATTAAACGATGAAAAGATATCTAATGCTTCAGGTTGAAGGCCTGAAGGGAGAGGCAGCTTCAGTTACCCCCAACTGCCTGCCTGACCCTAAGCAAGGGGGTTGTTAACCGTGCTGGGAAGGTCGAACCCGCCGTGAGAGGTCTCTCGATTGAGCATTACTTGGAGAAGGAGGACGCTTGGGTTCCAGGGGGCTCTGGTCATAAATCCCTCGCCTTCCGGGCCCTGCACAAGAGGCCAACGTGCCAGGGGGGGCTCTGGCCGTAAATCCCTCGCCTTCCGAGCCCTGCACAAGAGGCCAACGTGACTCGAGATTGGATCTCGAGGCTCGCATACTAGTCTACGAGCAGAATCTTGGATTAGTAATCCCTGTGGATTGCTGGATAGCCTTCGGGCACATTATGGATAAGCCTACGGGCTGGACTTTATAAATGTATTCCAAAGATAAATATGATAAGCTGTTGAAAAGAAACTTGTTTGACATTGATTTTCTATGTCGAGTGCTATGATTACGTGAAGGAACCAGTGCCTAACGGGCTAATTAAGGAAGCTGATTGATGCATGTTCAACTAAATGTGGTAGGTAATTAGATAACTATAACAACCTAAGGAAAGTGCGGTGGATGTGGCCATGGGTCCGTCCTACGGATGGGTGGTCCCAGTTGGCTGTGAACTTTTCTCAATCATGATGGACAGCAAGAAGATCGTTCAAAGGACACGAAGAGCAAGGGCGCTTACCTAGAGTCTAAGTTATAATAATCCTGATTTACGCTATTTTAGGGGAACGGAATGGGACTATGCCTTATGGCAAAGAGGTCGAGCCTGGCATCCCTCTCGTTTCCCATTCTCCTTGAACCAAGTGCAGCATGAATCTGCTTCGAACCTAGCGTTTCTGCGTAAAGTAGTTCGCTCAAGTTCAACACTAGTTGCTGTTTAGGAAATGACCATTAGGGAAAACCCTGGTTCATGTCGGTCCTAAGTGGGAACGGCCAGAATACTTCCGCTACGTGGCAGACGCGGAAAGTCCTAGATCGCAAACCCTGTGACATTCCATGGGAGTGCTGGGCAAAGCTTTCTAGACATCTTTTCCGATGGACTGCTAAGACGTGTCCTGATGATAACATGTGGATATGTTACAGCTGGTATCAGAGCCTTCCGAACATTTCCTTACTTTCGATGCTGTCTTGCAGAATTATGAAGCATGGAATAGGTTCTTAGTGTTCTGAGTCATGTTTATGACTGCAATGCATTCCCTAGATTATCAACAAAGGGTTGAGATGATGAACATCCTAGAGCGTATCTATAATCCATCGCCTTTGTACGTGGAACGAAGATGGACGGGTGCCTCAGGAATCTATTATATAGCTACCCATCGGTTTGCATACCTTCAGACCAACCTAAAGAGGATCAAGTGGTTGGAAGACCTGAAGATCGTGAAGCTGTTCATTTTTGTGGAGGCTCACGTAAACTCAACTTTATATATTCGAGGTCGGAGGGTTGAGCTGAACTCATATGTATATGAGAAAGTGACCCATGTAATCCCCGCCGACAGGATCAAGGTGTTGGGGCGCTATGAGAAGAATAAGTTCCAAAGGAAAGGATACCCTGATCTTCCAATGACTTACCGATTCCTGAAGATCCATGACCCGAAACCATACTATTATCCAGTTCTCGTACATATATGTAATACAACATTATTCTCCCCAAACTAAACGTAAATAGTTGCTCTATCACCTCTGGAATTGTTGTACTCAAAAAGGGCTATGCCCATATGAATGCAATAAGACTTCTTTTTATCAGTCTGCTTTGACGATGAGAATTGATAAAAAGTTAAGTGGCTAGGATTCTTGGTTGATAGTTGAATTGGGTATGAAATATAAATCATAACGATTAATGAGTAATAACGTTAAGAAATATTTATCCAGGCACAACCCCAGGTACAAAATCCCAGTTCGCCTCCTACATCAAGTACTGTTGTAATCCAGGAGAAGAAGTTTCTTCTCAAGCAAATTAAGCCACCTGAATTTGATGGGAAAGGAAGAACTGTCCAAGCAAATGCTGAAATTTGGATTGAATCCATGGAGGATTACTTTGAAGCAGCTGGTACTACACCCGCCAACCAGGCTATGCTGGCCAAGCTGAAGCTCACCGGCGAAGCCAGCAAGCTTTGGTAGAGACAATGGTGCAGAGATCAAGGGATCGCGGAAGGTCTGTTACCTGGGAGAAGCTGAAGAAAGCCGTGCAGGGAAGATACTTACCACCTGCGTATCACACGCAGAAAATGAATGAGTTCTACGAGCTAAAACAGCTGGGACTCACTCTTGACGCATACTACTCTAAATTCATCTCACTTCTTAAGTATGCACCACAGATGGACATGACACAGTAGGTGTCAAATTTTTTTGCTGGTTTAAATCCACTAGTGAATACCCATCTTGAATCTATGCGCCCATCAGATCTACAGGATGCACTCATTCGAGGTGCCCCTATAATTCAAGAGGTGTAGGCTAGACCAAGAGGTAACAAAACTTGGTCTTTTAATGACCCGAACAGAGGAGCATATAGACCTCAAATAAAGAGAGTTCAAGGTCAGAATCGAGGACAAAGAAAGAGAGCAAGGTCTAATAATGCCAACAGCTTTGTCCCTACCCAAAGCAAGAACTTCCGTTGTTTCCACTGCAACGAGCCAGGACATTTCAAGAGGCAATGTCCCAAGCTTGGAGGAGGATATCTCCAAGCACCTTTCCAAGGAACTGGCCGTGGTCAGGGAGCCGCTACCCAAGGCAGAGGAAGAACCACCTGCGTTGCCAATAGGCAAATGTGCGAAGAAGAAGAAGATTCGACCATGGAAGCAGAGTTTGAAAGGGCGACAGTCCATGCCACTCTTCACAAGAAAGGGCCGAATCGCCAGTTCTCGGTGATTCAGTCATCATCGCACTACCAAGGTAAAGGTTTCAAAACCTTGATTGATTGTGGCAGTACACATTCCTTTATCTCACCAGCTTATGCAAAAAGATTAGGAATAGCCGCAGTAGAAGCACTTATCTTGCTTGTGGAATTGGAAAATGGTATTGAGGTCACTTGTACCAGGCAAACTACTAAGGTGGAATTCTTTCTGGGAGGAAAGACAACTTCGGTCAAATTCAGAGTCATGAACTTAGGTATCCATGAGTGTCTACTCGGAATGGATTGGCTTAAACCTAATGACGCCCACATTCATTGTGGAAAGGGCCAAATTTCCTTTCGTAACTCTAAAGGGGATTTAGTCACAACTCAAGGTGAGGCTAGAGTGCCAAAAATTCAATTGGCCAAAGCATCTCGGATTATAAAGGGAGTCAAAAAAGGACTACCTGTCTACTTGATTAAGCTCAATAAGTTAGAGCAAAAGCAGGAGTCTAGTGAAGGACCTTCATGGCTAAAGGAATACGCGGATGTATTTCCTGAAGAGTTGACTGAACTCCCACCTCAAAGAGAAGTGGATCATGAGATCAAGCTAGTGCCTGGAGCTGCGCCAATTGCGAAGAGACCTTATAGAATGTCTATATCGGAAGCAATTGAGCTGAAGGAACAACTCAAGCAACTACTAGATCAAGGCTACATTCATCCTAGCAATTCACCATGGGGAGCTCCAGTACTATTCCAGAAAAAGAAAGATGGAATGCTTCGACTGTGTATTGATTACAGAGGGTTGAATCAATCAAATGTCAAGAACAAGTACCCTATTCCTAGAATAGATAAGCTTCTTGATCGTCTTCAGGGTGCGAAGATCTTCTCCAAGATTGATCTCAGGTCTGGTTACTATCAGATAAGAATCAAGGAGGAAGATATCCCAAAGACGGCCTTCAACATAAGATATGGGCACTTTGAGTTTTTAGTTGTCATTCGGGCTTAGGAATGCGCCTGCCACCTTCAACAGGTTAATGCAGGATATCTTTAGGCCATATCTTGATGACTTCTTACTCCTCTTCTGCGACGACACTTTAGTCTATTCCAAACAGGAGGAAGATCATGAACCCCAACTTCGGATTGTCCTTGAGACAATGAGGGCACATAAGTTGTATGCTAAGATGAAGAAGTGTGCATTCTTCAAACGTCAGATTGAATATCTGGGATTCATCGTATCAGCGGAAGGAATCTCAGTGGACCCAACCAAGGTCAGAGATGTGCTAGCATGGCCAATACCAACAACTATCAAAGAAATAGGCAGTTTTCTTGGATTGACATGATGGTATAGGGTCTTCATCAAAAACTATGCTTTGATTGCAGCACCTCTGACGGACTTACTGAAGAAGCAAACTTCCATTGCATGGTCAACTCCCGAACAAACGAGTTTTGAGAAATTGAAGCAAAGTTTGGTATCAGCACCTATCCTAAGACTTCCAGACCTCAGCAACAAGGAGTTCGAGGTAGTAACTGATGCTAGCACGCTTGCCTTAGGATGTGTGCTCATGCAGGAACGTCATCCTATAGCATACTCTTCAAGGAAACTGAAGAGCCATGAGAAGAATTATGCTACCCATGATCTAGAAGTGTTAGCTGTCATTCATGCTCTAAAGCTTTGGAGACACTACCTATTGGGTAACAAGTTTACTCTAGCGACTGATCATAAAAGTCTCAAGTGGATCTTTATCCAGAACGAGCTCAACATGAGGCAACGTCGGTGGATTGAAGTGCTGGAGGAGTATGATTTTGAAATCAAATATCGACCAGGAAAGGAGAATGTAGTTGCCGATGCACTCAGTCGCAAGGCATTCCTTAATTCTCTAATTTTGCAAAACCCATCAACAGCTAGATCTCTAGCTACAAAGGTGCCCATGCCAAACAACCCAATGCTTGAGCTAGCTAGAGAGGAAGCATCCCATGATCCAGCCTATCAAAAGATGCTAAGGGAGATCTCTATCAAGGATCAGGACAAAAATTTACAGGCTAAGTATCATGAATTCTCTATCAATAGTGGACTTGTCTACTATAGAACGAGGCTATGTATAGCGGCAAGCCAGTCACTTAAGCAGAAGATATTGTGGGAAGCTCATGATTCCCCTTTCTCAGGACATCCTAGCTATGCCAAGACTCTCAATGTAGTTAGGAAGAGCTACTATTGGGAGAGACTTAAAAGTGACGTTCTCAAATATGTCACTGAGTGTTTGTCTTGTCAACGTATCAAAGCCGAACATGTCAAGATGCCAGGGAAGTTACAACCACTCGACATTCCCCAAATGAAATGGGAATTCATCAATATGGACTTTGTTGTTGGCCTACCCCAAGTTCAGGGAGGATACAACTCCATCATGGTTGTGGTTGACATGCTTACTAAGGTTGCACACCTTATTCCAGTAAAGACAAACTATAAAGCCTCAGACATTGTAAGGTTGTTTATCAAGGAGATATTCAAGCTACATGGGCTACCCAGAAGAATCATTAGTGATCGTGATTCTCTCTTCACATCACACTTCTGGAGAGCTATCTTTGAAGCCATTGGGACTCAACTATGTTTCAACACAACTTACCATCCCCAAACTGATGGCCAAACGGAGCAAATCAATCAAGTCATTGAGGATATGCTAAGGGCACACTGCTATCATAAACCAAAAAGGTGGATTCAATACTTGCCTTTGGTGGAATTTGCCTACAATGCTTCTTACCAATAGAGCATTCAGATGACCCCTTTCCAAGCATTGTATGGTCATGACTGTCGAAGTCCCCTAAACTTCTCAGATCCAACCTTGAGGGTTGAAGCTTCAAGGCAGATGTTGGAAGAGATGGATGACCAAATAAAGTCAATAAGACAGGACATCCAAGCTGCCAAGGATAGACAGAAGGCATACGCATATTTGAAGCATCAAGATAGAATCTTCGAGGAAGGAGACATGGTCTTCATTCGCGTACGTCCAAAGAAGAGTTCCCTATCCTTAGGAGATTGCAAAAAGCTAAGTCCAAGGTATTGTGGACCATACAAGATCCTCAAGTGCCTAGGACCTAATGCTTATAGACTACAACTCCCTAAGAACCTAAAGGTTCATAATGTATTCCATATCAGCCTATTGAAGAAGTATGTACCTAATCCTAGCCATGTACTTGATGACCAACAAGTTGTAATGCCTAGTCAAGGAGTCCTTGAACTAAGGCCTGACAGGATCTTAGATGTTAGGGAGAGACAACTGAGATCCAGAACCTTGAGAAAATGCCTCGTCCAATGGAAAGATTATCCGGAGGAGGATGCCACTTGGGTAGATGAAAGCACTCTCAACCATCAATATCCCCAGTTTATCTCGAGACGAGGACATCTCGATTCCTCCAAAGGGGAGAGAATGTAATATTCCTGCGGAAAATTATTACGTACACGTGTGAAGTCTCGAGCAAAAGACAATGCCGATATTGTGGTTGCGAATGATTCAGTCATTAATTGTACACTCTCCACAGGCCCAATTGAGATTTAGGACTATGGTTTAATTTTTAAAAAACCACATTCTTCATAAGAACCTCCTCTTAGGAGGCCAAAAGGAAAAATTGTTGGAATTATGACAAAATTTTTTCCCCTCTTTCCCCCAGCCGACGGTCGTACTGGAGGAGAGGGAGGGGAGGCGCGATGACTAAGCACCCCGCTAGATGCCATGGGGGGGTGAATGCCATGCAAATGGCCACGTGGGGGGAGGGAGGTACCTCTCCCTCTCCCTATAAAAACCTTGTGAGGGAGAGAGCCAGGATATGGCAGAGAGGAGGAGGTGGTAATAATCATGAAGCTGCCGTGTGAAAGAAGGAGTGGAGCCGCTAGCTGCTATGTCAGCACCGCCGCCATAAGCCGTACACACCATCAAATGCCGTCCCAATCGCTGCTACATTCCGCCTCCTGCCCACCATCGATTCTTTAAAGTCATCTCCTCTTTCCCCACATGGTTTCTGAGACCACAGAAGCTTCCAAGTGGGGAGGGATCTAAGCCCCCCTTCTTGTGGGCTTCCTTAAAGCCCTTTCAAGTGGGTTTAATAACCCCCCCCCCCCCCCCCGGATCCAAGGCCCCCTTCCCGTGGACCTTTCCTATTGCCCTCTCAAGCGGGTTTAAAAGCCTAGTTACCCCGAGAAATAAGCCCCTTTTTCCCCTTTGTTTTGTGTCATTCCATTAGCCCATGTCTTAAACCCCCTTTCCGTGGACCCTTTTCCCTTTACCCCTACAAAGCAGTTTTTACAAACCAAGGACTTAAGCATCCTTTCACCTTGCATCCTCGGAAATTGAGTACTTTCCCTAGCAATTCCACAAAGCTCTTTTTTTTACAACCCCGGTTTCCTTTTAAAAGCCTTCCATTTTCAAGTCTTTTAAATCCATTCCCTAATTCAAGGAGGCAACTTTAAGACCTTCTAAGGCTCAATTCTAAAAGACGGTGGAATCAATCAAGGAAGCCGATTCACAAAAGGAGTTTCACGTGCAAAGGAGATGCATAAGATCATAAATCTGCGTCCAAGGCGAAAAGGCGAAATTCGCGATGGCTCCTAAGAAGGCACAAGGCGCAAACTCAAGAGGATCATCTCCTAGCATCCATGTGGACATTTCACCATATCCAGGTTTTCTTCCTAATTTTGTTTTACATCGTAATAATTCAATTGTGCATGATTCATTTACGAAAATTAGGATGCACTTTTTCGATTGAAATACCTTGGCTAAATTAAAGAAAATAACTTCGATCAAGGAATCGGTCATTTGTATTAAACAAATGAAAATGAAGAGCATAAGACCTCTATGCATTCCTGGCAAGTGGTTATTATGCATTACAAAGTAACGAACTCAGATTAACTAATGCCCATCTTTATAAAGTCAAAATTACTGATGTACACTTCGATTATGCATGGGAAAAAATTAGTCGCATGTCGCATTATTAGGCATCTTTCCCTCGAAATGATTCATTAAAAGAAGGTCGCTAATAATCTGTAGGAATTTGCAAGGCATGGAAATGGTTCTTGAGCTACATGAAGTAGATTAAACTCTAGGCAATTCGCATAAATTTCAAACAATTACGTAGGTAGTTACGAAAGGTTGTGTAATGCTCATTCAACATACGAATATCTCATTTAGAAAAGAAGTTAGAAAAAGCTGCATGGTTCACATAAAACCCTAACGCTTAGTAGCATGAATCTTGAATGCATGTTCTAGAAGAATCAATAGAAGTAATGCCGTAACTTAGCATATGCTTTGATTTTAACTAAAAAAGTAGGGTTTGTAAATCTATTCAAACGTAGACAATGAATCATGTGGTTATGAAAATGGTATCGTAAATATATTCAAGAGTAGACAAGTAAATTGGTTTAACCTAAACACCTAAACCGCGAGGGACTCGTTTAGGAATGGTTAAATTGATGCAACATATCCCAAGTTCTAACTAGGATTTAGCACGTTGAGGATGTAACCTAATCGCTCTTATTCCCAAATCTGAAACCCTTATACCCTAAAGACTTGCCCACATTCACGAAATGTAGGGACAATAGGACGTACTTGCGAGAGACGATCTAGGGTTTTTACCCTAAGGATCGCTCACTAAAAGAATGAAACTCGATTTGGATTTGGACCTTTAGAACCGATAATGTCGGCCTAGTGCATTCAGGAGCGGATTGTTATGAAGACACCCTAACCCTGTTCCTTATCTAATCATGACCCGTGATTAGAAAACACCGTTTGATGGGTAAAATAGTCCCATGGATTAGATGCGACACTCGTGCAACAAGTTGCAAAGTCGCATGATCTTGTGATTTGATCACAAAGGAATGGCCAATTCCTCGGAATGAGATTGGTAGATCCTTACACAAGTTTATCTTGCAAGAGGATGAATAATTGTCCTGATATAGTACCTTTCTTGGGTAAAGTGGCCAAGATACGGGGATTAGATATTTGCTTGGAAGCAAAAGACCAATCAGTAAATTGGAATAACATATTTACTGCTAATAGAACTTAAGGTATTGGTTAAGTTGGGTTAAGAGGGTACGGCCCTAACCCAAGGATATAAGGGTTAACAAACAAACCCTTGGGAATCTTGCCAAGTCACAATTGATCCCGGATTGAATGCTGAATGCATTCGGAAAGAAGGATTCACTCCTTAGCAAGTGGCCAAAATAACGACCACTGAAAATGATTGTGCTTGTAACAGTTTAGAGAGCACTGTTTGCTTTGTTTGCTCAAAGAATTAAAGGATGAAAAGATATCTAATGCTTCAAGTTGAAGGCCTGAAGGGAGAGGCAGCTTCAGTTACCCCCAACTGCCTGCCTGACCCTAACCAAGGGGGTTGTTAACCGTGCCGAGAAGGTGGAACCCGCCGTGAGAGGTCTCTCGATTGAGCATTACTTGGAGAAGGAGGACGCTTGGGTTCCAGGGGGCTCTGGTCATAAATCCCTCGCCTTCCTGGCCCTGCACAAGAGGCCAACATGACTCGAGATTGGATCTTGAGGCCCACATACTAGTCTACGGGCAGAATCGTGGATTAGTAATCCATGTGGATTACTGGATAGCCTTCGGGCACATTATGGATAAGCCTACGGGCTGGACTTTATAAATGTATTCCAAAGATAAATATGATAAGCTATTGAAAAGGAACTTGTTTGACATTGCTTTTCTATGTCAAGTGCTATGATTACGTGAAGGAACCAGTGCCTGACGGGCTAATTAAGGAAGCTGATTGATGCATGTCCAACTAAATGTGGTAGGTAATTCGATAACTAAATCAACCTGAGGAAAGTGTAGTGGATGTGGCCATGGGTCCGTCCTACGGATGGGTGGTCCCGGTTAGCCGCGATTTTTTCTCAATCATGATGGACAGCAAGAAGATACGAATAACAAGGGCGCTGACCTAGAGTCTAAGTTACAATAATCCCAATTTACGCTGTCTTAGGGGAACGGAATGGGACTATGCCTTATGGCAGAGAGGTCGAGCTTGGCATCCCTCTCGTTTCCCATTCTCCTTGAACCAAGTGCAACGTGAATCCGCTTCGGACCTGGCGTTTCTACATAAAGTAGTTCTCTCGGGTTCGACGCTAGTTTCCGTTTAGGAAATGACCATTAGGGAAAATGCTAATTCAGGTCGGTCCTAAGTGGGAACGGCCAGAATACTTCCACTATGTGGCAGACGCGGAAAGTCCTAGATCGCAAACCCCGTGACATCTTTTCATTGGAAGAACATACCGGAGGGGAGCAAGGACTACATAGTAGCATCCTTGCATGAGGAGTTTTCGGTTTCAGCCTTAGTAGATAGATATTCTACGGGCTGGATGATGGATTGCATGGGTGCATATTGTCTAAACAAGAAAGAAAATTTTGAGTCTAATGAAACTTCATTCATTCCCTTGATCTCTAAAGGATTTTTGAAAAAAGCAAAGAAAAAAAATCAAGTAACATCTATAAATGGACTAGGCTTAACAATCAGACCCACTAGAAAGTTCTGTCATGTAGAAAATAGGGAAACCAAAGTTCAAGAATGGTAGGAAGTTCATGTATAAAATTAATGTTGGAATAATAGACCCCACTTTGCAACCGATAAGTTTAATGAAGCAATGGATACCTTACATGTATGATATTAGTTTTATTTAGCCTTCATTTTAAATGGCATTGCAATAAAAAAATGTTTGATACCAACACACAGAATCCATTATCTACTTGGCTAACTAAACATAGGTTAGCTCATAGGTGATTTAGCACCAAGGGGGTGTTCAAAGAGTAGTTGTGTTATGCAAGGAGGGGAGCCTACCAAGGGAGTGTTCAAAGAGTAGTGGTTCTAAGGAATGGCTTTTTCCCCCAAGCACCTCTATTGAGAAAATATCATCATTTGGTAATAAATCCCCCAAACTTGAGAGGTATCTTCTCTCATTATTTAACATATTTCTCTATTATTTTCTATAAACTATACTTTTCTCTTAAGAAAGAGTAGTTTTTTTGTTGCAAAAGCCAAATTGCTTGCTATAAATTCAACTTTAGTAATCATTATGTTTTCTTTGGAGCTCAGAAATGACCCTTTAGGTAGCCAAATTCTCTCATGGATCCTTATTTTTAGCCTAAAAAGCCGAAATTTTCCTATAAGAAAAACATTGGTGCTAGGTTGTAGATTATCCTTTTATACATTGAGTTGTATCCCATAAGGCAGATTAGGGAAATTGCAATAGACACTATATAATGCTATACTTGTCTTTAGTTCTTATAATAATCTCAACTTTGGGCCATCTTGTATCTCTCTACTAGTTCATTTCTATTTCCTTTTTGTTTTATTAGATATGTGTGTCCTTTCTAATATTTCATCCACCATAGCTAACTCATAGTTCTAGGTCCATGACTTGTATCTAGTACCTCCTCCTACACATTAATAGCTCACACAAATTCAAAAATTAGAGAAAGATAAAGAAAAACACACATAGAAATTATGACACACATAGGGTTTCTCAAGTACAACAAATGCTCAATGGTCTTGACGAATGATCTATTCATTTGCTACCCTAGTTCATTCCCCTTGTAATCCCTATGACATTGATAGGAAGGTCAAGAAAAACTTGAGGAGGCCTTGGCTAGCCTAACATTGGCATACCTATCTCTTGGGGCATGTGCACATACTCCTAAGTTTTCAAATCCTCATCAACTAACATGGGACCAACTTTCACCAACAAGGGGGGACAATGTTAATAAGGTGAATCAAATGAAGTAATTTCATAGAAATATTAAACCTATGGATGTAAGGTGATAGTGTACATGATGCAACAAAGTTTCCCTAGTTAAAAACTTCATTTAGTACTCGCTTTTGAACAATTGTAGGTTATTGTAAACAATTGTAGGCTAAGGAACCCAATCAATATGTCAAAACAAGAAAGCCTACTCTCAAGACCTAAACCTCTTTTAAGGAGGCCAATTTGTTTGAGATTTCACTTAAGTGATAGGCATGTGAATTGAGGCCTACATACATGCAAAATTCCTCATAGTTAGCACTTTTTAATTCTCTAGACCTTATATCTTTACAAGAATGAGATTGAACCTAGTTCTCTCTTTTGTACACTTGTGTCTCTTCGTCATGAGTCTAAGAATAGCGAAATAAGTGAGTAAGTGGTATCTTTTCTTCTCATTGTCTCTTTCTTATTCTTTTACCTACATGTTTACTTGAAGCTTAGAGAGGCACGCATGAGGAGATCACTTGAGGATATTTGATAGCACTTTGATAGAAGAGCAAGGTAAGGAAGTCGGATTGCAAGCAAGGAACACCTTATTGTAGGAGTTGCAATAGGTTAAAAAGTAATGGATTCAATAGCTAGATGTGGCGAGAACACAAGCAATTGGGTTGTCTTATCTCCCATTTCCCACCAAAGGAGCATTGAATCATCTAGGTTGATAAAGGCTCAAGATCCCATGTGCCATCGAATTTGCCTAGCATACATGCAATTGCACGAAAAAATCATTTGATAGGTGGAGACGATATGGAAGTACTCTCCACCCTATCTCAATGAGAAAGATTCGATAGAATGCCATTCCAAGAATTCTCGTGATGTGTATACTGCAATAAGAAATTGTTTGGGATTCAAACCTTTCAAGAAAGTGAATTATCATCAAATAAAAATACAAGGATTACTCAAATGCCATTTTACTACTTAAACATTTGTTTCCATTTTTGCATATGATGTCTTGTTAGCATATTCTTGACAATAGTCCTATTTTCTCCTACTTGCAATTGGATGCCATTTCAAAGAATGCCCCCATTTACACTTGAACAAACCAAAAGGTAGTTTGACCATAAATACATATTAGATGATTAGATCCAAGACTTGTGTAAACACTTCATATGTCAACATAATTGTGTACTAGACTCTCTGTTGAGATATTTGCAATCACACCTACTTCAGTCCCTTTGTGAGAAGCAGTGAGGGCTCAGGACCAGAATCCCATATGCATAGTAGGAGAAAGTACCACCACTCAATTCCTATAAAGCACTGTACTTGCACTCTTTTTTTCTAATGCAATGATAGTACTCTTTTCTTTCCAATTAAGTGTCATGTCAATGTCAATACACAAGATTGTGTTTATGAGTCCAAGTCTCAATCTTGGAACCTAATTCACTTGTGTAACAATTTGCCCTAGTCAAGGTCAATGTCTTCATGAGTTCTTTTTTCCTCTTTCAACCTCCATAGCTTCCGCATCTGCCATGCTCTAGATCCCTCGTATTTAACACTCTCCATGCCTAGATTCTCCCAGTGTCAGTGTTCTCCCATTGCTTCACACCAGTATTCTCAAAGAGTAGGTATTCTATGATGCTTCACATTGAGTTTTAAAGGCATGTTTTAAATGGCAAGGGGGTTTGTGGGTGCTAGAGTCACAAAAAAACCAATCATGATGGACCCCAAAGCTTTTGTGTGAGATGAGGATTTATTTGTATTATCTTAATGCTCACATTTACACCTTAATTGGTACCATAAAATATTTACTTGTAATGTTGTAGCACATGGAGATGGTCAAAGGTGCATGCACATAGTTTGTCTTGTCAAATGTTTCAAAGCCCTCAACCCCTTTGGTTGCAATTGGTAGTTGGATAGAGGTGAAAACTCTATCCTTTAAGTCTTGTCTTTGTACTTGAAGGTAGATGTGTAGTCACCATAAGATTAGCCCACTTTCAAAGTGATTTGGGCAAGGAAACATTTACAATGTGGATGCCTAGGTGAAGTTTGATTGTAGGTTATCCCACCTTGCCCTCATAAAAACTTGGAAAGAGTCCAATACCTCCTACATATTCCTTGTTACAATTACTTAATACATCAACACTCATGATTAATTACATTAACCTAATCTAATGGTGTCTACCTGCCATTGAATATTATTACTTCTCGAATAGTATACCCTCTCCATAGATGTAATGATACAAATCCAAGTTGCTTGGTGGGCATGAAGCTCTTGATGATGCATGACTTTTAGGATTTTCTAAGAATCCGGTTTTAGGATTTTGTGGTGGGGGAGTCTTAGGACCCAAGGTTTCAATGGGGAAGGGGGAAGGGACCATTGAGTTTTTGGGAGGTGGTTAAGTTGGGGATCTAACTTTCTTTCTTTGGAGGGGGGAGGGAAGTGGAGAGCATTCAGTATTTGGTAGGTGGTTAGGATTTATGTGGTGGTGGGTGAGGTTAGGAGGTCTAGCATTTTAGGGGCCCAAGGGCTAGGATTGATGAGGAAAGGTTGCTACAATTATTGAATGGGGAAGCCATGTTTGGGAGAGAGGGGTTGAATGTTTTGGATGAAGCTAAGGTTTAGGTCTAGTTTGGCATCTCAAGGGTTGGGGAGTCATGACTCAAAGTTTTGGTGGCACATGGGAAGAGAGCATCAAGATTTAAGGAGATTGGTCTTTTTATGTGGGGAGTGTGTGTGTGTGTGTGTGTGTGTGTGTGTGTGTGTGTGTGTGTGTGTGTGTGTGTGTGTGTGTGTGTGTGTGTGTGTGTGTGTGTGTGTGTGTGTGTGTGTGTGTGTGTGTGTGTGTGTGTGTGTGTGTGTGTGTGTGTGTGTGTGTGTGTGTGTGTGTGTGTGTGTGTGTGTGTGTGTGTGTGTGTGTGTGTGTGTGTGTGTGTGTGTGTGTGTGTGTGTGTGTGTGTGTGTGTGTGTGTGTGTGTGTGTGTGTGTGTGTGTGTGTGTGTGTGTGTGTGTGTGTGTGTGTGTGTGTGTGTGTGTGTGTGTGTGTGTGTGTGTGTGTGTGTGTGTGTGTGTGTGTGTGTGTGTGTGTGTGTGCATATAAAAGTTTAAACCCTAGCACACCTATAGTGCATGGTAGACATGATATAAAGTCAATGTAAGCTTTTCTCATCTTCAATAAAGCTTTTACTATATTCTATCTCTCTAAAGCCTCGAAAGGAACTAAAAGTTTTAAACATGGTCGTAGCATGATTCTTTTGTGTATGTGCACACGTGTATGTTGTATCAACTTATTAGGCTAACTCACCAAAATAAGATTAAATATTGAAATTCAACATGACGAGCTTCTATTAAAGGTAAAAAATGATCTAGCAACATCGGTATTAGGGAGCCTACATACCCAATGGAGTATAAATGGAACTTAAGTCAAGAAGAAAACATGTCTTGCTCTTAGAGTAAAAAGTTAAGGCCTATGACCCATACCCAAGAATATAGACTTCATTAGAAATATATATATATATATACATCTCCCCTTTATAATCATTTTTCTCTCCCTTCCCCCTCCCTCCCTCCCTTCCCCCCTACTCTCTCTCTCTCTCTCTCTCTCTCTCTCTCTCTCTCTCTCTCTCTCTCTCTCTCTCTCTCTCTCTCTCTCTCTCTCTCTCTCTCTCTCTCTCTCTCTCTCTCTATATATATATATATATATATATATATTTATTTATTTATTTATTTATTTATTTATTTATTTATTTATTTATTTATTTATTTATATAATCATATTATAACATCAATATATTATATATGTTATAGATTATATATACTAAGTCGGACTATATAATTGCATTGTGTGTGCACGCACATGCGCACACACACAAAATAATTACATGTCTATATTAATATTAGTAATTATTATATAGGTTTAAAATTTTAATTATATATGTTGGAAATATTTAATGATATTAATACTTTAAATTCCATTGAAATGTTTAATTATATAAATTGACATTATTAATTATTTTATATATCATTATATTAGTTGAAATGATTAATCATATGATGATTATTATTATTATTACATACATTAAAATTATGAATTATTATTCATTAAGTATATTAATATGATGATACACTTTTAAAGTGTTAATTCTTATTTATATTATTATTGATATTAATATTTTTATTATATTTATTTGAATGATTATTTTTTAATATTATTATAGATTCTCTCTCTCTCTCTCTCTCTCTCTCTCACATCATGTGGACACAATGTGTGGGCACGTCGACGGTCCTAGGTGCAAGGGTGGGGATGGGGGGTCATTGTGTTTTGTGTAGTGAGCTCCTAGCAATACACACAAACATCCACCCAAACATCATGTTAATATAGATAGACAATATGGATTCCTTATTTAAAAAAAGCATTTAACTACATAAAAGTACTCATGGGACTCTACTTTAAAGGTAGCCGTGTATCTTGTGTGCAAGAGTGTATATAGTATATACTATGTGAGTATGTATATTTATGTATATAAGTATGTTGCAGTTGTTAGTGAGAACTACGTTTTGACTCAAAAATGAAATGGTGAGGGCCAAACTTGCAGTACTTGGTGAAATGACAATGAAATATACCAATTTGAAATCATTTTGGCTTTTCCTGTCACGACATACATAGACTTTGATTGATGTGTTTATGGATATTTTGACTTCTATTTCTCAATAAGGTGTAGCATGTAGGAAAAGTTACAATTTTTGTCAATGTTGTGGTCCAAAGTATGAAAAGATTGGGAGGAAGGGTCACTTCAACCTTGCATGGAATTGGTGACTAAATTGTGAATCGACATAGTAGAGAGGAAATTAATGCATGGTAACAAGCCATAATGCATCATGTGCAAATGGATTTGCTTTTTCTAGCTTGCATGGTAGTAAGTAATATTCGAAAGATGGTACGTCATTGTATCCCTTTCACATCGATAAATAGTCTTCAATTGTTCAAATCAAAAGAGTCGTCTGATTTTAAAGGATTGGTATTTTCACAAGAAAAGTGGTGATAAAGTTAATAGAAATGCATGTGCATGAGGGTGGGCCTTATGATGACCTCTATGACATTTGTATAATAGGTGGGCATGCTTCCACATATAGCACACTTTATGTACTTACTAGGGAAATGGAGCAAGAGAGTGGAGGGTCCCTTAAATGGTAGCTCAATGGTTAGGACTTGGTTGTTAACTCCCCCTTGCCCCTATAGTTCCTTGTGGCATCATCTTCACTATACGTAGTGTAAATTCCTACAAGACTAGATTTCAATAACACATAGCTTTGGAGTTCGAAAGAGGAGAAGTCAATTACTTGAAGGGAAAAGATACATCAAATAGAGCTTTAGCTCTCATCTTACAATCTACCTTTTCCATCAGGCCATGCTTGCTTAAATAGGTAAGTCGATTTCAACTACTAGAGTTGGTTAGCTAGTTGATTCGCTAAACCAACCTCCTTTTCCATAACCAACTTTTATCAGGTATGGGTTGAAAGGAGATGCTATAAGATGGGCACTGATATTTTCTCTTTTAAGTTAACAAATTGGTTACTTTAACATAAGCACATCTTGATAGCAATTTTAGACACAAAAATTAACCTTATATTTTGGAAGTATTCTTGGGACCCTTATTTTATATTCTTAATGAAAAATTTGTGTAAAAGAACATTGTAAACAACTATAGTAAGATATACAAAAGCATCTTTCAAATGTGTTAATGTAGAGAGAGAGAGAGAGAGAGAGAGAGAGAGAGAGAGAGAGAGAGAGAGAGAGAGAGAGAGAGAGAGAGAGAGAGAGAGAGAGAGAGAGAGAGCATGTAGTTTCAAGAGAATAGTTCTGAGTTCTAACATGATAGGAAGAATCCCCGTATGCTCCAAAAGTATCCTTTAAAGGTGTTTGTGTAGCCTCCAAGGGTGGTGGTGGGGTGTGTGTGTGTGTGTGTGTGTGTGTGTGTGTGTAGGGTAAGGGGGCCGATTTAGTGAGCTATCAGGCCCTTGTCACATTTTCAAATTGCACATAATTTCACCATTATAGTTATGGCACCATGCTATGCTCACTTGTATGGAACGAGGCCATAATCAAAATTTTGGATGTCAATTTTCTACTACAGCGCTGTGTGGGACTTGCAAAGCTAATTGTTTAATGAAAATTTTGCCCAAAGTTTTGTGACGGAGAGGAGGGGAGATCTATGACACTGAGAAACCTTGAAAAATGGTTGAAGTGGACCAATCAAAATTTAGAAAATAGGACCAATTGTGTCATAAATTTGGGCGCTCAATCAAATAAAATGGGGGTTTCTATCTATATCTATATATTATTGAAGGCTTTGCTTTGGTAGTCCCCAACCAAACCATCGAACCTCCAATTTAGAACCCAAACCTAGAACTTTGCTCTCCTTTTCTTCAAGCAAATAAAGATAGCATTTTTTTTTAAAAAAAAAGAAAGTTTACAAATAAAGGAGAAAAACATATGTAAACTTGCAAATGATTGGAGAGAAAATATAAGTTTCATGAAACACTGCTTTCGGACAAGGACCAAAAATTTCATAGCAAGATATTGGATTTTATAACGATGTGGGCCAGGGCCATCTGGAATATACAATAAGCATATTTTCACATCCTGGCTATCTCGTACTGTGCCTTTTGTAAGCTGTATACAGCTCAGGATTTCTCACAGAAAACATGTTTGTCTGTTGCCATGTCCAGCACCTGCCCGGATGTCTGGGAGGAGATAGAGAGCTCTAAGTAGCTCTCGCACAGGGTAGCCGCATCGCGAGAGAGAGAGAGAGAGCTCTTAGTAGCTCTCGCACAGAAGAGAGGTACGCAGACACGCATAGAGAATCATTTGCGTTTGGCCTGCCGTTGGATCCGGTCCTTGGCAATAGCACTGCCTTCATCAATAATTCTTACATAGGAAAACTCATCAAATGTAAGAAAATCTCTACTTTTTCCTAGGTATATATCTATGGATTCCCTATGTATAACTAGAGAATTACATTCCCCATATCTCATGGTAGGGAATTTTGGCATTCATATATGATTTCCTTATATATAACGAAGGAATTTTATTCATCTATACTATTAGTTACCCACCTCCCCCCCCCAAAAAAAAAAGAGAACACGGGTGCGGGTGCGGGTGCCATGCATCCAGCACCTGCCCCCCCCCTCCCCCAGCGCAAAAATCGCGCCGGCCCCAGCGCCCGGGCGAATCTAGGCGCGGAGCGCCTAGTCACATCTTAAACTAAGGATTTGAAAGTCATGTAACTAGAGAATCCCATCTCCCACCTAGCATACTAGGAAATTGTAGGCCATATAACTAGGGAATTCGATTCTCCATATTTCATACTAGAGAATTATAAATAACCATATCAAGAATTTATACTTTATGGCATAGTCATGCCAATATATAATTGATGGGAAGTGGTCACCAAAAAATTCAGGCTTAAACTAAGTGGTCACTCAATAATATGACATTTTCTCTCATCCTTTTTTACAAAATTTGGCAAAACTCTTCTACTTAATCCTCTGAAGATGATATGGTGGTACATCAAGCCGTGTGAAGGTAACTATATTAATCACCAATTTAATATTGAGCGCTTTGTCACCTAGCTCAATATTTATGGAAATTAGGAACCTATTGTATGTGCCATTTGTGCATCTTCTTCCAAACATTTCTAATGCATGTGCATTTCAAAAAGAGATGAAAATAATTCTCTTTTCCATAAGGGTAATGTCCTAAAATAATCATCAACATACTTATCTACCTCTATGGAAAGCTTCAACATAAGTGGCCTCCAAAGAAACATATAAAAGTTACAATGAATGATGTGGCATTCCATCTTGGTAAGGTTAAGCTTTTTTAATTTACTCGCATACATTAGTTTGTTATAATCACTCTGATTATCCCAAATCATGTTAGAGTTTAAGGACACATTGCTCATCTTACGTATGATTAAGCATAATCGATGTTAGAAGTATTGTAATAGAAAATGTGATAGATATCAAAGCCCCAAGGCAAACGGGTTGGTTTCTCAAGGCACATGTATTAAGGAGTATTAGAAAATAATTAGCTACAAAGGTACCTAGATAATTTCTTGTAATTGTATAAGTTTCATTAATAAGAAATATATCCACTTTGAAACCCAAAGCATTCAATAAAATAGATAATTTAGGTGACGAATCAATTCTCACAAAGACACCTACCCAATCTTGAGTATTTCAAATCCTCCTATAAGGATGCTCTCCTATCTGATCTACACTTTCTATTTGGTTGTGGCTTTGCTATAGTGATTCTTGGTATGATATAATACAATAGTCATTTATTTCAACCCTTTTGTAGCTAAAGCAAGTAGCTTGCAACAACGTTTGCCACCCTTTCAATAGGGTATCACTACATAGGTTTCATGCATGATAAAACCTTGAGAAATTATGTGAGGATTTGCATTTTATGTATCACACTTGATGATAACATAGGACAATATTTCAATGTTAATGAAGGAAATCTAGCAAGACACACACACACACACACACACACACACAGACACACACACACACACACACACTCTCTCTCTCTCTCTCTCTCTCTCTCTCTCTCTCTCTCTCTCTCTCTTTGTGGGTCAAGAAATCAACATATAAGAGTAAGGCCTTTGATTCCTTGCAAGTTGCTATGGCAACATAGGAGCAACCTATGGACCTTTGGGGGGAACCCCTGATGGAGGAGCTTGCATAGGTTGCATGCACTCCTCATGTGTTAAATGCTAGAGAGGGATAGTGAGTGGGTGCAATAGAGCAAAATATTTCACTCACATACATATACTCTAGCGTGAAAAGAAACATGGGAGTTGATTACCTCTAGGTCCATTATGAGATGTTTTGAATAAAGAGTTGTGTTTCTCCTAGTTGATCTCACATGGTGGCACACCTCAATATGTGGTTGAAGGTGCGAAGTCCATGGCATGTTGTGCTTCATTTGGAGCAGGTTGCATGCAAGATAGAGATGGTGCTATGTTCCTTTTCTATGATGAGGGTATATAACAATATACAATCCGTAAGATAAAATGGTTGAGGCTATATACTAGGAACTATATATCAAGAATGTAATTACTTTTAAAGATATTAAACCACACTCAAAAGGGATAACTATTGTGAAGGACTATTAAGTCCTAGGGACATGACCTTCCTATTCACATTTGGATTAATATGTCTAATTATTTAAAGAACTTGTATTCATGTAGATCTTGGACTACTCTAGCTCTTAAACTACAAGTTGGTTTCATGAATGTCATGGAATAGGATTTGTCTCTCATCAAATGATGTGTCTTTTATTGCTAAAACACTAAAAATATCCCTATTTACAACACTAATTTAAAACACACACACACCCTCTCTCTCTCTCTCTCTCTCTCTCTCTCTCTCTCTCTCTCTCTCTCTCTCTCTCTCTCTCTCTCTCTCTCTCTCTCTCTCTCTCTCTCTCTCTCTCTCTCTCTCTCTCTCTCTCTCTCTCTCTCTCTCTCTCTCTCTCTCTCTCTCTCTCTCAAGCAAACACAACCATCCATCAACAACCTCACTCTCACTTAATGATGCATGTGTACGAGCATGGTATTGTATATGACAATTAGATCTAGTCTTTTGGGTTTTTGCATGTGCATTTTGTTTACATCCCTTATTTAATGTTTATTTAAAAAATGGAGTTTTAATTAGGACAATGTGTTCAACTTCAAAGCTTTTATTTGTTTTTCACATGCCTAAATACAAAGAAGTATAAACATCTCACACACACACACACACACACACACACACACACACACACACACACACACACGCACGCACGCACGCACGCACGCACGCACGCACGCACGCACGCACACATGGATGTATGCATGCATGTGCACACATACACACATAATGTCCCCACTATTGATAGTGCACGATTTATTTAGAAAATCTTTACACCATTAATGCTTTTCTAAGTTGGCATAATTAATATGCTAGCATACATCTTTTACTGGTCTTCTACTAATGGGTTGCTAATAGTTGGTCAAATGTAGTTAGATATACATACGCATGTAAACTTACATGTATATATGTAAAATATTTAGATAACATGGCTATATAAAGTGATGCCTTAAGACCTCTACAAAGTACACAAAGTTAAATGCAACCATATTGGTTTTTCCATCATCTACATCATCACCTACCTCATTGTTTTATGTACCTACCTTCATCTATAACCTAAACTTACAATACTTTCATAAAAACATCTAGATGGTTCATCTTGTGAAAAGCATGGCAGGGCAGAGAAACTTGATGGAGACTACGCATGTTTATAGTAGGATAGAGTCTATACAATGATGAACACCATCAATAGCTTGGATTGAGAACATGAAGAATGTGATGTGTCACAAGAAACCTAGATCCCAATGCACTAAAAATTTCATACTACTTCAATGACACAACACGAAGGAGAAGTCAAGGACCATATTAGTTCTAAATAATTGATAAACAAATTATTTTCATAGGACAACTATGTTGATGCATTAAGATAATATAATGAGCCCATCATCCAATGTGGTTGAGGTATTAAATGGAAGTGGAAGGGATAGTAAGATGTCATCACCTATTGTAATCACGAGATGTAGTGCAAGCACCTAGCATAATAATAAGATGTGGTGCAAGAATAATTGGTGTCAAGCTCCAAAGTTCAAGGAGGAGTATACATGGCATTACATTAGAAAGGAATCCCCTTTGCTCGATACATGTAGAAACTAGGAACCAATTGTAGTTTACCATTTGTGCACCTTCTTCCACACATTTTTTTATGCATATGCAATACAAAAAGAGATTTAAAGAGTTCTCTTTTTCAACCTGGCACAAAGGGCAATGTGTAAAAGAGTCATCAACTTACTAAGACTATAATAGCTATGGAAAAATCAACATAACTAGCCTCCAAAGAAACATATTAAACTAACAAAAAGTTTGGTATTCCATGTTATAAAAATTAGACTTCTATATTCACTCGCATACATGAGTTTTTCTGCGTTGACCTCAAAATGTATATGGCTTGAGAAATTAGTCATTTGCCTTGGGCCTTTGATTTTTCTCACATTTTCTATACCTTCATAGCCCAAATAAGTTATCCAGGATTGAGCTTGATCCTAAGCAGGGGTGCACAATATGTCCTTAAACTTTGATATAATTTGGGTTAATCAATCCATTTCCTATGACATTAGGGAGTATGATAATTATTTGGCTACAATGGCACCTAGTTCGTTTCTTGTGTTCCCACAAGTTCTCCCAACATTTCATTCCCTTTTGTGAAATATAATAGGAAATTTTAGGATTTTCATTAACAACAAATATATTCTCCTTGAAGGGGACCCAAGTAATTAGCCAAATAGACAATCCAAGTGACGAATCAATCCTTGCCTAACCATCTAACTAGCATTTAGCCACATAGACAATCTAAGTGAAAAATCAATCCTTGCCTAACCACCTAGCTAATGCTGAGCATTTCAAGCTATGGCTATTGATATTATTAATTTTTTTCATGGACAACATATCCTTTAAGGAGGAGCTTCCACAATGGGCCAAATATAAATTTATTGTCAAGGGCTTTATTCATTATCTATATGGTGCTCCACTATATTCCTTGTTTCGTGAGCTTCATAATGAGGACAAATGGAAAGTAACTAAATAATGATGGAGACCACACAAGAGTTATCCCAAAGTGAGCTACCAACAGCTCTCACGACAAGATAGGGCTAAGAGTGAAGCATCAACCAAGAGCAAGTCAACAATGAGTGTAGCACATAATGTGTGGGATGCCAAATTGAGTTGCCCTTACTAATAGGCTGTAAGTGGGATGAGTCCTGAGAGGAAGAGAGTTGAGAGGGGCCTCACCAGAGAAACCGGTATAGCACTTCATAGAGAAACATATGTATTTTTAACACCCTCTCTTGATTCTTAATAAATATTATGAATAAGAGAAGATTACAATGATATAAGAAAGTCAACAAAATGCTAGAACCATGGATGTCAAAGTCCTATGGGCATAAACTAGATATGTCTTGAAGATAGCATGAAGAAGACTCCTCAAGTACAAAGCATGGGATAAAGAAACAAATCCCCACATGTGATATCTTACCAATGCCAAAAATAGTCCAAGTAAGAGCTGCTTAGAGCCAAAGAAGACTATCCAATAGTTATTAACCATATGTAGCATTAAGAAGGCCACATAATATCAAAGTAGAATTTAGTCCCAAGCCACAAATCACACCAAGGATTAGGCTTAGAAATCTCCTTCGAAGAACTAGCATTGAATTTCATGCAAGGAAGTAAAACAAGAGTACACCCAAAAAGCAATGATCACATAGTCTCAAATTGAATGTCAAATATTTCCTCGGAATGCATTAGTTGCTCCCATCCAACATTCATTCCCATAATCTTGCCTATGGCTAGGTGAACTAGGAACTTATCGCCCTGAGGTAAGAGAATAAGTTCTTAGGTGGGGGAGTCCACACTGGACCGGTCAAAGGCTATGTCTTAGTAGTTGCAACTGAATCTCCCACATGTTTGGGTTTTCTTGTGCCGACGATCTCAACTAAGATCGCGAGCCATCTTACCACAAACCTAGTGGTGGTTCTTTTTCTCCTCCTTCTTCTTCTTCTTCTTACCTTCCTTCACCATGAGGACATTAATTATGGTTATCTCTTGTAGCTTCCCTTGCATTTGCATTGGCAACTCTTCATCAAGTATTAAAGCATTGGCTTCTTGAAAAGATAATGAGCCATTGCTACATGAATTGCTCTTACCTAAACTCATGTGGTAGCTTTCTCAAATCCAAAGAAAAAAAGTTTCCTCATCCTTGTACAAGCCCCAATAGCTCATAATTAATCCTAAAGACACCTTAGCTTCATGAGAAAAGTTTGGGCCAATTTCCTATGCCTATAAGGGAGCTACACGTGTACTGAGAGAGAGAGAGAGAGAGAGAGAGAGAGAGAGGATTGGGCGGATTCTTGGCCTTCGGCCACTGGTGCAACACTTGCATCACCGACTAGCCCTCCTCCTAGCACAAGAGCACCTACACCACTAACTAGTTCTCCTCCCAATATCATAGCTCCAACCACCCCTCCTAGTATCGTAGCTCCAACCACCCCTCCTCCAGTATCCTCTCCCCCCTCTGGCTCTTGCACCAGCTGCACCTCTGACCATTTCTCCTCCGATTATCGTAGCATCTCTGACCAATCATCGATTACACTACTCGACTAGTCATTTATCATTGCCACTAGATTACATGTCGATATATTTACTCCCATATTACTACTCGAATATAGGTCTTTTAATCATTTGTATCTTGTTGTATGTCTGCACAATTGGAAGGTTTATCATTTAAATACTAAATGTTTCATAATCCGAAAAATTTCATATTCGTATCCTTGTAGCCTATAAGGTTCATGTAGATTTGCAGACTGATTCATATTTTGCATACTCTGGCTCAAGCTCAGGTTGCTTTGGAGCTCTCCTTTTTCAAAGGCCATCATATTCTACATACTCTGGCTCAACATTGTTTTCATTTGTCAATATGTGAACCTATTCTACAAATTCTTCTCAAAGCTTTCACTCCACATCAATTGCCTATTTGATGAGAAAGGGATTGCAGCGGCTCTTGTGATAAATGAAACTGCTAAGAAGAGCGCATTCTGAGCCTAGGGTAGATCTATTATGTGTCTGGGGCGAACAATACCACATGGGGCCGATCTAAGGCTTTAGTTAGAGCTTGAACAGTAGATGGGGCAATGATGGGAGCAAGATGTGTTAGGGTAAAAGGCCCTTGGGCCTGCTCGTGTACAGTAACCGCCCATATTCTTTATTCATATATATATGAAAGTGCAATAAGGCTGTCATAACATTGTTGATAGCACCTACATTGTGTGTGCTCTTCTCTCCCGCATCTCCTACATCCCTTTCAACTAGTATCAAAGCCACTCCTTCGTGAGCTCTTCCCGGCATCTACACAAGGTATGAGAGCTTGCTTCTCACTCAATTCTCAGCCATTCTTTGACATGAACATCAGGGTTTTATGAAGAGGTAGCCATAGCTTCTATCATTGAAGCTTGTTCTCTTCACCTCTTGCTTGGACTTGTCCTAGGCTTGTGTAGGTCTTCATTAGGCTCTTGCTTATCCCCTACCCACCCTGATTTGGCCCCTCAAGTACAACATCATGCTCACGTTTTATTTGTGCATGTTTGCAAAAATGGCTTAAAAATCACTCTTTTTGTCATATCTCGGGCATTCAGAACCCGATTCAGGCAAGGTAAGACTCTAAGTTGGGGTTTTGGTATGCTCCGAACGCGATGGTGATGTTGGATTTGCCAAATTCTTAGGACAAAATATTGTACAAAAAAAACAGATTTGAGACAACATGTATTTGTATGCCTATGGCTTATGTGATGCTTCTATTGATGTCTATTGATATCGGTTCACTTGTGGATGTTATGCCTCTTATGTGAGACGCATTTGGAGCTGATTTAGCTCAGCCATTGACTATTTTGAATAGTCCTAGATCTGTCCAAAATAGGGCAGCCACCTGTTACTTCAATTTTATGCTTACAGGTCTTGGCATTTGATGCCCAATTATGCCCGGTTGGTGCCTACATGTCATGGAATGTATGCCTATGAGTTGGCACTTGATTTGAGCTTGGTTTGAGCATTATTTTACTCATTTTTGGACTATTATTTGCTGCTGGAAACTTCAGGGCTGAAGCTATTTATGCTACAGTTGGGTTATGCCTATTGGTCACGGGGTACTCCCGGCTACTCAGTATGATATCATGATGTATTTGGACTATGCCACATGTCTTGTTTATGCTCCGGAATGCTTTTGAGCTGAGATTAGAGCTCGATTTTGGCTTGACTGTCACTTCTTTACAACTAGCATTTCATCTATGACATGGTTTATGCCTAAGCTACCCAGTACAGGCTATAATGTCTTGGTAAATGCTTTATGCTTTGGCTATGGATGGCAATTGTTTGAGCTCATCTCGACATTCATTTGAGTATTCCCTTGAGGATTTGGACATTGACTTGGCTTTTTCCGTTACGACTTGGTTTTTTCCGTTACGACCTTGGATGTTATATGGGATTTGATGCTCTGATTATGGATCTTGGCTATTACTTGGATGCACTTACAGGTATTGAGCAGTGAACTGATCCCTTGTTTTGACAATTGCCTATTGAGTTGTGATTGCTCGTTTGCATTTGATATGCGGGATACTTACTAATCAGTGGACTTGGATAATGCTTGGGATTTACAGTTATGGCCGTCCTGCTTCTCTGCTGTATGGCATCTATGCTATTTAGGCTGCTATTGCCCGTGTATGTCAGGGAGCAGTTGATCTTTATGGCCACCCGTGTATGCACATGGTCTACTGCTAAATGTGGGGTAAAAGGCCCTTGGGCATGCCCATGTACAATGATCATCCATATTATTTATTCGTATATGTATAAAAGTACAATAAGGCTGTCATAACATTGTTGACAGCACCTACATTGTGTGTGCTCTTCTCTCCCGCATCTCCTGCATCCCTTTCAAGATGAAGATTGAAACGTGGGGTGGACTTCTCTTTTTGAAAATTGTATTTGCGCAAGGCAAAATTATTGTTGGAAAGAGCAGGGTACAGCTTCAAATAGGAACACGTCATTGAGATCAGGAGAAGAAATCTAATGTTGATATTGAGACATGTCTCTTTATACTCTTTGGTTCAGGCTTCACTTTGATTCATCCTTGCTCTTCATATTCTTCAAATTTCTAAAGAGAAGTTCACAAGGTTTGTTTAGGGAACTATTGTAAACAACAATGTATTTGGAGTAACTGTTGGTTTCAAAGATTGCAAAGTATTGCAGCAACAGTCAGACTTCAAGTATTGGTTCAATGTCTTCCTTGAGGGCATCTTGATGATTTGAGCAGGCCTACCATGATTGCATACTAGTTTCTTTTTCTCTAGAGAGCAACTCTTAAGAGAGAAGGAAAGATTTTGTCTTCATCTTGGGTTGATAGAGAAGACCATGGAAGATTTTTCAAGCAGCATGTAGCGTGAAAAGTCAAAAGAGAAGAAATAAGGAGGAAACTTGGAAAGAGTAGGCAAGAGGGCCTAGTTTCTATTTGAAAGCTACTAGAGGGGATTCTTCCAAGAGGGAGACAAAATGGGAGGACTCTAGCTTCTCCAGAGGTGCTACTGTAGAGGAGGAGGAGGACTTTGGGTTCTCTAGAGGTGTTGCTTTGTGATTTGTATGCATTAGGGTAGGAAAAAATAAAGAAAAAGAAGGAAAACAAGCATTGGGATTTTTGCTATCATAACAAAGCAAGAGGGTTTGATTTGTTTGCCGATTTCCATTTTGGAGTTCATTTGCTATTCCAAGTATATACAACTCTTCCCCTCTATCCATAGCTTTGATCTGGAGGTGTGTGTGATAGGCTGTGACCTAAATCGTGTGCGTCCAGCTATTTATTGTTGTGTCAGCCAAAATTGTGCCGCGTTTGGCAGTCCGTCCAAGTGACAGCGATTCTGGGCTGAGTCCCAGAATCGGTCCTCGGCCCTCTTCCGCCATTCAGCCCACTACCACTTGGACACCCACTACTTGGCTTGTCCGAATCGACCATTTGGACCAACTTCGCATTCGGCCCACCTAATTCGGCCCTTGGCCTTGTCAGCTTGGCCCAACCCCACTTGGACAAGTTGACATTCAGCCCGGTTGAATTCACAATTCGGACCAACTTCGCATTCGGCCCGGCTGACTCGGCCCTCAACCAATCGGCCTAAACCCATTCAGATGAACCACTCGGCCCTCATCCAGGGTGATTCAACCCACTACCGTTTGACCATTCAACCCTGAACAACCACTTTGACATTCGAACCAATTGCATTCGACCCTCGACCATTCTGATGGGCCGTATCGGACATTTGGCCCCTGCAATTCGGACTTGTTGGGCCGAATTTGGATTTTTTCAAAATTTTTAACATGCAGATTCTAAAATTGGCCTAGAGACCATACAGAGCCAAAAGCACATCATAGATCTAACACTAGGCCGAGATCTAGAGTAAGTAGTTCAAAACTTGTCTACAAATGATCCTTCCAATCGCACATGGTATTTAGCATAATGGTCCTGCGGGCCGAGGGGGATTGCCCCCCGGAACTCCCACAAAGGGGGCCCCCTCCGCACCTCTCCCAAGTAGATTGGAGAGAAAATGCGCACCGCGACAGGTTCTCCAAATTAGATCCTACTGTAGTAATGGCTCTACATAAGCATAGAATCTCACTTGCAAAACAACAACCAAAATCCCATACCTGAACAAATATAAATGGAGACCCTAGAACCTCAATGGGCCAATCTAGCCAACACGGGCCAAAAGGCCACACTACAAAAACATGTATAGGTTGCATTTGGACTGCTAAACTAGTCAAAGCAAAATGCAACAACATCAAGCTACAACTGCAAGGATAACTAGACATGACAATCCTGACGATAGATGCACCTTGAATGGCACTGCACAGATGACCCAAGACATCAGTGGAGAATCCACATCTTGCTGTGTAGTTGGGGACTCAAAGGCATGTATCAGAAAGCTTAAATTTATAAGCCAAGACCCAGAAGATGAAGACATAGTACCACCTGCTTATCTTAGGGTCAAACTCACCGCAAAAAGAGAATATAATGTCGATGCTCTCATCGATAAAGGAGTATATTTTAATATCTTGACCTATGAAGCATGGACCCTACTAGGCTAGCCAGAGCTCATGTCAACTAATGCAACTCAGTCCTTACAAGGGACACCCACAAGCACTTATGGGAAAGTGCAAAATCATTGTAACTATTGAAATTGAAAGCTTGCCTATCCTATTCCATGTTCCTCCAAATAGTGCAAATTGTGGGAAGGAAACCCTCCTAGGAAGACCCTTCAAAAGGGCAACAGAGTGCGAGGCCGATTATGTAGCACAGAGGATACATTTGACACTACCAAGTGTAAGGATAATAACAACCTTTAGCAAGGGTGACCTCATCAAGCCTCGAGGGAAAGAGAAGGAATATTCTGGCATACCAAGCAAGCCCAGTAACAAGAGCGAGGACTTGTTAAAAGAGTTGATACAAGCACATGTTGAACAGAGAGAACCAGTGAGCGAGGCCATGCTTGAAATAAGAAGGTTAGGAGACAATGTCAAGGATAGGCTTTGGACTTACAAGTATCATAGAAGATCACAAAAGAAGCCCAAGCCTTACTATAGATGAAGGTATCAATGGAGAGCTAGCACAATGCTACGATGGATATCCAAAGCATTGCTACGTGCTCAAGGGTATTACGCAGGTAACCGATGGATTTGGGTACCAAAACCCCCTGCTAAACCACCTTGTCAGCTGAACTACAGATTGTATCAAAAGCGAAGAAGCACAGGAGGAAATCTAAATGAAAAACCAAGTCTCAAGTCAACAACATTGGAGTGACTAAGCCCCTCGCGATTGAAATCAAGAAACTAAACAAGACTATTCGAAAGGTAGATCCTCAGCCTAGCGTGCTTAACAAGTGGATATCAGATGTGACCGTCGAGTGTGCACAAAAGCCACTAGTGCCCAAGGAGCCTTTGATTTCCCAATAGGATAATGAGCATCATAGGCATAGCATTGCTCATGGTATGGTTGATTGCTCAACAAAGCAAATGGGAGAATCATCTAACAGCCCACAAGCAAATCTCCCAGCCCCAGTGCCAAGCCTACCTAGGAGTCCCAAGTCTCCTACACCCTCTTTTCCTAAACGGACACAAGAAGCAAAACATCAGTCGTCAAGTGTTGCTGCTCAATCCCAATCTCTATCTCCATCTAAGCTTCCAAATGTCCAAGAGGTGGGACATGACTCCACCCTTAGCTCTCAACCTAAGGATATGCATGTGCAATTCATCGTGACTAGCTCAATCTACACAAGTGAATGCACAAAGGGCAACAAAAGACACGGCCACTTCTGATTTGCTTAAGGACTTGATACCGCAGTCTACCAATAGTGGCCAATCCACTAAACTAGCCGCTACTACTTCCAATTAGGAATCACAGCAGTCACAGCCTTTGACCATGACAATGCCTCTTACGGAACGTGTCCTTAGCAATTCACCTATGGAAGAGGTGTCGTAGCAAACATCCGTGACACCTCCAACACTGCCAAAGCACCTAAAGCCTAGGCTTGAGGAGAAATATCTCGAAGATTTGGCCAAGGAGATGGCGCATCTCGCCAATGAACCAGAGGTGAAGTGCCTGATGAAGAGCTTGATCACAAGCTGATAGCCATCACACGTGCATACGTCCATGTGTACATTGGAAGGCCAACATCGGAGTGCACAAAGCTCATAGTTGAACCCCTAACTTGGGACGAGCAACTACATGTTTGCTCCCGCTATGTAGTTGTTGCAGAAGAATCCATAAAGGACATCCTAAAAGCCACATCTAGATATTTGTGCTTGATCCCCTCACTCTATACTGTTCAATGTGAGACAAGTAAGGAATAGCTCAAAGCAATCAAACAAAAAGGGAAAGGACAAGGTGAGCTTGTGTAGAAATGGTACTCCAATCAAAGTTTAGTAGCCAAACGCCAAGCAAAGGAAAGCCCTTTGGACATCAATACATGATCCCACGTATGTTGCCCCAACCTCATTAAGAGTGTTGGCAATGGTCCATTTTCCACTATCCAAAAACATCCCTTGTATGATAAACTACTCTAGAAGAAGATCTACATGTGGCTAGTAGGCTAGGAGCAGGGAGCATGGTACTTGATGTTAGCACATATGTCTTTTGCCTCACTCTCTTCAGTTGGTTCCATCCAAGCCTACAGGACAAGAACCCTAAATTGTCTCTTGGTTCTACACTAGAGTCACCCGAACCTTTAAAGCAAGAGAAAAATAGCTCTAAACACAGCACTTGCACTTATAACCAATGCAATCAGATGAGGAGCTAAACGGAGGGAACTAGACTCTCCAAGGGGAGAGGCAATTGTATCCTCACAACCTAGAGAGGGTGTTCAACAGGTCATAGCTATGTCCCATGAGGACACACCAGAAATAGAGAATGTTGAGGCCTGATCACGCACGTCAACCCACTGACTTAGTTCAAGGTCCCGAGTTTTCAAGGGATGCACCTCAATTGCCCAAGAAAAAGAGGAGAAAACAACAAAAACAACATTAGTTGTAAGTGGCAGTAGATGCCAAGAAGATAGAGACCAAGAGCATTGAAGAGCTAAGGAATAAAACATCAAGCCCATCCACCAATGGACCCATTGCCATCTCTCCTAACAGTGGTGAAACCTCAGACACATCCATGTGTTCTGATAAGTCAAAGCAACCATTACCATCAACGGTTGCTTGCAACACTCAATCCACCGATAACAGAACTTGCCTTGACCAATCATCAAGAGTGGATACAACACTGTCACCATAGGTTGACAAAACTATACCATTTACATCTGAGGAGAACCATGACACAATAGCAGCAAAGCCTCAAGAGAAACACAAAAACCTCAAGGATATAAGTAATCCTAGCATTGACCAATCTTGCTCATCTAGGCCCGACCCCCCAGCTATGCTAAAGCCTAGAGAAACTCCTAGAACCTTACGTGTAACAGCAACTGAGCAAGCCTTCATAGAACATAGAAGTATCACAGAGTGCTTGACTGAGTTGGAAGCTAAACTCAATTTATTCGTACGTGTCTACATCCTTGTAGACATGAGCACATTCCCTAGGGAGTAGCTTGAAGAATACTTGCCATGTTCTCTATCCTGGGAAGAGCAGGAATATCTTAACAACCACTATGACACGCTCCTACATAAGCACATGCAACTCATCTTTGACGAGGAGGCCGACGAACTATGCTTAACTATGACATTCAACGAAGCACTTTTCCAACCAAATCTCTTAGAGATAGAGCAACTAAAGCGACAATCAGAGAGTCAAAGTCAATTTGAAAAATGTTGGTTTGAAAACCGTGTTACAACAGCCAAACTAGGAGCCTAGATTATGACGGTCTCAGAGGAGCGATTGGCCAAATGGCAGTCTCAAAGAGACTCAACCTATGTGGCACCAACTTCCCTTTGAGTCCTGACTGCCATTAGGGGTATCAACTTAGCCGGAACTAGCCAAGAGAACTCTCTGGTTGATAAAAACCTCACTGAGGAGGAGCTACATGTTGCGACTAGACTCGGACAAGGTACCATGCTACTCGATGTTGCAAAATATCTGTTGATATTAAGTAAGCTGCCATGAGTATTGGATGTGTGTGCCACACTCCAATACAGTCCTGAGTTCTACAATTGGTTCTTATCCTCACGAAGTGACATGGGTTCATAAATATGTACATAAATAAACAATGAGTTATGTAACTATGTATAGATAATACCAACACACACAAGCAATGATAGTCAAGCGCAGGGAGAAAAAGTTTAGGTTTGACAAGCTGAGCTCCTACGGTCCTCCTCTCACCACACGTCTAGAATTTGTGTGACTGTTTCTTGCCTCCAGGTGGAGGGCATGTAGCCCTCATTGTCACCATGGGAAGCCCTGACCAACACCTCTGAGGGTGTACATGAAGCATCGTCCCCTTCTATGTGCTTTCCCCCGTTTTCAATCCATCCTTCTAGGGACAAGCCCTGCCCCATTCCATCAAAACCAGTCCGCACAACTTGGCGTGAGCAAAGATCTGCTACTGGATTGAATACACCCCACAGTTAAGGAAGGACGAACATCATCACGGGGGTTGTCCCTCTACAACAAACACTGCATGCCTCACCTCACCCCTCCTCGTCATATACGCTTGATAATCCACTGTTTAATCTCTTTCATGTGAATCGTTCTATCCTGCCTCAGGGCCTAACCCTTGGTTCACATTTTGCAGGTTCCCCCACAATAGCCCATCATGGAGCACACAATGCAGCTGGCCTACAAAGAAGCTCTCCTTCGTAGAAGGGAGCATACGGCACGAGCTCCTCCACTAGAACGCTACATGCCTACCCTAAAGAGGTATGCACCGAGGTGAGGCCCAAAGCAACATCGTCCAAGACGCAGGCCGCAAACTCCCCATGCCAAGAAGAGGAAGGCTCAAGGGAACACCCGGGGAGTAGCGGCCTCTGCCGTGCAGGCGCTCCCCAGACGCTCAGGCACCAGGTACTCAAAAGAAGAGAAGGAAGCTAAAAAAAGGAAGGAATTTACTAAACTATTTCAAAGCATTCTTGATACGGCAGCGGCTAGGGACTAAACCATTTGGGTCCTAGCCGATATCTCTCCTGCCCGGTGTGGTAGGAGTCCCCCCACCGGCAACGCCCTAATCTCTTGGTCACCCAAACTCACCCCACCTCATACAAATAGAATAGCCCTATTTTGTACGTAATGCTTACGAAGTGCTATCTGGCCACGACTTTTTGTCATTAGATGGTTAAAAGGGGCAAAGTCTCCAATTGTGCAAACTTTCCATATCTACTTTTAATATATTTTACGCCTTTAACAAAAATCAAGCACAGGTGATATGCATCTAAGTCAACACCATGGGAATTAAATAAGTGATGTCTCTTTGCGTTGCATTCGCTCATTATAATTGAAGCGTATGACTTGCATGTACCCTCACGAGTTGTCAAGTGGATACAAGATGACACAGGTTCTCTATACGAAAGCATTCAATGTCTAGGGTACCACAAGACCACCAACTCCACAAAGAGCCATGATGGAAGCCTCACTACCGAAAGTGAAAATCACCCTTGAAGACCGTATCGCATGTCCCGAAGCATAGTCATTGACTACTCTCTCTTTCTGGGTCAAACTCTTCATTTGGCTCACGACAATCGTTACCTCAATTGTACCGACATCGCATGTTACATAGAAGTTTTGCAAAATCTCAAGTGTATCTCCCCATCTCCACAACTGGTCTCCTAGCAATGAGGCTAGTAATACAATCATCGTTGTAATATCCATCTTCACAGCCTTTGACTCTCTACATTTTCCAATCCAAATGAAAGGCTGATCGCCTCAACGTATTGCAATGGTTGTATTCCAAAAAAGAAGAAGAAGAAGAAAAAGACAACAAGAGAAAACAAAAAGAAAAGACTAAAAATTAAAATTAAAAAGAAATAAACAAAGAATGCAAACAGAAAAAGCACTCACAATCATAGCACAACACCTAGGGGTCCTCAAATTAGGTGCATCCAGTGACCTTGGTCAGCTGGCTCCGTCCCTAATCCCCTAGTCCTTTTCAGATCCCCCACAATTGTTCAGGGCACATCAAGGGCATGACATATCTAGGGTGCTTGTCTCGCCTATGGTTAGGCCTGTCACCCTAACCCATTTGCACGATTCCTTTTTTGCACTCCACTTTAGTAGCATTGCAATCGATTGTGGTAAGCAACACATGAATGACCATGGAAAGTACACCATACTCGTCAAGCAAGACAAGTAGCTATGAGCTACCAAAAGTTTAAGGCATCGATGAGTTCAATTATGCTACATTGTGTTGTCACAAAGCAAAATGATGTCTCATACACCTTCATATGTACTTCTCCTCAACATTGGCAAATTTTTCCACCCCACTGAACCCTTGCTTCATCCACACGTTGTTACGAGGCACAAGACCAATAGTCTTCTACCTATGTAATATCTTAGTATCCACGTGCACTCACATAACATCTACACCACAATCTATACACAGTTTGGGTCCTCAAGTGCTAGACATTACTCTCAGATCGTGGCTAGAGTTCATCGACCTATCTCCCAAACTAATCAAACTATGTCTTGTGCACGATTAGAAGACTAGCACTACCCCCATGGAGAGACCACATCTGCGAGGTTTCCAATTACAGGCATTGCAGACTCCAACAAAAATGTCGTCGGCTCTTCATCAACACTCAACTCTGAACTCTTGTCCATTTTCATCATGCAAGCCCACCAAAGAATCGTCGTGTGCAGAATCTCCACAGACCACCACCTGTGCTAGCCGCCATGCAATTCCCAACACCGAACAGCTCTTGTTATGAGTAAACCATCACGAGCGTGCGCAGAGAAAGAGATACACATGAGCGTGCGCACAGAAAGAGATACACAAGACACACGAGAGACTCTCATTGGAAAACGACTCCCATTGGAACTCCATACACACACAGAGATAGGAAACGTGAGAGAGAGAGAGAGAGAATGTAGCTAACAATTGGTTATTCCATATGCGCATGACATTACAAAGACTATGCTCCTTTTTTAAAGGCTTCCTTGGTGACTCCTCACATGACAACTAAGAGACCGTCCACATGACAAAGTGACTCCTCATATCCCGACTAAGGTGTAAAGTGACATTATAAATGACATAATTATGTGCCCTTATACACTGGCACACACGAGGGAAAAATTGCGTAGCAATTTGAGAACCCACAAATTCCCTTGAGAGAGGTCAAATGTCTTATCCTAGGGTTGACATCCAAATGAAAATTTCTCTTTAGCATTGATTCACCAAAAGATGCCTCCATCCGCTCGTCCAAGATTGTGCTCCCTTGCAGGCTTCGCATCACCAGGTGGTACATCCTGTCTCTTGCCTGGTATGTCCCCATCAGATCACTCCGTCCTTGCAAAAAGTCACCCTCCTGAATCCACTTTTGAAGTACTCCTCTTGATGCCGCTACCTTGAGAAACTTCCTCTTGATTGACACCTTACGTTGAACTTGCTCACACATCACCATCGAAAACTTTAAAATCTGCATTAGCTTGCTGCAAAATCTCCTCATCGACTACATCATCACATCCTCTGCATCCAAGACTCGCTGCTTGTAGGAAAAAACATCTCGAATTCCGATTCTGAACACAACACATGAATAGTCCCTTGAAATTTTGCAATAATCACAGCTCATTAGAAAAATAAAAGGTTCTTCTGATTCGGCATTCTGCACATCTGGCTCTCGTTTTGTCAGAACCTTAGCAACAAAGAACTCTCCCTTGACAGACTTAGACTTGATATATCCCAAGTTAATTTGATAAAAGGCTTGGGTCATAAGAACAAACGCCCGAATTAGCATCAGCGAAAAAACGAAGGGTTTCTGTGCTTCGCCCTTCTCCCAATTTCTGACTGAATCAGCACTACATCCATACTTTGCTCCTTTTGCAATCGATTCTACACTCAACACTTTTAGCTTCATGCCTTTCGACACCAACGCTCCTTGTTTGCCTTCTCGGATCTGATCAACCATGCTCATCTGTGCTTCCTTCTGTAAGCCCATTTGAAACATATTGCACACCAATTTGCCTTGATACCATGCTTCTGCAGACAAGGCGGTAGCCTTTTCCATGCTTTGCTTTGCAGCCTTTGGCGCTTTGCATCTTCTATTCCGAGACCCCTCTATGGCCACAACATCTAGCGTCAAAACTACTTTGACATGCTGCCTTCTTTCTCTTGCCCGCTTAGCCGACCTACGCTGCCACATTTTTTGCATCATTCTTGCTTTGCTACATCCGCAGGGACTATCACCTCGCCATCTCCTCTCCATACACATGAAATTGTGAATTCTCATCGAACAGCGTGATCACCAAGTGTTATGAGTAAACCATCACGAGTGTGCGCAGAGAAAGAGATACACGAGACACACGAGAGACTCTCATCGGAAAACGACTCCCACTGGAACTCCATACACACACTGAGATAGGAAGAGAGAGAGAGAGAGAGAGAGAGAGAGAGAGAGAGAGAGAGAGAGAGAGAGAGAGAGAGAGAGAGAACGTTACTGACAATTGGTTATTCCATATGTGCATGACATTACAAAGTCTATGCTTCTTTTTTAAAGGCTTCCTTGGTGACTCCTCACATGACAACTAAGAGACCGTCCACATGACAATGTGACTCCTCATATCCCGACTAAGGTATAAAGTGACATTATAAATGACATAATTATGTGTCCTTATACAGCTCTATCCCTAGCTCCAACAACCCTACCACCATCCACCCAGACTACTAGCGTGCCCCCAATGCGCTTCATCCACACCACCACCAAAACTCCTCCAACTAAACCACAAATGTCCCTTCCACCCACGTCTTCGGTGCATGCCAAATCTTGCTACCTACAATAGTGAATGCCATGGGACTGACACTAGTCTAGGAGGGAGTAATGTTAACCGTTAGACAAAACCCTCAAACGAACAAGGTGGAAAATCTGAAAAATCTAAAGCAAAAGACAAGGCTAAGGCAAAAGTTAAACGGAAGATGAAGGTGTGCCAAGACGAATCTGGAAACACAAGAAGTACAAAAAAGTCCTAAATCAAGGAGAAAGACGCACAAGAAAAAGTGCAAGTCGATACTTTTGTAAAAGAGCGCAAATCACACCATGATTTATTTTAAGAGTGCCGGGCTCTCACTCGTGCAAATTGTAAAGGTAGATGGGCTGTAGGAAGGAAGCTAGGAAGATAGGAGGACAATGGGAAAAAGGGCGGCCATGTAAAAAGGGGGATAAGGGGATGACCGCCCAAAATGGATTTAGGGTTTTGTATATAAAGTTGAAAAGTGAATGAGAAGCTCATTCTTATGTGTGGCCAAAAGTGGCTCTCTTCTTCTTCTTCTTCTTCTTCTTGCTTGCTTGAGCTTGTGCTTGAGAGAGGGAGTGTGAGAGTGTGAGGGAGTGAGTGTGTGAGGGTGTGAGGGTGAGGGACCGTGGTGGAGAAGCTTTCCATCTTCTCCTTTCTTCTTCTCTTCTCTTGTCTTGCTCACGGTGATGGAGCTTAGAGCATGGAGCTTGAGAATGGAGCTTGCTTGAAGCTAGCACTTGGACCATGGAGCTATCGGAGTGCTCGAGAGAGGAGGCAACTCGATTGGGCATGGAGGTAAGCTCACTACACTTATAGGGATGGATAGCGCGTTAGCTATGTGAGAGGTAGCCATTAGTGCTCAACTTTGAACGCTTGAAACAATAAGCAGTCAGTGGATCTCGGTGGTTGATTGCCTCAACCTAGCTATATATAGCTAATTTTTGCATATAGAATATGCATGTATCTATGTCTACAAGAGATATTCATAAATACAATACCATTCTCAAGAGGCAAGATCATTCTATATCTTTATTATCTTTGGATACGAGCATGGGCTTGGTTAATGATCAACAAAGATATGGTGGTTGCACAATATATTTTAGCTTACAAGTTGCCATTGGAACTATGAATGAAAACTTATCAGTATTCTGTTGTCAACTATAAATGGACATTGTATCAATAATCAGGAAGATACTGTGAATGCAAATTGATGTTCAAATGGTCAGTGTACCATGAAAAGCTAATCTTCCAATATTTTTCTAGAATCGTGGATTTTTTTTCTGTTGCCCATGAAATGCCGGGTTTAGAAGTGCATCTAGTTGTCAATGAACATAATGCAATGGATATTAGTTAGAGAACTAGCGTAAAATAGAAGTAAATTTGATGTTGAGATGATGGCTGGGCAATGTAGGAATAAGCACCTTGTGTTTCTTCCTAAAAATGGTGGATTTTGTTCTATTATTCATGAATTGCCAATCTTAAAATTTCATCCATTAGCACCCATTCTTCTATATCCAAAACCAACTATACATAATATTGGAATACAATGCGAGGTTTGTGAGCTTTGTATAGCTAAGTTATAGTGGTCAGAAACAAAAAACACCTTATTAAAGAATTTGGATATCTCCCAAGTCCCATTTTCAAATAAGGGAAAAAGTTTTGTCCATGTGGCTAAATCTTAACACATGCTTCAAAGTGGAACTTGGAAAGATGACCTATATAGTAATTAGGGTAGACTCCACTTTTAAGTAAGGGGGCAAGATTTGATTATGTGGCCAAATATTAACTATATTGGGAATTCCCAAACTATGTTAGAATTCCCGAATTCCCTCATATAATGTCAAAGAGTAAACACTCTATTTTGATAGGAAAACATTGTTATAGATGTGGAAATGTGCTTTTACCATCTTTACACCTGCCATTGCAACCATTATGTAATTTATTGGGTGGCTTAAACCCTCATAGTAGAGAATTCAAAAAGAACATACATGCCTACAATAATGCTTTGGCATTTATTTCAATGGGTGCAAGAATAGAGGGGCTTTTACCTCAATATGGAAGTGGTTATACTTTTTGAGTTCATGGATTAATATATCATTGCATCGGTTCTCTCTTACAAAATGTGGTTGAAAATCAAAGGCCAAAATTTGCACAAATTTATATTCATGATACTAAACATGAACTATCAAATCGCATAGAAGCTATGTTTGGTCTTCTACCTATTTGTTGGAGGAGCTTCAATGTATGATGCATGATCACAATGTTTATGCGAGAGCATTTAGATCAATTGGGTGCATGTTTGTAAGCCAATCCATTTGTGGATTTGAGAATAACTATTTTTGAGAGTTGGGCCACTTCTAGACAATATTCTCTTTCGATTATAAGTGAGATTATTGCAATTATACCTAGGCAAGGTGATCATGATACAATTGATCATCATAATATCCATGTTTTCGTGACACAGATAATATTTGCAAGGTGATCCAAAATGAAAATGTTCAAAAAACATCTTTGACAAAGTGATTTACTTGTAATCATATGCATCATGAGGCCAACGCAGTTCTATGTCAAGAGTTCCCAATGTATTGGGTTTGGAATGCACAAAGGAAAGTATGGACAAAGAGAAAGTAGGGAAACACATATGGTCGGATCTATTTTGTTGCTCCTACATGTGGGGAACAATACTGCTTGCAATTACTCCTTATTGTATGTAGGGGGTGTACTTCTTTTGAGACCTTGTGTACAGTTGATAATGTCACCTATTCCACTTTTAAAGAAGCTTGCATAGCAAAATGTATGTTGGCAACTGATGGATGGCATATGTGCTTGCAAGAAGCTGCATTGATGCAAACAAGTATACAATTGAGGATTTTATTTGTCTCTATTTTGATATTTTGTGAGTCGACATGACCTAGTCAAATTTGGGAAGACTTTTGGTACCACTTAGAGAATATAGTATATCAATTGTCTTTGCAAAATAGACCAAATGTTTATTTATAGGATGAGGCTACTAATGAAGCATTGATGCATATGCAATATCTTTTGTATCAACATGGTCGCACCTTAGCTAACTATCTAGGATTACCTAAACTAAGAATGTATCACCATTCAAACCCTTTATCGCAGGATGATTTATTAATTTATGATAGAATAGAAGAAGAGAAAACTTTCTTTACTTTGGAAGTTATGTTTAATGATGGACTAAGGAATGCTTTTCTAGCTATAATGAATGCCATTGATAATGGTTCAGGCAAAATATTATTTCTAGATGGTCCTGGTGGTTCAAGGAAAACATTCCTCTATAAATGCTTACTAGCAAAGTTATGTAGTCAAGATCACATTGCCTTAGCCACACCATCTTCTAGTATTGCCACATTATTTTTACCAAATGGTTGTATAGTCTACTCTAAATTTAAAATGCCCTTACACAATTGGATAACCATTCTACTTGGAATATACTTGTTTAGAGTAACCTTACTGAATTATTGAATTTAAGTAGCCTTATTTTGTGGGATGAAGCTCCCATGACATATTGATACACTTTTGAAGGGCTTAACGTGACTATGAAGGACTTAATGCATAGTAATAAGCCATTTGGTGGTAAGGTTGTTTTGCTTAGTGGAGATTTTAGGCAAATCTTACCTTGTGTACGAAAGGGTAGTCGTGAGGATATTGTGGGTGCAACTCTTTGTTGTCCCAATTTGTAGGAGTATGTCAAGGTTTTGAAACTAACACAGAACATGTGGGTGGCAGTCGATGGGCATCATTTTATCAAATGGTTACAAAACATTGGAGATGGAAAATGTTTGTCAGATAAGGATGGTATACTATAAATTCCAGTTGGAATGGTTTTGAATGGGGGGTCAATGCAAGACTTGGTTAGATGTATCTATCAAGATGTAAATAGCCTAAATGATCACATGTCCTTCTTCAATGAGCGTACCATTCTTGCATACCAAAATAGTGAGGTGGAAATGCTAAATATCATGCATTGTAGTTAATATAGGGAGAGGTATGACAATATTATAGTGTCGAATCTAATGTAGAGACTAATGAGAATTCCTTCCTATAATCTATGGAATATCTTAAATCTCTTCACCTTGGTGGAGGTATTCCTCATGCAATGCTATTATAAAAAAATGCTCCAATACTATTGCTTAGAAATTTGAATCCTACTAAAGGTCTATGCAATGGTGCTAGATTATATCCAAGGTATTTAATAGAAAGGTCATCAAGGTTGAGATAATAATAGGAACCAATGTTGGGGACAGAGCATTTATTCCAAGAATAACCTTTATCCCAATTGCATTGCAACTTTCTTTCCCTATTAAACATATGTAATTTTCTATTTGTTTAGCATTTGCAATGACAATTAATAAATCTCAAGGACAAACACTATCATATTTGGGGTTATATTTAAAGGCCCAAGTCTTTACTCATGGGCAATTTTATGTTGTTTTCTCTCAAGTAAAATCACCACATGGATTGAAGATCTTGCTTAGTAAGAAAGAGGATATGGTAAATACCACCATGTACATTGTATATAAGAAAGTTCTATTATAAGGTCTCATTTCCTACTTTAGCAGTTTGTCAATATTTTTGTGCAAGTATAAAGTCTTTCATTGCCTACTTCAAAGACTTTAGTACTTAAGTTGTTATGAACATATTCATATGTATTTTCTCTTGAATAAAATCATCGCATAGATTGAAGGTCTTGCTTAGTGAACATTGTATATAAGGAAGTTCAACCCTAAACCACTCATTTTCTACTTCAACTATTTGTCAATATTTGGGTGCAAATGGAAAGTCTTTCAGTATTTGCTTCAAAAGTTTAGTAATTATCTTTTTAAGAAATTTTTAATATAATGTTACTTTGTGCTTCATTCAACTTAGTTTGTTATTGAAAGTTATTTATGATTAGTTAGTTATTAAGAAATTTAGTCCATAGTACTATTTTCAAATTAATTTCTTACTAATTCCTTTTAGCTTTTTCTTTAGATGGCTACTACTATGTTCGAGTAAAAAATTACAAGAGATGTTTCATCCATTGGCTTCAAATGATATCATTTGTAGAAGCCTAACACATGTAATAGAGAGGTTGCCCAATGATTACTTTATTGATATGGGCACTCGTTTTTTGATAAACATTTGCTATTATAGCTATGTTCAATGCTATCACATATTGCCATTGGATTGTGAGGGCACTATATCTCACTCACACACAAAGCATACCCCCCATGATTAGAGTAAGGGGGAATTCTAGGACCTATCTTGCTTTGTGACTTTACATCAATTTCACCCCCAATCTGCAAGTTGCTCAACGAACGTAAAGACCCAACAAATTACCTCACCAGGTATGACCTACTTATTTTTAAACTAAGATTGAGTACATATGCGAGTTAATAATTTGTGTTCTTTTTGACTTCTAGGTGAAATAACATATTCTAAGAGAAAACGTGAGATAGGTTCACCTCTCCATGTGCTTAGGGCACAAGTTTTGACAATATATGGAAGGAAGAGGAAGCTATCCTTTGTACAAATTTATGTTTATGACATTTTCTCTTTAACTTTGGGATTTTGGACATAGAAAGTAGAGATTATGTTCCTCTATAGCTTTAAATATATTTTTTTTTTTTTGCTATTTGAGGTATTAATCCCTATGCTTAGAGATATGTTTTACATCCTTCTACAAATTTTTGTTTAACAATGGTCTTGGAAATTTAAACTATTTATTTGTAGATGAAAACTACAAATATATAGGGAAAACACTAATATTTCTTATCAAAGAAATATTTTAGGTGTATTTAATGCATGTTTTTATATATATGTAAGAAATACATTTGATTTTTAAAAAATCAAGTTATTATTTCAATAATTGACATGGAAGTGCAATATATTAACTATTAATAATACAAGTGCTTCATAATGGTTTTTGGGGTCTCTATAGCTACAAAATAAACATTTGAAAAGGAAGGTCCCTTGCAAAAAAAGGCTCCTTACATGCTAGCATTGGTGTGAAATAGTCCTATAAATATAGTCCTATAAGTTGTAAGCAATAGTGTGCTACCATTAAGAAGTTGAGATGATAGAGTTGGCAAAGTTTGTCCATTGCCTTTGGTAGTGCTATGTTTTCCCATATGCATGATATTGTTCTATGAAAACTACTTTTTACTACCTAAATCAATAGAATAGCTCCCAAAACCCATGCTCCAAATAGCCATTCAAACAACATGCCAAAAGGTCCTATCATGTACAAAATATATACACAAATGTGAGTTGAAGTCATGTTGTTAGACAATTGGCATATCATGCAAAGCGCACTATCCACCACATTCAAGGCACATCTAGGCATGAAGCCTAGATAACAGTAGGAATGGATCAATTTTGAATGTACTATGATTGGACAACAAGGCATAGTTCTCAAACTTTGGAACATCAAGTATTAGCCTTCAAGGCTTGGAAGGATGGGGCACCATGAAGATGTTTGAGCATGCTTATATTGTGCCTGACACAATGAATAGAGAGTACTTATGGAGCACTTCACAATAAGCATCCATTGAGGTATGGATAGCCTATATGCCTAATGTGTTGCACTTGCAAAGGCTCAAGAATCATAAACATAGCACATGGAATGCACCTTCGTGCACATGGGCTACAAACACAGAATGTGATACCTATGTGTGAAACATGTATGCGTTCCAATGCTTTGGCAGGTGCAATGTGGTGTATTATGTGAAATGCACTCTAATTTTAGATGCACCCTAGAATCATGCTAAAAATATTTTTAAATATGTTGCAACATTTATAGAGAAGTTCTTTGAGCTTCAATGCAAATCATCAAGAGAACATTGGCGCATCGTGTAGTAGAATATTGGGGTGAAGCATTAGAATGATCTAGGCTCTTTGTATACAAATAAGAATTTGGAACAACATTCTTAGTTTCAATTTAAATGCACCCTAAAATCATATTTAAAAATATTTAAATATGTTGCTACATTTATAGAGAAGTGCTTTGAGCTTTAGTGCAATCACCAAGAGAACAATACTAGTGCTTCAAGCACCAGTCTCTCGACGCAAAGCATCGAGAGGAGACTAGGCATGGAATGCCTATAGGTGCTCCACACTTCATGTTGGTATTCTTACAGTGCTTCACATCAACAATCTCAAAGCATAGGTATTCTTTGGTGCTTCACATTGAGATTAAAAGGCATGTTTTACATGGCAAGGGGGTGCATTGATGCATGAGTCACAAAAAAGCCAATCATGACAAAACCCAAAGCTTTTGTGTGAGATGAAGATTTATTTGTATTCTCATGATGCTCACATTTACACCTTAATTGGTACCATAAATATTTACTTGTATTGTTGTAGCACATGGAGATGGCAAAGGTGCATGCACATAGTTTGTCTTGCCAAATGTTATAAAGGACTCAATCCCTTTGGTAGCAATTGGTAGTTGGATAGGGGTGAAAGATCTATCCTTTAATTCTTCTCTTTGTATTTAGAGGTAGGTTTGTAGTCACCATAAGATTAGCCCACTTCTAAAGTGTTTTGGGCAAAGAAACATTTACAATGTGGATGTCTAGGCGAAGTTTGATGGTAGGTTATTCCTTGTGACAATTACTTAATAGATCAACCCCTTTATGATTAATTACACTAACCTAATCTAATGGTTACTACCCGCCATTGAATATTATGACTCGTTGAATAGTATACCCTCTCCATAGATGTAATGATACAAATCCAAGTTGTTGGTAGGCATGAAGCTCTTGATAATGCATGGCTTTTAGGATTTTTTGAGAATAGGGCTTTAGGGTTTTGTGGTGGGGGAGTCTGAGGACTCAAGGTTTCAATGTGGAAGGGGGGAGGGAGCATTAAGTTTTTGGGAGGTGATTAGGTTTCAAGCGGGGGGCTAGGTGGGGGTTTTAACTTTCTTTTTTTGGAGGGGGGAGGGGAGTGGGGAGCATTAAGTATTTGATAGGCGGTTAGGGTTGATGTTGTTACGGACCTTCATGGAATTTTAATAAGTCATAACCTGTCATGAAGCACAAAAAGGCACAACGGAATGGCACACAAGTTATATCAACAAGGAATCTTTGTATTCATGATATCGAAAGATACAACATTGAGGCACATCCCAGGACTACACCCTTGTGACACCGCACGTATGAGGGTTCACCACCACTAGGTATAGGGAATCACACATATAGTGGAAATCGAGACTTCAAGTCATAACCTATCATGAGGCACAAAAAGGCACAACGGAAAGGCGCACAAGATATATCAATAAGGAATCTTTGTATTCATGTTATCAAAAGATGCAACATTGAGGCACATATCAGGACTACACCCTCGTGGTGTTGCATATATGAGGGTTCACCATTGGGTATAGGGAATCACACATAGAGTGGAAACCAAGCAAAGCTCAGAGTCACTCTACTACTACCTATGTAGGTGTTTCTGGCTCCAACGCCATGGTATAGCTACAAAGCCCATACCCTTACAGATGTGGGGGGTCAAGTTAGGGGGTCTAGCATTTTAGAGGCACATGGGAAGAGGGCATCAAGATTTAGGGATTGGTCTTTTTGGTGGGGAGTTTATTTGGTGGGGTTAGAGAGAGAGAGAGCATAGAAAAGTTTAAACACTTGCACACCTATAGTGCATGGTAGACATTATATAAAGTCAATGTAAGCTCTTATCATATTTAATAAAGCTTTTATTATATTCTATCTCTCTAAGTCTCAAACTAAAGTGAAAGTTTTAAACATGGTCATAGCATGCTGCTTTTGTGTGTGTGCACATATGTGTGTATGCTTTATCCATTGATTAGGTTGACTCACCAAAATAAGATTAAACCTTGAAATTCAATATGAGGAGCTTCTATTAATAAAGGTAAAAAATGATCTAGCAACATTGATGTAGGGACCCTACATACCGAATGGAGTATAAATGGAGCTTGAGTTAAGAAGAAAGCATGCCATGCTCTTAGAGTGAAAAGTTAAGGTCTACAACCCATACCCAAGCATATAGACTTCATTAGAAATATGATACCCCTACTCTCTCTCTCTCTCTACACACACACACACACACACACACACACACACACACACACACACACACACACACACACACACACACACACACACACACACACACACACACACACACACACACACACACACACACACACACACACACACACACACACACACACACACACACACACACACACACACACACACACACACACACACACACACACACACACACACACACACACACACACACACACACACACACACACACACACACACACACACACACATTGTATTATAACATCAATATATTATATATATTATCAATTATATATACTATGTCTAATCATCTAATCATATAATTGCATTACACACACACATATCGTATTATAACATCAATATATTATATATATTATCAATTATATATACTATGTCTAATCTCACACACACACACACACACACACACACACACACACCCGTACGTAATCATATATACATATTCATATAACATATACATTATAATATTTAATTATATAGGTTGATATTCTTAATTCTTATTGATATTATTATCTAGGTTAAAATGTTTGGTCATATATGTTGATAATATTGATCATTATTGAATATTTTGAATTATATTAAAATCTTTAATTATATACATTGATAATATTAATTATTATTTATATAATTGTATTTGTTAGAATTATTAATCATATAAGTATTATTAATATTATTATATACATTACAATTGTAAATTATAGTGATTTATTAATTATATTAATATAATAATGTAGAATGTTAATATTATTAATATATTATTTTTCTTAATATATAAATATATGTTAATTATTATTGATATTAATATTATTAATTATCTACATTTAAATGATTAATTATTAAGTATTTTTAATATTATTATAGATTCTCTCTTATTATCTATTTATCTATCTTTCAGTCTCAGTCTCAGTTAGCCTCTCTCTCTCTCTCTCTCTCTCTCTCTCTCCCCCCCCCCCTTTGTTAGGTGGACAAAAGTGCATGGGTGGGTCAGTAATCTTGGTTGCGCAGGTGGGGATGTGGGGTCATCACATTTTGCACAGTGAGCCCCTCACCTTTTTTCAAGGGGGGGGGGGGGGGGGGCACTTGATGTGTGTGTACCCCCACCGAAAGTTCATGTTAATATAGATAGACGATATGGATTGCTTATTAAAACATATTTAAGTACATAGAAATACTCATGGGACTCTACTTCAAAGGTAGGCATGGATATTGTGTGCAAGAGTGTATGTAGTATATACCCTATGACTCTGTATATTTATGTATACAAGTATATTGTGGTTGTTAGTGAGAACTACATTTGACTCGGAAATGAAATGGTGAGAGCCAAACTTGCAGTATTTTGTGAAACGACAATGAAATACACCAATTTGAAATCATTATGGCTTTTCCATGTAGGAAAAGCTACAAATTTTGTCAATGTTGTGGTCCAAAGTATGAGAAGAAATGGAAGGGTCACTTCAACCTTGCATGGAATTGGTGACTAAATTGTGAATTGACATAGCAGGGAGGAAATTAATGCATGGTAACAAGTCATAGAGCATCATGTGCAAATGGATTTGCTTTTCCTAACTTGCATGGTAGTAAGTAACATTTGAAAGATGGTACATCATTGTATCCCTTTCATGTCTGTAAATAGTCTTCAATTGTTCAAATCAAAAGAGTGGTCTCATTTTAAAGGATTGGCATTTTCACAAGAAAGGTGATGATAAAGTTAATAGAAATGTGCGTGCATGAGGGCGGGCCTTATGATGACCTCTATGATATTTGTATAATAGTTGGGCATGCTTCCACATATAGCATACTTTATGTACTTACAAGGGAAATGGAGCAAGAGAGTGGAAGGTCCCTTAAATGGTAGCTCAATGGTTAGGACTTGGTTTAACACCCCCCCCCCCCCCCCCCTCCCCCGCCCATAGTTCCTTGTGGCATTAGCCTAACTATATGTAGTGTAAAATTCCTACAAGACTAGATTTCAATAACACATAGCTGTAGAGTTCGAAAGAGAAGAAGTCAATTACTTGGAGAAAGATACATAATCAAATAGAGCTTTAGTTTTGGTCTTACAATCTGCCTTTTCCATCAAGCCATGCTTGCTTTAATAGGTTAGTCGATTACAACTACTAGAGTTAGTTAGTTAGTTTGATTCGCTAAACCAACCTCCTTTTCCATAACCAACTTTTATAATGTGTGTGAAAGGAGATGCTGTAAGATGGGCATTGACATTTTCTCTTTTAAGCTAACAAACTAGTTACTTTAACATAAGTAGATATTGATAACAATTTTAGACACAAAAAAACCTTATATTTTGGAAATATGTTTGAGACCCTTATTTTATATTCATAAGGAAAAAATTGTCTAGAAGAAAATTGTAAACAACTATAGTAAGATATACAAAAGCATCCTTCAAATGTGCTAATATATCAATCGAGAGAGATATAGACCGTGTAGTCTTAAGAGAATAGTTTTGAGTTCCAACACAATAGGAAGAATCCCAGTATGCTCCAAAAGTATACTTCAAAGGTGTTTGTATATCCTCCAAAGGTGTTTGTGACGTGTGTGTGTGTGTGTATAGGGGAAGGGGGCTGGTTTAAGAGAGAAGTTTGAGAGAGAGAGAGAGAGTGTGTGTGTGTGTGTGAGATTTTAAGAGAAGTTTGAGAGAGAAAGACAGTGTTGGTGTGTGTTTTTCTTCGGTGCAGGATATGGTTAGTGAAGCAGGGTATGGGTATGCGAAAGGCACAACTTGGTACGTGGCGCTTGCTTGCATCACGGCTGCTACCGGGCAGCTTATCTTTGGCTATGACCTCGGTATATCCGGTAGGAGCAAAAATCCCCCCTCTCTGAGATTGTTGCTCTACTACATTCCTTGTGATGATGCCAACTTTTCACACAGCAATTCAATTGGACGCCCGAATGGGATTAGTTGAGCTCAATTCACATTGCATATGTGCTATGCTTGCAAGACAGTTTTATCTCCATGTTCAATTTTCAGTTACACAGACCTGTTTAATTTTCAGCCTGCTACATTGTCTCATGGGTCAGATACACAGACCTTGTGGTTCTCTGTATTGAGAGAAGCTGATGATCTTTTTGGAATGTTTTGCTATGCAGGGGGCGTTACAAGCATGGATGACTTCCTATTGAAATTTTTCCCCAAGGTTTATGAGCAAAGGCATTCAGCAAAAACTGACAACTACTGCAAGTTTGACAGCCAGGTTCTCACTGCATTCACATCCTCCCTTTATTTGGCAGGACTGATTGCAGCTATGGGCGCATCAGTCTTCATGAAGAAACATGGGAGGCGAGCTTGCATCATGGCAGGAGGAATCTGCTTCATTGTTGGGTCAGTGATCAATGGGGCTGCTCAAGACTTTGCCATGTTGCTTTTGGGGCGTATTGTACTTGGGATTGGACTTGGATTCACCATCCAGGTACTCCTTGTCTTCTACTAGGTCTCCTCAATATAACTTTACAGTTTGCTCAATGGTTTTCACATACAGTTAACCCATACATGGAATAAGCCCCAGCATGTCAGAGTTTTCTCACTAGAGGCTTGTTAACATATTCTTATTAGAGGCTTGCAGATTAACATGTATGGAGTAAGCCTAAGGATGTTGAGTGTATTCACTAAAGGCTACTCATGTGCGTGGTCAAGTATGCCCATATAACACAAGAAATTAATTACACATGCAGTAACTGTCAACATCATGAACTTTTGCAAAAGAGCCACCCCATACCTAGCCTGTTGCACTAGTGGGGGAAGGGGATTGCATTGCGCCCTGTGCCTGCGGTCGATCCTTATCCCCTACTTCAACAGGCTAGGGGTGCACCAGCTATCACTGTCTCCGCACTGCAACAGCTAGGTACGTGCTAGCTCCCTTGAAGAAGAATATGATGACGTTGGAGTTCTCCAAAGTTTTGAGAAGCGGAGATCTGTATGCAGGAAAATGTCTAAAGCTTCCACAAGAAAATTTAGACAAATTCCCACTGTTATTCCCACATTGTGAGTTGTGACAACATGTTGAGCTTCTGTGTGGGAGGGACCATATACCTTGCTAGGTGTGGTTCGGGTGGGGGGCGCCCCGGCCCCCCAGCCTCCTCTCCGTACCTAGCTAGGTATGCGGTGCCTCCCTAGCAGCAGCTCATGATTTTGACGACTATGTTAGGGAAAGACAAGGGAAAAGAGCACCTGTTCCTACATGGAAAATGTCGAAGACTTCTTATGTTCTTTTCGTGTGACATGTAGTGCTATCACCAAATTCCTATAATATATGTAAGACTTATCTTTCACCTCTGCACTTAACTTGAGCTGACACCTATGTCATTATTAAACAACATGCTTTTTTCCCTGTAGACTGTGCCCATATATCTCTGTGAGATGGCCCCTCCAAGCATGAGAGGTGGGCTCAATGGCATGTCCCAGATAGCTCTCTCCACAGGTGTATTACTAGCCTTCCTCATCAACTATGAAACTGCAAAGATTAAGAAATGGGGATGGAGAATCTCCCTAGGGTGCTCTATATTCCCCTCCATCTTAATCACATTGGGCTCCACATTCTTGCCTGACACACCTAGCAGCCTCATTGAAAGGGGCCACATTGAGACAGGACTGCATGTGCTACAGAAGATGAGAGGGACAGTCAATGTACAGGCTGAGTATGAGGACTTGTTACAGGCAAGCCAAGCATCCAAGGCAGTGGAGAACCCATGGAGGTGCATGATGAAGAGGGAATACAGGCCTCAGCTGGTGATGGCAGTTGCTATTCCTTGGTTTATGCAGTTCACAGGGATCAACATTGTCACCTTCTATGCGCCTGTCCTCTTCCAAACGCTGGGATTGGGCTCCAGTTCATCCCTGTATTCTGCAGCCATCCTGGGAGCAGCAGCTCTTTTGTCTGCCATTCTGGCAGCTCTGCTAGTTGACAAGGTCGGCAGACGCGCTCTCTTAATACATGGAGCACTGCAGATGCTTCTCTGTCTGGTAAGACCTCTTTTAGGGTGCTTTCTACTTGGCTTCTGTTGTGCTTGTTCAATTTTTGGCTGCACTGAACATATGCTTCTCTCTAATATTCAATTAGGTGCTTGTCAGATATCATTTTGTGTGCTTATTCAGTTTTTGGCTGCACTGAAAGATGCTTCTCTCTGTGATAAAACCTCAATTAGGTGCTTTTTATTTAGCATTTTGTATGGTTAATTAACTTTGGGTACACTAAACAAATGCTTTTCTCTCATGTAAGACCCAGTTACCTTCTCTAGTTAGCTTTTGGTGTGCTTAATTAAGTTTTGGCTGCAGAACAGACACTTCTTTCTCTGGTAAAAACCCAATGAGGTGCTTGATTAACTTTTGGAAAACCTCAATAAGGTACTGTGCTCGCTTAAATTTTGGCTGCATTAAACAGATTCTTCTCTCTCTTGAGAAAATCCAAACTAGGGGCTTTCTAGTTACTTTTGGGTGTGCTTAGTTAACTTGTGGCAGATGCTTATTTCTGTAGTAAAACCTAAATTAGTTGCTTGTACTTAGTTAGCTGCGGATGTGCTTAGTTAACGTTTAGCTGCATTCAATAGATGCTTTTAGTTAGCTTTTGGTGTGCTAAGGGTCATACCACACACAGCTCGGTGGACTAGTCTTTTTGGGAGTCTTGCAAGTAAACTGAACATCATGTGGCATGTCCTTTGACTCCTTACTAAAAGTATGGCTACTTTTACTTTGAAAGTCTAGTCAAGACTCTAGGTGTGACACTACCCTAAAATGTAATGTTGCTCCCATTGAAAACAATGAATGGTTGATGGGATGGGTACAAATGGAATTTAATGAATGCATTTTAGCTATGATTTGTATGTTTGCCACATAAAACCTTGATCTATCTACAGTTGGACAATACTTATTGGTGGGATAAATGAATAAAAATAACTATCGGTACCTATTGGATGACAAGTTGAGAAGGGGGAGGATGGTGGACGGATTTCACGAGCTGTGGGATGTGTGGAGCCAAGACTTGGTTGACTTAATTAACTATATTAGAAAATCTTGCCATCATTGCTGAATTTAATCTGGGCCTTATCAAACTAATACCCAAGATGCTGGAAAGGAGGAAAACCTAGCCACTGGAGGCTCTTAACTATGGTGAATTTTGCTTACAAGATTTTTGCGAAGCTGCTTGCATTAAGAATTAAATTCTCTCTCTCCAAGATAATTCATCCTAGGCAGTATGGCTTTGTCTATGGAAGGACAATATAAGATGCCATTTTAAATCTTGTCTTTTCAATGGATCTTGTTCTTAATTCTGAAGCTGAATTTATGCTTCTCAACATGGATTTCAATAAAGCATATGATCGGGCAAGTTGGTCCTTCATCTTGGCTGTCCTCGAGGCAATGGGTTTTGGTTCTACCTTTGTTAAAATGGTGGCTACTCTGTTCATAAATGCTTTAGTGTGTGTTAGCGCTGTTTCTACACCCTTTGAGCTATGGAGATTGGTTAAACAATGTCACCCTTGCTCTTTGCCTCAAAGCCAATCCCTTGCTGTGCAAAATTGACCAAGGCAAGAAGAAGAGGAGGAAGAAGATGTAGAGGATCCCTAAGATCCAAGATTTCCACTTGAAAGTTCACTTGCAGTAAAGAACAGTGGACAGAGTGAATTGGAAAACTCGAAACTCAACCTCGGGAGAAAAGCCACTAGCTTTGTGCATCCATGCGGGAAGGAATACGAAGGCCTCGTCACCAAGACGTGGTTGAACCTCCAAGGCCTCGATCTAGGTAGATCCTCGAGATCCTGGGTATCAATAGGTGAGATGACCGTTGGAAGGAAGCCACCCCATCCAAGAGTAGAAGAAGAAGGTAAAAGGCTTATGCCAGGGTGTGCGAAAGATTGAGCGGTGGGTGGGGACCCCCTTTGAAGCAGGAGGAAGAGGAGCCCCCTCTGAAGTCGCAGTAGATGTAGATGCCCCCTCGGAGGGCAAAGAAAGATCATCCCCCTTTGAATCCCCCCCTTGAGGTAGATAGGGAATCCAAAAACTCTAGTGTCAAGAGTGCAGCGGTGCGGAAGCGTAAGAGTGAAAGAGAGAGAACGGAGAGAGAGAGGAGAGAGAAAGAGACAGTGGAAGATGAAGATCTGCTGTATAAAGTGTGCTGTATACAAAGATATGCAGATATGTACACGGGCGCAGTGCGCTGGACTGCGTGTCTCCATCTCGATGATGCAACCTGCTGTTCACCTCGAAGTCCGTTGCAGTTTGCACAATCTCCTGTCTAACAGAGACGGAATCTGCGCGAGTCTCCAGCCTGTAATATGCGAGTAGAAGAGTGTAGGAGACTCCTAGAAATCACGACTATAAATAGCCAAAATCTAGGTGCCAGATAATTGCATGTCGGCTGCATTTAAATGCAGCTGATTGTACGGAAGCAGGTCGGACTGCCACGTGGCAGTTCGACTGCACAGTCCGACTGGATTGTGGACTGTGCAGTCTGACTAGGCGACTGATCTCTAACACATAGATCATAGACTCTGAGATGTCTGAGGACGACAAAGGAAGTGCCGCCGGTTGTGCCGAATAAGGTATCTGGGGTGGTGAAGAACTTCCAGAGGTAGCCTCTTGAACCTGAGTAAGCGAGGGTGGAGAAGGGTGGAGCTCTAGCTAAGCAATGAGTGGGCAACAATTGCTGCTTCTCAATGGAGCGGACTGGGAAGCCAAGAAGAGGAAGGAGTCGAGCAGCCATTGTCTCTTGAAGGAGCGGATTGATGAGGAGACGGTATCAAACAATCACTGTCTCTCGATGGAGTGGATTGTAGAACTGTGGGCCGTGGTAGCCATTGTACCTGAAAATAGGTGGGAGAAGACCGCAGTTGGCATTGCGATGATCTCCAGGAGGTCATAGCGCTAATCGATCCTCCATGTGCTCGAAAGGACTTAGTGCACATCAGATGCGTTTGATTGCCTTGAGCATATTACTCTGATAGTTGATGCAAAATGATCTTTGTGGCCCAGAAAGGAGAGGTGGCACAGGTAGTGTTGAGTGGGAGAGGCATATACTCCGGGGGGGGTGGGGAATAAAGGTTGAAATCGGCAAGCATCGGTTGTGTGTTTGGTGATGCCACAATAGGAGCACCTAGTAGACTGGTCATCTGCTGGTAGAGAAGCCATGGGTACCAATGTGCCTTGCTGAAGAAGGAAGAGGTCAGCCGCGAACCATGAACTGCATTGTTCGCCTCAAGGGGTGGGAGGGTAGTGGAAGGGTTGGAAGTGAACTGCCGGTGGAAGGAGGATGCTACCAGTAGTAAGAGGTTGCATCCAACAACTAGGAGTAGCCATCGACTGACTTGGAAGAGCTGCCAACGGCTACAAACACAACTTCTGGCAATAGAAGTACGTGTTGGAATGCCATCAGTAGTCAGGAAGTACTGGCAGCAGTCCAACGGACCAGGTAGAACTGCCAGCAGAAAAACGTAGGGTACAAGAGTATGGTGGAGCTGCCAACTGAAGTGAGGAGCTATCGATTGAGGAGGAGTTGCTAGCTAGAAACACAAGGTTCAGCAAATAAGAAAGAGCTACCGGGTTGTAGAGAATATCCGCCAACAACAAGGAGGAGCCGCTTGCTATCAGTAGGCTGAAACACAGGCAAAAAACAATAGGTGTAGGGGAGAGCAGCCGCTAGGTAAGGTGTTGATGGAGTGGAAGAAAAAAGAGAAGTGGATGCCGAACCCGCGATCTTTGCCATTGTTTGAGCAGATCGAGCTGTGATACCATGTCAAAAGACGACGTACCAGTGAGATAGTAGGGTTTGTGGCGAGGAACATAGAGTGAGCTTGGCAAACACTGAGAAGAGAAGAGAAGAGAGAAGAAACTCTGATGAATGGAATGATGAAGTTTTGAATCATGGAGTGAATGTGATATAAGGGAACAAGGGTATCGTAGCACAAGGAAGATGATGAAGACAGCCACGAACCATGAACCACAATGTCCTCTTAAATGGGTGTGAAGGTAGTGGAGAGGCTGGAGAGAAGAGATGATGGACTGAATGAATTAGCTATGAAGAATGAGTGACAGAGGCAGCCTATAAATAGGCAAGAGATTGTCTAGGGTGGCGCCTGGAGGAAGGGTGCCAACCGTCTAGGGTGGTGCCCCACTGTGGGCGCCCAGCCCCTTTTTGGGGCTGTTCAACTGTGAAACCCTAAATGCAAAACACAAAACACAAATTGCAGGTGAATGGGTTTCTCAATAGGCACATGTTTACTACCAGCAAGCCTGAAGGAGGAATGCATCTTTCCTTTTGCCTAACAAGGCAAGGCTAGCTAGTCTTACATTGTTGAACATAAGGTAATTTGATCGCCATGGACTCTTAGCATGAAGCACTGGATTGCTAGTGCTCGTATTAAAGGCGGTGCACGGCTTGACATAAGCTGGGAGGATCTATTGTGCACCCAAATTCCCATACTACTGCCACAAGCTTAGGTGCACAAGCCCTTGTCAAGGAATGGAGGAGCATGCTAAACGAGGTGCATTGGGAAGAAGCTGAGGATAGGAGAGGAGATTCGTGTCTCCTACAAAAGATTTGGATTGCCCCATTGTCGGTGATCCCCCCCTTGTCCCAGTTGTGGTGGATCATAAGCTATCTAAGACTCTCCATGAAGCTCTTTCACCATACTATGATCCATACCCCATTTCACATTCATTTGGACACATAATTGTGGCTTGGATGATTACACAAAGTTGGAGTGTGCCTATTGGTGAAAATATTGGCCATTGCCTATGTAAAGTGACTAGTACAGGTTGGTTGGATAGTTTTGCATCATGGTAGACAAAGAGGTGGAAAGCCTATCTCTATTTAACACATGGTAGTTTAACCAATTAGTGCAAGTTTAACTAGGAAACTTGTCTAGACTTGTGTGACCTATTACATTAGTTTTAGATATACAAACAACTTTCTAATTAACTTGTTATAATATGGTTCGTTCACATAATATTAGCATGAATACAAAGTCAATGGAAAGCAATCATTTTTGGAAATCATAATCTTTATTTCAAAGTTGTACAATTGTTGTCTTATTGCATCAATTTCAGTCAATATATAGGATTCTATGTGAAGGCAAAATCATAATCTACCCTTAGCTAGTATTAGGGCCTTTCAGGAGACCCATCCTAAGCTCACAGGGGGTTACACTAGTCCTAGCACGCCGAAGGAATTGCGTGCCTACTGTCCTAGCTAACTCCTAATCCCTACAGAGTGAGCTCTTGTGTCGTATGGTGGCCTTAACATCCAGAGCAAACAAACAACTCCTTGGTGAAGAGCTTATAGTAGTTGACCTTGGGGGATGTCTAGTGTGGATTTTGAAAAGTTCAACTTGTGTTGATATAACCATAACTTAGAATACCCAATCATTCAAATAGTCCTTTCTAATGCACCAAGTAATTGTTGCAATATAACTTATGCATATGAATCTATTCCAGATGCCCTCTCCTTTGGTATAGGCAACACACAATTCATCTAAGTTGTCACGAATTGTTAAGAAACCACTTATTTAGTTTACATCCTTCATTTACGGTTTCGCACTAACAACCCTAAAAAGGGCCAGTGTCCACATTTTGGCCACTTTTTTGGTGGGCGCTCACATAGTGGTGCGCCAACCTAGACAACTTATGCCTATAAATAGCAATCACTTCATTCATTTTTCACTCTCTTTAGTCATTCTTGACCATCTTCTTTGGTCAACACCACCACTTCCCTTCTCTCACCAGCCCATTTCATTGCCCTTACACCCCTTCAGGAGGATATTGCGGTTCGTGGCTCATGGCTGTCTTCACCCTTCCTCTTTTGCTTCAAGTGCCATGTTCCAACATTAGGCTTTGTGTTTAGAGCATCTTTCACCTAGCGTCACCATTATTTGCTTGGCGTCAACACCCTTTTTCATTAGGCCCCACCTTCACCTACGTTTTTCAATGTGGAGATCTCCTTGCCTAGCATGATCATCTCCAACTTGACGTTAGCATCCTAGCCTTAGGAGACAATCTCCATCACCAAGCCTTAGTGATCTCATCACTCATCTATCAGAGGGGTTGTTGGAACCTACGTTTTTGTAGCCTGGCTTCTTCTCCATCACTTGGCATCACTCATCTATCTCACATAGGCTTCTATGATGTGTTTTGGTGGCCTAGCTCATCCTCAATCATCTAGCGTCATCATTATCCACCTGACGTCATCATCTAGAGTGCTCTCCTTGTGTTTGATAGCTTTGACACTCTGGGATTTGCATTTTGTTGCCGAGGTCATTCCCTAACATCAGAGGATTACTGTTCGCTCCCTTGATAGCTGGTGATCATCTTTCAAGTCTCCGACAACATTAGAGGACTGCGGTTCGCTCCCTTGATAGCTGTCCTTTACCTTCCAGTGATTACTTCGATAGCCATTGCTTGGAGGGCTGCGTTTTGGCTCCCTTCACTGTGTAGATTTCCCACAAATGTTGCCACTCGATTCAAATAGGACAATGCAGTTATCTTTTGAGCTTTGACTCTGTTGTATCAACTTTTCTTCTCATAGGGTGATTCAATGCATCATCACTGTGTTCTTGTGTTTTTGCGTTTCTCTTCTCTCTTAGTGTTTGCCATAGACACTTTGTGTTATTACCCGCAAACCCTATAGTTTGTCTGCAATGTCACTTATTTTGACATGGTATCAGAGTATACATGTTATTTTTGACATGGTATAAGAGTGTAAGAACTTAGAGAGCTAAGGACCTTGTTCATCAGAGAAGGCAAAGATAGATTGTGGGTTCGGCATCATCTATTGATTTTCCCCTTCATTTTTGCTGCGTCACTAGGAGAGAGAGATACCCTTCTCTTCCTCTCCCATCCGCCCTCCCTTTTACAGGTTGACACTTTGGTGCTATGATTTCTTCATAGGCAAATGGACACCATTGGGTGATTCCCTTTCGGCATTCGCACTGATAGTCCCAAAAAGGGTTGGTATCCACATTTTGGCCACTTTTTTAGTGGGCACCCAAACAATGTTACGCCACCCTAGACATCTTATGCCCTTAAATAGGTAGTCAATTCATTCATTTTTCACTCTCTTCAATCATTCTTGACCATCTTCTCCGGTCACCACTACCACCACCACCACCACTTCCCTTCTCTTACCAGTCCCTTCCACTGCTCTTACACCCCTTTAGGACATTGTGATTTGTGGCTCATGGCTACCTTCACCCTTTCTCTTTTGCTTCAAGCACCCTATTCAAGCATTAGGCTTTGCTTTTGGAGCATCGTTTACCTGGCACCACCATCATTTGCTTGGCATCAGCATCCTTTTCCATTAGGTTCCACCTTTAGCCGCGTCTTTTATTGTGGAGATGTTCTTCTTGCTTAGTCCAACTTGACATAAACATCCTAGCCTTTGGCGACAATCTCCAACACCGAGCGCCTCTGATTTCATCATTTGTCTATCACAGTGGCTGCTCCAGGGACCTACGTTTTTGTAGCTTGGCTCCTCCATCACATGGCGTCACTCATTTGTCATAGAGGCTGTAGGGACTTGTGTTTTTGTAGCCTGGCTCATTCTCCATGATCCCTGGCATTCACATCTGGGATGCACTCCTTGCATTTGACAGCTTCGACACTCTGGGATTTGTGTTTAGTTGCCTAGGTCATTCCCATCATTAGAGGACTACAGTTTGCTCCCTCGATAGATGGTGATCATCTTCCACATGTTTAACATCATCAAATGATTGCGGTTCACTCGTTGGACAACTGTCTATCACCCTCCAGTGATTACTTCGATAGCCACCGCTCAAAGCATTGTGTTTTGCTCCCTTCATTGTGTAGATTTCCCACAGGTATTGCCGCTTGATTCAGACAAGACAATGCAATTAACTTTTGAGCTTCAACTCCATTGTATAAACTTTTCTTCTCATAGCATGATTCAGTGCATCATCTTCGTGTTCTTCTTGTGTTTTTGCGTTTCACTTCTCTCTCAGTATTTGTCGTACACACTCTATGTTACTGCTTGCAAACCCTATTGTCTCTCTGCATTCACTTATTTTGACATGGTATCAGAGCGCAAGAGCTCAGAGAGTTAAAGACCCTGTTCATTAGAGAAGGCAAAGATAGGTTGTGGGTTTGGCATCATCTATTGATTTTCCCCTTCATTTTCGCTACATGACTAGGAGACAGAGATACCCTTCTCTTCCTCTCCCACCCACTCTCCCTTTTACAAGTTAACACTTCGGTGCTATGACTTCTCCACAAGTAGATGGACATACCACTGGGTGCTCCTCTTTCAGCATTCGCACTGACAATCCCAAAAAGGGAAGTGTCCACATTTTGGCCACTTTTTCAGTGGGCGCCCACATAGTGGTGCGCCACCTTAGACAATGTATGCCTTTAAATAGTCAATCACTTCATCCGTTTTCCATTCTCTTCAGTCATTCTTGACCATCTTCTTCAGTTACCACCACCACCTCCCTTCTCTTACCAACCCCTTCCACTACCCTCACACCCCTTTAGGGAGGAGATTGCGATTTGTGGCTCATGGTTGCCTTCACCCTTCCTCTTTTGCTTTAGGCACCGTGTTCTAGCATCATGCTTTGTGTTTGGAGCATCTTTCACCTTGTGTCACCATCATGGCGTCAACACCCTTTTCCATTAGGTTCCACCTTGTCTTGCGTTCTTAGTGTGGAGATCTCCTCCTTGCCCAGCGTCATTATCTCTAGCTTGATGTCAACATCCTACCCTTTAGCGACAGTCTCCATCATTGAGCATCAGTGATTTCATAACTCGTCTATCATAGGGGATGTCGGGCCTTGTGTTTTTGCACTCAGGCTCTTCCTCCATTACCTGGTGTCACTCATCTGCCAAAGAGGTTGCTGGGACTTGTGTTTTTGCAACCCGGCTCATTCTCCATCATCTGGCGTCATCATTATCTACCTGGCATCAACATCTGGGCTTCTCTTCCTACGTTTGACAGCTTTGATACTCTGGGATTTGTGTTTTGTTGCCCAGGTCATTTCTCAACATTAAAGGACTGCGGTTCACCCCCATGATACAGTTGGTGATCATCTTCCACATCTCCTATAGCATCAGAGGACTTTGGTTCGCTCCCTCCACACATTCGAGTGATTACATCGATAGCCCACCGCTTGGAGGACTGCGTTTCACTCCTTTTATTATTGAGATTTCCCATAGGTGCTGCCACTTGATTCAAATAGAACAATGCAATTATCGGCTGTATCAGCTTATCTTCTCATAGCATATTTTAGTGCATCATCACCATGTTCTTCTTGTGTTTCTGTGTTTCTCTTCTCTCTTAGTGTTTGCTGTACACACTTTATGTTACTACGTGCAAACCCTACTATCTCTCTATATTGTCACTTATTTTGACATGGTATTAGAGCATACCTGCTATTTTTGACATGATATTGGAGCGCAAGAGCTTAGAGAGTTAAAGACCCTGTTTATCAGAGCAAGGCAAGACAAATTGTGGGTTCCCCTTCATTTCCGTTGCATCATTAGGAGACATAGATACCCTTCTCTTGCTCTCCCACCTACCCTCCCTTTTACAGGTTGATACTTCGGTGCTATGATGTCTCCATAGGCAGATAGATAGACCATTGGGTGCTCCTCTTTTGGCATTCGAATTGATAGTCCCAAAAAGGGATTGTGTCCACATTTTGGCCACTTTTTCAGTGGGCGCCTACATAGTGGTGTGCCATCCTAAACAGCTTATGCCTATAGATAAGCAATCACTTCATTAAAATTTCACTCTCTTCAGTCATTCTTGACTACCTTCTCTAGTCACCACCACCACCACCTCCCTTCTCTTACTAGCCCCTTCCACTGCCCTCACACCCCTTCAAGAGGACATAGCAATTTGTGGCTCATGGCTGCGTTCACCCTTCCTCTTTTGCTTGAGGCACTCTGCTCCAACATTAGGCTTTACGTTTAGAGCATTTTTCACTTGGCGTCACCATCATTTGCTTGGTGTTAGCACCCTTTTCCATTATGCTCCACCTTCACCTACGTTTTTTAGTGTGGAGATCTTCTCCTTGCTTGGCATCATCATCTCTAACTTGGCATCAGCTTCCTAGCCTTTGGCGACAGTCTCCATCACTGAGCGTTAGTGATTTCGTCACTCGTCTGTCACAAGGGATGCTGCTAGGACTTGGCGTTTTTGTAGTGAGCCACCTCCTTCATCACATGATGTCTCTCGTCTGTCACAGAGGTTGCTGGGACTTGTGTTTTCGCAGCTCGACTCATACTCCATCATTTGGTGTCATCATTATCCACCTTGCATCAGCATCTCGGCTTCTCTCCTTGCACTCGACAGCTTCGACACCTTGGGATTTGCATTTTGTTGCCTAGGTCATTTCCTAGGATCAGAGGATTGCAGTTCGCTCCCTCGATAGCTGGTGATCATCTTTCACATCTCCGACAACATCAGAGGATTGTGGTTCGCTTCCTCGATACCTTCCAGTGATTACTTCGATAGTCCATTGCTCGGAGGATTGCATTTTGCTCCCTTCACTATGTAGATTTGCCTAAGGTGTTGCTGCTTGATTCAGATATGACAATCTAGTTATCTTTTGAGCTTCGACTTTGTTGTATCAGCTTTTCTTCTCATAGTATGATTTAGTGCATCATCAACGTGTTTTTCTTATGTTTCTGCATTTCTCCTCTCTCAGTGTTTGTCGTACAGACTATGTTACTACATGCAAACCCTACTATCTCTCTGCATTGTCACTTATTTTGACATGGTATTAGAGGATGCCTACTTTTTTTTTGACATGGTATCAGAGCACAAGAGCTTAGAGAGCTAAAGACCCTGTTCATCAGAGAAGGCAAAGACAAGTCGTAGTTATCTTTTGAGCTTCGACTGTGTTGTATCAGCTTTTCTTCTCATAGTATGATTTAGTGCATCATCATCGTGTTTTTCTTGTGTTTTTGCGTTTCTCCTCTCTCAATGTTTGTCGTACACACTCATTGTTACTACCCTCAGACCCTATAGTCTCTTTGCACTGCCGCTTATTTTGACATGGTATCAGAGCATATCTTTTATTTTTGACAGGGTATTAGAGTGCAAGAGCTCAGAGAGCTAAAGACCCTGTTCATCAAAGAAGGCAAAGACAAGTTATGGGTTCGGCATCATGTATTGATTTTCCCTTTCATTTCTATTGCATCACTAGGAGAGAGAAATACCCTTCTCTTCCTCTCCCATCCACCCTCCCTTTTACAAGTTGACGCTTTGGTGCTATGGCTTCTCCATAGGCAGATGGATAAAACATTGAGTGCTCCTCTTTTGGCATTCGCACTGACAGTCCCAAAAAGGGTTGGTGTCCACATTTTGACCGCTTTTTCAGTGGGTGCCCACACAGTGGTGCGCCACCTTGGATAGCTTATGCCTATAAGTAGACAGCCACTTCATTCATTTTTCACTCTCTTCAGTCATTCTTGACCACCTTCTTTGGTCACCACCACCACTTCCTTGCTCTCGCCAACCCCTTCCAGTGCCCTCACACTCCTTGAGGAGGACATTTTGGTTCGTGGCTTGTGGTTGCCTTCATCCTTGCTCTTTTGCTTCATGTGCCCTATTTCAGCATCAGGCTTTGCGTTTGGAGCATCTCTTACCCAATGTCACCATCGTCTGCTTGGCGTCAGCACCCTTTTCCATTAGGCTTCGGAGACCTTCAACTGTGTTTTTAGTGTGGAGATATTCTCCTTGCCTGGCGTCATCATCTGTAGCTTGATGTCAGTATCTTAGCCTTTGGCAATAGTCTCCATCATCGAGCGCAATGATTTTATCACTCATCTATCCCAGGGGTTGATGGGACCTACGTTTTTGTAGCATGGCTCCTCCATCACCTCACGTCACTCATCTGTCAAAGAGGTTGCTAGGACTTGTGTTTTTGCAGCCCCCAGCTCATCCTTGATCATCTGGCATCATCATTATCCACATGGCATCAACATCTGGGCTGCTCTCCTTGCATTTGACAGCTTTGACATTGTGGGATTTGCGTTTTGTTGCCCATGCCATTCCCCAGCATCAAAGGACTGTGGTTCGCTCCCTTGATGTTGGTGATCATCTTCCACATGTCCGACAACATCAAAGGATTGCGGTTCACTCCCTCGACAACTATCTTTCACCTTCCAGTGATTACTTCGATAGCCCACCGCTCGGGGGATTGCGTTTCGCTCCCTTTCCTGTGCAAATTTCCCATAGGTGTTACTGCTTGATTTAGATATGATAGTGTAGTTATCTTTTGAGCTTGGACTCCACTATATTAGCTTTTCTTCTCATAGCATGATTTAGTGCATCATCACTATATTTTGTGCGTTTCTCTTCTCTCTGAAGGTTTGTCGTACACATTATGTGTTACTACACGCAAACCCTACTAACTCTTTGAGCTATCGCTTATTTTGACATGGTATCAGAGGAAACCTGTTATTTTTGACATGGTATTAGAGCGCAATAGCTTAGAGAGCTAAAGACCTTGTTTATCAAAGACAACAAAAAAAGGTTGCAGTTATCTTCTGAGCCTCGACTTTGTTGTATTAGCTTTTCTTCTCATAGTATGATTTAATACATCATCATCATGTTCTTGTGTTTTTGGGTTTCTCTTCTCTCTCAGTGTTTGTTGTACACACTCTGTGTTACTACCCGTAAACCCTACACTCTCTGCATTGTCACTTATTTTGACATGTTATTAGAGCATACCTATTATTTTTGACATGCCTACATTCTCTCTACATTCACTTATTTTGACATGGTATTAGAGCATACCTGTTATTTTTGACATGGTATGAGAGCGCAAGAGCTCTAAGAGCTAAAGACCTTGTTCATAAGAGAAGGCAAATACAGGTTGTGGATTTGACATCATCTATTGATTTTCCCTTTCATTTTTGCTGCATCACTAGGAGAGAGAGATACCCTTCTTTTCCTCTCCCATCCACCCTCCCTTTTATAGGTTGACACTTTGGTGCTATGATCTCTCCATAGGTAGATGGAGAGATCATTGGGTGCTCCTCTTTCGACATTTGCAAGCACTGATAGTCCTAAAAAGCAATGGTGTCCACACTTTGGCCACTTTTTCAGTGGGTGCCCACACGGTGGTGCACCACCTAAGACAACTTATGCGTATAAATAGGCAATCATTTCATTTATTTTTGACTCTCTTCCGTCATTCTTAAGTACCTTCTTCGGTCACCACCACCACTTCCCTTCTCTCATCAGCCCCTTCCACTGCCCTCACACCCCTTTAGGAGGATATTTCGGTTATTGGCTCGCAGTTGCCTTCGCCCTTGCTCTTTTGCTTTAGGCATCTTATTCCAACATCGAGCTTTGTGTTTGGAGCATCTCTCACTCGATGTCACCATTATTTGCTTGGCATCAACACCCTTTTTCATTAGGCTTCACCTTCTATTGTGTCTTTGAGTGTGGAGATCTTCTCCTTGCTTGGCATCATCATCTCCAGCTTGACGTCACCATCCTGGCCTTTGGGGATAGTCTCCATCACCGAGCGTAAGTGATTTCATCACTTGTCTATCGCAAGGGCTGGTGGGACCTATGTTTTTGTAGCCATGCTCCTTCTCCATCACTTGTTCGTCACTCGTCTCCATCACTTGTTCATCCTGTCACAGAGGCTCTTGGGACTTGTTCGTCACTCATTTGTCATAGAGGCTATTGGGACTTGTGTTTTTGCAGCCCCGCTCATTCTCCATTGTTTGTGGTGTTATCATTATCCACTTGCCGTTAACATCTGGGCTGCTCTCCTTGTGTTTCACAGCTTCGACGCTTTGGGATTTGCGTTTTGCTACTGCCTAGGTCGTTCCCCAGCATTAGAGGAGCGCGGTTCGCTCCCTCGATAGCTAGTGATCATCTTCCACATGTCCAACAACATTAGAGGACTTTAGTTCACTCCCTTGACAGTTGTCTTTCACCTTCCAGTGATTACTTTGATAGCCCATCGCTCAGAGGATTGCGTTTTGCTACCTTCATTATGCAAATTTCCCACAGGTGTTGCCACTTAGTTCATACAAGATAGTGCAGCTATGTTTTGATCTTTGACTTTGTTGTATGAGCTTTTCTTCTCATAGTATGATTCAATGCATCATCATCGTGTTTTTCTTGTGTTTCTATGTTTCTCCTCTCTCATGTTTGTCGTACATACTCTATGTTACTACCCTCAAACCCTATTGTCTCTTTGCACTGTCGCTTATTTTAACATGGTATTAGAGCATACATTTTATTTTTGACATAGAGCTAAAGACCCTGTTTATAAGAGAAGACAAAGATAGGTTGTGGGTTCAATATCATCTACTGATTTTCCCCTTCATTTCCATTGTATCACTAGGAGATAGAGATACCTTTCTCTTCCTCTCCTACCCACTCTCCCTTTTACAGGTTGACGCTTCGATGTTATGACTTCTCCATAGGCAGATGGACAAACCATTGGGTGCTCCTCTTTTGGCATTCGTATTGACAGTCCCAAAAAGGGCTGGTGTGCACGTTTTGGCCACTTTTTTAGTGGGCGCCCACATAGTGGTTCACCACCCTAGATAGCTTTTGCCTATAAATAGGTAGTCACTTCATTCATTTTTCACTCTTTTTAGCCATTATTGACTAGCTTCTCCGGTCACCACCACCACCACCTCCCTTCTTTTACTAGCTCCCTTTCACTGTCACCACAGCCCTTTGGGAGGACATTGTGATTCATGGCTCGTGGCTGCCTTCACCCTTGCTCTTTTGCTTTAGGTGCCCTATTCTAGCATTAGGCTTTGTGTTTGGAGCATCTTTCACTTGGCGTTACCATCATCTGCTTGGCGTTAGTACCCTTTTCTATTAGGCTCCACCTTGACCTGCGTTTTTTAGTGTGGGGATCTTCTCTTTGCTTGGCGTCATCATCTCAAGCTTGACCTTAGCATCCTAGCCTTTGGCCACAATCTCCATCACCGAGCGTCAGTGATTTTGTAACTCGTCTATCACAAGGGGCTGCTAGGACCTACGTTTTTGTAGCCTAGCTCCTCCTCCATCACTTGACGTCACTCCTCTATCACACAGAGGCTGCTAGGACTTGTGTTCTAACAACAGCTTGGCTCATCCTCCATCAGTTGCATGGTGTCATCTTTATCCACATGGCATTAGCATCCAGGCTTTTCTCCTTGTGTTTGATAGCTTCGACACTCTGGGATTTGCGTTTTGTTGCCCAGGTCATTTCCTAGTATTAGAGGATTGCGGTTCTTTCCCTTGATACTATTGGTGATCATCTTCCACATTTCAGACAGCATTAGAGGTCTATGTTTCGCTCCTCCTAGACACATTCCAATGATTACTTCGGTAGCCCATTGCTTGGAGCACTGCATTTGGCTCCCTTCATTGTGCAGATTTCCCACAGGTGCTACCACCAGATTCAGACAAGATAGAGCAATTATCTTTTGAGTTTTGACTCCGCTATATTAGCTTTTCTTCTTATAGCATGATTCAGTACATCATCACCGTGCTCTTCTTGTGTTTCTGTGTTTCTCTTCTCTCTCAGTGTTTGTTGTACACACTCCATGTTACTACTTGCAAACCCTACTGCCTCTTTGTAATGTTGCTTATTTTGACATGGTATCAGAGCATACTTGTTATTTTGGACATGGTATGAGAGCACAAGAGCTCAAAGAGCTAAAGACCTTGTTTATCAAAGAAGGCAAGTACAAGTTGTGGATTTAGTATCATGTACTGGTTTTCCCCTTCATTTTCGCTGCATCACTAGGAGATAGAGATACCCTTCTCTTCCTCTCCCACCCACTTTCCCTTTTACACATTGACACTTCAGTGCTATGACTTCTGCCTATGCAGTACTATGACTTCTCCATAGGCAGATGGACAGACCACTGGGTGCTCCTCTTTCGGCATTCGCATTGACAGTCCCAAAAAGGGCTAGTGTCCACATTTTGGCTACTTTTTCAATGGGTGCCCACATAGTGGTGTGCCACCTTGGACAGCTTATGCCTATAAATAGGTAGTCACTTTATTCATTTTTCACTCTCTTTAGACATTCTTGACTATCTTCTTCGGTCACCACCAGCACCTCCCTTCTCTTACCAGCCCCTTCCATTGCCCTCACACCCCTTCAGGAGGACATTGTGATTTGTGGCTCGTGGTCGCTTTCACCCTTTCTCAATTGCTTGAGGCACCCCGCTCCATTATCAGGCTTTGTGTTTGGAGCATCTTTCACTTGACTTCATTATCATCTGCTTGGTGTCAACACTCTTTTCCATCACGCTCCACCTTCATATGTGTTTTTCAGTGTGGAGATCTTCTCCTTGCATGGCGTCATCATCTCTAGCTTAACATCAGCATCCTAGCCTTTGGCAACAGTCTCCATCATTGAGCGTCAGTGATTTCATCACTCATGTATCATAGGGATTGGTGGGATCTGCGTTCTTGCAGCCAGGCTCCTCCTTCATCACATGGCATCACTTGTTTGTCACAGAGGTTGTTGGGACTTGTGTTTTTGCAACCCGACTCATCCTCCATCATCTAGCGTCATCATTATTCACCTGGCATCAACATCTGGGCTTCTCTCCTTGCATTTGACAACTTCGACACTCTGGGATTTGCATTTTGTTGCCCAGGTCATGTACCAGCTTCAGAGGATCGTGGTTCGCTTCCTCGATCGCTGGTTGTCATCTTCCACATCTCTGATAGCATTAGAGGATTGTGGTTCGCTCCCTTGACACCTTTCAATGGTTACTTCGATAGCCCCCCTGCTCGGAGGATTGCATTTTGCTCCCTTCAATGTGCAAATTTCCCACATGTGTTGTCTTGATTCAAATAGGACAGTGTAGTTATCTTTTGAGCTTCGACTTTGCTGTATTAGCTTTTCTTCTCATAGTATGATTCAATGTATCATCACCTTGTTTTTCTTGTGTTTTTGCGTTTATCGTGCACTTTGTGTGTTACTACCCGCAAACCCTACTGTCTCTTTGCACTATTGCTCATTTTAACATGGTATTAGAGCAAACATTTTATTTTTGACATGGTATCAAAGCGCAATAGCTTAGAGAGCTAAAGACCTTGTTCATAAGAGAAGACAAAGACAGGTTGTGGGTTCGGCATCATCTATTGATTTTTCCCTTCCTCTCCTACCCACGCTCCCTTGTACAGGTTGACACTTTGGTGTTATGACTTTTCCACAGGCGGATGGATAGACCACTCGGTGCTCCTCTTCCGACATTAGCACTAACAATCCCAAAAAGGGTTGGTGTCCACATTTTGGACACTTTTTTAGTGGGCGCCCACATAGTGGTGCGCCACCTTGGACAACTTATGCCTATAAATAGGTAGTCACTTCATTCATTTTTTGCACTCTTCAATCATTCTTGACCAGCTTCTTCGGTCACCACCACCACCTCCCTTCTCTTACCGGGCCCTTCCATTGCCCTCATACGCCTTCAGGAGGACATTGTGATTCGCAGCTCATGACTACCTTCACCCCTCTCCCGGTGTTTGACAGCTCTAACACTTTGGGATTTGTGTTTTGTTGCCTAGGTCATTCCCCAGTATCAGAGGACTACTGTTTGCTCCCTCGACAACTATCCTTCACCTCAAGTGATTACTTCGATAGCCCACTACCCAGAGGATTGTGTTTCACTCTCTTCACTGTGCAGATTTTTGGCAAGTGTTGCCACCTAATTCAGACATGATAGTGTAGTTATCTTTTGAGCTTCGACTCCGTTGTATTATCTTTTCTTCTCATAGCATGATTGAATGCATCATGATCGTGTTCTTCTTGTGTGTCTGAGTTTCTCTTCTCTCTCAGTATTGCCGTACACACTATGTTTCTCCCCATCCTAGTGTGTCTCTGCACTGTTGCTTATTTTAACATGGTATCAGAGCATACATGTTATTTTGACATGAACTTGGCATAAGTTTTAGCATATCTCTTGAAAGGAAAATCAGCCTTGGGGTAATTGTAGCATCTCTAATCGAGCATAGTTCTGTTTTTTTGGAACTTCAATTGTTCTTAGGTTTAAATTGATAACTTATTGAGGTCTTAGGTATCTTCTAACCATAATCTCTTTCTTAGGTTATAAGGGTTCATTACAATTTGTTCAAAAGTTGGGGGAAAAATGTTATTAACAAGGGATCATAGAAGGAAATTCTCTAAGTGTATAGGCTCTAAGGTTTCTTTTCAACTAAATCATCTCAAAACTTCATATCAAGGATAATACCTTATTAGCTTGAGAGAGGAAAAATTTAGCCAAGGATTTGATACACTTCTAACCAATGGTTTCGAGGGTTTGATCTTATTGAATATGATTTATTGAAATGATGCCAATGCTATTTCGATATTTTGTTAAACCTAAGTCTCATTTCCTAGTTTGATTGATTAGATATGATATACTACTTACCTTGTTAACATTTGTTTTAAGAGAAAAGAGAGCGAGTACTAACTTAACATTTCAATGAGTGTAACCCCTAACAATAGATTCTTTAAAGCTACTAAACAAACACTCTATATATGCAAGCAAGGAAGATCTAACCATCTTAGAATAACACTTTATGCATGGAATTAGTCCCATCATGGGAGGAGATACTCCTTTAAAAAATTTCCTCCTAGGCAACTTCTTATTTGTTTCTCTACTTAGAGTCTCGGGGTATCCATAAGGATCCTTGAAAAATTCGAGTAGTCCTTCTCTATTATCTTAACTTTCAATCAATACTTTCACTATTATTTTATTGAAAAAAGTAAATCTTAAACACAAGATGAGTAGCTTGGGTTGAGTGGATGCGTTTTGAACCTCGTTCGTATGTGCTAACTCTTGCCCAGCTTTGATGTTTATTTGGTTTGGGGCCATCACGAACTAACTCTTCTAATGCATCCCTTGCTTTGCTCCCCCTTGAACTTTTGTAGTGCCTTCTAGAACTCATACATCCTTGAGGTAGAGTTTGGCAAGGTAAGAAGGATAAGGTAAAAAAGAAGTGCATAGAGTTTAGCAAGGTAAGATCTTGTATTGTGAAAGAGAATAATTCTTAGGGAGATCTTGGCGAAATGATGAGGAAGGGAGTAACAAAACATTTCTAGATGTTGGCACGAAAGCTTGATATATCTTAATTAAGGATGGAGGGTAAAATGGAAGGGGACGTAGTAAGGTGGAGTTGATAGTATGCAATTAAGAGTTAAAGAGACTAGGAATGGGAATGGAGAGATATATCTTGATTAAGAATGGAGGGTAAAATGGAAGATGTAGTAAGGTGAACTCATGGAGTTCTATAGAGCATCTACTACTCCACCATTGAGTCCTTGGTCTCGATCGATGGCCCCACCATGAGGGACCACCTTAGACATGACCATGGATGCAGAGTTTGTTGTCCATGTCTAGTTGGTCCATGCTCTTGCAAGAGGCATCATTTGTAGATATAAAGGATACTCCACCGTTATTACAGGGGGGAACCCTACCTTGCCACTTTAGCCTCTTTATGCTAGATAGACCAATGTGAGATGTCCTAAGATGAGAGTGCTTCTTGAGCAGTTCTACATTGTATCGGGCATAAACATCAATTTGTACTCATCAACTATGTATTCATTTTGGTTTCATAGGCCGATTTAGCCTTTTGTAGACATTAACATAACTTTCTTTCTTTCTTTCGTTCTTTCTTTTGCTCGCTCCCTCTCTCCCTCAATTCATAGCGTGTTCTTCCAAGAGGGCGATAAATCTTACACATGTGCCTAAGCAATAGGAGCATCGGGAGGGGAGAAGAAAAGAACAACTACCTTTTTTGAGATAGTGAATGCCTTGGCTTGCAAGTAGAGGGCCTTGAGTAGGAATCTGAGGGCATCGAGCTTGCTCTTGTGGTCATCGACCAGGTTAGTGAGCTGGTACTCCTTGTTGACGATGGGGCTGAAGATTGCTTCCATGGTGGGAGTGGGGAGGGATGGTGGGTCTTATTCACCATGGTCGGGCAAGCAAAGCATTCTCTATACTCTCTTTGTGGAGAGCTTGCATATATTGCCCTGGATTTGGATGGTGGAGCCATTGATCAAATGCTCCAAGATGGATTGTGTGTCAGGGTGCATATGTGTAGAGCTCCATGGGAGGTTGGCGAATTGGGTGAGCTACAGAGACTTGATCCATGCTTGAGCATCAATAAGCGCCGTAGGGTTGATTGGTGTAACCTCCTCGGTATGGCAAGCTGGAAGGATGCTATGGTAGAGAGTGTGAAAGAGTGCAAGAGACAGAAAGGGCGAGAAGAGGTGAAGTAGAGATGTGTACAAGTGTTGGGCACAAAATAAGGGTGTTGAGGAAGATATTCTTTCTTAAGGGATGGTGTGATTAATGCGAAAGGAGAGTGGCCAATGCATGAGTGCTGTGTCAGCAAAACACACCATAACCAAACACGATTAAAATGGGTTTTTTGAGATGCGAGGGTGTCATTGGCTACTTGAACTAATGAGTGGGTTTCATAAATGAGGCCATGCTAGCATAGGGGCGGACTTCCAAGAGCCATTCGATTTTGAGGTGGGCAATAAGTGGGGAAGGAATGCTAGAACTCAATGGTGAAGTGGAAACAAGGGAATTTGGTGTGATTGGAAATGTGCATTGGAGGCCTTGATCATGATAGTGTCGGAGTTGGAATTCGTTGACACGGCTTTGGCAGCTTGCCTTGTAAATCTATTAGATAGAATGAATTAGTGTTGAAATCATGAAAGACCTAGAAAGGACTGCACCATCAGAACTTGAGCTTTGCCCATGTGGGTCTTAAAGACTAGGACGAGCTGGTCCTTTTGGAATAGTGGTTTTTTGTTCAACTGGTCAACTTGGTGCTTCTGTTGGGCTTGGACCTCAGATAGAATATACATGCTGCGGATTCGGTCTTCTTCTAGTTGGGTAATGGCTTTTATTCGAAATGGAAGTAATTCTTTTGGAATGAGCCAAGGTCTTTCATTGAAGCCAAAAACTCAGGACTACAAATTCTAGGGGAGTAATGGCTTCCATGTTGAATACTAGTTTGTATAAAGTCATGTCGGTGGCAACTTTGAAGGAAGTTTGAAAGGCCCATAGTGATGTGGGAAGCTTAGTGTCCCAAATCTTTTGTATTCTGATCTACCAACTTGGTTAAGATTTTACAAAAGTCCTTATTGGTGAACTTAGCTAAGCCATTAGCTTGTGAGTAGTAAGGAGAAGATTTCTTATTTACAATTAGAAAGAATGACGATCATTGAAATCCAATCCACTCGATCTACTGGAGCGATGAAACCTACTCTCATCGTTGATTTGGCTTCTCTTTGACTTGTTTAGCCATGTGAGAGTTCATTTTGTAGTGTTGCATCCGGACTCGAACAACATCCAATTTTAGAGGAATCTGGTGCTGATATAATTAAGGATCCAGCCTTTTTGTCTTTGAATATTCCCATGCAAACACATCCTTGAATTCGATCAACAAATCGATGAGTTGCTGGTGAAATGCTAGTTGTAGTTTATAACTGATCTTGCTAAGTTTGGTTAGATAGACTATGTTAAATTCATCTTCTTTTACTCTTGTGACTTTCTACATGTGCACTTGTAACTCACGCTCTTGATTCAGGATTTCATTGATATTAGCATAAGCAATCTGATCAATATTGATATTCCTCTTTATAAAGTTCGGGTTTTGAGTTTCGAAATTGTGTGGACTATTGTCCTCTTCCTACTCTTTTGGGGCTTGAGGTTGCAAACTTTGGGGTTGCATGTATTGTTCACTGATTTGGAGAACATTAATGGGACACCAGGGTTGCAAGTTGGCATTAGCCTTCAGGAACTCCTCTTCTTCATCATCACTTAAGCCTTCAACCATATTGACTATTTTAGTTATAGTTGGTCAGCAGTGTGGGACATGTGGGGCAATATTGGTCAAGAAGACCGTTACCTTGTGCTGATTAATATGGATAGTTGGTTTATCCTTGCCCCAGTTATGACTATTGCTTGGCATAGCCAAAGTCTTCCCAATAGTAGATGGTAATCTTCACTAGCATGCTCCATATTCAAAACTATGAGGGAAACTAGAAGTTGGAATGTGGCAATTTTTAGAAGTATAGAATTGAAAATGCCTAGAGGTCGTACCTGCTGTTGATTGGCCATCCTCACTAGGAAGGGGATTGGTTCCCAATCCACCAATCGTCCCAGTTGTGGGCAAGTCGCCACTATGTACTCTTGATTTGTTGTCGACTAGGATATTTTGGATGGTCTTGTCCTTGCACCGAGCAGCAATCATCGGAATGGTTGGATTAGACGGGAGACCTACTGTGGGATGGGTTGTTACTAGATCTTATGGACTTTTTCCTTTAAAGCATGGATTGTCATCGCCGCTACTTTTGATTCAAGGCAATACCGAGTGCTCGAGTTGAATCATTTTTAGGAGGTGATCCTTGAAAGCTGACATTACATTTAGTAGATCCACCTAGAGGAATAGTAATATTGATAGGTCCCTATCTGATTGATGCTTTAGATGAGTCCAAAACAATTGAAGTGTGTGGCATGTTCCCTTCTGCTAATGTGGATTTAACTCCTTTTGTTGACTTCCACTATCTCCAGGGTTAGCATTCAAGGTGTTGCTTTGCCTCTGTCTGAGATGATCTTTTAGATTCTTCTTGTGAGCTTTTCTGGAGTTGGTATCAGGATTGGTACTTTTCTACTAGCCAGGATGAGCTTCTATCTGCTTCCCTTTTTGAATTCCAAGGCTACTGCTTGGATTCTTCTCTCCACGTGGTTGCAGATCTTGTTGTGCAACCTATTTGTTTCCTTTGTATCCCAGGTGTGTTGTTCATTGTGCCAAGTACAACTGTGGTTTAAACTTTGCAGCCTCTAAATTTATAACTAAGTTGGGTTTGGGTTTTTCTATGTTGGTTGGGAATGAGTCTTTGCATATTGTTGCATTCCTTGGGGGGGTGGGATATGTTGAGTAGACTGTGGTTGCTTTGAGCTCCTAGGCCGATTTTCAGGTTGGACCTTCATATTAAAGCTTGGGGTTTAATCTTTCATAGTAGCCGTTGGTTCACATGTGGTCCATCCTGCCACTTGGTGGTAGATTTTCTCTTGCTCAGTCCATGAAGGGCATGTGGGTTGCAAAGCGGCATCCTTGTAGGCTTTGTTGGACTAGGTAATCACATGTATCTCTGGTTCAGGCAATTCCTTGATCTCCATTGTATTTGTATTGGGCATATGCATCGGGCCTTGTCCTTGTCTTTTCTGTGCATCATAGACTTGGGTGTGCACACTCGGATCACTAGTGTCCTTGCATACAAAAGAAACAATGTTTAGCAAAGGGTCAAAAATTCCCTCGGCCTCTTCCACCTCTACCATGCCCACCACGGCCATTGCTGGTAGTCTTGATTGATATATACAATGGTCGGGGTAGGAACCGGATTGGCTTGGAGGTTTGTCCATTGGCTAGAAGTGTTTGCTCCAATACCTTGCCATCCTCAGGGATGGGCCATTTGGTACTTGCCATTGTATCGATAGTATTCAGTGTTTTGTATGACCATGTTACAAATATTGCACCATCTTTGGGCCAAGCTGTCTAAATGTGCTTGGGATTGTTGCACTATGTGCACCTTAGGTTTTTGAACTCATTCTTAGTGTTTTTTGTTGTTTTCTTTCCTTCGTCCTTCTTTGTACTATTATGTTACTTTTTTTATTCGTTCTCTTCAAAGTTAGATTCCATACTGTTGGATTTTGCTTCTAGATTAGAACCAAAAGTTGATTCATTGTTGCCATCATTTTGATGTTTTGTGGTAGACTTGTTGGATTTTTTTCATTTTGATGGCTTCTCTTTTGACATGAACTACTCTAATCTAAGAGCTTTCTTATAAAATGGATCAATGATGTTACTGGATAGATCATCGAAAGTGAATGCTTTTAGAATATGTTTATTGAAAGAAAAGACCCTTAAAGACGTTACCAATGTCATAGGTGACTAGCATTTGAAATTAATCATGTGAATATGCAACCTCTTGCTTTTAAGCATATAACAAGTCATCTCCGTAAGAGTTTGATCCTTCCTTTCAACAACACCATTTTGCTGACATCTCATTTTAATAGTGGCTTGATGCGTAATGCCTTGATTAAGCAAATATCATGAGATATATACTCATCTCCTCTATCTGTGCGAAGTGTCTATACTTTTAAGCTAGTTTAGCCTCAAGATTTGAAATATGATGTTTAAAATGCAAAAACACATTAGATTTTGCATTGAGCCCATATACTAATGTATATCGAGAGTAGTCATCAATAAATGTGACAAACTAAAGACGATCCCCAAGTACACGTGTCCTCATGGAACCACAAACATCAGTGTACAAGCTGCAACGCATACTACACCATCCTTTTTAAAAGCAAATATGTGCATTTTGCCCAAAATACATCCCTTGCATGCATGAATAGGTGGAGTCTCCACTATAGGTGAGACATCTACCATATGATCTCACCTTTGAAGTGTCATCGTAATTGCTAGAGCATCATGAGACTGTTTGTCATAAGTACTTAATAAAAAAGAGGCCCTTATATAGGGTGTCGAATAGCTTGAGTATCTAATCCATCTCTCAGTCTTTGATAATGCATTTGCCATCCTGAAAGCCATGCTTATTAAAAGTAGAGATAGACAATAAATTATTTGTAATGCCAAGCACAAACGAGATATCTAGAAACATGAAATCGAAACCATCTGTATCACTTATAGTGATTGTACCAATGCCACATACATCATAACTGCTATTGTTTCCACATTTAACACGCTTTCTATCAGGGATTGAATGCAAAGAGGTAAACAAACAATTCTTGGAAGTGATCTGCTTTGATGCCCCATTGTCAAAATACCATGTTTGCTGTGTTTCAAGAGTATTAAATATTGAACAACCATTTAGTAATCAAAACTAAATGTGAGAAATGCATAGTCCTCCTTCATAAAGTTGGCTGAAGCATCGCCATCAATAGATTTGCTGGCTGATGTCTCTTGGACAACCAAAATAGAGTCCCCTTTCTTGTTGGCCAATCTCTTCATGCATTCATCAATGTAGTGATGAGGCTTCTTGCAATAATAATATTTTTCCTTTTTCTTTGACTTTTTTGCGTCTTGGGTAGCCTTATTTGATGGTTGTCCACCAACATCAACCTTTTGATGATTTTTTACATTTTGTCTAACTTTGCTTTTATACTTCGAAAGCATAGCCACTTCACTTGAACACAATGCAACATCCTTTTGAGTTTGTTCTTTTTGTAGCAAGAGGCCTTCGAAGTCGATAAATGAAAGGGATTGTTGCCCCCTCTCCCTCCCCTCTCAAAGATGACATCAAAGAGGTGTGGAAACCAAGATATGACTCAGGATGAGAGTTCAATATGATGTTTACCAATTTAGAATCCTAAGTGACTTTGTCAATATTGAGCAATTGCTCATGCAAATCCTATATGTAAGGTGATTTGTTATGCTATCACGCGTATCCATGTTCACATTGGTCAGCTCTCTATGGAGATAGGATATCTTGGTCTTATTGTATGCTGCAAACATGCGCTCAAGTACATCCCAAGCTAATTTTAAGCTATGACAAGACCGCATATGTGGAATAACTACCCTTTTCAATTGATAAGGTAATAAAAGAAAGTACATGTGTATCATGGAGTTTCACTTCCTTCGATCCTCGATAGGAGGATCAAATAGTAGTAGGATTAGCAACATGTCCTCGAGTGTTACACTAAGATGTTTGAGGTGCAAGACCTCTTGGTCGCTGCAAACCATGTGTGACAGTGCGATAAGTTGTTTGTCACAAAAAGGTTGCAGACCATAAAACTCCACAATGGGTAATTCATGCCATCAAGTTGATCCTCTTGAGTGAGGATACCAAGGATCTGCTTTGATCATTATGTCCTTGATGTGCCATGCTATCAATTATGCACAAAAAGCAACAACCCAAAGTGTGCCCAATGTCACACAAATCAACACTTAGCTCGCAAACAATAGCAATGCATAGTTTACCACATGTCCCTCGAAAATGCATGCCCACAAAAGTACAATTTACATCAACTTAATGTCGAGTCTCACGAGAATTTATCAAAAATTTTAAAAATGTTTTGCTCAATTTGATTGTAACAACAATTAAATATTTTTGTATTGCCAGTTTTCTACCTTGGAATGTGTGCCAGGTAAAAGCCCCAAATTTCTTCATAAAATTTCAAAGAGATTGAAGAAATTTATACTTTATAGCTTGAATGTTTGCAAAAATGTGACCTTGGAATATGTGCCAATAGTGAGCAACAATTGGAATCTACCTCGTGATGCATATTGGAGCCTAAAAAATAAAAAACCTCAAATTTCTTACACAAATCTTAAGGAAATGGTGTAATGTCAATGTTTTTAATGTGGAAGTGTGTGTAGGAAGTTGATTTGAGCAAAAGCCCCAAATTTCAGATGCCTTAGAATGTGTATATAGAGTCTGAGACATTCGGATAGCTCAAAATGTTGAGACAAGGTAGAGAATTACATTAGAGAGACAATATTGGCTAGTTTAGGAGGTGTAGGTAGTGGAAATATGGTGATAGGTGGTGTTATTGTCACCTGTAGGAGGCGTAGTATAGGGTAGTGGGTAGACAGGGCACATGCAGGTGAAGAAGTGCATGAGAAGGCGAAGCTACCTAATGTACTAGTCGAGCAGTTGGCAATGCACACATGTGGCAAGCACAAGTGGCATCATTGGTGCAACTAGCAGGCAGTGGCTTGCTGGACTGTGTGGCGATGCGTGCATAGGCAACACCGAGTACTAGTGGCATGAGTAGGCTAATCTGGCATTGCAACACTAGCTTTTGTCAAGTAGATAATTGTTGAAGAGCGCCTATAACTGGGCATAAGAGTGGCGCAGGTGGTGATGCAGCTGGTGTTGCTTAGTTAGGAGAGCAGCGGTATGGGAGGCTCTAATGGGATTGCCGGTGGTGTCAAATAGCAAAAACGACGGCCTTGCAAACTGAGTGGGTCGAGGTGGCAGGCTGTGGAGATGGCAGCAATAGTAGAATCTCCTAGCTGTTCTTCTCTTTCTCAGAAGGACCTCGAGTGTGGAGCAAGCTTGGCTAGTGGTGGTTGAATAGAACCTGCATGAACAGCTGCTTTGATACCAAATGTGAGAAAATGAATCGGCTATAGAGGAGAGAGAAATGAGACAGTGAGAGTGAGTGAGTTGAACAAGAAAGTAGAGTGTCCTTGCTGAATTGAATCAAAAAGAGTGAGGATACAACCTAAGTTAGGTCAAGGGTTGACCCAATTAGCCCTCCACCAACTAACTAGAGTTAAGCTAACTAACTCTAGTCCCTAGTGTCACTACATTTAAATGTTAAGACACTAGGTATACACACATAAAAGTGACACTTGTGTCCACAGCATACGAATTACATGGACACTGTCTAGAATTGATAGATTCTATCATCATGGAATATTTAAACTTCATGATGTAGGATCACTTGAATCTACCCTCATAGGGGAAGCTTTGTCTCCTTTTGATGAGGGATAACTTGAAAAGAGGGCTCCTAGTTGATTGTCAAATCTCTTAACAAAGTTTCTAGCATTGGTTATGGGTAGCTATATATGCAAGACAACTTGAACCAAAGAGAACCTATGTTGCACTTGGTTCAAAGATAGTGAGAAATGAGGGGGAACTAGATGAACCGACCCCTCTACATCTAGGGTAAAGTGTCACTTTGGTCCCTTAGAATAATACTAAGTTAAGATATAAGACAATGCTCTAAGATGGTAAGCATTCATCTCTTCCTAGAAGTTCCTAGTCTAATACATTTTTGTGGAAAATCTCTCGACTAACTGAGACCACCCTACCATAACCTTATTGAGGATTCTCCCTCTTGCTTCCCATTGAAGATGGGATTTACTTAGTTTTCTAATTACCTATCACATTAGTTTAAAATATACAAACTTCTTTAATTAACCTGCTAAAACAAAGTTCATTCATGTAACATAAGGACGAACACAAAGGCAATAGAAATTGATTCTTTTTGGAAATTATAACCTTTATTTCAACTTTGTCTTATTACATGAATTCCAATTGATGAGGCCCATTTTACCCTTACCTAGTATTGGGGCCTTTTGAAAAACCCATCTTAGGCTTAGAGGGGGTTAGACTAGCTTTAGTACACCCAAGGTTAAACTAGTCCCAACATGCCCAAGCACCTCCTAGCTAACTCCTAATCCCTATGGAGAGATCTATTGTGTTTGATGCTAGTCCTAGCATCTGAACCGGATGAACAATTGCTTGTGAAGAACTTAATGGCTAACCTTTAGGGAGGTCAAACACACATCTTCAAAAGTTCACATTGTGTTGGCATAACTAGAACTTAGAATACACAATCATTCAAACATTCCTTTCTAATGCACCAAGCAATTGTTATAATACAACTTATGCATAGGAATCTATTCTAGGTGCCATCCCCTTTAGCACGAGGTCTTGCTTGATTCATCTAAGCTATCATGAACTTGACATAGCTCAAGGGGTAGATCTTATTGGATATGATTTATTGAAATGATGCCAAGACTATTTGGATCTTTTGCTAAACCTAAGTCTCCCTTCTTAGTTTGATTGATCACATATTATGTTCTCGTTGCCTTGTTAACGTCCTTTTTAAAAGAAAAGAGAGCAAGCACTAAGTTAACATTTCAATGATTTAACCCCTAACGATAGGTTCTTTAAAGTTGCTAAACAATCACTCCATCATAATTGTAAGCAAGGAAGATCCAACCATCTTAGAATAACACTCTATGCATAGACTTAATCCCATTATGGGAGGGGATGCTCCTTTTAGAAATTCCCTATTAGGCAACTACTCATTCATCCATTCACTTGAATCTTGAGGTACCCATAAGGGTCCTCGAAAAAACTTGAGTAGTCCCCCCTATATTATCCTAACTTTCAATTGATACTTCACTATTATTGTATTGAAAAATGTAATTCTCAAAGACAGATTGAGCACTTGGGCTTGAGCCGATGCAATCGAAACCTCGTTTGTATGTGTAACTTCTTGCCTAGCTTTAATGTTCCTTCGATTTGGGATCAATATGAACACATTAACTCTTCTAATGCATCCTTTGCTTCGCTCTCCCTTGGACTTTTGTAGTGCCTTCTAGAGCTCACACTGCTTGATGTAGAGTTTGGCAAGGCAAGAAGGACAATGGAGTGCATAGAGTTTAGCAATGTAAGAAATCTTGGCTTGTGAAAGAGAAGAATCCTTAGGGAGAGCTTGGTAAAATGATGAGGAGGGGAGTGACATGGTATTTCTAGATATTGGCACAAAAGCTTGATATATCTTGATTAAGGATGGAGGTTAAGATGGAAGGGGATGTAGTAGGGTGGAGTTGGTAATAATTGCAATTAGGAGTTAAGGAGAGTAGGTGGTTGATTCAAGTAATGGAGAGATAGTGGAGGTAAGTTGGAGGGAAGGAACTTTGATAAAGATGATGGGGATGAGTAGGGAAGGGATCGATGAAGGCTATCGAGTGAGTGAGCATTGACAAACCTCGTGTCTTGAATCCCTTCTTTAACCTATCTACCTCCCCTTCTCATTTCTCCCTCTCTCCCTCCCTCCCCCAAAGCGCCGCCCCCGACACCCCCCCCCCCCCCCCCCCCCCCTCACTTGATAGTGTGCTCTTCCAAGAGGGTTATCAACCTTAGTGTTTGTTTCTAAGGCTTATTGTATAGCCATTGTTCTAAGGCTTAAGCCTTAGATAACCACCTTGGGCTTTCCACTTCTTATCGTTTTCTCAAGTGATTACCTCACTTACTTGATAGCGTGCTCTTCCGAGAGGTCTATCAACCTTACTGCTTGTTTCTAAGGCTTATTATATAGCCTTTGTTCTAAGGATTAAGCCTTAGTGCTTGTTTCTATGGCTTATTATATAGCCTTTGTTCTAAGGCTTAAGCCTTAGATAACTACCCTAGCCACTTCTTATCGTTTTCTCAAGTGATTACCTCACTTACTTCATAGCGTGCTCTTCCGAGAGGACTATCAACCTTACTGCTTGTTTCTAAGGCTTATTATATAGCATTTGTTCTAAGGCTAAAGCCTTAGATAACTACCGTGCGCTATCCACTTATTGTTTTCTCAAGTGATTGCCTCACTTACTCTATTGTTAGAATTGGACGTCCCCTCCTTAGCATGCATGATAGCTTGAATTTCAATGGCTTCTATTTTGTGAGATGGTGAGTGATTTGTTGTCTCTTCCCCTCATTTTTGGTGGTGGTTAGATGACGGAGATGACTAGAAGAAAGATAATGCTCTTGGCAGCTCTTAATAGAGTGAAGACGACACATTGTCTTTATGATATCAGACAAGGAGAAGAAGGAAATGTTTAATTAGAACATTTTTTGAGATTTTTTAAACTAAGTGCTTTTGACTCTTTTACCTTTGCACTAAGGTTACATATAAGTCCCCTTTCACACACGTCTTTACATGATACTTTGGGACTTGTGTTTTAGGGAAGAGAGAGTTTGGGTATAATCTAGACAACATGTAGTGCTCATTTTGGTCTTAGACATAACAGTTCATAATATTTCAAAAAGAAAGATGATGTGAATATAATGTAGGATCTTTGAAGGAATGGACAATCTATAAAAAATGCTTTGTGTATTTACAACACCAAGGTATTGAGATAAAACGCTTATGGGTATTGGACATTGCCCTTTATTAATGTTCCACCATGTAGACCTAAATCACGTCATTCCTCCATGAGCTATCAAGGCAACTTCAAATTGTATGTGAACATGGTAGATATGGTTATTGTGAAATCTCTTCTTCTCTACTTGAAAATGACACATAGCATCGAGACTAATGTTTCTTGGAGTGTGAATGAAGCAACTCCTTACTCCTTATTTACAAAACAAGGAAAAATTGTTTGATGATCATGCACTTTTTGTATCTTCGTTACCATTTTTGATGATTATACATGCGTGCACATAGACATAGACACACTTGTGTGCATGCACATGAATGTGTACACACGTGCACGAACACGGATGCAAACAAGGTAACAAGCACGTCTTCTCTAGAAGCATGGTTATGTATTTTCACTCTAATGTATACTATCTTTGTATAAAAATCGCTCCTCACTTTATGCGCTATAATTTATTGATCATGGTCTTTTTACTTTTCCTAAGACAATTTTACTTTTTTTAAATGCATGTCCAATGTCAAAACATATATGGATGCATGAATCTCTATACATGCAAATGGTGTGGATATGTATGTGTGTGTAGATGTGCATGTGTCGTTACTAATTGGAATAATACTTTTGTGGTACAATTCTCTATCTAGTCTACAAGTATATTGCACCACAAGTCCATTAGAGAAGTAGATGCACACAAAATCCTAATCATAACTATTATAACGTAATTGCTTCAATTGTGACTATGATGGTGCAAATGTTATTATGATATTTGTTTGCAACTTTTTGACAAGTATGTATAAAATTGTATGTGCAGGTGATAATTGGAACATTGATGTATCTCTATTTGGGAGCCCATAATGTGGTTCAGAGGGATGTTGGCATTGTGATGGTTGTGATTGTGTGCATATATGTGGCTGCTTTTAGTTGGTCTTGGGGACCGGTGGGTGTGTTAATTCCGAGTGAAATCTTCCCTTTAGAGATAAGGTCAGCATGCCAAAGTATCAACACATGTATTATATTGTTCTTCATATTTGCTGGAGCACAATTGTTTTTGCTCATGCTTTGCCATCTCAAGGCAGGGCTCTTCTTCTTTGTAGCAATATGGGTCTTCCTATCACTCATCTTTACCTACTTTCTTTTGCCTGAGACAAAGGGTCTACCCCTTGAAACTATCTCATGTATATGGAAGGATCACGTAGTATGGAAGAGGTACTCTTCATCATAATCTTCATGTTTGGTAGCTAATTCATAATTTGATTCTTGAAATTAACAAATAATATCTCATCTTAAATCATGCATATAAGTACATAAGTTCACACACATTTCTAGTAGACACAATGCTCTTATTAATGCTAATTTATTTGATGCCAATATATATAACTTCACAAAGATTAGAAACATTGGAAGTTAGAATAAAGATGATTGATTCGTCTCACCAAGTGAAAGCAATCATAAATAGATTGTTCAAAGTGCCCACCAAAGAAATTGCAACACTAAATTCTTGAAGATAACAAATCAAAGGTAAAGCACAATGTCTAGTCTAAGCTAAAAAGTTGATATGCTCTTTGTTTTTCTCGCAACCTAACAAAAACCCAAGGTGAGGTTATTATATTTGTATGTTTTAAGAATATGGGTAAGGTGCGACTATAGAGAGAATAGACATGTCAAAACAAAGTTCAATATGATATGCTTTAGCTTTTGTGTATGTGTGTGAATAATAAAGGTACAAGTTTGCTAAAAGTTGAGTGAACACATGACTACCCAAGCATATTACCTTTTTTCACCCATCCAATAATAACAAATTGGTAAGAACTTGATTTTTTCTATTGGAAATTTCATGTTTAAATTAAGTATCCAATTGTGGTCCTTGTTTAGGTAATTGGAAGCAACTAGCAGTAACATTGCATGAGTGAAAACTAATAGTGATAGATATCTAAGTCCAAGACATCAATAGGTCCATAAGTGTAGATTGTAAAGGTCAATATAGTATCCATGTAAGTAATCATGGGTAACTCAAAAGTAGATGTGGATATTGACACTGTATGAGGCAAGGAGGTAGATAACCATGGCAAGAACTTTAAGTAACAAAATTTAGAAGGCATGTTTATGTTTGATAGAGCCTAAAAAAAGCATCGTAGCTTCATCAACAAGAGTCCATATCAGTGCATATAATTATGATGGTTAGGTCAACAATTGGTAAGGTTCAAGATTTAGAGGGAGAGAGAGATAAATACATTGAGATATAATAGAGAGTAGTGAACTCTCATTGTTCTCTTCTTCTCATTATCCATAATGCTTATTGAAGTCTAATCACACATAACTGATAAACACACTAGGTCATTAACTGTTCGCACCACTAACTGTAGTTGAGTTTGACTCACTCAGTTATTTCAACACACATGTAGAGTGATAGCTAAGACGATAGTTGTTTAGATAAGGTCAATCATGTTGGTGATACTAATAACGAGCTTGATTCTCAGCACTTCCTCTTAAGCTCAAGCTAATTGTTGTACTCCAAGTAGTTCCTTGAAATGCACAAACTTCTCTTTACCAAGTGATTTGGTAAAGATATCTGCTACTTGATCTTCTGTCTTCACACGAAGTAGATCAATCTTTTTAGCAAGTATCATCTTCTTGATAAAATGGTAATGAACTTCTATGTGTTTGGATCTAGTATGATAGACAGGGTTGCTAGTCAGCATCACACTACTGAGATTGTCACAATGCAACGTGACTTTGTTGTCTCATTGTATATCAAAGTCATGTAGTAGTTTTACAAGCCAAACTGCTTTGCATACTGCTAAGACAATGGTTGGTTGCTTCTTACTACTTCAATTGATCATATTATTGCCCAAACTGAAAGCATAATCACTAGTTGACATGTCATAGAGACAACTAGTCCAATCAACATCTGTATAATCTATTAAGTTAAATGATTTTCCATGCTCATAAAACCATCCATAATCAGTAGTACCCTTCACGTACCGCATAATTCTCTTGGGTGTATATAAGTGTGGCTTAAGAGGTTTCTACATAAACTAGCTAACCAACCCCACTACATAACTCAAGTCACAACGGGTAATAGTAAGGTAAATCAAGCTACCCACCATCTGTCTATACATAGTGACATTTTCAATCTCAGTCCCAACATCAACTGCAAGTTTGACATTTTGATCCAATGGTGTTTCCATGGCTTTACACTCCATCATGCAATATTTTAGCAACATATCATGAGCATATTGTTTTTGCAATAGCCATATACCTTGAGGTGCAGTTCAGGAATAGTTTCTTGTAGTTCATGAACAGTTTCATGTAGTTCTTTAAGTAGAGTTTCCTGACAACCTCCTTGCTATAAATTGTATTCTAGCAATGAAAAAACACAGTCAACTAGGCATGAACCAAGCTTAAATTATTTCAAAACATTCTATGGTAGTGGCAAAACATCCCAGCAACAAACTATGTTCATACAAGCATCAATAGATGCATAGAACTGATGCTGACAATCACTAGAATTTCCCATAGTTTATGACAAGCAAGCAGCCTGTTATGACCAACATCATAAACTTTGCAATAATCAAGGTCTTATCTCAAAAATATCATTAAACCACCATAGACATGTTCCAGTACATTGGGGATTCAATATGTGACCAAACATGCATCAATGTTTGTACTGTATGTAAAAAGTAGCAGTGCCAAATACTCTTTCCACAGGTTGTTTATAGCTAGTCCACTGCTATAACTAGGAGTATTTTCTCTACTAAGACAAGAGTATTCGGACCTCAAAACAACCCCAAAACACGTCATTTAGTTGCCACTCTATGCAAGAGTTGATACATGTCCAACCGGTCAAAATAGATTGCATGTATGCCAAGTGAAGATGATAGGTATTCTTTTTGCAAACAATAACCAATCAATACCTTGGTATAACTAGCAACAAATCAGTCCAAAATTTGGGCTTTCGACACTCATTGTATCCTAGAAAGCATCTACGACTCAAGTGGTATAATCCAAGCATTTATCAATAGTAAATAAGCGTGACAGATACTTCAAACCTGTAGGTATACTGTTTCCAAATTTAGGACATCGACTAGTTTACTGTTTCCAGTCTGCAAATAAGCTCAAAAATTGAGCATTTAACACTCCAATATCATGCTCAAATGCATGAGAATAAGAGCATATACATTGTTAGCATGAAAGCCACCAGTGCCCTGGAACGACTTGCTCTTTACTGCAGTAAACAGCTAGTTTATGCACAGGTTTGTGCTAAATATCTCAGAATTTGTGAAGAATTTGAAAAAAACATTCTACTACAAAGTTATAGACCATGTCAAAATGGTCAAGAGTTGTGGGTCATTTCTCCAAAATCCATTTATGTAGCAAGATATGACTTCTGCAAAAAAATGGGATGTAGGCATAGTCTCCTTTGATGACTTTTTTAAAAGATTTGATGTCTCTGATGTCATGGTAATGGCAAAATAGCATACCAATGGTTGAGCATAGAACCTACTAAGAGCACTTAAATCCTATAAAATACTCAACCTTTTTATGAGTGGATATGCAATGCCAAGACAATGCTTCTATGGACTAGCACCATTAATGTCAAAGGTATCCAAGCAGTCATGTTTATTAATAGAGGAGACATCTAAACTAGTTTCTCTAGGATTCATTTTGGAGGATATGGAGCATAGGGTGCCAGATATTTGGACAATTCCCTGCAATATGCACATAATGAGTAGAGAAGATGCTTGTGTCATCAAGTGGACATAGGCATTAAGCAAGGTAAATAATGAGTGCATGGAGTGTGCTCATCTTTTATAAGGGAAATTTGTCCACGAGATTGAAGCCATCCACAATGAATCCCACATTGGGTTTGAATAGTACAATCAAATAAGATAGGGATGTGTCTTTGCTGCTGTGAATCTATGTGAGTTTCCATATTTCTCATGCCCAAATTTTTCTCTACAAGAACCAAAGAAGGAGATCTATATGCCATGCATTCCTCTATATTTTTGTTCATTATATTTCTTGGATTAGAGCCTTTGATACATGTATTTATGCATCAAGCAACTTTAAAAAAGTTGCAGATCACCCATCCAATATCAAGGCATCATAGTGTTCCCCTTGTGGTGGTGTTTAGGTAACAGTTTATACTTGAAAGTGAAATCTAGGTTTAGTAGCTCTACCTTTAAGAACTTGCAATGGAGCTCACTGCTACTTCCTAGCATGCTTCCATATATAGCCAACCTTTTGGAAGAAACCATAGGCCTTTCTTTTTATCCTTTTGAATTCTTCATTTTTTGAGTCTTCCCTCTTGGATAGAGCGTTGAGATGTTACACTATTCTTAGTTCACCTGCATATTCATATTTTGAAAACATCTCCATAGCTGAACCGTAACATCTCTAATTTTTCCTTACTATTGTACATGCTTTTCCTATGGTGCATGGCTCCTTCATTGTTGTTGAATACTCAGTAAATAACAATGCCATTCCTAGGTAGTTTACATGTTGTTTATATAGAATCTCTTGTTATTTCAATATTTATGACATATGTACCAACATCTATTAAGAAACCTATACTTGTAATATGTAGTAGCTGAAAACTCATTCCATGCTAAACCCTGATGCATACCTTGACAAAAACAAAGGCCGCCTTTCTTCTTCAGCAGCGAAGACCCTTATCTTCAAGCTCTAGATCGAGACTCCTTCATTGCCATGCTCCAGAGAGCCCGTTCATGATGGCTCTGCTACCATGTTCAAGATTCAGAGGGAGAGAGAGACAAATACATTGAGCTGTAAAATAGAGTAGTGAACTCTCATTGTTATCTTATTCTCATTATTCCATAATGCTTATTGAAGTCTAATCACATATAATTGATAAACACACTAGGTCACTAACTGATCGTACCACTAACTCTAGTTGAGTCTGACCGACTCAGTTATTTCAACACACATGTAGAGTGACAGCTATGATGATAGTTGTAGTCATGTCAGTGATACTAATCACAAGCCTGATTCTCAACAAAGGCAAAGTCGATATGCATGAAAATCATAGACTAGAAACCATTAATGAGAAGGTGACACATGAATGCAAAGCTTGGTGGTGGCACAAAGCTAGAGGCACATGGATATATGCCTTAAAAATGCATTGCGATATTACAAGAGAGAGGCCTAGAAGAGAGGGGGACATGCCTCAATTGTGGAAAGTAGAAAGATAAGTAGACATTCCCAATTATAGTGATGGTGGTTTCATTTCAATGCACTTAAGTGCCAATATGAGATATGATTGAGATCAAATACCATCAAGAACGAATTCAAATGGCACTTGAGAAAATGTGAGACTTAGCAAAAGTAAACACCTCCTGTTGAAAGGAAAGAATACAAGCCCTCAATAAGACCTACATGGGAATTTAAATCTCTATTTGTATCCAAAAACAAAGTTAGGACCCTTTTGGAGAGACATCGCTTGACCAAATGGGGAGTATCATGGGCCATTGTCATCATTCGGTGGACTCATGATGTCCTAGTCATGTAAAAAAGCAAAGAGGGTGATATATAGGATAGATTGGAGGCTTTAAGAATTATATTTAGCCATCCAAGTGTCAAAAAGACAAATCTTTTGCATGGTAGGAGCTATGGAGGTTAGAAGATGAATACAAGACTCATGATGACATAGACAATGGGATGACTGTTACACAAGTGAATTAGATTCCAAGACTGTAGCTTGGACTCATAAACAAAATCTTGTGTAGGAGGCTGACAATGACAATGGCATTAACTAAAAGAAGAAAGCATCATGATATATTGCATTCAACTATTCAAAGTGATAGTCAAGTACAATGCTTTATAGTAGTTGGATAGTAGGATTCTGCCTCACTGTGCATATGGGATTCATGGCAACTCTTCTTGGAGCATACATCATTTGTCATATCTTTCAACACCCCCCCTTAAATGATGAGTTTCTACACTTGCTGGTTGTTGCCCCCCCTACATGATGACATGGTACAGGAGACTAGCTCATAGGTAGCCTAGTCAAGTTAAAGCTTGAAACTTTATATATTTGGTAATGGTTTTTTAATTTAAAAAACCAAAGCAAATCCACTAAGGGAAACAAAATCCACTATGGAAAAACACAAGATCCACTATGGGAAAGATACAATGAAAATTTCTTCAAAACAATATGTCAAAGAGTTGTTGTCGATAGCGGAAGCATCTTCTTCATCTTCTTCATTCATGACCTAATTTTGATGGTTACCATGCTGTATCTGTTGTGCTATTTTCATGTGGAAATGTTCACTGGCCATATGCCCATTCTTACCACAATAATGACATGTGACCCGATCCTTGTTGGTGTTGAATCCTCATCCACATCCTTTTGCTCCATAAGTTCCCTTGGTGTACAAGAGATTGTCCTTTGAGATGATTTTTTTTGCATCCTTGTTTTTAAGTTCACTTTCTCTATCAAGTAGAGAATGCTCAATGTCTTTGAGTGAGATATTAGGAACATTACTTAGGGTAGACACAAGGTTCTTATATGGTTCTTGATTTACACATGCTAGTAGCAATTCTATGGCTTCATCCTCATCTATGTTCTTCTTTAAAGTTGCAAGTTGATTTTTTAGGCTCTTAAACTTGTTAATGTGCATGGTCATAGAAGAACTATCCTTTACATCTAACTTATAGAACTGCATGAGTAATTTTACTTTTGAGAATTTAAGTTGAGTTTCAAGATCTTGTCAAGCTCATCCCATGCCTTTTTTGCATATTTGATGTTAGAGATATGGTGCAATACATCATCAAATAATCCCCACGCAATGATGCCTAGAGCCTTGTTGTTCATCTTTTTCCACTCTTTTGTCTTGAGCTGGACTTCTTCAATGAACCCGTCTTTATCATCTTCCTTCTTGCCATTTGCATCTCTTGTATCATTCTCAAATAGATCCTAGATGTCTTTCCTCATGAGGTGGTGCATTGTCTTTTCTTTCCAGACGTGAATGCCTTTACAATTGAATTTGGCTATTTGCTCAAGTTTAGACATTTTGAAGGAGGTCTTACCACGAGTATACTTGAGTAGTGTCTATTCTTTTACAATGAGACTGAGGCTTACAAGAGATTTAATAAATTGGGCATTCCATATTAAAAATCTTTATGTTTGTCATTGCAATAATTGAAGTAAAACTAGCAAACCAAATGATCTTGAATGTGCCAAAAAAACACAAGTGCCAAGAAGCACTAGATTAGTATCAAAAGATACTAGATGTGAAAAACTTGATGTCAAGCTTGATGATACTTGATCTTCAGGTGGACTGCTCCAAATCTTCTTCTTGAGGGTTAAATTGATCAGAACTGAGTAACATAGGGTTACTTGAGCTGAGAACCGTGAGAAATTGAAGTGGAAAAAAGCTTGAAGCAAAATGGCTACGAAGTCTCTGTTTGGGGTTTCAGGACATGACTAGTTTTTCTGTTGTAGCAGCTCCCATAGTGGAATATTTGGGCTCAAAACTTATCAAGAGAAAGCTTATGTGATGGGCTTCAAATGCCCTATAGCTTAGAATGAACCACATCATGCAAGAGGAGAATTGATGGTATGAACAATGACAAGCACAAACATGACAACATCAATGAATTTCAGCAATGTTGGCTGGTCCAGGCATCAATAAGTTCAATTTTTGTGATGTGATGAAGCACCCTGAATTGTAGAGCAACCAAGTGTTGCTGGTCCAGTTTGGCTATGGAAGACAAGAAGGTAAACTGGAGATGGAGGTGAGAAATGAAATCATGAGCTAAGAATGAACTAACCAGAGGTAAAAAGAGAGATTGGAGGAGTAGAGTAGAGCTAAACTGTGCTCAATTAAGCTCTGATACCATGTCAAAAAGACGGACCTAGAGCATGACAAGAGATTTGGAGGTTGGAAGATGAATACAAGCCTCATGATGACATAGATTGACAGACTATTACACAAGTGAATTAGGTTCCAAGACAAAAGGTTGGACTCATAAACACAATCTTGTGTAGGAGACTAACAATGAAAATGACACTAAATAAAAGAAGAAAGCATCATGATATATTGCATTCAACTCTTCAAAGTGATAGTCAAGTACAATGCTTAATAGTAGTTGGATAGTAGCATTCTGCCTCACTATGCATATGGGATTTAGGGCATCTCTTCTTGGAGCATACATCATTTATCATATCTTTCAACACCAAGAAGGCGGATATTAAATGACCTCATTTATGGCCAATAGAACCTCCATAATTATAAATTAGATAAATGAATAATATATGTGGGGTGAACTATGTGTTCTCCAAGATCCTTCCAAAAGTTTGGTACAAAGATTCTAAGATCTTGAGTAAGGAACATATAAAAAATTAAGGATATGTTGGGTAGAGTTGTCCCATATATGCAAATACTGTGTGTATATGCATGCATTCATGCATGCATGCATGCATGTGTGTGTGTGTGTGTGTGTGTGTGTGTGTGTGTGTGTGTGTGTGTGTGTGTGTGTGTGTGTGTGTGTGTGTGTGTGTGTGTGTGTGTGTGTGTGTGTGTGTGCACCTGCATGCATGGATGAAGCATACTAATTCTATCATATTGCTTATTTATATGTTTGTGCTATATATCTAAGTATATATATGGTAACATTTAGGGTTTATTTTAGTTTAAATTCATAATGCTTTTGTGATTTTTGACCAAATTTATTCATATATAATTGGGAATGTAGTCTAACGTATAAAATGTTCATGAAATAGTATTGAAATATTCAATAAATCATACATAGATTTCCTTGAAACTTCTTCATGGCAAGCCTACTTCATCCCACTTTAAGAAGTTTTTTCTCCTATGCATATATATATTTTCTCAAGTCTTGTAGTGTGTCTGGAACATCTTAGAGTACTTTCATGTTTTTCACCTTGACGAGTCATGGTAGGAGAATCATGAGCTTGATGCTACATTTTTCAAATCAACTTTCAAATTTGGGTGTGTTTTGGGGGGCATTCATGTGCTAAAAGGTTACCACAACCTCTTAGGGTGTTGCATTTAGCCCACCACAGTTGTTCTTCATGAAATCATTATTTACATAGGTGTTTGCTATTTTGTCTTGTGTCTTTTTGTGCAAGTCATATTTGTTCAATTCTACATCTCTAGAAGCCATTGTTATAATGTTATTGTTGGATGGGAACAACTATCCATTATGGGAATATATAATGCATCATATGTTGGATACCAATGGACTTTATAGTGTTACATAGGTTTTTAGCTATGGCATCCAAATTCACTTTTTGTAAATGAGCCATCAGTTGTGCAAAAATATTTGCTATCATATAATAGTAATATGAACCCCTTTTTTACACTTATATGATGTACAATGAAAATTATTTTGTACCCCTTCCTTATATCTTAGATATTGTATGGTTACTGGGTATATGTTTATGTAGATAGAAGTTGTGTAAGACAACCTTGCCACCCATGTTTTTGCACTCAATTTCAGAGCACCCACCCATGCCATGAAGTCACACTATGCAGGCCATCACACTTTGTCGAGTAGGACGACCTCGACCACGCGGTTGATGACTGAGGAGCCCATACCATAGTCATGGATCAAAGCCATCATTACGAGACATAGGAGATTCACTACTCAATACATGAAAAGTGCAGTCCTGACACATTATGGTTGGGAGCATGTGTTGATCTTGACATTTAGAGAGAAGCTGCTATAACTAGACATTTTATACATTCAGTTTTCTATAGAGATCTTTAGATGTTAGCCTATACTAGGATGCATTTTTCTTTCACTTTCGTGATTAGATGACATTGGACAGAGATGTACTTTGGTTTTTTCTCATAGGCCACATTGGCCTTTTGCACGCACACACACACACACACACACACACACACACACACACACACACACACACACACACACACACACACACACACACACACACACACACACACACACACACACACACACACACACACACACACACACACACACACACACACACACACACACACACACACACACACACACACACACACACACACACACACACACACACACACACACACACACACACACACACACACACACACACACACACACACACACACACACACACCCACACACACACACACCCACGCACGCACGCGCACACGCGCACGCGCACGCACATGCACACATTATTTCTCCCTCCCTCCCTCTCTCCCTCTCTTTCTCTGCTTGTGTGTGTGTCTCTCATGCACATTGTATATAGTACATAAATATACATATGTATGTATGTTGTACATATGCATGTATGTGTGTATCACTAATGCAAAAAGGGTCCATAGCAACACCATTTTTCAACACTAATACGATGAATATAGTGTCATCGTCACTACGGTACGACATATAAGTGTTGATCCTCAAGCGACACAATCTCTATCATTACATAGCAACAAAAATATAAATTAGGAAAATTTTTTAACATTGCACATTTGACATTGTTGCATGGGTATGGTACGTACTAATCCAATGATTCAACAATGCTAGCTCGCTAACATAATGCTATAAGGATTTTGCTAGCCGAACTCAATGCTCTCTCTCTCTCTCTCTCTCTCTCTCTCTCTCTCTCAACTTGGGTGTGGATGCAAGTGGTCTCTCAACTTTCTCAATTATTGCATTGGTCAATTGTGACATCTAAAACACAAACACACATTTGACGTCCCCACAAAATTAAGATAGTTTCATTATGGTTTGCTATTAGTGAAAATCTCTTCACGCATTTTGTGAGAAAAAAAAGATAAATACATTTATTTCATAATAAGATGTAATGATTGCATCATCATCATGAATATATAAAATATGAATATATAATGTCCATAATGGATATATGAGATACGACTATACAATGCCATAGCATACTTGACCCTTTTTGGTCCTTGCCTTGAGTCTGCATGCAAACCTTCAAGAAACACATGAAAGGAAAAAGAAAGAAAGAAAAGAATATTAATATTATTAATCTAGTTAGTTAGATAGATTAATATTAGTTAGTAATTTTGGTTAAATCAAGTTAGTAATAACCATTGGTTAAAAAGTTAGTAATTAGTTCAGTTAGTATCTAACTACGCTACATTGGTAACAATAGATTAGTAAATAATTAATTTTTTAAAAGAATTTGATTGAGTTAGTAATGAGAGATGCTTTAAGGGGGGTCATAATAGCCTAATCAGACTACCATTTCAACTAGCCCACTCCTCCTACTTCCCATGATGCCTCCCCCTCGCCCTCCCCACCCTACTCCACATACATGCCTCCATACCCCCCATGTGACCCCCTGTTCCCCCCCAAATAAAATTAAAATAATAATAAAATTCCCCTCCCTTTCCTCTTCCCAAGGGAGACATACAAGTCATGACAATAGATTAGTGACTAATGAATTTTTCAAGAGAATAAGTTAATTGAGTTAGTAATGAGGGAGGCTTTAAGGTGGAGGACTAGCAGCCTAAGTTGCAAATTTAGCCAAATCCTCCTCCTACTCCCCATGATGCCTCCCCCTCCCTACCCTAATCCACCTCTTCCTTGTACTCTGCCATCCACCTCCCCCACCAGCTCATCGGGAGGTACATGCCTCCATATACCCACCCCCCCCCCCCCCCCCCCCCCCAAACCAGACACACACACACACACACACAGAAGACATACATGCAGCGAGTCTATTCCTAAACAAACGAGAGAGAGAGAGAGAGAGAGAGAGAGAGAGAGAGAGAGAGAGAGAGAGAGAGAGAGAGAGAGAGAGAGAGAGAGAGAGAGAGAGAGAGAGAGAGAGGGGAGGGAGGGAGGGAGGGAGGGAGGGAGGGAGGGAGGGAGGGAGGGAGGGAGGGAGAGAGAGAGAGAGAGAGAGAGAGAGAGAGAGAGAGAGAGAGAGAGAGAGAGAGAGAGAGAGAGAGAGAGAGAGAGTCTAATTTTAGCATTTGATAATGGTATTGTTGCACCATAGATAAGACATAAATAGGATAACATGAGTTGATAGAAGTTGCCTAATATAATGTAGAACTTGTAGTAAAAGATATTCTAACACCAAATTATCAATGGTATCAACTTGGAATGTTGTGAACGCAAGTGGATTGTTTAAAATGGAGTTATTGTTGGTAAAAATGCTATTTCCTCAATATATGGTTATTTGTGGATGCAATTGAAGAGAACTATCTTGGTTGTTGTGGATGTGGTTGATGAGAACTAATTGATTATTGAAATTTGTAAATCAAGAAAAGTTCATACTAGCATTGTACTCCCCTTGAGCCTTGCAAGACCTGGCCTTATCATGCGACCATATTAATTACCACCTAAATTGTGAGATCTCCACCTAAAGGATGAGATCAAATGTTTGAGGAAGGTTCCCTTCTATGGCAATATTGGGCTAGATGGGGGATTTGGACATGTTAACATTAACCCCATGCTTCCTTAAGACAAGATAATAATAGGCATAGTGTATGGGAACTAGAGAGACCATGCTTCTAAATAAGGGTAAGGGTGAAGGACTTCGAAGGGGCTTAAAATATCCAATATGGGATATCAATCTTGCATGGAGGATGGAGAGACTAATCAAATAGAAATCATCTTAAGTAATAAGGTCGTTGGGGGGAGAAGTTTCCCAGAAGCATGGTTGGGTAAGCTACCTTCGTATGCATACTTGAAAGTGTTTGGCCGTGAAGCATTTGTGTACATACGTAAGGAAGAACATAGCAAACTTGAGTCAAAGTCCTATAAATGCAATTTCCAAGGATATGGTGATGAAGGTGAAATGGGGTATAGATTATGGGATCCCGAGAAAAGGAAAGTAGTACGCAGCAATGATGTTATCTTTGGGGAAGATCTCATGCATAAACAGCCTGAAGTAGCTCCAAAGGCAATGGGTAAAGGAGGTGGAAGAAGGAAAACGAGAAAAAGAGGAGGCCCAATGAAAAACCAAATAGCTCATGGAGTTGGAAAATGAGATCAAAAAAATTATGCATAATTATGCCTAACTCCAAAAGAAACTAGATTATGAATTGCAACAAAGAAACATCCTAACCCAAACCTAGAAATAAGAGAAAACCTCATTGGAAATCCTTGAGTGAAGTGGCAAAGCCAAGAGCTAGAGCTGGCAAAGAAATAGGTGAGTTAATTGGAGGAGAAGAATATGTATACACTATGAAATATGGCCACCCACTTAGCGCCAATTGAGTGTAAAAAGAGCTTGGTAGTTGAAAGAGCTAGAGCAATAAATATAATAATGCAAGCTCAACAACAAAGTTTCACTAACACACTACTTGAAGTGTGGGATCCATGTGAGGATGACACAATGGAGAATCACAAGAAGAAGCTACAACTCACAAGGCAAGTACTCAAGCATAGTCTCGAGATAGTAGTCCCCTAGTGAGAGTATAGCATGACAAAGGAAGAGTGGGTGCTATGATTTAGCTTAGGGAAACATGATTCTTAGCAAATGAGCTAAAGACGATTGGGATGGTCATCACTAAATGAAATCAATAGGAGAAACAATGATGCTTCTCGCTCTTCACATGAATTGACAGTTAGAGGTGGCAGACATGTTAGGGATGATAATGATCATAAGGGTAGGGACTCTCAGAAGTCCAGGCCCAAGTCACGTGGTCGCAGTAAGTCCCGTGGACAAAAGTCTGATCTTACCTGTCATGATTGTGGAAAAGCAGGATATATTAGGCCGCAATGCCATAAGATGCACGATGATAAGCGCAAGGAAAAGGGAAAAGGGAAAGTACATGAAAAGTCTTCTGAGCACAATATTGTACCTGCAATGTCTAGTGTGAAGATAGAAGAGGTTAATGTCATGCAAGCCATTGATTCAGATGAAGATTACATACTTGTAGCTTCTTCATGTGATGCCTTATAGGCTTCTGAGATACATTTTATGTATGCGTAGTGCTGGCTTATGGATTCAAGTGTGTCATTTCATGTGACACCCTGTAGAGATTGGTTTTATACCTATCGTACCATCTTTGGTTCTATGTGTCTTGGTGATGATAGGTCTCTTGACATTGTGGGCCTTTGTTTGGTAGTTCCTTTGTTTTGCATGATGTATGCCATGTACCTGTGTTGACTCACAGCCTTATGTCAGCTGGACAACATGATGATGCAAGGTATTTTGTGTCTTTTGGAGACTCTGCATGGAAAATTACTCGTGGCAGGCTTGTGCTTGCAAGAGGTGCCAAGTCTGGCAGCCTCTATCCCTTGTATCTAGAGCTACCTTGGATTATGTTTTGTCTGTGGGTTCTATCCCTCATGTATCCCTTTGGCATGCTCATTTGGGGCATATGTCCCTTAAAGGAATGAAAATGCTCCATGCTTTGCAGTATCTTCCGCCTTTTGACTCTTTGCATTTTGATTCTTGTGATCATTGTTTGTATGGCAAGCATACTAAAAATACGCATAAAAAGTCTTGTAAGAAATGCATGGGTGAGCCCTTGGCTCTTGTGCACTCAGATGTATGTGGGCCCATGCCGTGTCAGTCACTCGGTGGGGCAAAGTATTTTGTTACTTTAATAGATGATTACTCATGTAAGGTTTGGGCTTATCCCATAAAGAGAAAATCCAATGTCTTAGACACATTTCAATGTTGGCTTGCATTAGGAGAGAACCAATCTGGGAAAAGGCTGAAATGCCTAAGGTCAGGTAATGGATTGAGTATGTATCACGTGCTTTTGAGTAGTTTTGTGATGAGTGGGGTATTAAGTGTCAGTTGACCACCCCTTACACCCCTCCCTAGAATGGTATGATTGAGTGCATGAATAGGACCATTTAGGAAAGGGTCTGTAGCATGCTTAGCCAAGCTAGCTTACCGCAACACTTTTGGGCTGAGGCAGTTACTATTGTAGTGCATCTCATTAACAGGTGACCTAGTAGTGGCATTGGCTTTCAGGTTGTAGAGGAGGTATGGGCAGGCAAGCCCCCGTCTTATGATAATTTGAATGTCTTTGGATGTGAGGCATTCTGCCATGTGCCCAAGGACAAATGAAATAAGCTGGATCCTAAAAGTATCAAATGCATTTTCATTGGCTATGGAGATGCATGAGAGATGGGTTACCGTCTATGGGATCCGTAGACACGGAAAGTGAACCGTAGCCATGATGTCATCTTTCATGAAGACAAAATGCGTATGCAGCTTGAGAAAGTGGTTGAGGTACACAAAGTTATCTTTCAGGAGGAGCCACCTGCTCCCATTTAGCCCGCTCCACGGCCAGCTAGACAGCGTAGGCGGGGGCGCACCAGAAAAGGCCACGGGAGAGAGTTGGTGGCATGGTGGATAAATGGAGGTGGCAGGGAGGAGCATGGCAAGGAGGTCACAGCTAGCGTTGCGGGGGAGGTCGCGGGCGGTGCTGTGGGGGGTCGACTAGTGGTCGGCAATGAGAGCAACGACGAGTGGCGCCACACGTGGACTCGGCAATGTTAGATGGCATGGTGAGTGTGGTAGTGCGGATGGTGTACAGTGCCACGTGGCGAGGCAACGATGGCCACGGCGGCCTCCACTAGCGAATGACGTGAGGGGGGGAGGGAGGGAATAGAGAGAAAGAAGAGGAAGAGGAGGGGGAGGAGGAGGAGGTGGAGGTGGAGGAGCGTGAGAGGAGATGGTGGGGGGGAGAACGGTTGGGGTGGAAAAGGGGCGTGGAATGAGTTTATTGGTGCTGGTGTTGGTTGTTTGTTGTTTCTTTTGTGTTTTTTTGTGGGGTATTTATTGTGTTTCTATTTGTTTTGGTTTTTGTTGTTTGTTTGTTTGTTTGTTTGGTTTTGTTCTTTTTATTAAAAAAACATGGAGATCCCCTCCAGGATGACCCACGCATGATCACGGGCGGGGGAGTAAAAAATTTTGCGACGATGGAGGGTTCAACATGGTGGCTGGACATACACCTAGGAGAAAGACGGCTGCACGAACACAGTAATGTGTGGAAAATCGCAAAACGTGGGCATTTGCACAAAAACACGCAAAACATTAAAATGTAAATTATGAAAAAATTAATAGCAATGAACAAATTAAAAAAAGGAAAAATAAGTTAGAGGATGAGAGGAAGAGGGAAAACAAGTGAAATGAGATGCCATTGTAACAATTAAGGGCGTTCACATGGAAAATAGGCAGGAAAATAGGCAAAAATTGAGTTGAATAACACACACGAAAATTAATACCAAAAAATCCGTGAGCCAAAACGAAGGGGCGGTCAAAAGGAAAAATTTCTGGGATGGTGGGGGGAGAACGGTTGGGGTGGGAAAGGGGCGTGGAATGAGTTTATTGGTGCTAGTGTTGGTTGTTTGTTGTTTCTTTTGTGTTTTATTGTGGGGTATTTATTGTGTTTCTATTTGTTTTGGCTTTTGTTGTTTGTTTGTTTGTTTTTTTGGTTTTGTTCTATTTATTAAAAAAACATGGAGATCCTCTCCACGACAGCCCACGTATGATCACGGGTCGGGGAGTAAAAAATTTTGCGACAATAGAGGGTTCAGCATGGTGGCCAGACATACACCTAGGAGAAAGATGGCGGCACGAACACAATAATGTGTGGAAAATTGCAAAACGTGGGCGTTCGCACAAATACACGCAACATGTTAAAATGTAAATTACGAAAGCAATGAACAAATTAAAAAAAGGAAAAATAAGTAAAAGGATGAGAGGAAGAGGGCGAAAAAGTGAAATGAGATGTCATTGTGACAATTAAGGGCGTTCACATGGAAAAAAGGCAAAAATTGAGCTGAAAAACACACACGAAAATTAATACTGAAAATCCGTGAGCCAAAACGAAGGGGCAGTCAAAAGGAAAAATATCTGGGATGATGGGGTAGACCAACGGATCACATCAGAATGCAGGTCCAATAGGGATAAGACCCGTTTGCATGGAAAAAATGGTAAAAACACGCCCAAAAATGGGAAGAAAATATTTTAAAAAAATCCAATAGTTAAAACAAGGAAGAATAAAAATGAAAAATGTCCACAAGAAAGTGACAGACAGGATGGGTAAGGTAAAACGTGGGTTTGGGGGTGGTAGGGCATATTCGCATAGAAAGAACAACAAAAATACTAATGAAAACACAATCAAAAATTAATATGAGAAAATCTGTGCATCGGAACGGAGTGCAACAAAAAGGAAAAATGTTAGAGAAAACTTGTGGGACAGGGTTGTGAGGTCAAAATGCAATTCTGAAGGCATTAAGGAGTGTTCACATGAAAAAAAAAGAAAAAGGGAGCATAAAAAATTAAGAAAAATTTTAATAAAATAGAATAGGTGGACTGAAACACGATGGGGGAAAAGGAAAATTGTGCAAGGAAACAATTAGAACAAGTCTATCTGATCAAAATTGGATTCTGAGGTGATTAGGACAGGGTCACATGGAAAAAGATTCAAAATTGGTACATGAGAATACCCGAAAAGATGACAAATTTAATAATGAAAAAACAACACATCAAAATGATGGGCAATAAAAAGAAAATTTGTAAAGGAGAAGGTGTAGGTCAGGGTTATCACATCATAGCATTGTTTTGAGGCAAAAAAGATGCATTCACATGGAAATACATGAAATAAGCAAAAAATTCTTTAAAAATTAATAACTCATGATCGGTGGCTCCAAACTGAGGGCGGTAAAAAGGAAAAGTGGCCAATTCAAAGGGGAAAATAGAGCTATAAGGTCAGATTGTTATTTTGGTGATCAAAGGATGTGCTCTTAGGAAAACACGTCAAAACAAATGAGATAGTCAAATAGATAAAAAATGACCCCAAGACCAGGTGAAAAGGAGACAGTTGGGTGGGGAAGGGACCCCATTAGGGTAGGACCAGGAGATAGTATTCTTGAATCATGCAATAGGGATGTTTCCATGAATGTACATAAAGTGGACGCATAGGGATGCATCCCTACACTTAAGACCTTAATAGATCGGGTGGACTCATCAATAGGGGCCTGACACTTGATTATAACTCATACATGTACGTCCCCACACTTAAAGCATGATTGACTCTTGCAATCAAAAGGGGTAGGGGTAGGGTTAGAAAAACTCGGCTCGATTTGCAAATGATCAAGGTGAATCGTCGCAGTCACGTAAAGGATCGTAGTTGTCGACATAGAAGGTACCACAATGCGCCATATCATATGCATCGAGCATGGTAGAGACCATGCATTAGCACCCAAGGAGGTAGCTTTGATGAAGCATTGATTGAATTGTCGATGGCGAGGCATATAGTACTCAATCTCGACAGTCACACATGTTGGAATGTTAGATCAATTGCTCGCTCTATGGCTCACGTCTCTCTATAAATAATAATCAGACCCATAGCTTACACCTGGTTTAGAGACCGACAAGAGAGATGGCTCAAAGGGAGTATACCAATGTGTACAGTTGATGGTGCATCAATGCGTCCCAAACCATTTGGCATAGGTGCAAGAAGGAAGGCCAGGGAGCCTTGGCGGGCAGTGCGCCAAATAGAATGAGGTATATAGTGATGGCAAAGGAGGCATGTCCTGTGCATGCATAGGGAAACGAGAATGTACTTGTCTCCAATTATCATAACGTCACTTAATCCTCACCTCTCAGTTGATGAAGGAAAAATCAATCACACTCAGCCCCCTCTCTATCTCACGCTCTGTTGATGATTACAAGAGGGCAACCCATTCCTCACACCCCATTGATTGATGGTTGTATGCTTTATGTGTGCAATTTATGGTGCAATAGTGCATCCCGCCTGGTGGTGGCATACTATGCGAAAAGGAAGGCTAGGGGGCCTTATAGTGCCGTGCACACAGGAATAATTTATGCTTTGTGCATTGAGAGGCCCATCCCATGCGTGCAACACTCCATTCACATATCTCACCTCTCTGTTGCATATAAAGGACAAGGATCGGTCATTCACCCCACCCTTTGTCTCATGCTCTGTTGATGATTACAAAGGGCAACCCATACTCACATATCCATCTGGTTAGGATAAAAGCTCACATTGCTCAAGGTTTGTCCATGAAGATGGGATACATTTGGTTGATTATGTTAACTTGTATTGATTGATGAAGAGGAGTACCTAAGAAGGTAGCCAACATGTCTAGTACTTAAATTGCACATTGAAAATATTGTTTGTTTTGTAGAAATCATAAGCATTGATGGGGTTGCAGGATTAAACACACCAAGGGATGCGGATTTGGAATTGCTTTTGGAAGAGTTCTGCTAGTAATTCTGCTGTCTTGGACTATGGATTTTACCATCTTTTCCATAGCCAGCTTCTCGTCCAAGGGTGTGTGTGCCAGCTTTTCTTGGAACAAGGCATGTTATGATAGGGAATTTCTTCATTTTCTCTCATAACAGTTTTGATTTGATTTTTTTTCTTCCTTTTTTTTCTCTTTGTTTATTTTTCCCTATTTGTGAGGGTGTTCCCACATTTTCTCGAGGAATAGGTCACCATGACAAGGACCAAAGTCCTTTTCTCCCATGATCGATATATGTTTTTTTTTCTATTTTTCTTCTTTTGAAAAAGGAGCATGGTAGGAACAACATGTATCAAAACCATCCTTGCCACCTCTACACTGGATTAGATGGAAAGGGAGCACTGTTAGGGTGGAAGGTGGCTGTGAGGGGTTAACAGAGCAAGGCCACCTCGTCAGGATAAGCAAGAGGGCTATTAGGAGCAATAGGTAAAGCCTTACTGATCGACGTGCAAAGAATGAGGGAGCTCTATCGGCAGTGATTGTCAAGATCCCTAGGGAAGGTAATACTTCTTGAATCGATAGCCATTATTTAGGAAGGAATCATCAAAAGCATCGAGCATTTGTAGTTGGATAGAGCCATTAGGGTTGATGTGGTAAGTACCTTATAGGGGCCCATCCATCCTTGTTGAAGCTTGCCAAATTGGGAATCATGGGCCAAGACTAAGTCACCTTCTTTGAACTCCTTCTGCTTGATGAAGCTATCATGATAGGCCTTTCTGTGAGCTTGCATGGCTTCCATGCACTGTAAGACCATCCTGCGAGTCTCATCTAGACATTCCAGCTGCAAGAGAGGACATTCCAAGGACTCATCATCTCTCCCAAGCGTTCTTTGATAGCCACATGCACAAAGAGGGTAGCTTGAACTCAACAGGGAGGATGAATTTTGTACCATACACCAATTGGAAATGGGTTTGTCCTATAGCAGCCTTATGAGAGGTTCTGTACACCTAGAGGGCCTCTATAAGTTGATCGTCCCAATCTCAACGATGTGCAACTATCATTCTTGTCAGGATTGATACGAAGTATGCAATTGGTAAGTTCGACTTGGCTGTTGGCTATGGGATAGTAAGATGTGGAATTACGATGGCGTATTGTACAACTCTATCAATTCTTCCATAATCTTGTTAAGAAAGTGCGTACCCTTGTCACTTATGAGCTATAGGGGAATGCCAAAACATGTGAGGATGTTCTCATACTATAGGAACATGTGAGGATGTTCTCGTACTACAAGAACATGGCCATGCTATTGCCATCATCCCGCTTGAGAGCTTTAGCTTCATACCATTTTGTAACATAGTCTGTACATACCAGGATGTATCTATTCTACTTCCTTCTAGTTTGGTGGATCGATGGGACCAACGAAGTCAATTTCCCACTTCTCGAATGGCTTAAGGGGAATGATGGGTTGTAGTGGCATAATGCTAGATTTGGTTGGCTTTCCCATTCTTTGACAAGCATCACAACATTTGTAGTAGTCATAAGCATCCTTGTGGAGGGTTCGCTATTGAGATATTAGCAATCATACCTAACGTAGTCTCTTTGTATTAGGAAGTTTGGGTTGAAGACATGTAGGCTACATGAATCCCAAATGTATAGAAAGGGAAAACTGTACCCATCCAGCAACTATAAAGCATTGTACTTGACTACCACTTTTGATAGATGAATGAATATATGATGATGCTTTTCTTTATCAGTTAGTGTCAGTCTTGTACTTGTTAGTCCTACACAAGATTGTGTTTATGAGTCCAAGATTCCATCTTGGAACCTAATTCACTTGTGTAATAGTTGTGGTCTTTAGTCAATGTCATCATGAGTTTAGTCTATTCTTACAAGCCGCCATAGCCATGCTCTAGATCCTGCATATTTTAACATGGTATTAGAGCTCAGCTAAGTATGGCCCAACTCTCCTTTCACTGCTCTCAACTCCTTTCCATCTCTGCTCAGCTCAATTTGAGTACTGGACCCTATCTCCAAGTTCATTTGCATTCCTATCTTCAATGAAGCTTCCATGGCAGCCATAGCCAGCAACACCCTGTCAGCTTGAAGCTTTCATATCTCTCTCCACAGGCTAAATCTCTCTAAAATTCCTTCTGCAGAAGTGTTTCTCTACTTCCAGAGCTCCTCTTGGCACCTCAATCATTGAGATTGGGCAACTATAGCTTTAGCATTGCCTCTTTTCAGAGTTGCTACCATAATTGTGTTTGTTGATATCGACTACCTACCTCTGTTGGAGCAGCCATGTCTCATCAACCAGGCCATATCTCTTCGAGCTTTCTTCTCGACAGTTGTTCTTTAGGTCAAGGTGCAACTTCTTGGTAGAAAAATCAAGGAGATTGATGCGCACCATGCCCGACATTTGTATTTTCCCAAATCTGGGTGCAGTTTTGACAACTACCACTTTGAAGGCTTAAATCTCTCAACTTGGGTAAAACGAGTACAAACCCTCTTAGGGGGAATTAGACCCATTAGTGAGGGTCCTCCATGTCAAAGGGTTTGAGAAGATTGTTGGGGGTAAAGGTGCCTCCGCCTAGCCGCCCATGTATTACTACAATGACAGTCACCGCCACTACGCATTGCAGGTGACGGGTGCCCGTCACACTGTCACTTTATTCTTTATTTTTTTAGTGACAATTTGAATAAAGGAAGGCCCGGTCACACATTGTGACGGTTGGAATTCCCATTTCTTGTCTCTCTCTTTCTTGCTCTTACTCTCTCACCATAGCTCTCGAGTGCAAGCTTGGATCCTTCTCACCTTTCAACTGGTATCAGAGCACGGCTTTCGACTCTTGAGCTTGGCTCGTGGCATTCTCAGCTTCCCATTGACTCCCCACTCGCATTGGGTCTCCTTCTTGGCAGCCATAGCTCATTCTCTTGAGCTCCCATCACTCCGCGGCTTCCCGAGCTTCTTCCCAGCCTATTGAGGCACCATTAGGGCATTGACATTGAGGTATTGCTTCATTATTTCAGAGTTTTATTTCAATCCACAGGTCTAGGTAAACAGGGCAGCCACCATTGAAGCTTCCAAGCTTCATATATCTTTGCCACTGGTTGTGGGCTGCTAGAGGCTTGTTCCCAGGCCTCTTTGGCTCATGTTTGAGCTCTCCAACCTCTCCAAACCTGCCATATGGACCAGAGGAGCAGCAGCAACATCACACAAATCTGTGCCTAATTCTGGACAGCCACCATTCAGCCATTTCAGCTCTAGCTCTACCTTGGCATTAAGCACTTGTTCGGGCTCCATTTCGGGCTTCTTGCACATGTATTGATACTTGGCATTGATCCTTTGAGATTAGGCATTGGTTTGGTGGCTGAAAACAATGTTTCAGGATTGTTATAAATAGTCCACATACATTTGATGCTAGTGCTACATTCACAGTTTATGCCTATGCTTGCTTGGGCATGAATACATAACCGGTTTGATGCCTATTGCATCCCGATTGATTAGGGGATTGAAGCTACATGTCATGCTATGATTTTGGCCTGATTGTGGGGCTGGAAATACACAATTTATAATAGCAAATGCATGCTGAATACTCTTGGGCTAAAGCTATCTTTCATGCTTTGACATATGCCTATTGGTTTCGGGTGTATGTCTTGGGTTATGCCATGATGTATTGATCATCGAGAGATGACTTCGAGCTTTTCATTGGATTCAGATGCTTTTGGAAGCTTGAGCTTATTTCAGCCTGCACTTATTGACATCGGTCTATGCTTGACAGTGGTCAGTGCTTTGACAGTTATATGCTCTTTGGGTACATGCTTACCCGACACGCCTACGGCTTGATGCATTTGTCTTGGCATAGTGTATGATGTACTTGTTGAGCTTTAGTGCTCTCTGAAGACTTGGATTGGATTCTCATTTGCTATTCCGGAATTTTGTATTGGATGTCATTTTGGTTGTCAGAGATCTTTATTGGGATGTATGTCTTGCTCATGGATGCTACTTACAATTGCTTTGTAGCCGTCATGCTCTTGGGATGCTATTGAGGCATCGTCTTGGTTACCTGTCTTTGGTACTTTGACTTGGTTTGCTTGAGTTGTTGAGCTCGTTTATCTGCCTTTTGAGTCAGTAGGAGCATCTTGTATGCTTGAACGACATTGAGTAGGAGGTTTATGCTATTTGAACATTTTGCAGATACTTGAGACATTGGGATCTCTTACACTTATATGTTGCATGGTTCATGCACTGATATCTTGGAGTTGCTTTTGACCTGAGCTTGGGCTTTGCACTCTTGTGAGGGTTATGTATACTTTTCCCTACTGTTCAGGGGGTATGCCTACTCATTGACGGATGCTTTGGTGACATGTTTGGGTGTTTGCTCAAGGTCTTGATGACTGTTTGGTGCTGATTTATGCCCGTTTATGGCTGATCATGTCTTGGCTATCATTTATTGACTTGGTGCAGTGATTTGGTCAGCAATTGACTCTCACTGTACCCTGCTGTCATTTATTACAGCAAGCATATAACTCCGGACTCACATAGATTTCTCATGTTGAAATATTCTAAAATGATGTACTTTCACTAGTACTTGGTGGACAGTATCTTTGGTTACACTTTTCTCACCATTTTCTCTCGATTTTTGGTGATTTTTTGGTCATTTTCTGCAGTAAACAGCAAGCAGTTTTGCACTTCTGTAATCTTCCAGCCTGCATTATGGCAAGTTTGTCCACTGATCATGCTATTTTCAACATCACTAAGCTTGATGGTACAAATTACTCTTATTGGAAGAGCCAGATTTGGCAGGTGTTGGTGTAGAAATCGCAGATCAAATCTTTGAGGTTGAGCGGGCATCCGCCTGCAACTATGCCAGATGAGGAATGGCTTGAGCTTGATGAGTTATGCAAGTCCACTATTGTATTATCTCTCACAGAATAGGTTTATTACAATGTATTTGAGGAAGAACAGAGTGCATGGCAGTTGTGGGATAAAATCAAGAATCTCTATGACAAGAAAAGTCCCACGAGTCTAATGTATTGGCTGAAGCAGCTTATGGATCTGTGCATGAAGGAGAATGTGACTATGTCTGCTGACTTGAGCTAGTTCCATGCTATACTCAAGAACTTGACTTCATAGGACCACTTTTGCAGAGGATGTCACTCCTCTTTTCTTGCTTGGTACTCTTAATGAGTCATGGGATGTATTCTGCACTGCACTATGTGCCTCTACTGCTACCTTGAAATTATCTGATGTTGAGAGTGCTCTTCTATAGGAAGAGGTTAATCGTAAGAATTTGGATGCGTCTCGTGTGTCGCATGCTATGATAGTTAGAGGCAGAAATGATGGATATGGAAAGCATGTCAATGGTAGTGGCCGTGGACGGGATTCTCAGAAATCTTAGTCCAAGTCTCGTGGGAAATCACGTAGCAAATTCCATGGCAGGAATGTAGATGTTACTTGTCACCATTGTGGGAAAAAGGGCCATATTAGGCCATAATGCCATGAACTGCACAATGAAAGGTGCAAAGATAAGGGGAAAGACAAAATGCAGGATAAGTCTTCTGATTGCAGCATAGTGCCTGCAAAGTCCAGTGTTAAAATTGAAGAGATCAATGTTATGCAGCCTGAGGATGTTGATGATGATGATTATATCCTTGCAGCTTCTTCTAGTGCTTCCTAGATGACAGAGATACACTCTATGTATGCACAGTGTTGGCTCTTGGACTCAGGTGCGTTCTTTCATGTGACACCTTGAGTGGTTTCATTCATACCATAGTGTTTCGGGTTCTGTGTGCTTGGGTGATGACAACTCTCTTGATATTGTGGGCATTGGTGATGTTAGGCTGCAGTTTCCTTCTGGTAGCAGTTTTGTTATGCAGGATGTACGTCATGTACCTGCTTTGACACGCAGTCTTATGTCAACTGGACAGCTCGATGATGCAGGTTATCATGTCTCTTTTGGAGACTCCGCATGGAAGATCACTTGTGGCGGACTTGTGATTGCGAGAGGTGCCAAGGCTGGCAATCTCTATCCCTTGATTGTATCTGCTTCTTCCCTTGATCATGTTTTGTCTGTGGGTTCTATCCCACATGTATCTCTTTGGCATGCCCATTTGGGCCATATGTCTTTGAAGGGAAAGAAAATGTTTTCTGGTTTGCAATACTTACCGTCCCTTGATTATGCATGTTTTGATTCATGCGAGCATTGTCTTTATGGCAGGAAGACTAGGTCTACGCATAAGAAGTCTGGTAGGCCACGCATGGGTGAGCCCTTGGCATTGGTACATTCAGATGTTTGTGGGCCCATGCCTTGTCAGCCTATGGGTGGTGCAAAGTATTTTGTTAATTTCATAGATGATTTTTCACAGAAAGTTTGGGCTTATCCCATTAAGCTGAAATATGATGTCTTGGATGTGTTTCAGGGATGTCTTGCATTGTTTGAGAACCAGTTTGGGTATAGGCTAAAATGCCTAAGGACAGATAATGGGGGTGAGTATGCCTCGCATGCTTTTGAGTGACGAGTGGGGTGCGTCAATTGACCGCCCCCTACACCCCCCAAATGGTTTGGCTGAGCGGATAAATAGAACCATCCAGAGCATGTACGCAGTATGCTTAGCCATGCAGGCCTACCACAGAGCTTTTGGGCTAAGGTAGTTAGTACAACTGTGCATATCATAAACAGATCACCTTCTAGTGGTTTGGATTTCCAGGTTTCAGAGGAGGTATGGACTGGAAAACCTCCCTCATATGCATATCTCCATGTCTTTGGATGTGAGGCATTTTGCCATGTGCCCAGGGACAAGAGAAGTAAGCTGGATCCTAAGAGTGTCAAATGCATTTTCCTTGGTTATGGGGATGTAGGCAAGATGGGTTACCATCTCTGGGATCCGCGGGCGCGAAAAGTCATCCGCAGTCATGATGTAGTCTTCCATGAAGACGATATACATGCAACCTGAGAGAGTTGTTGAGATCTGTAGGGTCATATTTCAGGAGGAGTCAAGAGCTCCCGCACAGCTAGTTGGACAGCCTACAGATGTAGTAGATGCTCATGGTCAGGGTGTTGGATAGGCAGCTAGGCAGGCAACAAAGCCTACCGTGAGATGGTCTACTAGAGACAGATGTCCACCTGATAGATTTTAGCCCCGATGCATTATGTCTTGGTTACAGATGCAGGAGAGCCTTTCACTTATGATGTATCAAGAATCGTGTGGTGGGGGGACTTGCTCAAGATGCTATGCCGACCACACACAGAATGCACAAGGAGAAGCTCACTCAAGAGACAAGAAGAGAGATGGAGGCCAAAACGTTTTCTTGCTGATTTCTTCTTCTTCTTCCACACACTTTACAATGTACACAAAGTATAGATAAGGTACAACATAAAGGAAAGTGGCCTACTAAGTCAAACACTGCATAACCGACTACACTAGTCGATTGGCGCTATAACTATGCCAGCTGTAAATAGGTGTAACAACCTGAATATAGTAAGTAATGAGTCAATGGCCATGTGAGAGTCATAATGACCACCGACGTGCTTAGATGTGTGGACCCATCTAACCAGGCGGTCTATCATCAATGTCCACATGTGTTGAGCTTGTCATCTCAACACTCCCCCTCAAGCTCAACTGCATCTCTGCAACTCCAAGGAGGCTTCGAAACTTTTGAAGCTTCTCTGTATCCAATGTCTTCATGAAGATGTTAGCTATCTGATCCTGTGTGCTGACATACACCAAGTCAATCTCACTTGCTAGTACCTTCTCTCTTACAAAGTGGTAGTGTACCTCAATATGTTTTGTCCTGGCATGGAACACAGGGTTCCTAGCCAACTGTATACTACTCATGTTGTCACAATAAATGACAACTGGACCTTCCACCTGCACATCCAAATCACCCATTAACTTTTGTATCCATACTACCTCACATGCTGCAACAGCAGCACCTCTATACTCAGCCTCTGTACTCGACAAAGCAACTGTAGATTGCTTTTTTCTGCTCCAAGCAACTGCTACACTACCAAGAGAGAACATGTATCTGCTGCTAGATCTTCTGTCAGACATACTACTAGCCCAATCTGCATCTGTGTATCCAGACACTTGTACATATGTACCTGCCTCATAGAAAAGTCCATAATGTAATTTGGACTTCACATATCTCAATATGCGTCTGACTATATCCAAATGTGGCTTTCTAGGTACTTGCATAAACTGACTCACAAGACCAACAACGTAGCTCAAGTCTGGCCTTGTAATGGTCATGTAGATCAAACTCCCCACTATCCTCCTGAACATAGTAGGGTCTTCTATCTCATCCCCAACGTTAGCACTCAACTTTACATTCTGCTCCAATGGGACTGAAAGTGGTTTGCATGCTATCATACCATACTTGGACAACATATCCAAGCCATACTGTCTTTGGGATAGCCATATACCATCATCACATCTGATCATCTCGATGCCAAGGAAGTACGTTAGCTCACCTAAATCCGTCATTTCAAACTTCTTCTTCAAAAAGTCCTTGACTTCAGCAATCCCACTATCACTATCACCTGTAATAATCAAATCATCCCCATAGATGACTATGATGACCAAACCTGCATCTCCCTTTCTCACATAAAGTGAGTGATCAACATCAGAAACATAAAAGCCAATATTGACAAGATACTCTCTGATCTTGTCAGGCCATGCTCTAGGTGCTTGCTTGAGCCCATAGAGCGCCTTCTTCAACCTGCACACATACGTGGGATGCTCTAAATCTTCATAACCTGCTGGCTGATCCATATACGCTTCTTCCTGCAAATCACCATGCAAGAAGGCATTCTTCACATCCATTTGTTGCAACCTCCAACCTTTGGTTGCTGCCAAAGCAATCACACATCTGACAGTTGTCATCCTAGCAATTGGACTGAAGGTTTCATCATAATCTATGCCATATATCTGGGCATAGCCTTTTGCAACCAACCTAGCTTTGTACCTACTAATAGAACCATCTGCATTGTGCTTAATCTTATAAACCCACTTACATCCAATGGCTTTCTTGCCCTTCGGCAATGATACTAGATCCTAAGTCTTATTGGCCTGTAATGCAGCCATCTCCTCATCCATTGCTGCATCCCAACGAGCATGACCAACAGCATCCTCAAAACATGTGGGATCAACATCCTCAACTAGTTTCACCATATAAGCATAATGGTGAGCTACATAACCTTCAAAACCAAATCTTTTAACAGGGTATCTCACCCTGCTAGACCTGCATACCACTGGATCACTCAATGGAGCCTTTACACTATTATGAGCTCTCTGTACACCTGGTGTCTTCACAAAAGGAATACCAAGCTCATCATCTAAGTTCTTTGAGCCACTGGAGTCTCCATCAAGAACTACATCAATGCCTTCTGACACTTTACTTTTTCCTTTGTCTTTACCTGTAGTGCTACTAGATGCACCTGAAGATGTAGAGCTACTCCTTAGTCTCCCAGACCAAGGACTACTAGATGATGTCTCTGGTCCAAGGCACGTGCAACTTCTGCAATATGCCTATTTTTCCTTTCTGCAATCCCATTTTGCTGTGGGGTATACCTGCATGTGAACTGCCTCTTTATCCCATGAGACCTCAAAAAATCACTGAACTCATTCAAGAGGTACTCTCCCCCTCCATCTGACCTCAAGCACTTTACTTTCAAGTGTGTTTCTCTTTCAACTGCAGCCTTGAAAGTTCTAAAGTGCTCAAACGCTTCACTCTTTTCCTTCATAAAATATACCCACAGCTTTCTAGAACAATCATCAATGAATGTGACAAAGTATGAACTGCCTCCAAGAGATACATTTTGTGTAGGCCCCCAAATGTTTGTATGCACAACATCAAGGATATTTCTGCTTACATCTCTGTCATGTGAAAAGGGTTGTCTTGCCTGCTTACCAAACTGACATGCTTCGCATACCTTATGAAATTCTGCAACTCTAAATGTAGGAAAACATGTAACCAACCCTTTGGACTACATTAATTTCAGCCTTTGTACATTTGCATGTCCAATGTGTTTATGCCAAATTTCAATATTTGCAACAACACCTTTTCCTTTAGCATACATAGCAGCATTCATAGTAGGAATTCCAGCATCCAGAGTAAACATATGTCCAACTCTACTTCCCTTTGCTACCAACCTGCACTTGTCATTGAAGTCTTCTACAAAGCAGCCCTTTGCATTAAATCTGACTTGCAGCCCTTGCTCTACCATCTGACCCACTGACACCAAGTTCTTTGTAATAGATGGCACATGTAATACATTTGAAAGACTCTTTGTCTTACCATCATGCAAGGACAAGGGAACTTTTCCAATGTGTGAAATTGGGTGGCACGAATCATCACCCGTCTACACATAACCTGCATTTTGCAAATTCTGCATCTCTCCAAACCATTCTACATGGCTGGTCATATGATTGGATGCACCTAAATCAATATACCAAACATCATCATGTGTTCCCTTTCCTATAACAGCATTCAGCATTATGTTGCATAACAAACATACGTTTATTTTTGTCTTCATTCTTTCGTGAAGACGATACATAGTTTCCTTGCTGCAACTTACCACTCCGAATATCATCTTTCTTAGCATAACATTGGGCTGCAATATGACCTGTTTTGCCACAGTAGTGATACACAATACCAGAGTTGTTAAAACCTCTGTTCTCCCATCCACCTCTTCCTCTAAAGCTCCCCCTGCCTCTAAAGTTACCACGACCTCCTGAAACCTGCATATCGCCAAATTGCTGATTCAATCTGTTTTGCTGGTTGTCACTACCACGTCCTGTAGCACAGCCTCTTGAAGAGAACCTGCCACGTCCCCTTCCTGAACTGGAGTAGAAAGCTTGGACCTGTTCACCACTTCTTTCAAATGTCTCGCTCTGCATGTTGATCTCTTCAGTGATCATAAGGGAGACCAACTCATCGAAATCTAGAAATGGCTTTTTGACATATACGGAAGTTACAAAAGACTTCCAAGCCTTTTCATTGTTAAGTCCACCTAAGGTAGACGACACCAAATCATCATCATCAGGCATTGCATCAATCGCTACCAATGCATCTGCAATGCTTCTTACCTTCAGTGCATACTCATTGATAGACATCTTCCCTTTCTTTAATGTATTCAACTCTTGCTTGAGTTGAATCTTTCGTACCTTTGTATATACAGAAAACATACTTTTAAGTATGGTCTAAGCTGCATATGAATTATTTGCATTTCGAATGTGTCCCAGCATATTATTGTCAATTACTACAGATACATTACCTTCTTGTCTTTTGCATTCCATTCCTTTCGTGCCTTTGTCTCTTCTGCAGTTGGAGGATCATTCACCTCCGGCTCATTTTCTTCACCTAAAACAAACTCGTAGAGGCCTTTTCCAATAAGGAAATTCGTGACACGGAACTTCCATGAAGGGTAATTGTTCTTGTCGAGCTTCTCAACGATGGGGCTTCCACTTTCTTTGCCATTATCACAAAACTAATACCAAACAGCAAGCAAATCTTCTGCAACCCTTGACCTGTAGTATACAACAATACACCAGACAGCCTTTTTCACTATCTGCTCAACAATACATGCAATCTGCAACCAATTTGTAGATAAACCTTGTGTTTACTTGCTGGTAAACACCTTTGAACTTATAGATCTAAAATCTGTAACATGCGCACCCACTTTCGGTCAATACAGTCGAAGTCACAGTGTACCCTGAAACTGTTGTCCGCAACCTTGCGGCTCTAAAACGGGGCCTGAAACGGCCTCAGATGCCCAAAATAACTGCGGATTAGCCCTAAAGGACTTATCTACAGAATACACAGTGCTCTTCACACACACCAAATCTCACTGCAATCTGAGATTTTTGCTCGACCCTGCTTCCGGTGCCTCCACATGCACTATCCAAGAGAAAGAGTGGAAGGATGGGAGAGCTTCTTACCTGTGGCTTGCTTGCTCGAACCTTGCTTCTTCTCTTTTGCTTCAGCCTTCAAAATCAGCCTCTCTCAGTGGTGCGGCTCTGATACCATATCAAGAATCGCGTGGTGGGGAGACTTGCTCAAGATGCTGCGCTGATCACACACAGAATGCACAAGGAGAAGCTCACTCAAGAGACAATAAGAGAGATGGAGGCCAAAACGTTTTCTTGCTGATTTCTTCTTCTTCTTCTATACACTTTACAATGTACACAAAGTATAGATAAGGTACAACATAAAGAAAAGTGGCCTACTAAGTCAAACAATGCATAACCAACTACACTAGTCGATTGGCGCTATAACTATGCCAGCTGTAAATAGGTGTAACAACCTGAATATAGTAAGTAATGAGTCAGTGGCCATGTGAGAGTCATAATGACCATCGACGTGCTTAGACGTGTAGACCCATCTAACCAAGCGGTCCATCATCAATGTCCACATGTGTTGAGCTTGTCATCTCAACATGATGAGGCTGTGCACAGGGGTGACAGTCACTCCTGGGAGAGGGCTATGTAGTCTGAGATAGACTCCTTGCATAAGAATGATACTTGGGATTTGGTTTCCTTGCCTAAGGGCAAGAAGGCTTTGCCATGTAAGTGGGTGTACAAGCTGAAAAGTACCCCTAGACACTCCAAGCTGGCATACAAGGCTAGATTGGTAGCAAAGGGTTTTAAGCAGAAGCATGGTGTGGACTTTGATGATGTCTTTTCTCTTGTGGTTAAGATGACCACCCTACGCTTAGTCTTGGCTTTGGTTTCTCAGCTTGACTTGGATTTATACCAGATGGATGTCAAGATGGCTTTCTTATATGGGGACTTGCATGATGAGATTTATATGGAGCAGCCTAAGGGCTTTGCAAAACCTGGCAGGGAGCACCTAGTGTGCAAATTGAAGAAAAGTATTTATGGCTTAGAACAGGCACCTAGGGAGTGGTATCATAAGTTTGATGCCTTTATGCAGTCACAGGGCTACAGCAGGAGTGCTATGGATCTGTATCTTTACAGGAAGAAATTGCGTGATGGTTCTTTATTGATTTTGGTACTCTATGTGGATGATATATTGATAGCAGGGAAAGATCATGATGCACTAGATGCTCTTAAGGCTCAACTCAAGAAGAGCTTTGAGATGAAAGATCTGGGACATGCCTCTCACATACTTGGTATGCGCAATAGACGCGACAGGCATCAGGACTCCTCTACTTGTCACAAAGGGAGTACATTCATAAAGTCCTTGAGTGCTTCTGCATGTAGAAGTAAAGCCTATTGGCTATCCATTGCCTTCTTATGTGAAGGTATCACAGGCTGATTGTCTGCAAATAGATGAGTAGAGGGCCGAGATGGCCAAGATTCCTTATGCATCCGTAGTGGGAAATCTTATATATGCCATGATAGCCACTCGTCCAGATATTGCCTTTGTAGTTGGTGTTGTGGCACACTATATGGCTACACCTGGCAAGAAGCATTGGGATGCTGTGAAGGGTATCATGAGGTACCTGAAGGGCATTGCAAATATGTGCATATGCTATGGCAGCTAGGATACAGGAATCGTGGGGTACATAGACTCTAGCCAAGAATTCGGTCTTCCATGCAAAGACGAAACACATTGAGGTGAGGTATCACTTCATACGTGGGGTCGTTGAGGAGAAGCCTGTTGATCTTGTCAAGATCTCAACTGGCCAGAATCTTGCAGATCTGTTAATGAAAGGCCTCTCTATAGAGCACTTTGCCTTCCTCAGGAGATTGATGGGCGTGGGATGAGATGACATCTTTCCTCATCCTATTGTACATGTGTACATGTTGTACTATCTTTTTTCTTTTTCTTTTCACTCCTCACTAGGGAAGATTTGCCTTTAAGTGGGAGGTTGTTCGGGGTAAAGGCACCTCCGCCTAGCCGCCCATGTATTACTACACTGACAGTCATCGCCACTGTACACTGCAAGTGGCGGGCACCCGTCACCATCACTTTATTGTTTATTCTTTTAGTGACAGTTTGAATAAAGGAAGGCCCGATCACACATTGTGACAGTTGGAGTTCCCATTTCTTGTCTCTCTCTTTCTTGCTCTTACTCTTTCTCTCTCACCATATCTCTCAAGTGCAAGCTTCGACCCTTCTCACCTTTCAAAGATTCGACATGTGGAGCTCCTGGGAGCTCATTTACTAGTCATTGGTCCTTGTTTTGACAGGACAGCCATAGCCACTTACCTTCAAGCTCATTTTTCCTTCATTTCCTCTCTCCTGCCACTAAAACCAAGCCAAGGCCACTCTAATTTGAAGTTTTCAACAAGTATTCAACCATCAAATCAGCAAGGAGGGGAAGCTATGAAGAGTTTTTGAAGATCATCAAGTCAAACTCAAGCAACAAACATCAAATTTCAAACTAATATCTTTTGATACTTCACTGCCATTGCTTGTGTCTTTTGACACATACAAAGATCAGCTCATTGTTGGTTATTCTTAGTCATTTGAAGTTGATTTCCATCATGGGAATGACCAAAATCAAGTCTTTTATGAAGATGCTTCTCATGAAGAGTAACATTACTATTGTTTCTCAATTCAACTACATGGAAGACTTGTTTATTTCGCTTGCAGGGATGGATGGATTTACTTGTTTTGAAGAGCAATCGATGAATTTATTTGAAGATTTTGAAGACATTTCTACTGCCTCAAAGACAATGATACCTTTGCTTGAGGGGGACATGGACATAAAGACTGATGCAACTATTGCAAGAAAAGTCAATGAAGAAGCAGATCAAGAGGACCAAAAGAATAAGAAGAAGAAGAAGCAGAAAAATCATGAAGACGTTGAAGTGGCAAACAAAGTGAAGTACAAGTACATGAAGCTAAACAAGAAGAACTGCAATGAATCGAAGATCTATGTCAAAAGAATTGCTAAAAACCGCAAGGGCCTCACGGTCCTTGATCCTATTTTTAATTGACTTTTTTAGCCTTATATTGCCTAGCTCAAATGTCTTTATCATAAGCTCATAAACTCCTCATGTAGCCTTGTACTACAGCCTCTATAAGGCCCCTGCTATAGCCTCTGGATGACCATCATATTTTTGGTATCCACACTTAGCCTTTTCTACGACAGCACCAGTGTTTTGCCATGTTTATGGTGTGCCCACACTTTGCAGGTGTTACTTTCACTAAAGCCTCTACACACTTTGTACTTTCTGGTTGTGATTGAGGAGGGGTGTTGAGATATTAGAAATCACACCTAATGTAGCCTCTTTGTATGATGCAGTTTGGGATGAAGACATGCAGGTGCTGCAAGAATCCCATATGCACAAAAGGGAAAACTGTACCCATCCAACAACTATAAAGCATTATACTTGACTACCACTTTTGATAGATGAATGAATACATGATGATGCTTTTCTTTATCAGTTAGTGTCAGTCTTGTACTTGTCAGTCCTACACAAGATTGTGTTTATGAGTCCAAGCTTCTATCTTGGAACCTAATTCACTTGTGTAACAGTTGTGGTCTTCAGTCAATGTCATCATGAGTTTAGTCTATGCTTACAAGCGACCATAGCCATGCTTTAGATCCCACGTATTTTAACATTCGCCACACCAATATCCTGTGAGAAAAGCCTTTCTAGCTGTTGCTTCTCTTATGAAGTGTCCTCCAGAGGGCTCATTGTGGCATGCTTTTAGAATGATCCCAATCTCATCTCTTGCAACACATATTTGCAAGATTTCATCCTTACCTTCCTTGTACAAAGTGCCGCCTAACAGGGTGTAGGGGGTTGATTCCAACATAAGCTTCTTCTTCTCATGGCTGGAAATACCAAGGGGATACTGTTGTGTTGCCAAGAGGTTAGCTATGTCTACGTACAATGGGGTAACAATGTTGAATAGAAAGAGGGAAGCATCAGGAAGGTCAGGGTCATCTTGCTCTTCTTCATTGCTCCGAGAAATTCGTGATAGATGATCAACTAGGACATGGGAACGATCGGGTTTAGTAACCACTTCAAAGTCAAACTCCTGAAACAAAAGGAGCTATCTTGTCATTCTTACCTTCACATCTACTTTGTTCATCACGAAGGATAGGGCTTCATGGTCCACATAGAATTTAAAGTGCATCAACATTAGGTAGTGTCAGAATTTCTCCAAGGCAAACACCATTGCTAAACACTCAAGCTCCATCATGGTATAGTTCATTTCTCTATCGATTACTTTTCGGCTTGCATAATACATAGGTTGATCTAACTTCAAGGGGGCCTTTTCCCCTAAGATTGCACCTAGGCCTTCTCTACAGATGTATCAATGTGTACATGGAACTCCTTCGTCCAATCAAGAGATTGCAGGATAGGTGCTTCAATCAGACACTACTTCAAAGTGTTGAATGCCTCATGACATATAGTAGTCCATGTAAACTTGGCATCTTTCCTTAAGAGCTTATTCAAGGGGGCTACCTTTGTCATAAAGTGTGCAATGAATCTTTTGTAATAGGTCACATGGCCAAGGTATCCCCTCAGCATTTATTGGGGTTGAGAGAGATCCCATACTCTCGATGTCTATCAAAGCACTGCTCTAGGTATCCCAATGCTTGCAGATTAGGCTATAAACACATAAGTCATCTAGGTATACTTCAATGAAATCATGCATATGATTTTGGAATGCGGCCATCATTAGTCGTTGGAATGTAACAAGAGCATTAGAGAAACCTAAACGACATTAGTTTGTAAGCATAGGTTCTCCATTTTGTTGTGAAGATCATTTTGGATTGATCTTTTTCTACGATTTGGACAGGATTATATCCATTGAATCCATCCAAGAGGGAATAAAGTTCATGTCTAGCTACTATGTCCAACAATTGGTCTGTGAAAGGAATAGGAAAATGATCCTTCTTAGTCCCCACTTTACGGATGGAGGTTTCACAGACTTCTTCTAGGTATAGATCTGACTCCTTCAAGGGAGTAGTTTTCTCTTCTAATGATCCACTGGAACCAACTTCCTCTTTCAAGGGGGATTTAGCTTGCTCCTTGGGAAGCTAAAAGGGTATTAGAGCTCTTTCGGATCTTATAGGAGAGTTATTTATCTCGTGACTTGAGGATTCATCTTTTGAAGATGCATCCGAGAACGTTACATGATAGGAACCCTTTGAGTTATGTTCAGGCTAGAGGATTAGTGGTTGTTGGCACGGTGCATTGTCATCATCTTCTCTTAAGAAGGGTGGATTAGGGCGACAAGAGCCAGTGTTGCTGCTGAAGGAAGGTTTATTCTTCTTAATCCATTTCTTATGGATACTTGATGGGACCTAAAATAGGCCGGCACTGGCTAAGGAACTAACCGGACCTCATGCTCTCAACAGACAACCCCACCTCACAGCCTCGCGGACTAGCAGCGTCTGTCGAGGGATACACTATCCTAAACACTAATCACTTCGCGTTTATAGTCTGTAATCCAATGGATGTTCCCTTTTCCCCGTCTGCTCATCAGAGGGAGAATATACATATATCAGCAATGAATACCGCATATCACAGACACAAGGGCACCCCACCAGCTAATTACCGTGGCCACAGCTCTCCTACATCTTGGGGATTGGCCCCTCGATGCGTTGCTTCCACACATAGACATATTCAAAACAAACTCCCCTCTTAGTGCCAATATACTTAACGTTCTAGGAATGCACTTATCCTCACTTATCCATCCCTTTTGACCCACCGTCCAAACCTACAGACGAGTTGCTCACTCTCTCTACGTGGGTCAAGTCCTAAAGAAACCAAGTGCTATGCATCCAGGAACTTGTAACTGATACCATTTAACAATGCTTGATGCAAATGTGTATATGATTAAGTGCTCAAACAATTGGAAAACAGCCTCGTGCATTGTGCAAATCCATTCTTTTCATGCTTCCATACACTAACACATGATTGCTGTAACGAGAGAAGACATCGAGCCTTACACTCGTGTTATACTTCCTTTTATTTAACTTAACGTCATCCTATATGAATAGTGTAGCAAATACATCCGATTTTATATCATATTTCAACGCTCAAACTCTCCTCTCTCCCTACCGTTTAAAGTTTTGCTTGCAGTGATAGGTAAAATGACAATTTCATGTGTATTTCACATAAAATAAGTAGTAAATACTCACAAAAACATATAAATGGGGATAATCTGATGTAAACCCTCATGCTTTATCCTCATTATACACTCACAGACACATCCATAATTTTCCTCGTCCATTTTCTATTTTTTGCCCTTTTAAAGAGCAATTTTCCTCATTTTTCTTATTTTTTCCTATTTATTATCAATAAAAATGGAAGAAAATTAGCATTATTTCAAAGCTGTGACTCTTGAGTCCTTAAACAACAACCATGTAGATTTTATTGGCATTTTGTTTCATGCTTATCCGATTTTAATCCCAAAAAACTACATTTTTACTCTAAAAACCATGCTTTTCGGATATTTTCCATTTATTTTTCACACTTTAAGTGCATTTTTTTGAGTTTTTTTATTAAGAAAGACTAAAACCAACAACAAACAACATGTGTATCAATTTTCAACGCATATGAGCATTGCTAGCCTCATCAAATGCGAAAAAAGAGCCATTTTCTTTGTAAAAATGTCATTACCGTATATTTTTCATTATTTCGAGTTTTGAAACTTGTTGCAAGTCTGCAAATCAGGGCCCATTTGATACTCAGCCTGCCTCCACACTACAATCTTCAGCCCACCTTCGATTGGGAAGCAATCCGGTACCATGTCGGACAAGCATTCATCAACCGGGCTTCATTCTTCTTCAGACGCAGGAATTGCCCCTTGTAGGAGAGAGAGGGAGAAGAGAGAAAGACTGAACTCTGATCTCTTGAACCAGGCAGCCATTTGAGGAGTGGACTGGAGCAATCGAGGGCGAAGATCAATAGTATCTCAAACATGTAATCGGTTGGGGGGTTGTCCACAAATGACGGCGCCATCTTCTTCTTGGCATGAAAAAAAATCAGCCGCCTTTTTCTTCCCTTAAAAAAAACGTTTTTTTGATTGGGGCCCCTTTAGGGAGCCCCTAAGGGTCATGCCCTTTGGCATCCCTTAAGTCCATTTCCACTTAACAATTGGCCTTGGCCTCCCTGGCACTCCCATTTCCTCGTCCGATGACCGAATTACGATCCAAAAAATTCTGGGCATTCGTCTTGAAGCCCCCCATGCCGAGCATCTCACAAGGTCTCATATGACAGGCCAAAAAATTGTCAAAATTCACCAACTGTCGTCAAGTGGGTCTTTTAAGCCTTTTTCGGGCATTGCCACTTAAAATCGTACTGATTGCCACCGTCGCCTTTGACAAAGTCTAATTTTTCCCTGGAATTCGTAATTTTTGGCTATTTTTAAGCACTTCTTGACATCAAAAATCATATTTCATTGGCGACCACAGGATAGGGCGACTCAGCCCGTCGAATCCCATGAACAACTCTGCACATAAACACAGCCACAAAGAGCATCAACTGATAAAAAATAGATACACAACAAAACACAACACAGCTCTCGCCCTACCCCCTTATCAAAACCAAGGCATGAAATCCACGAGGAGTAGGTCTAGTGTGATTTGACAGAAAGTCGAAAGCTAGTTACTAACTAAATGCACCAGCACGGTCAAGATAAAAAGAACCATCAAAGAGGTCATCCTCAGTGGTGGTCTGAACTACCTACCTAACTAAGGACAACTCAAGTAGGAGCTTCTACTAGGTGAGGACTCCTATAGCCTGATTACCAAATATTTTCATTTAGCACATTGGGTCTGTAGCTTCTTATTGTCCATACTCGGGCATGTAAAAAGGAGGGAGCTGAGCATAGTGACCCAAGGAGAACAAGGCATCGGCCTTAGGTCCTGTCTCGGTACCCAAGAACCTACCAAACCCGTGCAAGGTGACACTTAATCCTTTTCTAACGCTCACTTTTATTTTCGCTCCAACCTTCTTATATTCTTATTTTTCCAGCTAGAAGCCATCCCTAGGAAGACAAGGCATCGGTCCCCGGGTCTGACTCGTCCCCAGGAACCTACCAGGCCGTCGCAAGACGATAAACAACAACTCAAAGATTTTTCTTTCTTTCCATTTCTATGTTTTATAGGGGTTAGATCCCCTTTTTACACACCTCCGTATATTTATATATTGTCTTTCAGATATTTAGGGTTTTGTCTATTTCCATTATTATTGTAGTAGGCTTCTCTAACTGCCTCACAACTAACAGGAACTCCTAGAACGGCCGCCTAGAAGGTCAGCAGAATAGGGTCACTACAATTCCCATCTAAAACAGGTTTTTCAATGCCTGACAATGCCTTGCAGGAGGCAATGACTACTCAGACCTCCCCCAGACATACAGAGGCTAATCATGGGACTTCATGCCTCAAGTCCCGGTCCCCAACAAATAAAAGAAAGTAACCCTTACACGTATATATATCATTAATTGCTTTAAGGGAAAAGACTCGGAAAGGGGACAAAACCACCTGGAATGGCCACAAGAAGCTCCTTCGCAGTAAAGGCTCCCTCCAGCGACTTCGTCAACCTATATGATGCAATCACTACAACAAGAAACCATTAACTGTACCTGCACCAAACAGACGAATGGCCCTCTTGGCCTAAAGAAATATCACATTACACTGCAAACTAATTGGCCCTCTTGGCCTAAAGAAATATCACATTACACTGCAAACTAATTGGCCCTCTTGGCCTAAAGAAATCAAGCAAGCCTACTCATATAGATCCCTCCTTGGAAAAAGGCAGATAGACAAACACATGCTTCACTCCAAGGGGAAAGACAGGGCGTTCATCCCTAAACTAAATGCATCCAGTTATGACCCATTCCTCCTGCATATATTGCAAGAGACATATGCATAACATGTCGTTGAATCAGCCTATGGATCCTATGGGTCCAATATAATAATGGTAGATGGGTCTCGGTTACTCTTCTCATTACCCATATCAACCATCGCCTACCATATAACATGTGGTTTGATAACATTCCCCACAAGCGACCAGGTCGCGTCTCATCATCAATAACAACATCCGAACTAGTACCACAGTTGAAAAAGAGGTCCTCCTCATAAGAAAAATTAGCTAATGAATCCCCAAATTGATTCCAATAATGTGGAATGAGATGAAGTGATAAGCTCTCAAATTCATCAAGTAGGGTTATAGCAGTTCAATGATACATACGAAGGAGAGGATTCCGGACTGTATATGTCCCATTAAGTTGATTTAAAATCAGTTAGGAATCCCCTTTTACTAACAACTGCCTAATGCCACCTTTCTTGGCAATATTCAATCCCATAATGAGGGCTTTATACTCTGCCATGTTGTTAGTAAATCCCACCCCAAGATAAGTAGCTAGTTTCATTGTAACTCTACATCGGGGATCTCAGATGACTACTCCAACACTCCCTTTCCTATGAGGCCCCCTGGATGCTCCATCAAAGTATAACGTGTACGTCCACAGTGGGTTTGCACAACCAGTCATCAGGAACTCCTCTATTCATAAGTATGATAATCAAAATTCAACATATTTAGAGGATGAACTGACACCTGCATCCCACCTTCTTCATGAAACACAACAGGGATGCTTGTTAAGATTTGTAAACAGTGATGGCAGAAAACTTTAATCTCCCACATGAGAGCGGAATTTAGGTGACGGAAAGTGCTTAAAAATAGCTAAAAATTATGAGTATCAAGGCAAAAATATTCACTGTCAAAGGCGGCGGCTCGATCTAGGACGATTTTAAGCATAAGCAGTCGACGGGCGCCCAAGTGACACCTCCGGATTTTTAGTAATTTTTCTGTCAGTCAAGAAAGGATGTGGGAGCTCCAGGCCTGTCCGGGATGCCGAGGCGGATGCCCAAAAATTTACAGCACGTCAATCGGAGCCTGAATGCGGAAGTTGGCCCGAAACCGGCCGGGGTGCCCAAAAGGGGGCCCAAATTTGAAATTCCAAAAGGTGTAAGAGAGGGGGGTGACCTTTGGCACCCCCCCCTTTTCAAAAAAAGTGATGTAGGGGGGGAGGGGGGCGGCGGCTGTTTTCAGCCGCCGAAAAAAACGCGCCCCCCCCCCCCCCCCCCCAAATCGTGATGCTGCTTGACAAGCAAGCTATGGAGTACATTATACCAGGCTTCAACAATCGATCCACGCTCCGCATCGCTTCAATCCGCGCAGGGAATGGTGGCCTGTAGAGGGAGAGAGAAAGACTGAAAGGGAGAGAGAAAATCAGTCTTTCTCTCTCCTCCCTCTCTCTCTTCTAAGGGGGAATTCATGTGGGAAGAAGAAGGAAGAAGAAAGAATGATGGAGGCTTGTCCGGCATGGATTGGATTGCTCCGCGGGCTGGAAATGGTGATTGGTGATTGTGCTGGACATGAAATGCTGCTCATTTCCGAATCTACAGCCATGGACATGAAACCCGAAACACGCAAATAAGCGGTAATTTAAAATTTTCAAAGGAAATTTGAGCTTTTATGGCTTTTGATGGATGAAATGTTGTTCATGTGGGATAAAAATTGTTCATGTTGCTGTTTTCTATGAGTTCTTGCTGGTCCTAATTAAAAAATCAGAAAAAATATGCATCTTGTGGTTCAAAATAATATGCTAAAACACGTAAAACATGAGAAAACAAGGGAAAATGATGGTTTTTTGGCATAAAAATGGGAAAGTAAATAGGAACATCAACTAAACTTTCATTTTTCTGCAAGAAGGAACTAAGGGCCACAGCCCATAACCTATTCTTAATTTTCAGTAATTAAATAATGCAGGAAAATAAGGGAAAATACAAGAAAAGGTTGGAAAAACCCTAAAAAATAGGGGAAAAATGCATTTTGGGTTCCGAAAAATAAGGATAAATAAGAGCAATGTTTGTGAATGTTTGTGGGGACTGAAGCATGAGGATTTTCCTCAGTTCAACTCCACCTTCTCGTTCTAGTGTGTCTTTTTCCGTCTTTTTCACATAAAATGATGACAAAATACCCTATAAACCTATCCAACGATACAATATTTAAACGGGGAAGGGTAGAGGAGTTGAAATATGTCTAAATGCCGTGTGAAGATGATGGGAAAGTTGCTGATTTCTATACATAGCATTTAGGACGGATGATAATTAAAATTAAGAGCTTAGTAGCACGAGGATCACCTCGGTGCTAGGCCTATGCAACGAAGCACGAACGGTAGTTGGAAACCATTAAACGAATGTTTTTGCACTTGTGCACAATACTGTTTTGTTAAATGTTTGAGCACTAGGCATCTACCAAATGCATAGAGCATGAAAAGAATTTAAAAGTATCAGTGATCAGCTCCTGGACATGCATTGCAATTGGTTTATTAGGACATGACCTACGTTGAGAGGCAGTGAGGTACCCATGCTGTAGGTAGACGCGGGTCCTAAAAGGGGAGATCAAGTGAGGACAATGGTACATTCCTGGACACGCTTATTTGGTACCTTGAGCGACTTTTGTGCGATATGTCTATATGTTGAGCGACGCATCGAGGGGTCAATCCCCAAGGTGTAGGAGAGTCGCAGAGGGTTGACGGTATTCAGCCGTAGGAGGAACCCCATGTGTATGTGATTCGAGCCTTTTGGCTATGTGAAAGGGACTCCCTCTAAGGAGTAATATTGGGTAGGATGAGTTGGACTACAACGTATTACAAACGCAATGTTTAGGAAGGCAGAGATTTTGATAGACGCTCCTGGCCGCGAGGCCGAGGGGTTGTCTTGTGCGTAGTGACGAGGCCCGGCTAGTGCGTGAGCCAGTGCCGGCCCGTTTTTAGGTCCATCAGTGGTGCGTCTGCCGAGAGCAGCTTAAAAGTGGCGGTTCTCGAATCCTGGTTGTTTAGGGACCAACTAGTAGTTTATGCCAAAGGAGACTGAGATTGATCCGTTATTTATTGATAAGCATTGTCTAGCAGAGATCCAAAAGCAAGAAAGAGACGAAAGAGCTAGGCGACGTGCTGAAATTTTTAGGAGATATTCTCCTAAGCATAGCGGCGCTGAACCCTTACGAGGGATTGGATCTAGTGGTCTTAGTACCACAAGCAGTAAGTTAGGAGAAGGTGGAAGCTCTAGTGCTCCCCTTCCTTCTATAAGCCAGTCCACGTCAAGTACGGGAGGTGTAACCCCACCGTCCCCTATTCCTAGTGCAAATCTGATCCGCGTCATGGCGCAGCCTATTGCAATTCCAGCAGGAACGACGGATTTGCCGGCTCTAGGTTACCCGCTACCCATTTTTAATGGGCTAGTTGAGGAAGATGCAGAACTTCACATTAGGGAGTTTCAAAAGTTGATGTTTAACTGTCGCATCCAAGAAGAATGACATTTAATGATGTTCTTCAATATGACTCTCAAAGGAAGAGCCGCTATATGGTATCATGGTTTAGAAGCCGGAACCATATTGAACATTGATGCATTTTATGGAGCTTTTCGAAGGGAGTTTGCCCCTGAAAGGGGTGGGCAATATTGGTTGCGTGTACTCAACGTGACCCGCCAGGAACCACACGAGGATATTCGTGCTTATGCGAAGAAGATAAAAGAGGTTTTCCGTAAGTTGGACACCTCTATTCCTATCCTTGCAGCTGCCCAATTGCAATATTTCCTACATGGTTTGGACTTTAATATCCAATTGTAGTTGAGTAGTGTTTCCTTGGGGGATATAGATACTGCCATTACACGAGCACAAGAGGTGGAATCCCGACTACAAGCAGCCTACGCTTCTCGAGGAAATTCGAATATGGGTTTAGAATTGGGAAATAATGTGGCAATGGCCAATGGCAGTAGTGGTCAAGGGATAGCGATGGCTAACCCTAATGGGAGAGAGAACATGATACAGAATGTGCCTTTATTACCAGCTCCCCCTAGCATATCGATGCCTACGAGCAGTCAAATGGCTCCAAGTGGTGGAGGCCAGGTGGTCAATTCTAATGCTATGCCTGTGGCTCAACAACCTATGCCTAATTGAATTGTTAGGCTGATGGAACGACATAGTAATGACCAAGGCTACGAGTCGAGTGCTTCCAATGTTCTTGGCGAGGTTAAGGACATGATGAAGCATTATACTGACATGATTACGGAGCAGTATCGACAAATAGTCGTTGATGTCAACTTCCTTAAGAAACAACAAAATTTGATAGGAAGTAGATACCCAGAGGAGGGTGCGCCGTCGAGGTTTAGTTGCAAATGGTGTGGTGGGCAGCACTATCCAAGAAATTGCCCAAATGTTAAGTGCGACATTTGTGGGAAATCCGGGCATTTAGCAGCTACTTGCTGGAGTAAGATCAGTTCCCTCCAGCGAGGAAGTCGGCAACCAGGGCTTGTTAATCATCGTGCCCAAGGAAATGATTCCCAGCGAGAGGACGGGCCTAAACAAATACTTCAACGACCAAAGAATACAATGGAGGAGCTACCAAGTGGTAGTGGGGTTAGTTTGATTGAGGCTGTACGCGTTAATGATGCTGAAACCTCTAATCTGCAAGCTGTCCTTACAAGAGGTCAAAAGGGTAGAGAGGCCGACAAGGATAAGCCTGTCAACGAAAACCCTAAACAAGGCGACAAAGGGATGCAAGTCTTGGACCCTTCCATGGAAGGGGGACCTTTGAAGCCCGTAGAAAGTAAAGCCGATAAGGAACCACCAAGGAAGAAGGTGAAAGTTAAGAAAGAGGCAATAAAGCCAGTTCAACGACCTAAAGAGCGGATGGTTTGGCGTGAAAAGCGAGCTCTATCGAACTATCATGAATTCGATTTGGCGAGCTCTCTTTGCGAAGTCAAGCCGGATGTGAATCTCTTACAGCTTATTAAGCTTTCCCCAGGAGTACGCAAGGAATTTAGAAAGATCCTACGTGCCGAGTATATCGTAGAACCTTTGGGTATTGCGCGAGTTGGTGATGACTGGTTCGAGCATGCTGAGAAGCATTGCCCAAGGGTTGCAGCCTATGTCGATGGGATATTAGTAGATTATGCCATTGTCGACATGGGATCATCGGTCAACATTATGAGTTCTGAACTGATGGAAAGGTTGGGTCTTGCGATCCAGAAAGATACCTCCACAATTCTCAGAATGGCAGATGATAGTTTGAGACAGCCAGAAGGCTGCATTACTAAGGTCCATGTCACTGTTGCAAATGTAGAATGCCTGTTGGACTTTAGGGTGATTCGTTTTGCAGGGCGGCCAAGTTACCAAGTATTACTCGGACGACCTTGGATCTTGCAAGCGGACTGCCAAGTAGATATACCCGCTGGTCGACTGATATTCGGCAGAGGTGCCCAGTGTGTGGTGGTTGATGCTTATCCTAAGTCCCCGCAGAGTGAGAGAGCTCCTCTATCTTCTACAGAATTGGAGACATTAGAAGATTTATCTGGCAGTGAGACATCATCGAGTGATGAGTCCAAAGAGGGATCCACCACGGAGGACATCTATCAGATCACTTTGAATGAGCCGATAGAGGGTCAAGATTGTATAAGAGATGCAGATGTTATCGAGCTAGACCTTGGTACGCCTGATGATTCGCGGCCAATTAAATTAGGTTCTATGCTCAGCTCAGCAGAAAGGGAGGACTATGTGGCCTTGATCCAGGAATTCCGTGATATCTTTGCCTGGAGTTATGATGAGTTGAGAGGCATTCCTCCTAGTCTTGCTGTTCATACAATTCCGTTGAAAGAGGGCAGTCGTCCTGTACGGCAGAAAGTAAGGCGTATGCCTTTTGAACTGAGGGACGGGCTGTTTGAAGAGTTACAGAAGCTTCGAAAAGCGGGTTTGATTTTTCCTGTGCAACACACGGAATGGTGTTCGCTGGTTGTGATAAGAAAGAAGAATAATAATCAAATCCGATTATGTGTAGACTTTAGGGAGCTGAATAAGCAGACAGTTAAGGACTACTACCCGTTGCCATTTATTGACCAGATTTTGGATCAATTAGCGGGTAGGGAGATATATTCGTTTATGGATTGCTTTGCAGGATACAACCAAATGGCAATTGCAGAAGAGGACAAGTTGAAAACAACTTTCATCACTGTATTTGGTACTTTTGCGTACCATGTGATGGCCTTTGGTTTATGCAATGGGCCTGGTTCGTGGCAACAAACAGCAGATAAAACATTCGGTGACATATCACCTGAAGAGTTGAAGGTGTTTATTGATGACTTAGGGGCTGCCACCGTGAGAGAAAGGCAGTTGATCATTTTAAGAAAATGCTTTGAGCACTGTAGACAATTTTGCATCGCCCTAAACCCACGAAAGTGTGTTTTTGGAGTACCTTATGGGCTATTGTTGGGTCATGTGGTCAGTTCGGTAGGAATTGCGATAGACCCCGAGAAGGTCAAAGTTATAATTGCCATGGGTCCACCACGCACTTCGAAAGAGGTTCATAGCTTTCTGTCTTCGGTTGGTTACTACCGTAGATTCATCAACGCCTTAGCAAAAAGAACGTTGCCACTTACAAATTTATTGTCCTTTAGCTGTTCGTTTGTATGGGGTGACCCTTGTAAGGTAGCATTCGAGGATGTGAAACAAGAGCTACCAAGAGCGCCCGTTTTAAAAGCACCTAAAAGAGGTGAGGTGTTCTATATATTCTCAGCAGCCACTATGTATAGTATCAGCTGCTGTTTAGCCCAAATTTGGGAAGAGAAGTGGTACCACCCGATTGCTTTTGCTAGTCGGAAGCTGGGGGTATCCGAAATCAACTATACTTACATGGAGAAATTGTGTCTAGCAATGGTCTTTGGGACCAAGAAATTCAGGCATTATATTCTCTATGAGAAAGTCGTGCTTTATACGAAGGCGGAGGGACTTCAACTATTGATGAATAAGTTACAACCGCCTGATCATCTAGCAAAGTGGTTAATCACTTTGCAGGAATTTGATTATGAAATCAAGAGTAAGCCACCAAGGTTGCAAGGCATAGTGGAATGTCTAGTGGACTTTGGGGAGCCGAAAGAATCTGTGGCTGAAGGTAGTGACATGGAGTTGTTACTTAAGATAGATACGGCATCTATTCCCTCCTGGTATGCTGCAATAACGCATTATTTATCAACGGGAGAGGCGGGATCCGAACTATCTAAAGCTGAGAGAAGGAAAATTAAGCAACAAGCGTTAAAGTTTTCTTTGATAAGCGGTACATTATATCGGTAAGGGGTTGATGACATCTATCGCCGATGTGTGATGCCTGATGAGGTGCCATTCATTTTGGAAGAGTGCCATGATTCTGCTTGCGGTGGATATTTTGCTGGACGGCTTACAGCACAAAAGGCTTTAAGAGCAGGTTATTGGTGGCCTGCCATTTTCCAGGATGCGTTTGCGTATGTTAAGCGATGCGATATTTGCCAACGACATGATAGTCGAGAGAATAGGAAACGACCACTCACCCCTATTATGGCGATACTTCCATTCGAGAAGTGGGGAATAGACTTTGTGGGTCCTATTACTCCGTCGTCGACTACGCAAAAGAGGTACATCATCGTAGCAATCGACTACTTCACAAAGTGGTCAGAAGCACGTGCAACAAGGAAAGATGATGCTAAAGAAACTGCTAGTTTCCTTTTAGAGCAGATAATATGCCGGTTTGGTCCGCTGAAAGAATTAGTATCGGACCGCGGAACCCATTTCCTGAAAAAGGTGATCAAAGGTTTGACAGAGCTGTGGCAAATCAAGCATAAGAAGACAATCCCATATAATCCGCAAGCCAATGGGCAAGTTGAAAGCACCAACAAGCAGCTTGTGGGCATCCTGTTCAAAATTGTGTCGGAAAAGAAACGAGATTGGGATAGAAAGTTATACGTGGCAGTATGGGCCTACAATACGACTTTCAAACGAGCCACTGGCCATACCCCGTTCAAGTTAGTATATGGGGAGGAGTGTGTCTTGCCTTTAGAAATTGAGCTGCCGACTATTCGGTTTGCCATCAATCATTCTTTGAGCGATGAAGACGCACTTTTTGAGTGCTTGACGACACTGGCACATTTAGATGAGCTTAAGCTACAGAGCTTATTGCACCAAGAAGTGGCGAAGCACCGAATGAAGCAGCTACACAACCTCAAAGCCAAGAAATACACCTTCAAGAAAGGACAGCTTGTTCTGTAATATGACGCACGACGTGAATTATTTCCAGGCAAGCTAGAGCCCAAATGGGATGGGCCCTATAGGATTGTTAGAATAGGAAAGAATAAATCCACAGTTTTGTTAGCTGACCTTGAGGGGATAGAATTTAAAAATAAGGTTAATCTTAATAAGATTAAACCTTATTACTTCTGATTGCCCTAATACTATGACTGCCTTGCAGGTCTAGGAGATCGATCAAACATCTGCAAGGAAATCGTGATAGAGGTTGATGGGTCGTCTGATCCCTTATTTAGAACACCCATATTTAGAACAGAGGTATCATCAGGGAAAGCTCATTTGGTGGAGCAAAGGATACAAGGTGATTGAGCAAGAAGGCGGGACATTTATTTGGGAGATCAAGGTCTTCTGCCATCACTACCTACAAATTTTGATGAGCATCCCTGTTGAATTCAATGATGATGGAGGGATGGAGCCTAAAGTCCACCCGTTGAATATGCTGAATTTCGATTATCATAATTACGAGTAGAGTCCAGGATGGCGGGGTATGTAAACCCTTTATGGACGTACACCTTGTACTTTGATGGGGCGTCCAGGGGTCCATGCAAAAAAGGAAGTGTAGGAGTTGTCATCCGAGACCCCCGACGCCGCATTGTCATAAAGTTAGCTGCTTATCTCGGGGCGAATTTTACCAATAATATGGCAGAATACAAAGCCCTGATTATGGGTTTGAATATTGCAAAGAAGGGTGATATCCGCCAGTTGTTGGTGAAAGGGGACTCTCAATTGGTTTTAAATCAACTCAATGGGACGTACATGGTGCGAAACCCCATCCTTTGTATGTACCATCATACTGCTATAGCCCTGCTAGACGAATTCGATAGAGTGTCTTTTCAGCTGATTCCACGAAACTGGAATCAGTTTGCCGATTCATTGGCTAATTTTGTGTATGAAGAAGACATCTTCTTTAATTGTGGCCCTTGTCCCGATATATCTATTGATGATGAGATAGGACCCGGTCGTTTGTGGGGTATGCTTTCTGAACATGCCCTCTTTGGCAGACGATGGTTGATTTGGGTGATGCAGAGGGTAAGCGAGACTCATCTCCCTTTATTATCTGGGACCCATAGACTGATTAGACAACATGTGATGCGAACACCTCTTGCGATATACGCAGGAGGGATAGGTCATAATTTAATGCACCTAGTTTAGGGCTATGAGCCCTGTTCCCCTGGGAATGGTATGCTTTGATGTCTATCATGGTTGTTTCCAGGAGGATGTTATGCATAGTATTGTTTGATTTCATTAGGCCAAGAGGGCCGATTCAGTTTTGTAGCAAAGTCATGTCTGATTTCATTAGGCCAAGAGGGCCATTTCCCTGTCTAGTGCAGGTACGTTTAATTGGGGTTTTGTTTTAGTGTTGTGCTGGACAGATTTCGTGTTTTGTGGAATTTGATGGAGCCTGGAGGAGCCTTTGCTGCGATGGAAGCTTCTTGTGCCCAATCCAGGTGATATTTCTCCTTTACGAGTACCTTTCTTTCCTGTTATATTTGTATTTGTACTTGTCGAGGGGATACATTTTTGTTGGGGACCGGCAATTAAGGCATGAAGTCCCAGGTTTAGGTTGAGTATGTTTGACGGAGGTCGGAGTAGTCATTGCCTCCTACAACGACATTGTTAGACATTGAATGACCTGTTTTAGAAGGAAGTCCTAGTGGCCCTGTCCTGCTAGCCTGCTAGGCAGCTGTTCTAGGAGTTCTTGTTAGTAGTGAGGCAGTTAGAGAAGCCTGCCAGAAGATATTAATGATGATGCCCAGAAACTCTGAATATCCTAACAAATGAATATAAATACGAAGGTGTGTAAAAAGGGGTTCTAACTCCTATCCCAAGAAAAAGAAAAGAAATGAAAATATATAAGCAGTTGATCATTGCCTTGCGGAGGCCTGGTAGGTTCCTGGGGACGAATCAGACCCAGGGCCGATACCTTGTCTTCCTAGGGGTGGCTTCTTGGTGGAAATATAATACCAAAACAAGGAAGGTTGGAGCGAAAATAAAAGTGAGCATTAGAAAAGGATTAAGTGTCACCTTGCGAGGGCTTGGTAGGTTCTTGGGTGCCGAGACAGGTCCTGAGGCCGATGCCCTGTTCTCCTTGGGTCACTACGCTCAGCTCCCTCCTTTTTACATGCCCAAGTATGTTCATCCAATAAAAACCCTAAAAGAAGAAATGTACTGAAAGAAAATACTCCTTGATCAGGCTATAGGAGTCCTCGCCTAGTAGGAGCTCCTTGTTGTGCTGTCTTTAGTTGGTAAGTAGTGCAGACTACCACTTAGGGCAACCTCTTTGATAGGTTTTTTTAGTTTGGCTGTGTTGGAGCAGCTGGTTCGTGACTCACTTCGGATCTTCTATTAGATGATGCTAGGCCTACTCCTTGTGGATGATATGCCTTGGTTCTGTCCAGGGGTAGGGGGAGCATTGTGCTGAGTTTGATTATATAATTGTTTTGTATCAGTTTGATGCTTCTTTGGTTGTTTATGTGCAGATATGTTCGTGGATTCGACGGGCTGAGTCGCCCTATCCCGTGGTCGCCAATGAGAGCGGAATTTAGGTGACGGGAAGTGCTTAAAAATAGCTAAAAATTATGAGTATCAAGGGAAAAATATTCACTGTCAAAGGCGGCGGCTCGATCTAGGACGATTTTAAGCATAAGCAGTCGACGGGCGCCCAAGTGACACCTCCGGATTTTGAGTAATTTTTCTGTCAGTCAGGACAGGATGTGGGAGCTGCAGGCCTGTCCGGGATGCCGAGGCGGACGCCCAGAAATTTACAGCACGTCAATCGGAGCCTGAATGCGGAAGTTGGTCCGAAACCGGCCGGGGTGCCCAAAAGGGGGCCCAAATTTGAAATTCCAAAAGGTGTAAGAGAGGGGGGTGACCTTTGGCACCCCCCCCTTTTCAAAAAACGTGATGTAGGGGCGGGGGGGGGGGGGGGGGGGGGGGGGGGGGGGGCGGCGACTGTTTTCAGCCGCCGAAAAAAACGCGCCCCCTCCCCCTCCCAAATCGTGATGCTGCTTGACAAGCAAGCTATGGAGTGCATTATGCCAGGCTTCAACAATCGATCCACGCTCCGCATCACTTCAATCCGCGCAGGGAATGGTGGCCTGTAGAGGGAGAGAGAAAATCAGTCTTTCTCTCTCCTCCCTCTCTCTCTTCTAAGGGGGAATTCATGTGGGAAGAAGAAGGAAGAAGAAAGAATGATGGAGGCTTGTCCGGCATGGATCGGATTGCTCCGCGGGCTGGAAATGGTGATTGATGATTGTGCTGGACATGAAGTGCTGCTCATTTCCGAATCTACAGCCATGGACATGAAACCCGAAACACGCAAATAAGCGGTAATTTAAAATTTTCAAAGGAAATTTGAGCTTTTATGGCTTTTGATGGATGAAATGTTGTTCATGTGGGATAAAAATTGTTCATGTTGCTATTTTCTATGAGTTCTTGCTGGTCCTAATCAAAAAAGCAGAAAAAATATGCATCTTGTGGTTCAAAATAATATGCTAAAACACATAAAACATGAGAAAACAAGGGAAAATGATGGTTTTTTGGCATAAAAATGGGAAAGTAAATAGGAACATCAACTAAACTTTCATTTTTCTGCAAGAAGGAACTAAGGGCCACAACCCATAACCTATTCTTAATTTTCAGTAATTAAATAATGCAGGAAAATAAGGAAAAATACAAGAAAAGGGTGGAAAAACCCTAAAAAATAGGGGAAAAATGCATTTTGGGTTCCGAAAAATAAGGATAAATAAGAGCAATGTTTGTGAATGTTTGTGGGGATTGAAGCATGAGGATTTGCCTCAGTTCAACTCCACCTTCTCGTTCTAGTGTGTCTTTTTCCGTCTTTTTCACATAAAATGATGACAAAATACCCTATAAACCTATCCAACGATACAATATTTAAACGGGGAAGGGTAGAGGAGTTGAAATATGTCTAAATGCCGTGTGAAGATGATGGGAAAGTTGCTGATTTCTATGCATAGCATTTAGGATGGATGATAATTAAAATTAAGAGCTTAGTAGCACGAGGATCACCTCGGTGCTAGGCCCATGCAACGAAGCACGAACGGTAGTTGGAAACCATTAAACAAATGTTTTTGCACTTGTGCACAATACTGTTTTGTTAAATGTTTGAGCACTAGGCATCTACCAAATGCATAGAGCATGAAAAGAATTTAAAAGTATCAGTGATCAGCTCCTGGACATGCATTGCAATTGGTTTATTAGGACATGACCTACGTTGAGAGGCAGTGAGGTACCCATGCTGTAGGTAGACGCGGGTCCTAAAAGGGGAGATCAAGTGAGGACAATGGTACATTCCTGGACACGCTTATTTGGTACCTTAAGCGACTTTTGTGCGATATGTCTATATGTTGAGCACGCATCGAGGGGCCAATCCCCAAGGTGTAGGAGAGTCGCAGAGGGTTGACGGCATTCAGCCGTAGGAGGAACCCCATGTGTATGTGATTCGAGCCTTTTGGCTATGTGAAAGGGACTCCCTCTAAGGAGTAATATTGGGTAGGATCAGTTGGACTACAACGTATTACAAACGCAATGTTTAGGAAGGCAGAGATTTTGATAGACGCTCCTGGCCGCGAGGCCGAGGGGTTGTCTTGTGCGTAGTGACGAGGCCCGGCTAGTGCGTGAGCCAGTGTCAGTCCGTTTTTAGGTCCATCACCACACAAAAGTACCGTCTTCTTGGTCAACCACTTTGTATCTCTTACTCCACCAGATAAGCCTCCCCTGATGATATCTTTGCTCTAGATATGGGTGCTCCAAATAAGGGATTAACCGCCCCATGAACTAGTTTAAGCTCTCCTGTAGGTCTCAAATCAGCCCCAACATGGACCTGCATGCATTTAGCACATTAGCATATTTAGAAATAATAAGGTTTAATATTATTAAGATTAACCTTATTCTTAAATTCCACTCCTTGTAGATCAGCTAATAAAACCATGGACTTATTTTTACCTATTCGAACTAACTTGTAAGGGCCATCCCAGCGAGGTTCCAGCTTTCCTGGAAATAGCTCCCTACGCGCATCGTAATACAGAACTAATTGCCCTTTTATGAAGGTATACTTCTTCGCCTTTAGATCATGTAACCGCTTCATCTGACATTTAGCTACCTCTTGGTGTAACAAACTCTGCAATTTGAGCTCGTCCAAGTGGGCTATAGTAGTAAACTGCTCAAATAAGGCATCTTCATCACCCAAAGAATTATTGATTGCGAATCGTATGGTCAGCAACTCAATTTCTAAGGGCAAGACACACTCCTCCTCGTAAACTAATTTGAATGGGGTGTGGCTAGTGGCTCGTTTAAACGTTGTATTATACACCCAAACCACCACATATAATTTTGTATCCCAGTCTCGTTTCTTTTCAGAGACTATCTTGGATAGGATACCCACAAGCTACTTATTGGTACTTTCAACCTGTCCATTGGCTTGGGGATTATAGGGGGTCATCTTAATATGTTTAATGCTCCATGCTTCAGTCAGGCTTCTAATTACCTTATTCAAAAAGTGAGTTCCCCAGTCTGATACTATTTCCTTTAGGGGACCAAAACGACAGATGATCTGCTCAAGTAGGAAACTAGCAGTCTCTTTTGTATTCTCCTGCCTCGTCACCCATGCTTCTGACCACTTTGTAAAGTAATCAGTTGCTACTATAATGTATCTTTTTTGGGTAGTAAACAATGGGGTAATAGGTCCCACAAAATCGATGCCCCACTTCTCAAATGGAAGGATAGCCATAATAGGCATAAATGGATGCTTCCTATTCTCTCGACTGTCATGTCTTTGACATGTATCACATCTTTTAACATAGTCAAATGAATCCTGGAAGATGGACGGCCACCAATAACGAGCTCGTAAAGCCTTCTGTGACGTCAACCGCCCAGCAAAGTGCCCTTCACAAGCAGAGCCATGACACTCTTCCAAAATAAAGGGAACCTCGTCAAGCATCACACATCGGCGATAGATATCATCAACATCTTGCCGATATAATGTCCTTGCGATCAAGGAAAATTTCAATGCATGCTGTTTAATCTTCCTCTTCTCGGGTTTTGATAGAGTAGCTCTAGTTTCTCCTGTAGAAAGATAGTGCATTATAGCAGCATACCAGGAGGAATAGACGCCGTATCAATCTTAAACAATGTTTCCATGTCACTTCCTTCAGCCATGACGTCTTTTGGCTCTCCAAAATCCACAAGACACTTGACAATGCCCTGAAGCTTTGGTGGCTTGCTCTTAATCTCATAATCAAACTCCGATATGGAAGTTGGGCATATTTTTGCTTCAGAGTTAATCCATATAGGTTTATCAATCTCTTAATCTCATAATTTTTGGTGCTTTTAAAATAGGTGCTCTAACAAGCTCCTGCTTTACATCGCCAAAAGATACTTTGCAAGCATCACTCAATGAAAACTAATAATTATAGAACAATAGGTTTGTCAGTGGCAACGTTCTTTCTGCCAAGGCATTGATAAACCTCTGATAATATACCCTATTGATGATAGAAAACTATGCACTTCCTTTGGAGTACGAAGTGGACTCATGGTGACTATGACCTTGATCTTTTCAGGATCAGTTGCAATCCCTACGGAACTGACCACATGGCCTAACAAGAGCCCATAAAGGACTTTGAAGATGCACTTCCGTGGGTTGAGAGCTATGCAGAATTATCTGCAACGCTCAAAACACTTTCGTAAGATAATTAACATCTATCCCTTATGGTGGCTGCCCCCAGATCGTCAATGAATACTTTCAATTCCTCGGGGGAAATGTCACCAAAGGTTTTGTCGGCTGTTCTTTGCCATGAACCTGGTGCATTACATAACCCAAATGCCATTACATGGTACACAAAGGTACTGAAGACAGTAATAAATGTCATTTTTAGCTTGTCTTACTCAGCAATCACCATTTGGTTATACCCTACAAAGCAATCTATAAACGAATAGATTTCTCTACTTGCTAGTTGATCCAAAATTTGGTCAATAAACGGCAATGGGTAGTAATCTTTAACAATTTGCTTGTTCAACTCTCTAAAATCTATGCAAAGCCGAATCCGATTATTTTTCTTCTTCTTGATCCAAACTGGTGAGAACCATTCAGTATGCTGAACAGGGAAGATCAAACCCGTTTTCCACAACTTCTGTAGTTCTGGGAACAACCCGTCCCTTAAATCAAAAGGCATACGCCTTACTTTCTGACGTACAGGGTGGGTACCTTCCTTTACAAGAATAGTATGCTCAACTAGACTGGGAGGAATATCCCTAAGTTCGTCATAGCTCCAATCAAAGATGTCATGAAACTCCTAAATCAGGGACACATAGTCCTCTCTCTCTTCCGCACCAAGCATAGAACCCAATTTGATTGGCTGCAAATCATCAGGGGTACCAAGGTCCAGCTCAATAACATCCGTGTCTCTTATTCAATCATGAGGCTCTACCAGCTCATTCAAGGTTATCTAATAAATATCCTCTGTAGTGGACCCTTCCTTAGATCCATCGGTTGATGACGCCTCACTATTAGATGGGTCATCTACTGTTTCTAGTTCAGTGGAGGATAAAGGAGCTCTCTCACTCTGAGGAGACTCAGGGTAAGCATCCACTATTACATGATGGGCACGTTGACCTAAAATCACTCGACCATCGGGTATATCAACTTGACAATCTGCTCATAAAATCCAAGGCCTTCCTAGCGAAACTCGATAGCTAGGATGTCCTGCAAACCTTATCACCCTAAAGTCTAGATAGCATTCCACGCTTACCATGGTAACATGGACTTTAGTGATGCAACCTTCCGGTTGTCTTAGACTATCATCTGCCATCCTAAGAAGTGTGGAACCATCTTTTTGAGTTTCGAGACCTAGCCGCTCCATCAATTTTGAACTTATGATATTGATGGAGGATCCAATGTCCACGATAGCGTGCTCCACTAATATTCCATCCACATATGCTGGAACCCTAGGGCAATGCTTTTCAGCATGATCGAACCAATCTTCTTCCACTCTAGCTATGCCCAAAGGTTCTACTGTATATTCGATACGCAGGATTTTCTTGAATTCCTTCCGTACTCCTGGAGAAATTTTAATCAATTGCAGGAGATTCACATCTGGTTTGACTTCACAAAGAGAACTTGCTAGGTCAAAGTCATGGTAATTAGCCAAAGTTTTCTTCTTGCGCCAAACCATTATTTCCTTTGGTCATTGGACCACGGGCTTTATTGCCTCTTTTTTGACTTTTGTCTTCTTTCTTGGCACCTCTCTATCCTTCTCGAGATCTACTTTACCATCAACAGGCCTTAGAGCTCCACCTTCCATATCCGAATTTAGGACTCGCTTTTCCCTAGCATCCTGCTTAGGGTTTCCCTCAATAGGTTTTACAGTTCCTTTATCACCCTCTTTAATCTTTTACCCCCTTGTTACGGCTCGTAGATTAGAAGTTTCTGCATCATTGACACGTACAGTCTCAATAAGGTTGACTCCACTGCCATGAGGCAACTCCTCTACAACATCATTTCCTCGTTGCGGTATTTGCCTTGGTCCCTCATCTTGCTGGAGATTATTCCCTTGTGCCTGATGGTTAACTGGACCAGGTTGTTTAATTCCTTGTTGGAGAGAACTGATCTTACTCTAACAGGTAGCAACTAAGTGGCCAGACTTTTTGCAAATATCACATTTGACATTCGGGCAATTCCTAGGGAAATGTTGGCCACTACACCACTTACAGTTGAATCTTGAGGGGCCACCCTCTTCAAGGCATTGGCTCCCTATCAAATCCCATTGCTTCTTAAGAAAATTGACATTCATAGTTATTTGTCGATATTGTTTAGAGATCATGTCGGTGTAGTGCTTCATCATGTCCTTAACTTCACCAAGGACGTTAGAGGCACTCGACTTGTAGCCGCGATCGTCAGTTTGTCGTCCCATGGGCCTAACCACTTGATTAGGGATTGGACGTTAACCTACTTGGACAACATTAGGATTCATTGTTTGGCCCCCACTATTTAGTGAGGCCGCCTGACTAGCCATGGGCATAGTCATGCTAGGAGGAGTTGGTAACATAGGCAAATTCGGCATGATACTTCCTCTTCCATTCACGTTTGACATGGGATCCCCTTGACTCCCATTGGTCAAGGCCAAGTTATCACCATTCCAATTTATCCTTGCTATATAAGCCGCTTGCAAGTATGACTCTACTCCTTCTGCTTGGGTAATAGTAACAGTGTCAATGTCGGCCAAAGCAATACTACTCAGCTGCACCTGGATATTAAAATCCAATCCATGTAGGAAATATTGTAACTGGGCAACCACTAGAAAGGGGATATAAGTATTTAGTTTACGAAGAGCTTTCTTTAATTTCTTGGCATAGGCCTGGACATTCTCATTTGGCTCTTGGCATGTTACATTCAAGACATGCAACCAATATTGTCCACCCTTCTCAGGGGCAAACTCTCTACGGAAAGCTGTAAAGAATTGGGCACTGCTAGTTATGGTTCCGGCTTCGAGACCGTGGTACCATACTGCCACTCTTCCTTTTAATGTCGTGTTAAAGAACATCATTAGGTGTCCTTCGTCTTGGATTCGATAATTAAACATGAGTGTTTGAAACTCCTTAATGTGGAGTTCTCCATCTTCTTCTACTAACCCATGGAAAATGGACAACGATGCTCCTTATGTCGGCAAATCCGGTGTCCCTGCTGGAATTGCGATAGGTTGTGCCATGGCTACAACCGGATTGACAACATGAGTTTGTGTAGGTAAAACTACACCCCCACTTGTTGTGGGCTAATTAACTGGAAGTAGGGAAGTGCTAGGGCTTCCACTTGCACTCAAAGCCTTACACTCGTGCTATACTTCCTTTTATTTAACTTAACGTCATCCTATATGAATAATGCAAAAAATACATCATATTTTATATCATATTTCAATGCTCAAACTCCGCTCTCTCCCTACCGTTTAAAGTTTTTCTTGCGGTGATAGGTAAAAGGGCAATTTCATATGTATTTCGTACAAAATAAACAGTAAATACTCACAAAAACATGTAAATGGGGATAACCTAAGGCAAACCCTCATGCATTATCCTCATACTCCTGTCTCTATGACTATCTCTACGATGCTTTGTGGCACTACAGTGCTCTGTACTACATCATTCCTCTCTACACTATTTTGTTTCTCATTGGGAAGGTTGAATTTCAGCCTCTTGGCAGAGGGAATGTTCTCTTTTAGAGCTGTGGGTTCTCCTTTCTTGGCACGCATTATTGTGGCAACCTTCAATTCTGCTAAACTGGAAGTAGGTTCTTGGGTCTTCTATTGAGTTTCGGGAGTAGCTTTTACTAGAGATGGACTTGGACAGTCTTTTGCAGTGTGGCCTTCTCCTTTGCATTGACTGCATAAGGGCTTGTAGTCCATAGACCTTCTAGGGTTTGGGAAGTTTGGTGAGATATGTCTCTTTTCTCCACATTTGTAACACTCAACCTCTAATCTCTGGCCACTACCAAACTGTCATCCTCTATAACTTTGAGAGGGAAACCTCCTTGGGTCAAAATTAGGACCAAACTCCCTATGCTTTGGTCAGATGCCCTGAGTGGCCATCTTGGATTCCAACAAGTTGAATCTTGCTTCTTCATCTTTCTTCCTTCTTTCGTGCATCTCCTTCAAAGAGCAAATATCCTCTGTATGGTTGTTCCTTAAATAGTACAAATAAAAGGCTCCATGAATAGTTGGTTTTCAAGTATTCAGTGGCTAAATGTCCCGCTTGGTGGCACTTTCTACACCATGTATTAGACCGCATCACATCTCTTTCACCTCCTCCTGCAGGAGTGGATATGCTAGAAATATTCACCTTCAACGTCTATAACTATTCTATAATCACATCCATCAAATCTTTCTTGATGCTTGCAACTGAATTGGATAGGTAGTCTTCAAATTTTCACCTCCTGCAGTACTTGCAGTAGGGTTTCAAGAAGCCTCTATAATCATTGCATACACTGGTTGCGTTGATCCATAGGGTCCTCTGTTTTAATTTATGATTCAAAGCTCCCATTGAGACTGGGGTTTGTTGGTTCCAGTTGGTAGGGTTCCACTATTATTGTTGAGTTGCCATTGGGGGAATAGTTTGAGCCCGCTGTTATTGTGGTTGAACCATCATTTGAGGTACTGTCGTTTGCGGTCACCATGGGTTTGGTGCACTGTACTGTGGCATTGTTTGCATTAGAGGATAAGGGTAGGGATTTGTCACTGGGACCGCATTTGGTGGGTATAACATTCCTAGAATGGGAAGAGGTAAGACTCCTCGTACTGAGATCATTGACATCCTTGCTTCGACTTCATCATACAGTCTTGCACCTTCTACTACAGCTTGCAAGTTGACTGGTCTTCTTAATTCCACAAACTTACAAACTTCTGGTTATAGGCCTCTAAGGAAAACTCCCTTTTGGATGCTTTCATCTAAGTGATGGTTGGTCCATCTCTTCATTATGCATTCCATTTTAGAGACATAAGCTTCCACTCATTCACCAGAGAACTAACTTAAGTTCATAAACTCTTCTCATATCCGCTCTTCAAAACCTTCACGCCTGAATTTAGTGAAGGAATGCCAACTTTAGATCGTCCCATGTGCCAAACTTTTCTGCTGCTTATCTCTCATACCACTAAAGCACCGTGCCTTTGAAAGTAGTGAGAAATATCGCCAACCAATGCTCGAGGGTTCTCGCATTGTTAGCCACACACGCTACCATAAACTCTACTACATGAAGATCAGGGTCTTCATTATACTCTCCCTTAAAGATGGGCAATGGGATTACATTTGCTGGTCTATCATCAATATTTCTAGGACGGATCTAACTAGGAAGGGGACCTTGAGTTGCTAGACTTCTGTAAAGAGTGCCGCTAGGGTGTCAAAGGAGGCTTCTACTGCTAGCTCGTTCTTGACTTTGATTTTTGCCTTCTCTCTGCTCACGTAGGACTCGTTCTAGTGCTTGTCTCTTAATTGTGTCATTCATCAAGGGAATTAGCTCCACCTAGCTGCTCTATACTCAACACAATAAATCAAAGGGGGCTTCAGTCTCTGGAGGAATCTCTTGCCAACATTTCTTCTAATTCCTTATTTTCAATGTGTATGAATTCAGCTTTCAATCCACTACAAAGGGGAATGTACTCAATTATAAAGGTATCAAAACTCATTCGTCTGAGCACCGTTGTGGTGACATCATCATATAATGCCAAATTTTGATAGTTTCAATAGTATATGTTGTGAAAAACACTCTATCTACCAACTTCCAATGGGTTGCTAATTGGACAAATAGAAGGTTGTCAGTGCACCATTCATCCCACGTATCCTACTATTGAGCATCCATGAACAAATTCCAACTCTTTTCTTTCTTGTTCTCATAAACTTCCACTGACCACGACTCCTGAAGCTTCTTCATGCTTTCCCACTTAATGATTTTTGGAAACTTCTCAATGAATGCTAAATGTTATGCACTTCATTTTGTTCCCAAACAACTTGCCACTAAGATGCACGTCTCTATTGCTTCAACAGGGAGAGAAAATAATCCACCACATAGAGCATGCATCATGATTGTAATACATTTTCGTCATTGTGGGATAAACTTCTTGTAGAAAGTAGCTTTGGCAATGAGAATCTCCAATTCTTCACTGAGGCTCTGCAGAAGCTCAACAAAGGGTTAATAGACAATCATCAAAAAGCTTTTAACTCAACTTAAATCATACAAAACCATCAAGAATCAATCAAAAAGCTTCCAAACATTCTCAAACTTCATCAATCATTACTCCAACCTCTCATACAGAAGAAAAACAGAGCAAAACAGAAGATCAACATACTCAAATAGAACCAATTAGACACTATCAGGACATCAACAGAAGATGTCAAAATATCATATCTCCACTATAAACCATCACGAGCTTCCAAAAAATAATCATCCTCATCCAAAACAACTAACCATCATATAAAATCCATAAAAAATCAACCATCGAGTCCACAAAAATAACAAAAATCAGCCAAAAAATCAAGTCATTTCAACCCTCAACAAAGAATTGTCGTCTTATTTTTATAGCAATCATCATAATAAGATTTGTTATATACTATACACAAACTAATGGATTTTTGCCACATAACTTTTGATGTTAAGTGGCTTGCCATCACTTGGCATAGCCACCTAAAAGGGAGTGCATGTTGTTAGGCTCAATCATGCATATGCTAATCAAAATTATTCGTGGATGGCATCCAAACCCAATATTGTATTATCAACAGAGATCAAGTACTCTAAGAACATTCCACTTGAAATATCTCATAGGGATCATGAGGAGTGGTGCTAGCAATGATGGACCAACATCATTTAAGCTTAATGTGTCATTCCTTAAGGATGAAGCTTATTTAAGGAAATTGTAGGAGGGTTGGTGACATGTGTAGCACAAGAATCCAACCCTTTCAATATATTAAAAGCTTGTATTATCTTAGCTATACAATTGTCTAAGAAATATGGTTGAGATAGAGCTAAAGTTAGTAGGGATAGCATGGATGTTGCCACTTATTATCATGCCACTGAACTTAATGTTGCTTCTCTTCATTGTAATGATTTCATTATTTTTTGGCTCATACAAGATATTGAGGATTATCATAAAGCTCAAGAAAGATAGAGAGTTGATGGTGTTAAGATAGTTGAAGGCCCGATTCAAGATGGACGGAGAGGCTAAGCATTTGACTTTGCCAAGCAGTACATACTAAGAGGAGAAAGAAGACCATAGTGGCAATCCAAGATGGAGAAGGGGTCATCCATCAAGATGACTTTTCAATTTCTATGGCCTTTGTGAAGCACTTCTTGGCCATTGCTGAGTAGCAAGCACAAATTGATGCCGGGAGGCATATTCCACTCACGGTGGATTCCGTGAGGTTTTGCGGTGAATTCCATAAAACCATATTTATTTGCCGGGGCTCATACACAAGGTGGATTCCTTGTGCAAGAAGTTGACGGGGATGCCTGTCCTTTTCGGGTATCATGTTAATTTAATGTGCACGTGGGTGACTCCGTAGCGAGTGATTTTGCAAAATACATATTTAAATTAATGGATATTTATGAGTTTAGAGTGCACTCGTATTAAATTAAGGTTAGGACAGAGTTCCAACCTATTTATTTATTTTGTAGCTAAAGACTAGTAGGTATTCACTATTGTTTATTTGTTTTTTTAATAAATAATTGTGAATACTTCAGTTGATGTGTAGAGCAGGCAGCGATGGCTTTGGGTAGCACTGAGCATTAGCGTAAGTCCAAGCGTAAATTTCATTATTAAAATTATTACTCTATTTTAAGTTATAAGTTTAAATTTATTTAGTAATAATTAGATCATTGTCCTTAGTACTATTAATTTATTTATTTTTAAATATAAATTATTTTAGAATATGAGATTCAAGATATGCTTTTATTGAAATAAGCTGTTTTTATGGAATACTTGTTATTTTCATAATGTGATTAAGTTTAGAAGGCTTTTCTAGCTTTCTTTATAAAAGCAACAGGACCGCGTGCAAAATAGAAGAATAGGGTGAAAACTTAGTTTTTTCGTTTCTCCCTCATCTAGAATCGAAATTCAGAGCTTCAAGAGTCGTTTTGGGGATTTTGCCATGCTCTGGATGCGATGGTGATGTCAAATTGTCAAGATTCAGAGCACCAAATTTTTTACAACAAGTGCAGTATGTTATAGGATACCTCTTGATCTTAAAACTCTATATTTTAATTGATATTTGTACTTTCTTTGTAATTATATGTGAGATATGTATGCAAATATACATGTAAAACTATAATATATAATTAAGGATGGCAAACCATGGCTTTTGCCATGGGGGAGGTTGGGCCCAATCATGCGTTTTTCTCTTGTCTTTCTCAATCTATTGAGTTATTCAAATCCTCTTATGTATTATAATGTTATTTGTATTTAATAGTTAAGATGTTTGATTTATTAGTTTTTTTCACTAATTTTTTTATTTATGATTGAGATTTGATTTGCTAGATTTGCCACATGTTTCCCTTCGCAACACAAACATCGAAGGGCTACTAGGAAGCTATGGACAAAATCTTAGCACCTTGTATTGGCAAAGTAATGCTTCATACTACATCATTGATCTTTCACCCCTTTTTAGTTTAGGAAGTGGGACATGTGATAAAGAGAATGAAGGTTTGGAAGTCCCTAGGTCTAATGGATTCTTAGTTTAATTTCACTGAGCTATTTGGGATGTGTGTAGCCAAGATATATGTGATTTTGCCAATTAGTTCAAGAAAAACGCGTCCCTCTATGAGTCTCTCAATCATGGGCAGTATAACTAATTCCCAAGTCGAAAGATAGACTCCCAATCTCACAAATGGAGACCCCTCACTATGTTAAATCTATGCAATGGAGTTCAAAGTTCAATGAGGAACCCTTAACAGACTACTATTGTGTTGAAAGGATCTATATTCTCCACCCAACTATTTGGAAGATAACTTGAATATAGTAGAAGATACAAAATAGAATACATACTCCTTGCTAGATGCTTACAACTTATTTTGCCATGTTTCAAGCTCAAACATTAAAACTAAGAATATATTTGTGTCTTTTTTGTGTATTAGAAAGGAAGAAGAGTAATTACAACAATATGGATTCAAGATTATAAAGCTAGGCTAGGTTTTTAGATACCTCAATCACCACCCCATGAGAATAGCCATCATGGAGAAACAAAGGTTCAAGTGGCCTACTGAACAAGGTAGAGAGCAAGATAGTCAAGTACCAGAAAATCCCAATAGGACTAAGTGGTAGAATCATCAAATCATAAATCCATTAGCTTCATGTGTCGCAACCACAAATACTTTCCAAAGAAAATTGGAAAGTGTAAGAGAATAAGGGAAGGGACTTCAAATGGAGCTTTGCTAGCGGCAAGAATTGACACTCTATAGCATGAAGACTAATTTGTGAAGCAAAAGAAAATGGTGCACGTGGAGTGTAATCTATGAGTATAAAAGTGTAGCTAAGCTAAGACCATACATCCTATGGTTAGATTGAGTGGATGTTCATAGCCAAAGTAGCCAAAGGAACTTGGGAAAATATTGGAAAGGAGGATGTGCTCATGAATGGAATAGACTTCAAGATTGAGGGCATTCAAATGGAGTGAAGAAGAGGAGAGGGGGGAGGACTCTTCCCTCATACAACATACTTGGTTCTCTCCACTCCCTTGTAAGGATAGCACATCCCCAACAAAAAGGAGTGCAGGAAGTCCAAGGATATTGAGAAGCAAGGATAGCACATCCCCAATGAAAAAGGACCAGAAGAAGTTTAAAGTTGTTGAGAAGAAAAGATTGAAAAGAAGATGTGGGACCCTTGCAAGAGGAATTCATGCAAGAGGATAAAATTAGACACAAATTTCATCTCAATGTTTCAAAATCTGAATGTCTAAGAGAGACATTGGCTGAAAGGAGAGATGGGTGGCCTATGTCCAGAGCGTGTAGAAGAAGGCACCCAATCAAGTTATTGGTAAAAGTAAGGGGGAAGAAGGTTGCCTATTCAAAAGGTAGGAAGGATCTAGAGCCTCGAAAGAATGAAAATTTCCTTAAACAATGGTTGGAATGGAGATCACTCTTCCTTAGAGAACATTGGAAGGCTTGGTGCCACTCTAACAAATAAAACACTTTATTGTGGAAAATTTTTACCTAGGGAGTGGTACTATATGTTTGATAGTTTTATGCATTCGCAAGGTATTTCTACAATGATATGGATTCCTATTTATAAATGAAGAAGGTCTCTGATGGTAGCCTTATTATTTTGGTGCTTTATGTTGACGATATGCTTATAGCTGGGAATGCTCATGCTAAGCTAGATGCTCTAAAGACTTAGCTCAAGAAGAGCTTAGAGATGAAAGACATGGAATAGACCTCAAACATATTTGGTATGCATAGTATGTGCAGTTTATCCAAGGGAATTTTCTACTTATCCCAAAAGGAGTACATACATAGAGCACTTGAGTGGTTTAATATGTAGGATGGTAAATATATTGGTTGTCCTTTTCCTTCTCATGTAAAGGTTAGTCAAGCCTATTGTCCGCAAACAGATGATGAGAGGGCTGAGAGAGCCAACGTTTTGTATGCATCCAAAATGGGCAATTTGCTGTATGCTATGATAGCCATTCGTTTTGACATAGATAGCATTTGTAGTGGGAGTTGTGGTATGTTATATTGCTACACCTCAGGAGACATAGGGCATGAAGAAGTTAAGTAAAAGATAGGCTAAGCAAGTTTATGAAGATCCAACCATGGTGTCTATTGTGTTTTAGAGCCCAAGAATCCATCCCCCATGTGCTATAGCATTGTGCATGATAGCTCAGTCAATCTGGAAGAAGATGAAGGAATGGATGGTTGTAGTGGGACTCAATGCAGACATTAAGATGAAGACCATTGTTTCTTAGATAGGGGCAAAATTGATGAAGAAATTATAAAGTTGTGGAACATTATTAGAGCTATTGTCATTAGAGCCATTTGGGCTAATAAGAATGTGGTTGTAATACCTAAACAAGTAAGGCTCAAATATGAGTTAGTTTTTGGCTATGATTTGAAGGAACTAAGTGCACTATTTAGGAGATTGAGAAAAAAAGAGCATGTTTTTAAGGTGGGTTATCAACTCCTTAGAAGAGTAGTTGTTTAGCATCGATGGGGACCTTTTTTTTTTGAAACCCGAGTACCATCACACCAGGTGCAATCGTATATATCCTTTGGTACAAATATTAATATAATTATTTTCACATTAAGGAAAAACATCCAAATCATATTTCTCAGTGATGGACTTTTGTATTCAAAAATGCCTTGCTCTATGACAAATCTATTGGTGCCAAAAACATTACTTCAAAGTACATATCATGCCCAAAGATTTATCCATCAAATGCAAGAGAATAATGGTTTCAAGTAATTATCCAAGTTCCAAACCTTCGTTCTCCTTAGCAATACTCAACACCTTTACCACAAAGGTGGTAAAAACCTTAGCAAAAATGTATAATGTAAAAAATTTAAATTTAAAAAAATCAATTTAGAAAAAAATAATCCATGGGTTCCTTGAATGCCGATTCCTTTTAGGCATTATCATTGTTGGTTTCACTTTGGTTAGGTCTTGCTAAGACCAAAAAGATGAAAAGTGAGCAAATATAGTGCATGGTTCTTGCATGCTATGAGGCACATGCATAGATCTATCCATAAATGCTAACTCAACCCATCACTTATAATCCAATTTGGTCTTGCACTCTAAATCATGCAAGGAAGATCACATAGCATATAACGCTTTGTTTTTTCAAGTGAATGTCAATTTTTGCATTGCATTATATTGTGTGGATTGCACAAGCTTCATAATGAGATACGACTAAATCAAGTCTACTTTAGAAGACAACTACTCAATTATGGAATGATTGGATGTACACCATTATGTGTGGAGTACACTCCATGAGTTTTTTTTTTTTTTTTGATAGCATGATTGCTTCCCTTTGCTCACAAACATGTAAGGTGAGAGAGGCACAACCTTGCATGCTTTGCAATGATGCCAACCATATGAAAAGTGTAGTTAGTAGGCCTGGGCTATGAGCTAGTATATGGTATAGATATTGATATAGATATTTGACTCTCATTCAGATAGAAGCCTTCAAGAGGATGAAAATACTTGACATCCTTGTAGGCACAGTTTATATAGAATATTGCAAGAGCTTGCTAATCTTTTATAAACTAGTTGTAAGAGCTATGCTGTAAATAATTACCCAAAATAGAGGTTGAAAATAGCCGAAAATTCTTCATTACTCAAATCTAGCCTTTATGCCTGGTTCCGCACACCTTTCCAGTGGGGTGAATATTTTGATACATATGCCAGCCCTCAAATTTGAAGGTTGCAACACCCTTCAAAGAGAAGGGGGCTTTACCCTTCTCTAGAAGGCTATAACTTATGTAGCATTCAAAAGAAATGTTTTTAATAGAAATAGCCTTCTACAATGGAAGTGTTAAAGTTTTATTAACTTTCAAAAGAAAATTAAAAACAAAAATCAACCTTCACCATAGAAATGCTTAAAATTTTGCATCTTTCAAAAGAAGGGAAAAAATTTGTACCTTTCAAAATAAAGGCTACATCAATTTTCACTTGTCAAAAGAAGGATAGGCTTGAGTGAAACCCTTCAAATAAAGTTAAATTACTTTTTTGCATTAAAGATATATAATTGAAAAGTATAAATATAATTTTGAATTAAAAACTCCATTTTTCAAATTTGAGGGCTATCTTGAGTCCCTCCAGACTCTAGGCTCTAGCTCTCTTTTTCATTTTTTTCTAAATTCTCATTTTTAAATTTAATTTCTCTAGTCTCAAGAGATTAGACTCTCAATTTCTCTTTATTCTAATTTCTCCCTCTTCTTTAGTACCCTCTTCTTTATTGCCTAATAGGCTAATTAGTAATACCTATAGGCTATTAGTACCCACCATTGCTCAAGCCTCAAGGCCCCCACACTTGTATATAGCTTGGGCCTATAGGACCTAGGTAGCCTCAACCATATCACACACACACACACACACACACACCTCAAGGCCCCAACACTTGTATATAGCTTGGGCCTATAGGACCCAAGTAGCCTCAACCATATCACACACACACACACACGCGCGCGCGCGTGCGTGCCTCAAGGCCCCAACACTTGTATATAGCTTGGGCCTATAGGACCTAGGTAGCCTCAACCATGTCTCTCTCTCTCACACACACACACACACACACACACACACACAGAGTCCCAAACCTGACATCATGTGCAGTGTAGCTTACCTCCTTTCTTCTTAAGACTCTAGACTCCACACTTCTTCTTCTTCTTCTCTCCTTCTTGGTGTCTCTTCTGGCCACTGGCAGGTAAGCCCTCTCCCCCTATGGTGGCTCGGCCCTTTACCTTATGGGCCACTGGCGGGTGCCTCGGTTACTTGGCCCTCTCCCCCTGTGGGCCGCTGGTGGGTGCCTTGGTAGCTCATGGCCCTCTATCCCTTTGGGCGGCTCAGCCCTCTCTCCCTTTGGGTAGTTAGTGGGTGCCTCGACGGTGGGTGGCTGTGGTCACTGGTGTGCACTGTGCAGCACGCGGTCGCCATCAAATGCCTAATGGATGCCTCGGTAGCTCGCCGTATCCCCGTGTGCGCTTGAGTATTGCACTGCCAAATGCCCTATGGCCTATGCTCTGGCCGTTGGCAGATGCCTAGTACATAAATGATAAGGGTATTTGATATCACCCCCTATCCTTTTATTGTCTAGGCCTTAGTAGCTATTTCATATATCTATATTGAAAAAATGACTCGTGAACATTGCAAAACATGCTCCTTGGGCATTTGGGCTCTACATCATGTTGGCAACTAGAGCATAAGAGATATGAACAATTTGTAAGTGATATGAATTCTTTTGATAATCTATCTTTAGTTATTTTCTCTTATGATGTCTATTTGTAAGTATGGGTCTATGCATATCGATGCTTGCATGATCAAAGTCTTCATCTCTAATTCTTCCATAATACCTCAAAGTCTCCTTGCCATACTTTTAAACACCTCCTTTATTGTATGCAAATCAATCCATGGTGCAACAATGTCATAGATTTTTTTGCTATCTAAGCACCAAAATCAAAGATATCTTTGACTCTTGCGCTCTCTTTGCTTGTGACCTACTTGGCCTTGGGAGTTAAGATGGCAGTTTAAATCTCAACATTGAAATCATTGTAGCAGTTTCCCTTCTAACCTATATTTAGTGACTAAAAATTACAAGTAAACCTCTTACTATGTTTTTTTCATTTCAGAGGACAAGGGAATGTTATAAGTATTCCTTTTTCATATACTATTATGCTTGTTCAATATGAAGTCTTCAAGTTATAAGTGTTACTTTATATATTTTCTTCTTAAAAATAAATGTTCTTTTGCTCTAAATCAAATTTTATAAATATCATAATAGTTTGCTTCTTTGTATAATTTGAAATAAAAATCTTATATCAATAGCTTTGAATTGTGTGGTTATAAGTTTTGTTTATACATAAGAAATGAGTCATGTGTACAAGTGTCGCATTTGTATAGCTTACACAAAAAAAAAACACTTTAGTAGACACTACAAGATACAGACCTCATATCGACATTCAAAGCAACGAAAGTGTTCACCAAATAAATTGCCCCCATCATTGCTAAACACATCGGTATTAGCGTCTCTATAGAATCATGTTTGTGATGCACATTGCGACAACAATAGCGACGCATGTAGTAAATTTGCGACGCTAATAGCGATGGTTACAAAGAAAAAAAATTATGGCAGGCTGCCACATGTAGCACTATGTGTTGTATTTACATTCTACAAATGGATTACATGTTAAGTGTACAATGATCATCAAAATGAAGGCAAAATGTACTTGAACCCACAAGATTGATACATAAAATAAATACAATATTGTTGAATGAAAGCTCATGGAATCATGTCAAGATACAAAGGATGATAATAACATAATGCATAAAAAATGCCTACATAAATCACAGGACCAAAAAGGAAGAGGATGTGCACTCCACGAATTCAAGCGCGAGCTATAGATCCTCGCTATCCGAAAGCTCGTCTCGACACAAAGGAGCATCGAATGGACTCTCCAAAAAACAAACAACTACACATCAGTCCACCATACATAATGCATTTTAATAAAAATAGTAACTATGGACAAGAAAGATGAGTGACTTACTGGGCCGCCGCATGCATATAGTCTATTGATCAATGCAGTGAGACCATGTCTCTCAGCATTTTTAGTCTCTAGGCCAGTGGGATTGTGGTTTGTAATGGAGTGCTGCAAAGAAAACAATATACAATTGTTAGAAACATAATTGTCAATAGAAGCGATATTGCAAAAAAATAAGTGAGAATAACAAAAGAAAAACTTACAAAGTCCTCCAGATAAGTCCTATGGCCGCCACTCCCAAGATGATGGACCGCCCTTGCCTCCAATCGTGCCCTCTCTACCTCGCGCTCTTGTCTCCAATGTCCTGGAGAATCTGTAGCCTTCTCCCTGAGTCTGCGCCAGCCATCTACATCTAGCCACTCGGGTTTTGAGGTGCCACTCTTAAGTGCCTTGCGTACAATCGTCTATGTGACATGTACATACGCATGCACTCCATCATCCAGCCTGTGGAAAACCTATCTACCATGGTGGGTATCGGAAACTCCTCATGCAAGGATGCTACTATGTAGTCCTTACTGCCCTTGGGTATATTCTTCCAATGGTCCAAGATGTTGTGCCAAAAAACTTGTTGGCACAACTGTCTCATACGAGCCATCACCCTCCTCCCCTCATTATTCATGATCACGGCTTCTGTCCTATCATCTATAAGGTATCCATACCCCTTTGGGATATGTCTAAGATGTGCCCTCTCCCATTTGTGATTGCGCTTCTGGGTATATCTAGGAGACCCCTATACATCTGGTGTATCCATGGGGGTGGTATCTCTCAGAGTAGCACCCATAGGGGTGCCACTTGTGCGGACAACTGATCAAAAGCTAGAGTCAGTGGAGTAGACGTCCCCACAGGTGTGACAAATCCTACAGGTGACGCAACTCCACCAGAACGACGAGATTGAGACACTACGTCGGTACCTTCACAACAACCACCTAAGCCACCCTCTCTTGAATCTGAATGAGAGCAAGGAGTAGCACCTGTATCTCGAGCCGATTGTGGGCTCACCGCATCCACGTCTTTGCAGCATTCCCCAAAACTACTCCCTTCCATGGTGACCCCCTCCTCCCACAAAATCTTAAGCTGGACGGAGATAGACGTCATATTTTTGACTTTGTAGCGGCCAGGAATGAGCAAGCTAAGGATTAGGTGTCCTCTCTTCGTAGAAAACCATGGTGGGATGTTGTAGTTAACAATAACTACAGGCCACACACTATAAGAAGTTGAGCGGAGACTGAATGGGTTCACACCGTACATAGCAAGACCAAGCCAAAGATTCCTTGGCTCTCGTGCAAAGCCTGGAAAGGTAGAGTCAATGTTGCTCCATGTGTATGAATCTGTTGATATTCATTGGACTCCATCTGTGGATCTATTTTGAGCATGCCATGTTGTCAAGCTTGCCATGCCCCCAACGTATGAAATATGTGACGTATACATGGAATAAGTGAAAAGTGTCCAAGAACTTTATGAGGAATGGTTTGCCCTTGCAAGTCCTGTCGATACCTATGAGCACCACACTTTAGACATGTCTCCATAGTCCCATACTCTCCTCGAAACAGTACGCAATCATTGACACATGCATGGATGCTGTTGTAGTCTACGCCAAGCTTTCGTAAAACATGTCGGGCATCATCACAAGACTCAAGCATGGTATTTCCAAGTGGTAATGTATGATACTTTAGCAACCTGAAAAGAAATCATAAAACACCTTGAAAAAGCATAATTGTTTTTTATAATGGTGCCGAAAAGAAATCAACAAAGCATAAGTAGAAGGTACCTAAATAACTCGGTCACACTCGCATCGATGCACCCGTATTTTGCTTGTACACTTAGGATTGCAAGTAGTGCCTTTAGATAAGATACTTGGCACGTATCATATAATGATATGGATGCTTACTCTCTAAGCGGATCAGATATCTTGGCATCCATGGCATCAATGTATCGATCATTACCTCCATCTCAGGCTCCAAGATTATAGGAAAGTCTAAAATGCTGCATGTCTCCTCTGGTATTGACGGTATAGACTGGGTAGTGCATTTGAAGGGGTGGATTGGCTCAGACACTCCATCCATCGCATACCCATGAACTCTTCTAACTGGCCGCAATAGGTGCATTCCTCCTTGGGATGAGACATCACCTCCCTATATAAATTTTATGGCCATGTCTAATGTTTTTGTATATGATATTCAATTAGTTTGTGAATATAATGCATGATTGATACACACATTTCTTATCGTTTGCTCAAATTCTGAGATCATCTAATCAATGATCTCTGATTGAAACTTACTGAAGGCATTGTACGTGTTCTATAGACAAACGACACTTTCGTATGATTTCTAGCTTGCATTGAGAGCAAGGACATGGGACACACTGATTAAGATATGCCTTGCAATCTTGAACATCACGACCATCATTGTTTTCTATTTTGTTTACATCATGACAAACAATTGGTTTTTGTTCTCATTCTCTTTTTCTTTCTTAATTTTTTTGAGAAGGGATTTCTTATCTTGTAACTCAACAAAATTAACGTAACTAAAGTCTTGGTTTTCTCCCCCTTTCTTTGCACCTTTCTTTACACTCTTCGTTTTATGTTCTCTCCCCCTTCTCTTTTTTTCACTCTCTCTCTTTCTTTGTTGCTCCTCTCTTTGTTTCTCTCCACCCCCTTATGTTTTCTCACTCATTCTTCTCTCTCTCTTCCCCCCTCTCTCTCTTTCTTTTCCCATTTCTTTGTTATCTTTCATGTCTATTCTCTCTCTATTATTCTCTTTTCCTTTTCCTTTATTCTTCTCCCTCTCTCATTTCCTATCTTTCTCCCTCAATGTACCTCATTCTTAAGAAAAACCCTCTCTTTGTTTCTCTCCACTCCCTCATGTTTTCTCACTCATTCTCCTCTCTCCCTCCCTCGCCCCCCCCTCTCTCTCTCTCTCTCTCATTCTCTCATCCTTTTCCTTTCTTCCTTTTCTCCCTCTCTCATTTCCTCTCTTTCTCCCTCAATGCACATCATTATCAAGAAAAACAAAAAGAAGAAGAAGAAAGAACAAGAACAAACCCTCTCTTTGTTTCTCTCCACCCCCTCGTGTTTTCTTATTCATTCTCCTCTCTCCCTCCCTCCCTCCCTCCCTCCCTCTCTCTCTCTCTCTCTTTCTTTATTATATTTCATGTTTATTCCATCTCTCTCTCTCTGGTTTTCTCTTCCTTTTCCTTTCTTCTTCTCCCTCTCTCATTTCCTCTTTTTCTCCCTCAATGCACCTCATTCTCAATAAAAACAAATAAAAGAAAAGAAGAAAGAACAATAACAAATGAAGAAGGAGCAATGTACCATCACAAAGACCTGAGGATGGATTCTTCTTGCGACAGCCCCTCTTCTTTCTTCGTACTCTTGTGATACAAGATACTTGTGATTGCTTTACTGAATTTAGTTGTGTTGATAGCTTTGCAAACAAAGTTCGGGAATGGATTGGAAACTCATGTCTTAGAAGAGCTAAAGTAAATAAACACATGCTTGCCTTCTTACCTAGAAATTATGAGATAATGAGAATTCATAGAATAAGATGGTTGTCTCATGGAAATGCCATGAAAATGTATACTTTTATTTAGTGTTTCTTTTTAATAAAATTAATATTGATTTTATTATCAAATCCTTACTTGACTTTGCTATTTTATTGTATCAAGTTGGTAAAAGTGTTACCTACATTGTTGAAATATTGGAAATGCAAGTATCCAACAATATATAAAAAAGCAACAAAATTTCAGTTGCTATTTATTATACATTTCGTGGCCGATCTACTCAAGGAGACTAATATATTAAGTCAAAAGTTTCAAGAAAGTGCTTATTAATCTGTTGAAGGATTGGTACGTAACTAGTATATTTGGAAATGGTTCCAAGCACTCAAGTAGCTTCATGAAGGCCATGAACCATGGAGTGTATTCATGTAAGGATAAAGAGGGTTTTGTACATCAACATGTCTTGTAGTTTACTTCTTTAGTGGGTAAAGAAGTGATTACTATTGAGGAATGCAAATGGTTAGCAACGGCATTTAGGTAGTTCGACAATATTTCTCTAAGCTTTGTGAAAAATTTGGCAAAGGAGAGAGACCTTTGATTCACTCTAAACAATGTGAAGGTGAGTTGCAAAGATTTGTTTTCTATCTCTTTGAGTCTTATCCTTCAAGAGGACTCCTTGAAGCTTGGGGACAATGTGGTGTTGAAGTAGAATGGATGCAGATGTTTCCAACTTTATATAAGTTGTGGTGGATTGTGATGTTCCTCCCTGCAAGTACAACAACTTGTGAAAGAGGTTTTTCAAAACAAAATCGGGTTAAAAGTGATGAGAGATCATGTTTGTCTCTCAATACTTTAGATATGCTCATGTTTATGTCTCTTTCTACTCCAAAGAATATGGAAGAAGTAGATTGGGATTTAATTTTTGAGGTTTGGAAAAATATGAATATAAGATGGAGCCAAGCTTTGGAGCATTCATAGGAAGTATATCAACAACACTAACTTTTTGTAATTAGTCTTTAACATTTTTGTGGTAGCTGCTTTATTATATCAAATCAAATGTATCTAACATTTTGGTGGCGGCTGCCTTATTATATCAAATCAAATGTATCTATCCTCTCTTTTTGGTCCTACTTGTAAGAAACTTCAAGAAGATTTTGGTCTCAATACTTGCTCTCTTTTTGTACTAAGCTATGAAGCATTCTCATTTGTGCCATGATGCTAAGGATAATACTTGCTCTCTTTTTGACATGCTTGAGCTTTTGATTGCATAGTGTGTGATGTTTCTATTTAGCATTTATTTTTCACTGTATAAGACATTAAAAACTATTTTTGCTTCAATGTAATATTTGATAGTTAATTCAGTTTTTGTAATGTTTTAATTGCACATATAATCCAATTGTCCTAGTTTGCTCTATCTTTATTATGCAAGATTGGTTGTTTTCTTCCATACTCCTTAAATGTAGATGTTTGATCCAACTTTTCTTGAAACATACTATGGAAATATCTTTATTTTTAATTAAAATATGTTATTTGCTTTTGACTCTTCAGAACATGCTAGTTGAATGTGGCTATGTACTTTACTTTCAAAGTACTTCTTAAAAAAGATGTTTGCTTTCAATATGTGGAATACTTTTACTTAGCATGGATTCATAATTATGTAAATAGTAGAGAGAATTCTAAGTGAAGTATGTTTCAAAAAACAATCCTTCATTTAAGAAATGTGTCTGAAAAACATACATATTTATCTTATGATTCAAAAAGAAAAGATGTAGTGGCTTTTGGGGCTGGGAGAAAACCTTAATGAATATTTGCTTCTGGCAAATCGAACATTCAAAAGGGCCTTTTTCGCTCTGAGATTAGGCATTCAAGGCTTCAGTGGGTATTTCTACAAGTGAGCTCTTATCCCGATGCTAATCTCTCTGTCTCTGTAGTTCCCACTTGCAGGTCCTTTTGACTGTTGAATTATATATGGCTTAATCCAGCAGTGAGCTAGGTATGGCTTGCCAGGCGTGGGCCTTAATCCAGCAGCAATTCCACCTCCTGTGTAGGGTTCTTCTTCTTCTTCTTCTTCTTCTTCTTCTCTGTCTGTGTGTGTGTTTCCTACCCTCTCTTCTCTGCTTACCCAACAGTTCCAATCTATTCTGCTTTACCACCACCCACACGCACTTTGCTTGTCAATTCACTCAAACATGGTATCTTCCATTCCTCCTTTTGCTGATTGCATACCAATTCCTCCATATCACCCTGCCTCGAGACCACTTTGCTTATACCTCACTGCTGCTACTTCTCATCAATCATGTTCCTCCCCTCCCCTCCCTTGCCTCCTCACAATTGACACCCATACCCCTGCACCCAGCAACATACACTAACCCCTGATCAACCCCTGGGGAAAATTCAGGAAATGCCAACCCAATTCACATTTCCTTTGTTCCTCTTGGTTTTGCAATTCCCATTTTTCACCTGCCTGGTCTCTCTCAGTTGTACCTCTGGTTATCCCACTGTGAAGATAGGATCCTTGCTGGATTTCAACGACACCATCGGCCAAGCAGCTAAGGCGGCCATCCAGTTGGCTGTGGATGATGTGAACAATTCACTGGATGTTCTGAATGGGACTCACCTCGAGCTCAAATCTTTCGATTCCGGGAGCGACCCTGTTGTCGGAGCTGCTGCAGGTAGAGCTCCTCAATGCCAATGTGCACCATGTAATTAAGTAAGATTTTTTGTCCGATGCAATTCCGTGCGCACCTTGCAATTAAGTAAGATTTTGGGTCTGATGCAAATACATGTGCACCATGTAATGAACTAAGATTTTGGGTCCGATGGAACATGCACGTTTGGTTCTGCATCTGTGACTCTGTGGTTGCGGCCGGTGCAAGTAGCCGCTCAATGTCAAAATCCGTACTGCCAAATTAAGTAATGCTATACGCATGTTCGGTTGTGCATCTGTCCAATTTATACTGTACCTGTTTGATTTCTTCTGACGTGATCACAAAATGCAGCTGTGGAGCTTCTAAAGCAAGAGGTGGTGGCTATTGTTGGTCCCCAAACCTCCAGTGTGGCTCAATTTGTTTCACAACTTGGAAGGCATGTACAAGTGCCTATGGTCTCATTTGGAGCCACAGATCCTAATCTCTCAGAAATGCAGTACCCATATCTCATCCGCACCGTTCCCAGTGATGCAATTCAGATGGAAGCTGTCGCAGCCTTCGTTGCCAACTATAGATGGAAAGAAGTGGTGGTTTTGTATATGGATGATGATTATGGAGCTAATGGAGCTTCCGTCCTAAGTGACTCCTTGCAGAAAAGAGGAAGCAAGTTGGTACAGAAGGTGTCATTGGTTCCAGGGATTGACACTCGTGATATTGAGGCAAAGTTATCAAGTTTGGCTAATATGCAAACTCGGGTTTTTGTGCTGCATCTTCATCATGGCTTGGGGTTTCAAGTCCTAGAGAAAGCAGAGGTCCTGCATATGCTAGAACCTGATTATGTGTGGATTGCAACAGATCTTATCACCACAGGGTTAGAAAGTTTGAACCTTCCCCCTGACGTAGTGAAATCAACTCAAGGCATAATTTGTACGAGTAGATATATACCCTCTTCTTCTAAACAACAAAAAGTGGTGGAGGATTTGGGGAAGAGATTTCCTAGTCAATTTCGAAGAATTGATCCAACCCAAATAAGTCCCTATGTCTTTTCTGCTTATGATGCTGTTTGGGCCATTGCATATGCCATTTCTAGTTACTTAAAGCAACAAAGGGCTTTCAGTTTCAGAAAACCCCCTGAACTATCCAGTGCTTCAGGGGCCCCTTCTGAGCTGGCACACATTAATAAATTTGAAGGAGGTCCTACCCTTAGAGACATAATCTTGCAAGAAAAGTTTCTGGGCACATCTGGCTTAATACAGTTCGATGGCACAGGAGATATCAATAATGCGACATTTGTATACATGAACATGGTGGGGAGAAGTCCTCATAAAGTGGGGTATTGGGGAAGCCAAATTGGTGTGTCTTTGTCCCCAAACTTTCAGACCACTCCAGCAGCAAATACTACTAAACTACCCATAGTATGGCCTGGTGAAACCACCGAAACTCCACGAGGTTGGGTCCTTCCCAGAAATGGAAATCCCCTTAGAATCGTTGTTCCAAGGAAGGCAGGATACACTGAGCTTGTTAGTCAAACTGTTGGTCCCAATAATGTGTCTGTTTTTAATGGATTTTGTATACAGGTTTTCCAGGCTGCCCTCAAGTATCTTCCATATGCTGTACCTTACCAATTTTTCCCATTAGGAAATGGGACTTCAACACCACAATACGATGAGCTTATCTATAGAATGGCCAATAAGGTAAATGGAAAAAAGCTCATGAGTTCATTTTGGGGGTTTCCACATTTTAACAAAATTGCTTATGATCAAGTTAGGATGTAATGCTGTCTTAGAAACAAACCAGGATAGGAAGAATGCAGAAGCAAATTTAGGAATAGAACATTCAGAACAGCAGGATTAGTTTTTTGCATCCACTGAGTTATCCAATCAGACATCTAGCTTGATTACATATTGCACCAAACTGTTTTGCAAAAATTACTGTCCAAACTGGTGAAACAAAAAACCTTGTGGACAGCTAGCTATACTGGATGTGCAGTCTGCAGAAGTAAAAAAAGTATGCAAAAAGTTTTGATGCCACATTGAATGTCTAGAACATGGGAATGGAATGCAGGAATATGATGGTGTTGTAGGAGATGTGGCAGTACTTGCAGAGCGGTTGAAAATCGCAGATTTCACACAGCCATACATTGAATCTGGGCTGATCATACTGGTATCCCTCAAAGAAAAGAGAAAAAATAGTGCGTTGGCCTTTCTTCGCCCATTCACAACCACCTTGTGGTGCACAGTGCTTGGATTCTTCATGTTCACTGGATTGGTTATCTGGATACTGGAACACAGAGTAAATGAGGATTTTCGAGGTTCTCGGCAGAAACAAGTTATAGTAGTGCTATCGTATGTGCTTGCATTTTGGACATTCCTTTCTGACCTTATAGCATGATTCTTTTGAACTGATTGTATGCTTTTGTGCTTGTTTGCAGTTTCATTTTCTCAACTTTGTTTTTTGCCCATAGTAAGCTCTTTCAAACCTTCCTTCTTGTTCTTCATCTTCTCAGCGTTTCAGACTAACGTGCAAGTAATCGTGTTCTCTACTTGTTGACACAGAGGAGGATACCCGAAGCTTTTTGGGACGGGTTGTACTACTTATGTGGCTCTTTGTGATTCTAATAATCAATTCAAGCTATACAGCCAATCTCACCTCTATTTTGACAGTACAGCAGCTCAATCCTGGCATTGATGGTCTTGATAGCTTGCTGCAGAAAAATGTACCTATTGGTTATCAGACAGGATCATTTGTCCGAGCCTATCTGATAAGTTTGGGGGTTAGCCCATCAAGATTGAAGGATCTCAGCTCTCGGGAAATGTACAAGAGGGCATTGGATGCCGGACCCAATAGAGGGGGTGTTGCAGCAATTGTGGATGAGCTTCCCTATGTGCGGTTATTTCAAGCTCCAAATTGCAACAACTATACGACTACTGGGCAAGAATTTACAAAAAGTGGATGGGGATTTGTAAGTTTCAATCCTCTTGATGCATAAACTCAAGTCATAGTTAGTGTTGCTCTATTTAGTTTGTTACAATTCTTAGGTCACCTTCAATGTTGGTGTTGCAATATTGTGGAATCCCACATGTGAGACACTTTAGCTTCTATCTGACAACTGCAGTCACAAGCTACACTAATTCGAGCTTCCCATAGTGAACTATTGAAGGTTCTACATCATGGCACCAGTATGTTTCTGAAAGATAAGCTAGAGTGAAGTGAGTTATTATGCAGGTGCTAGTTCTTTCTTAACTAGCAGCCAATAGCCTTCTGCAGTTTCCTCATTGTCGATTGCTTCCTCTTCACAGTCTCAGCTTGTTTGCAATCTCTAAGTGAACGATTATTGCAACTGTTCCTGCATTAGGGAGCCTATGTTTTGAATTCAGCCAGATATGCTGTTCACATATGTCTCTGTTAGACTCTACATTTATCCAGAAATTTTAACATTTGGACTTGTGTTTAATTTTTGATTGACTGGAGTAGAATACAACTACTCTGGTAATCCTAAGCAGTTGATTGCTGGTGTTGAGCAGGCATTCCCTCGAGGCTCTGATATAACAGCAGACCTATCAGAAGCCATACTGCAGATGTCCCAGAATGGGGAGCTTGCAACTCTACGGCAATATTGGTTCAAGGAGCGTGAGTGTGAACAGGAGGCACGTAATAATGAGGTTGAGTCCAGCCAGCTAGACGTTAAGAGCTTCTGGGGGCTTTTCCTTGTTTCAGGTGTGGCCTCAGTGGTATGCCTAGCTATATACTTGGCAAGGCTGCTGAAAATGTACAAACAGCATCAGCAGCAGCAAGGCCCCCCTGATGGTGGCAGAGGGTGTGTAATGGATAACCTTAAGCAGTTCCTCAGGTTTGCAGACAAAGCTAAGCCCAGAAAAGGGCAAAAGGGTGACACCTCCAAAGACCATGAATGCCTCCCCCATCGGCTTAACACTACTGCCACCTCCACCTCCACCTCCACCTCCACCTCCACCTCCACCTCCACCTCCATGCCGGTACTATCTTCAACTACTGACTGACTTATTCTCAACTAAGTACCTTCACTCAACTTTGAATTCCCACTGATCAACCTACATTATGCCCAATTGGCTACCTTTAGTTGCTCTAAATGCATTTACACTAGCCAAACCTACATGAAAAATTCAAGAGAATGCACGAAGGAGCTCTCATAACACATAGAAAACCTTCCAGTCTCAAAATCATCTACGCTCCATGCCCTTAGAATGTTGGTCATGCCATCAACATAAGCTGCAAATTAGAGGAGTATGAAGTGCATGTGGCCACTTTCAGTCCAACATCCCTGTATGGTCTACCCCTCCAACATTGGTGGGCTTATCAATGGCCTCTATGCATTCTCAATATACAGTCCATACAGTCAAAAGAAACTGCAGTATACTTCCATTCAGGTTTCCGTCGATGTCTGTGTCTTTTCCTCTTCTTCTCTCTTTCTTTTGTTGTTCTTAGACAAAGCACACAACTGATTAATTTGAGGGATGCACACATCAGTATCCCGGGTCCATTTCTGAGCCTCATATGGGAGGGGATGCCTGTGGCAGTCTCTGTGCCAGTGGCTCTCTGCGCTGGTATACATACATAGAACCATTATTATGTATAGGGCTAAAGGCCCCAACACATGTAAGCTACGCACACATTGTGCCAAGCTAGCTGCAATCGAGCCCAGTACACATCTCAAAAGAAAAAGAAAGCCACTTTGAAGTACCTCTTGTTCTAAATGGGTTGAGCACGTTGCAGCAAGCCATTATCTATTAGGTTCTCAGCACTTTGCTAATTTATCATAACTTACCTTACGCACTATCCATGCCCATGGCTAACACGAAGCAGCTTGTGGCCGAATGTTAAAGCAGCCTAGAGAAACTTTCACTCGATTGGAGGCTTAAAATCTCGCACAGTTCACTTTTTATGGTTCTCGCATCCATGTGAATTGGGCGCAAATACAAGCACTTGGTGCCCCCACACATCTGCTGCTCTAAAATAATGGTCTTTTTTTGTAATGCGTATTATATTCAAAGCAAATCTAATAAGTAATTACCTACAACATCAATTAGATGCCGTGTGGCACTAGGCCATATTCCTGAACTTCTTATGGAACAGCTTAAAGATCCAATGCTTGAATTTGAGGACATCCAAAACAGACAAAAACTCAATCTTCAGTACATGAATGGCATTGTCAGGCTTGATCCTACCTTGAGACCCAAACAAGTAGTTGTTTCTATGAACCCAGATAAACTTTAAAGTTACAGCAGTTAGGAGTGCAACTAGCTTCCACGTGGTCTCATCTAACCAAGCTTGGTCAGCAAACAAAGCCGTTGACATGCTGAAATTGTCAACCAAATTTGCTTCCTTGAGTCACCTTTTGACTTTTTTCCAAACAGGGGTCATGTTAACCATCACGCGCAAGGAAACAACCTTCAGCGAGATGATGGGCCGAAGCAAATCTTTCAAAGAAGGCAAGGCTACTATAGAGGAGCTACCTAGTGGCACTGGAGTCGGCCTTATTGAGATTGTGCGGGTCAATGGGATTGAAGCCTCTAGTCTACAAGCTATCATAAGAGGTCAAAAGGGTAGAGACCATGACAAGGACAATGTAAAGCCTGTCGACGGAAACTCTAAGCAAGATGATAAAGGAGTGCAAGTCCTTAACCCTGACAAGGAGGGTGGAACTCTAAAACTCATAGAAAGTAAAGCCAACGCCAAGAAGGATAGGGAGTTGCCAAGGAGGAAGGCAAAGCTAAGAAGGAAGCACCAAAGTGGGTTCAACAACCAAAGGAGAGAATGGTCTGGTGTGAGAAGAGAGCTCTAGCGAATTATCACGAATTCGATTTGGCAAGCTCTCTTTATGAAGTTAGACCAGATGTGAATCTCTTGCAGCTAATTAAGCTATCTCCGAGAGTACACAAGGAATTCAAAAAGATCCTGCGTATTGGGTATATCATAAAACCTTTGGGTATAGTAGGAGTAGGAGATGATTGGTTTGAGCATGCTGAAAAGCATTGCCCAAGGGTTGCAACTTACGTTGATGGAATAATAGTGGATCATGCTATCATAGATATGAGATCCTCTATAAACATCATGAGTTCAGAATTGATGGAGAGGTTGGGTCTTGCAATTCAAAGGGATGCCTCCACGATTCTTAGAATGACTGATGATAGTCTTAGGCAGTCTGAAGGTTGTACCACTAAAGTCCACGTCACTATTGCAAATGTAAAATGCATTATGGACTTTAGGGTGATTAGATTCGCAGGGCGTCCTAGCTATCAAGTATTGCTAGGTAGACCCTGGATCTTGCAAGCAGATTGTCAAGTGGATATACCCACCAGTCGACTGATATTTGGTAGAGGTACCCGACGCATAGTAGTTGATGCTTATCTTAAGTCTCCTCAAAGCGAGAGAGCTCCTCTATCCTCTATGGAATTAGAGACATTAGAAAATGTATTTGCTAGTGAGACGTCATTGAGTGATGAATCCAAAGAAGGGTCCACTACAGAGGACATCTATTAAATAACTTTGAATGAGCCGATAGAACCTCAAGACCGAATAAGAGACACGGATGTGATCGAACTAGATCTTGGTATGCCAAATGATCAATGGTCAATTAAATTAGCATCCATGCTTAGTTTAGAAGAACGAGAGGACTATGTGTCCCTGATTCAAGAGTTCTACGACATCTTTGCATGGAGTTATGATGAGCTCGTCCTGTGCATCAGAAAGTAAGGTGTATGCCTTTCGAACTGAGGGACGGGTTGTTTGAGGAGTTACAGAAATTACGACAAACTGGTTTGATCTTTCCTGTTCAGCACACTGAATGGTGTTCACCTGTTGTTATCAAGAAGAAGAAAAATAATCAAATTTGGCTTTGTGTAGATTTTAGAGAGATAAATAAGCAAATAGTTAAGGACTATTACCCGTTGCCCTTTATTGACCAAATCTTGGATCAACTAGCAAGTAGGGAAATATATTCGTTTATGGATTGTTTTGTGGGTTATAACTAGATGACAATTGCAGAAGAAGACAAGCTTAAAATGATGTTTATTAGTATCTTCGATACCTTTGCATACCATGTGATTGCATTTGGTTTATGCAATGCACCTGGTTCATGGCAACGAACAGTAGACAAGACCTTTGGTGATATTTCCCCAAAGGAGTTAAAAGTATTTATCGATGACTTGGGGATAACCACCATAAGAGAAAGGCAATTGATTATTTTGCGAAAGTGTTTTAACTGTTGCATACAATTTTGCATAGCTCTTGACCCACGGAAGTATGTCTTTGGGGTGCCTTATTGGCTATTGTTAGGTCATGTGGTTAGTTTAGTAGGGATCGCGACTGACCCTGAAAAGATCAAGGTCATAGTCGCCATGAGTCCCGCGTGCATTTTGAAAGAAGTGCATAGCTTTCTATCATCAGTAGGGTATTATCGAAGGTTCATAAATGCCCTGGTAGAAAGAACGTTGCCATTAACGAATATGTTGTCCTTTAATTGTCTATTTGAATGGAGTGACCCTTGTAAGGTAGCTTTTAATTATGTGAAACATGAGCTAGTAAAAGTACCAATTAAAAGTACCTAAACGGGCCGAAGTATTCTATATATTTTCAGTAGTCACTATGCATATTATTAGCTACTGCTTATCCCAAATTTGGGAGGAAAAGTGGTATCATCGGATCGCTTTTGCTAGTCGAAAGTTGGGCATATCAGAAATCAACTACACCTACATGGAGAAATTGTGCCTTGCAATGGTATTTGTGACTAAAAATTTTAGGTACTACATCCTCTATAAGAAGATCATTTTTTATACGAAGGCAGAAGGGCTTAGATTGTTGATGAAGAAGTTACAGCCGCCCGATCATTTAGCAAAGTGGTTAATCACTTTGCAGGAATTTGATTATGAGATTAGAAGTAAGCCACCGAAACTGCAGGGTGGTGTTGTGGAATGTCTTGTGGATTTCGGGGAGCTAAAAGAGACTTTAGTTGAAGGAAATGATATTAAGGAAATGTTTAAAATTGATACGGTGTCTATTCCCTCCTAGTATGCTGCTATAACGCATTACCTCTCGACAACAGAGGTTGGAGCCGGTTTATTAAAATCAAAAAATAGAAAAATTAGACAACATGCATTGAAATTTTCTTTGATCGTAGGAACACTATATCGGCAAGGGGTTGATGATATCTATCACTGATATGTGATGCCTGATGAGGTTCCATTCATTTTGGAAGAGTGCCATGACTCTGCTTGCGGAGGGCATTTTGCTAGATAGCTGACGACCCAAAAAGCTTTAAGAGCAAGATATTGGTGGCCATTCGTATTCCAAGATGCATTCGAATATGTTAAGAGATGCAATACTTGTCAATGGCATGACAATAGGGAGAATAGGAAGCGACCACTTACTCTTATTATGCAAAAGAGACTGTCAGTTTCCTACTGGAGCAAATTATATGCCGATTTGGTTTGCTAAAATAATTAGTATCGAACAGTGGAACTCATTTCTTGAACAAGGTGATTAAAAGCGTGAGTGAAGCGTGGCAAATTAAGCACAACAAGACAACTCCTTATAACCCACAAGCAAATGGGTAGGTTGAAAGTACTAACAAGTAGCTTGTGGGTATTCTATCAAAAATAGTGTCTGAAAAGAAGCGAGATTGGGATAAGAAATTATATGTGGCAGTGTGTGCATATAACATGACGTTTAAACAAGCCACGGCCACACCCCGTTCAAGTAAGTCTATGGGGAGGAGTGTGTTTTGCCCTTAGAGATTGAGTTGCCGACCATAAGATTCGCAATCAATCATTCTTTGGGTGATGAGGATGCCCTCTTTGAGTACTTTACGACTTTGGCCCACTTGGATGAGCTCAAATTGTAGAGTATGTTGCACTAGGAAGTGGCAAAGCGTCGGATGAAGTAGTTGCATGATTTAAAAGCAAAGAAATATATCTTTAAGAAGGGGTAGTTAGTTCTATATTATGATGCATGTAGAGAACTGTTTCCAGGAAAACTTGAGCCCAAATGGGACGATCCCTACAAGATCTTAAGGATAGGGAAAAATAAGTCCATGGCATTACTGGTTGATCTTGAGGGAGTGGAATTTAAAAATAAGGTTAATCTTAATAAGATTAAACCTTATTATCTCTAAATGCACTAACAAAATAAATGCCTACAGGTCATTACTGGGCTGATCAGGAACTTGCAAGAGATGAAAGAGGTTGATGGGGCGGCTGATTCCTTATTTGAAACACCCATACATGGTGCAGAGATATCATCAGGGGAAGCATATCGGGTGGAGTAAAGGATATAAAGTGATTGAGCAAGAGGACGGATCATTTATTTGGGAAATCAAAGTCTTCTGTCATCACTGCTTATGAATTCTCACAAGTATCCCTATTATATTCAATGAAGAAGGTGGGTTGGAGCCTTCAGTACATCCTTTGAATATGTTAAAGTTTGACTATCATAATTACGAGTAGAGGAGTTGACAACGACTGGCTGTGTGAACCCATTGTGGATGTACACAATGTACTTTGATAGAGCATTTAGGGGTCCCAACAAGAAAGGGAGTATAGGGGTAGTTATTAAAGATCCCCGACGTAGAGTCGTAATGAAATTGGCTGGTTATCTCGGGGTTGGATTTACCAATAACATTACGGAATACAAAGCTTTGATCATGGGGTTAAATATTGCCAAGAAAGGCAGTATCTGTCAATTATTAGTCAAGGGGGATTCCCAGTTGGTATTGCAACTAAATGGGACATACACAGTTTGAAATGCTATTCTGTCTATGTATTATCGCACTGCCATGACCCTGCTCGATGAGTTTGAGAGAGTGTCTCTTCAACTGGTTCCACGTTATTGGAATCAGTTCACGGACTCATTAGCAAACTTTGCTTATGAAGAAGACATTTTCTTTAACTATGTTCCTAGTTTGGATATCTCTATTGATGATGAGACAGGACCCGGTCAATTGTGGGGCCTTTTATTAGAACATGCCTTATATGGTAGGCGATGGTTAGTATGGGTAATGCAAAGAGTGGTCGAGACCCATTTGCCTTTGTTATCTTGGACCCCATAGATTGGTTAGACAACATGTTATGCATACACCTCTTGCTATTTATGCAGGAGGTATGGGTCATAATATGATGCATTTAGTCTAGGGTAGGAGCCCTATTTCCTCCTTGGGATGGAGCATCTTGTTGTATATTAATAAGAGTTTACCAAGGGGACTTATACGAACTATTTTGTTTGATACCCTCAGGCCAAGAGGGTTGGTTCTTTTTGGGGGTAATGCTTGATTCCCTTAGGCCAAGAGGGCCAATTTTTGTTGAGTTTAAATGTTTGATTTCTTTAGGCCATGAGAGCATGTACATTTAATGGTTTTTCTGTTTTAGTGGTTGCATCATTTAGGTTGACAAAGTTACTAGAGGGAGCCTTTACTACGGAGGAGCTTCTTGTGGCCATTCTAGGTGGTTCCATCCCCCTTTCTGAGTTTGTCCCTTAAGTAGATAATATTATATGTGTATGAAGGTTACTTTTTTTCTGTTTGTTGGGGAACCGACAATCAAGGCATGAAGTTATAGGTTTAGGTTAGGTATGTATGTGGGAGGTCTGAGCAGTTGTTGCCTCCTGCAAAGGCATTGTGTAAACGCCCCGAACAACGTAGTATGCTTAACAATTATGATATTTGCTTGTTTTCGAGATTTAATATAAAAGAGAATGAACACTTAAAGCTGAAAATGAAAATTACTCACAAAATTATAGCCATGAAAATGTAAAAGTAATGAAGACAAGATTGAGGGTTGAAGATGGGCAACCCCCCCCGAAGGAATGTATTTCTGCTCAACCCAAGTCCCTTAGGGAAGAGCTCAGTTACAATCAACCTGAGAGTGAGAAGAAGTAATTCTCACTCTCACAAGATCATGCAAAGATGTACAAACACACATGCATTATCTATTATGCAATGATAAGAACTGATTTCTTTACAGTATGAGAGAAGAAAAAGGGGAATTCAGCCTTTCTCCATCGTTGATCAGCAGTACATGGATAGAGTTTGCTTCTTGTAGTTAAAATGGAAGAAAGAGCTCAAGAAGGAGGTGCTGTAATGAATTTACAGGCTTGCTGTCTTGTAAAACAACAGTGATAGAAGAGGGAATATGGAGGAATTTGATAATGGAGAAGTGGGGGATGATGATGGGATGGATGGGGCCAGTTTCTGGCTATCTGTGGGTGCTGTACATGAGTTTGCAGCAAAGAAAAATGATGATCAATGAAGAAAAACGAGCTCTTATTTATAGGAGAGGGGAGAGCTAGTACAAAAGGGGAAAGTGGAGTAGCACAAGACAAGTGTCCAGCCACATGTCATGAGATGTGACAAGTGGTGGGACACTTGGAAACTTGTGTGACAAGTGTCTTGACACTTGTCTCTTCTCTATGGCCTTCCTTTTTGGGTTGAATACTGTCAAGAATAGAAACAACCAAATTTAGTAAGCACAGTCAGAGTACAGAACTTACTATTTTTAGAATGACATCCCTATTTTTTAGGACTAGCATTTTTAGGCTAATTCGAGGCTCCTAAAATTTAGGGACCTCCTAAAATTTAGGGATCTCCTAAAATTTAGGGACCCCCCCAATATGGGTATCATATGAAAGCTTTTTCCGTGTACATCGCAAAAATGGTATCCGAATCTTCATGTGACTTTCCTATGCAAAGAAATGTGCATTTCAAGCTTTCAGCCCACACATGCACATTATACAAGCATTTCATGATCATGCCATCTTGTTGATTGTAACTGTCTGTTCTGGTGGATCTAGCCCACACTTCAAGGCATCAATCCTTTCTGTGTGCAAGTCTAACCCTGATATGCGTGAATTCTAGTCACAGGCGCCCAATCGGGTCATATAGGTGGAAGTGTGAACTATCTTTTCTCTAACCCACCGTGTGGGTCCACCATAACCTGTGACCACTCATCAGTGGCCAGCTCCAATGCACTTTTCTTTATATCTAATTAGTGCAAAGGAAATAAATTTAATAAATCATTATATAGACAAATTAATGAAAAAGGATACAAATTCTGTTTCTATAGAGTTGTGACAGCCCTCTGGCTTTTATTCAGCTGTCCTCAGCTGAAAAGCTTCTTGATATTGTTGTAGAATATTTGGGTAATCCTTCATGAATTTTTCATCTACCCACTGTGCATCTGTTGTGGGTAGATTCTTGAATTTTAGCAAGAATTTTCGTGTCACAAGGCCACTTATCGTGGTTCGATCCTTGAGAAACAAAATCTTTTCAGGTTCCAAGAGTTGCTCTGTTTCTTCAACTTCTGGGGGATCTTCAGTAATGTGTTCCTTTGGTTTTGGTCCTATGTAAGGTTTTAGCAAACTTACATGAAAAGCATTGTGTATTCTCCAATGAGTAGGAAGCTCAAGTCGATAAGAAACTTCATTTATTTTCTCAATCACTTTGAAGGGTCCAAAGTATCTACTGGAGAGCTTTGGAAAAGATGAATTTTGACCAGAACCTTGTTTGAGCCTGCTTTTATCAAACTTTAGCAAGACATATTGACCTTTTTCAAAAGCCAAAGGTCTTCTTCGTTTATCTGCTTGCTTCTTTTGTCGCTCTTAGGCAACTTTGATAGTGGCTCGAACTTGATCCACTGCGGTTTTTAAATCTGAAGCAAACTCATTAGCAGCAAAAATCTTATCTTTAGTGCGAATAATTGGAGGGGGAATCACTTTACCCTGTACTATTTCATTTGGAGCTTTCCCTGTGGATGAGTGCACTGTATTGTTGTAAGCAAACTCCAATAATGGAAGATATTTCTCCCATTGTGACTTATGTTCACTAACATAAGCTTTCAACATATCCAAAAGAGTGAGATTCATCACCTCTGTTTGGCCGTCGGTTTGAGGATGAAAAGCTGAGGAGAACTTTAAAGTGGTTCCCAAATTCTCAAATAAAGCACGCCAAAAGTTACTTGTGAATTTGGAGTCTCTATCTGAAATGATCTCAGAAGGCATACCATGTAATCTAAAGATATGTTGAATGAAAAGTCTTGCAGCTTGTGCGGATTTCAATGTTTTATGACATGGAATAAAATGTGATTGTTTGCTGAATCTATCAATTATAACCCAAATCATATCATGACCTTGAGGTGTTCTTGGAATACTTGAGATGAAATCCATTGTGATAGATTCCCATAGATCTTTGGGCACTGGAAGAGGTTGCAACAATCCTGGAATCTTCTGCCTATCATATTTGGATTTTTGGCATACCAGGCAAGCCTCAATATAGTTATGTGTATCTTTTCGTAATGTTGGCCAATAAAAGTAGCGCTCAATTGCACTTAGAGTGGTTGCCCTACCTCTATGCCCTGCATAAGGGGGTTCATGACTTTCTTTAAGCACCTTTTGTCGAACAGGAAGAGTGACACAAAGGCGATTGTTCATGAGAAGGTAACCGTCTTTGATGGAATAATCTGGATGAGAACCTCCTTGCTGTAAATTTGACCAAACTGCTGCAAAATCAGTATCTTCATTATAAGTATTCTTCATCGTTTGAAAATCTTCATGATGAGCCACTGTAATAGTTGCAATGTGAGGCACTCTAGAAAGTGCATCAGCAACTACATTTTGTTTCCCTGGAGTGTACATAATTTGAAAATGAAACATAGACAAGAAATTTTCCCATCTTGCATGTTTCTCCTGCAAATGCTTTTGAGTCTTGAAATACTTCAAGCTTTGATGATCGGTTTTAATAAGGAATTCATTGCCTAAAAGATAATGTTTCCATATCTTTAAAGCATGAATCACTGCTAAGAGCTCCTTTTCATAAATGTCATACCTTTTCTCCACATCATTTAGACGGCGGCTTTCAAAGGCTACGGCATGGCCTTCTTGATTTAGCACTGCACCAATACAATCACCGCAAGCATCTGCTTCCAGCACAAATGGTTTTACCAGATCTGGAATGATAAGAACAGGTCCAGAAGTAAGAGCTATTTTCAACCTTGTGAAGGCCGCCTTCTCTTTTTCCTTCCATTGGAAAGAGATCTTCTTCTTTGTAAGGTCATGAAGTGGAGAAGCCATATGTGCAAAATGCTTGATGAAGCGGCGGTAATAAGAACATAAGCCAAGAAACGATCGCACCTCATGTACATCACGAAGATGAGGCCATTCTTGGATTATCCTGATCTTTTCAGGATCCATCTGAATCCCTTCAAAAGAGATGACATGCCCAAGGTAATTTATTTTATGCATGAAAAATTCACTCTTTTTACCATTTACCAAGAGTTGATTTTGTTGTAGTAATTGTAGAACAATTTCCAAGTGTTGATGATGCTCCTCTTCATTCTTGCTAAAGACAAGAATATCATCAAAGAAAGTACCGACATATTGTCGATGCTCTCTAAAGATGCGCTCCATCATTCGATTAAAGGTGGCTGGTGTATTGGTTAATCCGAAAGGAACCACCAAGAATTCATAAAGACCGTATGAAGTGCGGAAAGCAGTTTTGTGTACATCTTGTGGTATTACCCTAATTTGATGATAACCACTCTTTAGATCAATACGGCTGAAAACCTTTGAGCCTCCTAGACGATCCAAAATGTCATCAATTCTGGGAATAGGAAACCGATTCTTCACAGTGATTTTGTTGAGGGCTCGATAATCAATGCACATCCTGAATGTGCCATCTTTCTTTTGAACAAGAAGAACCGGTGAACAAAATGGTGAGCTACTTGGCCTAATTAGCCCACGGTTGAGTAGGTCTTCGACTTGCTTTCTGATTTCTTCTTGTTGAGGACGGCTCACACGGTATGGTGCTATATTAGGAGGAGAACTGCCCGGGATAATATCAATATGATGGTCTTCTGGCCTTTCTGGGGGAAGCTGATAAGGAAGATCTTCCAAAAAACAATCTTTATACGTTTCCAAGAGCTGAAGTTGCTCTTGGTTTTCAGCATTCATATTATCTTTTACATCAGTGACATAAAGCAGACAACATTGAACACAATCCTTAATTGCTCTAGAGACTTGCATATGGCTTACCATAGGTATGGTGTCTCCAGAAACTCCAGCTTGGATCTCGTACTTCTTGCCTTTGTTGGTGAGTTCTACCTTCTTTTTCTGAGAGAAGATGGTTGAATCTACTCTATGATTCCAGGGCATGCCAAGAATCACATCGCAACCATCAAGGTCTCCGATACAGAAGGTATCTTCGTCACTGTAGCCTTGAATTTGAAACTTGAGCTTGCCAATGTAGGGTATCACAGTCTTCACTGTGTCACCTTCATCAGCATTTAAAGCTTGGCGAACTTCTGCCGGAGTGTCCATCTCTTCATTCTTTAATCCAAGCTCTTTAGCTAATTGCAAGGAAATAATATTTTCATTCGCCCCAAGATCTATCAAGAATAGTGCTTGCTTACCTTGCAATTGTCCCCAAGCTTTTAATAATTTGCGCGTCTCTGGAGTGTGAGTTGTGTTTGCAACTACATCACTGATAGCATTGATTTTCACTGGTGACTTAGGCTTGTTGTCAGAAACCTTGCTTTGTCCCTTGTTTGGACATTGCTTCGCTATGTGGCCTGTTTGTCCACATTTAAAGCACTTCCCTTCTTTCATGAAGCGTTGCTTTTCTTCTTCTGAAAGTTGCTTTGCTTGTGGGTATAGATTGGAGCGAAATTGAGGAGCATTAGGAGGTGCATAGGGCTTCATCTTCTTTTGATTTGATGGCTGCTTTTGCCACTGTTTTTGTCCTTCATTTGGGGCTGAATACTCCTCATCATCAGCTACTCTCTTCTTATCATTCTTTTGGAATGATTTGTTGCCATTGTGCTCCATTTCCCATGTCTCAGCATGGTCAATGAGTTCCCTGAGACTAGAACAATGATAATGATTAAGAGCAGTACGAAGTTTAAAATGCAAACCTCCTTGAAACTTCCTAAGCTTTTCCGAACTGCTGATCTTCTTGAAATGTTGGACCTTCAAAAGTAGCTCCCAAAATCTCTTGGTATAGTCACCAAGTGACTCATTTTTCCTTTGCCAAAGCCGATCCCATTCCATTTTTACATCTCTTTTGAAATGAACAGGAAGAAATTGGCTTTGTATCAGGCGAACAAAGGACCACCATGATTTTGGGGTAGCATGATCATATTCCAACCCCGTCCACCAAGTATGGGCTAAGTCGGTTAAATGTAAAGCTGCAAACTTAATCTTTTCTTTTTCTTTATACTTGTCACGACCATACAAAATTTGAAATTGACGAATAAACTTCAGAAGAAGATCAGGATTTCGGGAACCATCATACATATTGAACTTGATCTTCTTTTCAAGTTGAGATAGTGACTTAGTCTTCTTCTTCTTCTTATGCCTTCGTCCATGCTCGGATCTTGAGGTTGAAGATGATGAAGTGCTTGATGGGGATGAAGATGGAGACGAGGGTGAAGAATGTCGACGCCTTTGACGATGATGAGGTCTTCCACGAGAAGGGTGTGACTCTTCATTACTAGAAGAGGATCCATCAGAATAGGCGCCAGATGACTTTGAAGAAGAGGATGAGCTTCGACGCGATCTCTTTCTTTGTCTTGAAGTAGAATGGGACTGCCTCTTAGAAGTAGTTGGACTTCTTGATCGGCTCCTTTCATTGGTATGGCTTTGTCTCCTTGAAGTAGATGGGCTTCTTTCCTTGAATTCTTTGGGATTCTCAACTTTTTCTAATTTGAGAAGTTGCTCACGAATTTGCTGATTCTCCTCTCTAAGACTTTGAATGGCTTGAAGGATAGCACTCGATTGATCCATTGAGACTAAAGAAAAAAAATATGCTCAAGCACTCAATGCAAGGGCTGAAAACAAACAAACTTATAGTTGTAAGCACTACCAGTGTTGGGGATGAGGACCGAGCCCTGGCTCTGATACCACTGTAAACGCCCCGAACAACGTAGTATGCTTAACAATTATGATATTTGCTTGTTTTCGAGATTTAATATAAAAGAGAATGAACACTTAAAGCTGAAAATGAAAATTACTCACAAAATTATAGCCATGAAAATGTAAAAGTAATGAAGACAAGATTGAGGGTTGAAGATGGGCAACCCCCCCCGAAGGAATGTATTTCTGCTCAACCCAAGTCCCTTAGGGAAGAGCTCAGTTACAATCAACCTGAGAGTGAGAAGAAGTAATTCTCACTCTCACAAGATCATGCAAAGATGTACAAACACACATGCATTATCTATTATGCAATGATAAGAACTGATTTCTTTACAGTATGAGAGAAGAAAAAGGGGAATTCAGCCTTTCTCCATCGTTGATCAGCAGTACATGGATAGAGTTTGCTTCTTGTAGTTAAAATGGAAGAAAGAGCTCAAGAAGGAGGTGCTGTAATGAATTTACAGGCTTGCTGTCTTGTAAAACAACAGTGATAGAAGAGGGAATATGGAGGAATTTGATAATGGAGAAGTGGGGGATGATGATGGGATGGATGGGGCCAGTTTCTAGCTATCTGTGGGTGTTGTACATGAGTTTGCAGCAAAGAAAAATGATGATCAATGAAGAAAAACGAGCTCTTATTTATAGGAGAGGGGAGAGCTAGTACAAAAGGGGAAAGTGGAGTAGCACAAGACAAGTGTCCAGCCACATGTCATGAGATGTGACAAGTGGTGGGACACTTGGAAACTTGTGTGACAAGTGTCTTGACACTTGTCTCTTCTCTATGGCCTTCCTTTTTGGGTTGAATACTGTCAAGAATAGAAACAACCAAATTTAGTAAGCACAGTCAGAGTACAGAACTTACTATTTTTAGAATGACATCCCTATTTTTTAGGACTAGCATTTTTAGGCTAATTCGAGGCTCCTAAAATTTAGGGACCTCCTAAAATTTAGGGATCTCCTAAAATTTAGGGACCCCCCCAATATGGGTATCATATGAAAGCTTTTTCCGTGTACATCGCAAAAATGGTATCCGAATCTTCATGTGACTTTCCTATGCAAAGAAATGTGCATTTCAAGCTTTTAGCCCACACATGCACATTATACAAGCATTTCATGATCATGCCATCTTGTTGATTGTAACCGTCTGTTCTGGTGGATCTAGCCCACACTTCAAGGCATCAATCCTTTCTGTGTGCGAGTCTAACCCTGATATGCGTGAGTTCTAGTCACAGGCGCCCAATCGGGTCATATAGGTGGAAGTGTGAACTATCTTTTCTCTAACCTACCGTGTGGGTCCACCATAACCTGTGACCACTCATCAGTGGCCAGCTCCAATGCACTTTTCTTTATATCTAATTAGTGCAAAGAAAATAAATTTAATAAATCATTATATAGACAAATTAATGAAAAAGGATACAAATTCTGTTTCTATAGAGTTGTGACACATTGTTAGGCACTGGAAGACCTATTTTAGAAGGCAATTCTAGTGACCGTCTTCTGTAAACCTGTCAGGTGGATGTTCTAGGAGTTTCTGTTAGTTATGAGGCAGTTAGAAAAGCTTGCCAAAACATATACAAAGGTGTGTAAAAAGGGGTTCTAACCCCTATAAAAATAGGAAAACAAAGATAAAGAAATATCTATGAGTTGTGCATCACCTTGCGAAGACCTGATAGGTTCTTGGGTATCGAGACAAGACTCAGAGCCGATACCTTGTCTTCCTAGGGGCGGCATCTAGCTTTAAAAATACAAATAAGAGAAGGTTGGAGAAAAAATAAAAGTAAGCGTCAAAAAAGGATTCGGTGTCGCCTTGCAAGGGCTTGGTAGATTCAGTGTCGCCTTGCAAGGGCTTGGTAGGTTCTTAGGTACCAAGACAGGACTTGAGGCCGATGCCCTATTCTCCTTGGGTCACTATGCTCAGCTCTCTCCTTTTTACATACTCGAGTATGGGAAAATAAAGGCCTAAAAGAAAAATGTGCTAAAAGAAAATGTTTCTTGCTCAGGCTATAAGAGTCCTTGCTTAGTAGGAGCTCTTGGGTGAGTTGTCCTCAATTAGGTAGGTAGTTCAGACCACCACTTAGGATGACCTCTTTGATAGGTCTTTTTAGCTTAGCTATGTTGGAACAGTTGGTTAGTGACTAGCTTTGGGCTTTCTGTCATCAAATTATGCTAGGCCTACTCCTCTGGATTTCATGCCTTGGTTTTGACATGAGGTAGGATGTGAGCTGTGATGTGTTTTGTTGTGTATTTTTCTTGTATCAGCTTGATGCTCTTTGTGATTGTATTTATGTGCAAGTTTGATCGTGGGATTTGATGGGTTGAGTCGTACTATCCTGTGGGGTCACCAATGAGAGCTGGATTTTAGGACCCAATTTAGACCCGTTCTTGCAATGCTAGAGCCTATTTTGGAGCCAGAAAGTGCCCGAGAGATGTCAAAGGGCCAATTTTCATGAAAAATCAAATGGTGGCAGATGATTGAGCTAGAGTTTTCATTGATGCATTTTGACATTAGGAATCCAACACAAGTCTCGATTCGTCGATCGGAGGTCGTTTGACCTCCTATTTAATCCCCGCAAGGTTTGGCATTATAAAGTAGCTACTAGATCCAGGAGCCAAAAAGTGCATGATGGGGCCTAAGTTAATAGATTTCAATGTCACAAACTCAACTGTCCAATCGGATCGCAAATTAGAGTCCGTTTACACCCCCGAACATGCCGAAAATCCTTCCGTAGTAATGTAAAAGTGGTTTTTTTGAAGTGGACAGTTTATAAATGAAATGAAATGAAACTCTATATGACGAGTATGATGATGGTAAAGTATGACGAGTATGACGATGGTAGCCAAATTATTAACTCCTGGATGTCCCTCGCTAAGGGTATCATGACACTCAAAGAGTATCTAGCGCCTTATTTCTTCATCTTTCGGGACACATACCCTACCCTTGTAGAGTAAATAACCATTATCAATGGTAAAATTCTTCCACTTGAATCTCATTTGAGCAACCCCTAAAGCTCCATTCCCTTGTTGAACATCCTCAGATATTCCTTCCTCGATGGAGGCCCTTCCACTTGGATCCCCATTTTCAATTGCTTCCCATATGTTGGAATATGCCGGATCAACCTGACATTTCCCTTTTAAGGATTCAAGCAAATCGGAAGTGAACTGAGTGAAACTCAATTAATTTATGATGGACATTCTGTTGAGTGCATCAGCCACTATATTGTACTTCCCCTTTCTATACCTTATTTCGTAGTCGAACTCTTGAAGGAGTTCGGCCCATTTGGCTTTATGCCCTTGTAGATGCGGTTGGTCATTAAGCCACTTAATGCTTTCATGATCTGACAAGATCAAAAGTTTGGCACCGTACAGATAGTGCTTCCATTTCTTCATTGCATGTACTATTGCATACAGCTCCCTCTCATAAACAGAATAATTCCGTTTTTCACTGCCTAATTTCTTGCTTTCAAAAGCAACTGGTCGACCTTCTTGTAATAAGACCGCACCTATCGCCTTATCATTGTCATCGGCTTCAACCACAAATGGTTTATTGGGATCCACAATTAATAGTATTGGAGCTGTAGCAATAGCTACCTTAAGTTTTTGAAAACTTTCATTTTGGTATGTTCCCCAATTAAAGCTCTTCCCTTTCCCTTTAAGTTGGTCTATCATTGGAACAGCTATTTTGGCATAATCTCGAATGAATCTACGATAAAATCCAGATAATCCTAAGAAGATCTGCAGCTCTTCTAGGTTCCTTGGAGATGGCCATTCAATAATTGCCCTTACTTTTTCTGGATCCATCTTGATTCCCTCTTTCGAGATAATATGCCCCAAATATTTGACCTCTTGTGTGAAGAATTCACATTTATTTTTCTTCGCATAAAGGGAATGTGTTCTTAACAATTGGAATACTAATCGTAAGTGTTCCAAATGTTCTTCTTTTGATCTACTAAAGATCAAGATATCATCCAAGAAGACTACTACAAAGTCTCCTAGATAGGGTCGTAACGCACTATTCATCAGCTTCATAAAAGTAGCCGGTGCATTAGTGAGGCCAAAAGGCATCACCAAAAAATCATAATGCCCATATCTAGTACGAAATGCTGTCTTAGGAACATCCTATGCCTTAATTCTTACTTGGTGATAGCCTGATCTTAAGTCTATTTTTGTGAAGAATTTTGCCCCTTGTAATTGATCAAAAAGATCTTTTGTTCTGGGCATAGGAAATTTATTCTTCACCGTTATCTTATTAAGTGCTCTATAATCAACATAAAGTTGCATAGAACCATCTTTTCTCTTTACCAATAAAATTGGCGAAGCCCAAGGTGAATTGCTGGGTTGTATAAACCCTAAGGTAATCCTTAATTTGTCTTTCAACTTCTTAGAGCTGTGTTTCACTTAACTTATAAGGTGGTTTAGAAATAGGGTGTGTATCCCTATTTGTGTCAATTGGGTGATTTATATCATCCCTATCTGGTGGAAGGCCACTTGGTAAATCAGAAGGAATCACATCTTTAAATTCATCTAACAAACCACTTAATTCATTACTTACATTCAACTCACAAACATAAGAAAATTATTGGTTTATATTACATAAAGTAAAAGTGTTTTGTACAGGAAGAGACCATAACATATATACCTCACAAGCTTCCTTCTTTATCAGCTTTTGAACTTCAGTGGAACACAACAAAGGATTATCAGATACTTCATGTTCACCTTGAATCACAAAAGTCTTACCATCCCTTTCAAATTCCAGTGTATTATGATGATAACTACGTTTTAAGGATGGTTCCAATCCCCATAGCCACTCCCTCCCTAAAGCAATATCGGCTCTTTCCATATTCATAATTTGGAAATCAAGTTTATATTTATATCCTTGGATCTCAATTTCCAAATTGGATACCATTGTATCCCATATTTTATTATCCTGACCTTGCATCATACGAACAACATATTGATGCCCACTCTTTTGTTGGGGAAGTTTCAATTTTTTGACCAGTGCATAATTTATGAAATTGTGGGTAGCAGAGTCATCAATCATGACTCTAACCCTCTTCCCAGCTATCAATCCATGCACTCTAACTAAATAATGTGGTCCAAAGGTAGGCTGCCACATAGAAGTTGACATACAACACCTGTGTTGTACATCCTTGTGCAAGACCTCTAAAGATTTATACCTTTCATACCCCTTTAATTCCAGGGTCTGCACTACATGGATTTTTTTTTCTTTTCCCTTGCCCTTTTCCTTATCCTTTCCTTTATCTTCCCCCTTTTTCCTTTGAGGGCAATTCCAGGCAGCATGGTTAGGGGATAGGCAATTGAAACACAACCTTTCTTTTTTGGCCTTATCAAAGTCATCTTGACTTAACTTTGGCCTTACATATTGTTTCTTTTCAAAGGGTTGTTTCTTGCCCTTAAGAAATGGCATTTTCCTTTTAAATTTGCCTACAAATTTTGAGGTTTCCAATTCCTTAGTCTTGGGCTTCATATCAGTGAGACTAGTGAGTGTACCTGGATGCGTACTATCTTCATTGATTAATGCAAATTTAATTGCCTCTTCAAGCATCTTAGGTGAACTCCTTTTCACTTCCTTTTTACAGGCCTTATCTAGTTCCCTAATGAATCCTCTTGTCTTTTGAAATTCATCTATTCCTTCCAATTTGAGGATTATCTCACGATATTCCTCCAGATATGTCAACAGGGGTCTTCCCTTTTGTCCGACACAATCCCAATCTTCCCAATTTCTTTCCATTTCATTTTCATGAAGGAATTCTTTCAAAAAGACCGATTCAAATTGAGCCCAAGTTTCAGGTATTTTATTTGCATCCTTTAAAGTTCGCCACCATTTATATGCCTTTGGCCCCAAAGTTAAACTAGCCTCCAGCGCTTGAAGATGTGGTGGAGTATTTTTAAGTTTGTGAAAATCCTCCCATTTTTGGAGAAAATTAAAGATACTGTCTTTATTTCTGTCTTTTTCCTCCCCATGAAATTGAGGGGGTTTCATATCTTTTAACACTGGGTTATCCCTCAGCTTTTAGTGGGGTTCCCTAGGATCTCGCATAGTCACATCTAAATCTTTCGATGAAGATGGAATATCCGAGGTTTCTAGCTTATTTTTATCTCTTTCTAGTAATAAGGTTAATTGAGATTTTATTTTTGTGAGTGTTTGAGTTAGAAATTCCATTTGAACCCCCTGTGCTTGCACACGAGCAGTTAGATCATCAAATTGTTCTCGTGTGGCAAAAAATTCTTCCCATTGTTCTTCTTGTATTTCTATTTTCTTGGGGATCTACCATAGGGTGGTCCCCACAACTAGAGCCTTCAATTACCCCCTCTCTCCCTTTCCCCTCCATTAATACATTGGAATTGGAAAGCAAATATAAGAAATTTGCGTACAAAATGAAGTACTTCCCTGATTATAGTGATAGGGCAAATGTTGATGGCTTTAACAGTTTAGTGATAGCCCAAAAGAGTGAGGAACAGTTCGACTTTCCTCCAAACTGAGCCAGTCGCATTGAAATGAATCCCCCAGTTATATGTCAAACGGGACTTCGCCCGCCGACTAGCTTCATACTGCCGTCCACTTCCGTTGCACGAAATCAATCACGTATGATGAGGTGTGGGCCAATCCTGTTAGGCGTCGGCTGATCAGTACTGACGTAATCCGTCAAGTACTCGTGCTTAGCTTTGCGTCCGTGTTGGATTCACGTTCGGGTGGGAGGACAGGACGAAAGCATTTGCGGAGGACATGACGAAAGCATTCGCCTCAATTAAAATAGAACCCAACGGCTGATCCTGAAGAGAGGACCCGATGGCTCGTCGTGAGGACAAGACCCGTCAGCTCTTCGGCTCTGACACGAGTATGACGAGTATGACGATGGTAAAGTATGAGGAGTATGACGATGGTAGCCAATCTCCTGACCGACAGACAATCCGTTCGTGAATCAAATGGCACGAGTGATACCTTCTTTCGCCTCCCAACCTCGCCTAGATGAGTGCTAGCTCCTCTCTCCCCGTTTCCTCTACTAGCCGTCCGCTTCAGGTGAGTCCTACTATTCTTAAACTCTCTTACTCTCTAGGCTCCCCTTGACCCCGTTCGGGTTCCCAAGGCCCTCGGACGGTCATCCCTCGCGCCTGTCTCCCATAAATTACCTTATTTATGTAACACTCTAAATGAAGAAAATGTGCAAAAAACATGTCGAGATGCAGAGAGGGGTGTTTTTTGATTGATGCCCCATTTTTTGGGGATTTTTGTGCCTCTTGGATACTCAATCATGTAGAGAGAGAGAGGGAGATCCCTGATCTATGCAGAGATATGCAGAGAGGGCAATATTTTAATGGTAACCATGTGTAATATGATGGAGGGAATGAAATGCTGATTTTTAGTATTTCTCTCTCCTCCTTCCTCTCTCCTCTTGTGGGTTGTTCATATGCATCAATGAAAGAGAGAAGGGGGTGGGGGGTGATGATGATTTTGAAAGCAAACGATGCTGATGGAGCGATATAGGACGTATATTGAGACTGAAGAGCATGTTAGTGGCAAGAGGGAAGCGTCAACGGCCTCTTAATCTCGAGATACGTGCCTTGAACACACGGGTTTCTATGAGTAAGTGTTCTTTTTCTTTGTTTTATGAAAGATAATTGAAAGGAATGATTGATGATGATTGATCTTGGTTGCATATGCTCAATTATCTCTGAAATGAAAGGAAAAGCCAAAAATTTTGAGGACATAGTGGTTTTTCCTCAAAACACGTAAAACCTGCAAAGTGCGATTTTGGAAGAAATCATGGAAATTGGGGGTTTTAGTGAGTGTTTTGAGTTCCCATGGAATAAAAAATCAATATAAAAATGGGGCCGAGTGTTTTTGTCACTGACCTCACAATTCTGATTTTTAATCATTTTTGAATCAATAAATAGAGAAAAATAGAAAATTTTTGTTTTTTAACGATAAATAATTAAGAAAAAATATGATTAACATTTGTGAATGTTTAAAAAGGTTGAAGCATGAGGATTAAGCCTCAGTTCAGCCTTGTTTTTATGTTAAAGTGCAATTTTATTGCTTTCTACATGAAAAATGACATAAAAATGAACCCTACACCTATGCAACACTGCAAAACCTAAACGGTTAGGGGAAGAGAGATGGTAAAAGTGAGAGATTGCTAGAAATGCATGAAATGTTGATTTATTTGTTTTATGCATAGCATATAGGCGGATAAAAACTTAAGTCTAATGAGACTAGAAGCACGAGGAAACTCGCTGCTAATCTCTAGCAACGCATCAATAATGCGTAGATTAGAAATCATCAAAGAACTGCCTTTGCACACCACGTGGATGATTTCTAATCATAAAATGGTTTCGCACAATGGTCACACACTTTTGCATTTTGCATTCCACATGGTATAAAACTTGGATGCATAGCACTTGATTGCCTAAATAAATGACCAACGTGGAGTGTGTAAGGATCCCTAGGCTGTAGGATAGACGAGTGGTTCCTTGGGGTAAGTTCAGTGAGAAAATATAAATTCCTAGATCGTTTGATATACAAAAGAGTAGAGCTTGTACATTTGTTCTTTATGTTGAAGCAGCGCATCAAGGGGTATCATACCAATATGTATGGGATCTCCCTCTAAAAAGTAGGCGAAGGCAAACGTTGGACTGTGTCCTGTTACAAACAAAAGATCAATATTAGAGTTTAGTATAGCGTGTCCCTTAGACGCTCCTGGCCGCAAGGCCGTGTGGGGTGTCGTGTGTCTTAGAGGTCTGTCGGCTAGTGCTAGAGAGCCAGTATCGGGGGCCCGTTTTAGGTCCCGACAGATTGATATAAAAAATTCTACATAAAAGGATGAAATAGCCTATCCAATACTAGCAGTAGTGCAAATAGAGACCAAAATGAGCCTGCAAAATCTCATTCAAATCCAAGGAAATTAAGGGGAGGGTGTTAACGATTCTACTTGAGAGTGGAAGCATGCTTTGATACCAAAAGTTGGATTTAGAGTTGTAGAAATGCAAGTACATAGCTTGGAGAAGAAAAGGCTTGAGAGAACACAATTTAAAAGTATATTGACAAGTATCAATAGAGAATATTTACAAGACTTAGTATGCCCTAAAAGTCAATAGGCATATATACAAGGCCGAGGGAAAAAAGTACCCCAACAATCCTAAGTGTGTTCATAGACATCACTACTAAAATATAGTGATGGATAAATACTGAGAGAGAAAAGAGGAAAAAGAGTAAGGCTTGTAAAAAATAAATATTTGTTTATTAGGACTTTTTAAACTACTACAAATGCAATCATAAGGAAAAAGTGTGCTCTTAATATTCCAAACAATATCTTAAGGAGTTTCTTTCTTTTTGAAATCCAAATGATACATCAAACTTCTTCCAATGATACATTCAAATATAAAAGAGAGAAATAGTGAATAGAGAAAGAGAAGTGGTATGCACGAGAGAGAGAGAGAGAGAGAGAGAGAGAGAGAGAGAGAGAGAGAGAGAGAGAGAGAGAGAGAGAGAGAGAGAGAGAGAGAGAGAGAGAGAGAGAGAGAGAGAGAGAGAGAGAGAGAGAGAGAGAGAGAGAGAGAGAGAGAGAGAGAGAGAGAGAGAGAGAGAGAGAGAGAGAGAGAGATGATAACTCATCCTTCTTTCAATGGCGCAGATGAATAGTAAAGAAAGAGAAATGGTGAGAACTGAAACAAGACAAAGGGAAAAAAAAAACAATAACAACAAAATGTAAAAGTTACAAAAGTAAACCAATTGAAATAATCAAAGCCCAAAAAGAACACAATGAATTTTACAAAAAACATTTGTCTAAATGTCATAATTGACTTCTTTGGGAAGAGATTTTTTTTTCAAGCTCCTAGGTTTTTTTCTTGCAAGGGGAGGGCGCAGGTAAGGGCTTTATAGCTAAACCATGGCGTTGCTACTACTAGATACACCTATATAGGGAGTAGTAGTAACTCTAAGCACTACTTGGTTTCCACTCTACATGTGATTTCCTATACCCAATGGTGAACCCTCATATGTGTGGCATCACAAGGGTGTAGTCCTTGGATATGCCTATGTTATACCATTTATTTCATTGAATAATACAAGAGTATACCTTGCTCTCACATATCGTGTTACCTTTCTATGCCATGTTGAGTGAGTGAACAGGTGCTACATGTGGATCACACTTGATATCAGAGAAACTCTTGCTCAGAGTGAAGAAGTGCTCACGGAAGCAAGAGAGGAAATCCAGTGCCTTGAAATCGTGTCAAGATAACCCATGTCATGACGCCCCACATTGCAACACCCCACGTCATGTCGCCCCATATTGTGTTGACCCTTGTCATGTCGAATCATGGCGTGACAAACTCGGGCATGGCGACCTCGACACAAGCCAACATTGGAAGATGTGACACACCTTCCCCATGGCACAACCACCACATTCGAGGAGGAAACACAGCTTTGTCATGTCGACAACATCAGAAGAACCGAGACACAACTTCCCACGACAACGTGGAGGATGATAAAGAAAATGCACCCATCCCAATGGAGGTTGAAGAGAGGAAGAAAAGCCGAGGTCAAGAATGGAGAGAAGCTCAAGAGGAGAAAATAGTAGGCCTAGAGAGGCAATTGGAGGGCATGTTAGGCTTGTTGGACTTAGTCTGGAGGTACATGCAAATGGAGGAGGAAGAAGAGGAAAAGAGAATAAAACTAAAAGTGGAGTAGGGTTACAAAGAGTGGATGATACAACAACAAGAAGAGGAGAAAAGACACAAACTACAAGAAGAGATGGATAGATTGGCAGATGGGTTAGCTAGAGAGGAGACATCTAGGAGAGCTCAAGATACAAGGAAAGACAAGGAGAAGGTAGTTGAAGCTGGAAGCAAGAAGAAGGACAAGAAGAAAGACAAAATGCAAAACCATAAGGAAGATGAGGAGAGTGAAAGTTCAGAAGAAGATGACTATGGCAAGTTCAAGATGCCCCAACCCACCAAGTACAAAGGAGAGAGAGATAGGTTGATTCTAAAGAAGTGGATCATGGAGGTAGTAGATGGATACTTGAAGTATGCTAGGATCACTGAAGATAGGAAGGGAGAAGTGGCAGTCATCAACTTAGAGGAGGATGTTGTTAATTGGTATCTATTGAAGTAGGAGTAAGGACGCACTACCTTTTCATGGGAAGAACTCTAAGAGGAACTCAAAGACTACTTCATCCCAAAGATGGAGAAATTCAAAGTTAGAGATGAGTGGAGAAATCTCAAGCAAACACAAGGAAAGATAAAAGAGTATGTTAGCAAGTATTGGCAGTTGATGGTGCAGCTACCCAACATGGACATTGACACTAAGTTATATGGTTTTCTATTTGGCATGCAAGAATGGGCTAGAAGAGACGTGGAAAGGTAGGAGCCAACCAGTTTAGTTGAGGCCATGAGGATGGTTGAAAGACTAGTAGACCTAGAAGGGAGGAGGACAACCCAAGGGAGCCAAACCAACCAACCTCACTACCAACTCTTGGACCCCGAGACACAATACCCCTAGAGGCCCCATCCCAGAGATTCAAAGTCAAGTCTAAGGAATAACCCCAGTCGCATCACAATTAGCCTTGGTGGCAAGAGAAGCAGTTGGGCGATGGGGAAACAATCACTAGAGACCAACTCGGAGTGCATCGTATGGGTCTGCAAGATCAAATACATCATGGTGGAGACCCCAAGCCTCAACCGCAGGAGTTAGATGTTTCAAGGCTGGGGGAACCCATTATCAAAATAGATGCCCCATGGATGATACAGCCTCAACAAGCAGGTCTAGGAGGGTTGCAGTCACCAGTACTAATGGAGGAGAGGAGCCACAACACCTATGCATCCAAGAAATCCCCAATGGAAGTGAAGAGATCCTAGACCACCCAAGGATGGGGACAATTAGTGCTCGCCCCTAATGCATGGCGGCCCACGTAGTAGCGATCCAACACTTATACCTCAAATGTAGAGTGAGTGAAGGGGATCAAGCCCCCATAGTAGACACAAGATCCACCCATAACTTCATCACCCTAGATTGTGTAGCCAAACATGGACTCAAATTGTCTAAGGCCCCAAAAGGGTCACACAATAACCTTTGCACAAGGAGAAGTCAAACAGGTCTTTGCAATGCAAGCAGAAGCAGAAAAATGAAAGGCCAAACTCAACTTCTTAGTCATTTCCATGAATGATTTTAAAGTCATTTTAGGCTTGGAGTTCTATGACAAGTATGTCATTGTAATGTTTGGAAAAGGAGTTAATGAAATGATTCTCGATATGCAAGGAGAGGGTGTTAGAGTACCATGTGAAAGAATGAAACTCCCATGCAAGACTTCAATCAAAGTGCAAATGAAGGAGAAAAAGCCTGGAGTCTCATGCCGAATGGCAAACCCAGTACCTAACAAATCAAGAGCACCCACCCAAGCACTTCCTCAACAAGTTACCCATATTAGGCCTCGCATCATGACCTGTAGTGCCAAACAAGTGGAGAAATCAATAAAGCAGGGGGATATGGTGTATTTATGCATGATTCGGCCCATTGAGAAAGAGGTCACAAAGAAGCCCAAACCACAAGCTGGCAACAGAGAAGAGGGAGCAATACTTGAGGAATATGAGGATGTGATGCCAGCTAAACTTTCCAAAGTCTTACCACCCAAAAGAGAGAGAGACCACAAGATCCAGCTAATCTTAGCACCAATCCCACTAGCTAAAGTCCCCTACCGTATCAATCACACTGAACTCATGGAGTTGAAGAAATATTTACATGAATTGGAAGAGCAAGGATTTATCCAACCCAGCAAGTCCCTGTTCAATGCCCTAATGTCTTTTGTCAAGAAGAAGGATGGGGGACTCCGACTATGTGTATACTATAGGGCTCTTAATAAGATCACCATCAAGAACAAGTATCCCATGCCCTTAGTTGAGGACTTATAAGATAGACTGCATGGAGCCAAATACTTCAATCGTATAGACCTTAGGTCCAGATACCACCAAATCCATATAGTAGAAGAAGACATTCCCAAAATAGCCTTTCGTACCTGATATGGAAGCTTTGAGTGGCTCATCCTAGGGTTTCAAATGAATACCTTTTGCAACCTAATGGATGGAGTCTTCCAACCTGAAATAGATGTCTTTATCATTATCTATATAGAAGATCTCCTAGTGTATAGTAAAACTCTAGAGAACCACAAAAAACACTTACACCTAGTTTTTGAGAAGTTGAGACAACACAAACTATATACCAAGCCTAAAATATGTGAGTTTGTAATGAAGGAGTTAGAATTCCTAGGCTTCATCGTTGGCGAGGTAGGCATCAAAATAGACCCCAAGAAAGTAGAAGCAATGAAGAATTGGCATATGTTAAAGACCATGAGGGAAGTGAGGGAATTCCTAGGGCTCATGGTGTTATGTAGAAGATTCATCAATGATTATAGCTTGATAACTATACCTCTATCCCACGTCACCAAAGGAGATGGAAATTTTACATGGGAAAATGAACAACATGCCGCTTTTGAGCTAATGAAAAAATGTACGAGTCAAACTTTCATACTCAAAGTGTCAAACTTTCATACTCAAAGTGCCAAACTTTACCATGCCCTTCGAAATATCCACAAATGCATCGAATTATGGCATTGGGGGAGTGTTGGTGCAAGATGGCCACCCCATAGCTTATGAGTCTAAGAAGTTCACAGATGCAAAAACCAAATGGAGCACACAGGAGGAGATGCTAGCAGTGATTCACTGCCTTAGAAAATGAAAGCATTATGTTCAAGAAAAGCATACAATGGTCTTCATACACAACATATCACTCAAATACTTCAAGTCCTAGCCAAAGTTGTCTGCCAAACAAGCTCGATGGCTCAACTTCCTTGCCGAGTTCGACTTGGAGATCAAAACACAAGCTAGGATCCACCAACAAAATAGCAGATGTTCTAAGTCGTAAGGCTGATTTGAAAGCCCTCAATGTGGTCAGTAGAAACTTCCTTAAGTTAATGAAATAGGCTTTGGAACATGACCAAGAAATGCACAAGATTACAAAAGAAGTGAGAGCTGACAGAACGCCTCATAGCATGTATACCCTATGTTGAGATATTGAGCTCCACTCATGATATGATAGGGTGACCGTTGTGCATTTATGTCACCGACTTGTTAGTTGCAGATGCGGTTGGTACACCGCCCATGAATAATAGCTAGATGACAGCTATCCTTATCTACTCTAGTTCATGTCTCAGTTAGTATGCCACCTTAGTTAGTTGAGTTTGGTTTGAGACCCACATATAGGGTTCTTCTATTTCTTCTGTAGTTGAGTTCTTTTGGCTTACACAACTAAGAAGAGGAAAACTTTTTTCAACCTCCACCTGTGTGTATATTCCCCCATTGTGCAAGCAAGAAAGCTACAAGTGAGACTCCTTCCTTCTCTCCCACAATCTTGACATGGTATCAGAGCCTGGTTCGTGGTAAGGAGCTCAAGAAAGCAAACCAAGTTCGCGGTGTTCTGGTAAGAGGACCAGTGTTGCTTTCATTTTTTCGAGTTTGGGAGCAAGTCTCTGTAGGTAGCATAGCCGAAAAGTGCAAGAGTGCATTGTCTCAGATTGAGAGACCCTTCACGGTGTAGCAAGAGGGCAGTATATGCTGCGCGGGCAAGGGCTTTAGCCCTTGGTTGCCTTGTTTTTTTGATTCGAGGCCATTTCGGGGCCTGTTTTGGAGGCGGAAGTTTTTTGCACGCACTCAGGAAAAGGCCCTGTTTTTTGCTGTGCGACCACTGTTCTTCAGGTCGGTGAAAAGTTACTGTAGAAATTGCATAGTATGCCTGTGCGCAGAGACATTGGGAGTTACAAAATCATCCTTGTTGCCTGTTGATGCAAAATCGTCACTAGAAAGTGACTGTGTGGTCAAATACCACTTTCGTCAGTTTTGCAGGTTTGCCCTTGTGAGGCTGAAGCTGTGTTTTTTACAGTGATAGAATTTTTTGCAGTGTTCTGTAATGGCGTCTGATTCTCTTTCACAGATTGTCACTGAAAGCTTGACAAGAACAATTTCCAAGCATGGAAGTTTAGAATGACGAATTTCCTTATGGGAAAAGAATATTGGGAATTTGTTGCAGGAAATGAAGAAGAACCAGTTCTTCCTGATGTTCCCAATCAACAGCAAATGCAAGCATTTAAAGGATGGCATGAGAGAGCCAGAAAAGTTATGTACTGGCTGTCTATCAGTATTTTAGACTCTATGATTGTGCATATTCAGGATGCAAGTACGCCAAAGGAGGCGTGGGATACTTTGTTAAAAATGTATAGCACAAATACGCAAGCCAGGAAAATGCAGCTCAAGCAAGAGTTGCACAACGTGCAAAGAGAAAGTATGAGCAAAAATGACTACCACATGAAGGTGAAGAAGATTGCAGATGCACTTGCTTCCATTGGGTCGCCAGTGGAAGATGATGATTTAGTTTTTGTGACCTTGAATGGTCTAGGAAAGGATTATGCATAGTTCCGGACATCCATTTTCATCCGTGAAAGATTTCTTGATTTTGAGGAGTTGATTGCTCTTCTAATTTCTGAGGAGCAGAGAAATGGTGGTGCATCTTCTTCAGGAGGAACTTCAAAAGAAGCTGTCTTCTACTCAAATGTTGGAAGAGGTAGAGGCAGAGGTAGAGGAGGCCGATCTGGAGGCCGTGGTAGAAATTAGAATATGCAGCAAACTCAAGAAAACCAGTCCTATGGAGGAGGACGTGGTAACTCTAGAGGTAGGGGGAGCCAAAGAGGTCGTGGTGGATGGCATAGAGGCCAAAATGCAAACAACAATGTTGAATGCTACTATTGTGGTAAAATGGGTCATATGGCTAAAGACTGCTATAAAAAGCAGAATGACATCATGAATGGAAAATTGCAACAAGGGAATTATGCATCTTCTAGTAGACAGGGTGATGACAGAAATGAGCATTTGTTTATGGTGCAGCACATGACCAATTCTGTGACAAGTATAGAAGAAAGCAACGATGTGTGGTATGTTGACTCAGGTGCATCAAACCACATGATAGGTCATGCAGAATGGATGCAGGATGCAAGAAAAATGGAAAAACTAGGATTTGTGGAGATTGGTGATGATACTATACATCCTATTGTGCAAATTGGAAAAATTCCTTTGTCTATGTAGGATGGGAAAAAGAAATACCTGTCGGATGTATTTCATGTCCCGTATATCACCAAGAACCTGGTTTCTGTTGGTCAAATGGTTGAGCAGGGCTTGCAGGTTAGATTTAATTCTCATTGATGCTTTGTTGATGATATGAAAAATAAAGGTTACTTGATAGCAAAAGGAAAGAAGAAAGGCAGAATGTTTATGTTGGAAGAAGACATGCCTGAATTGAGTGCAGCAATGTTTGCACATGGGACCGGTGTAGTTGTTACAGATATTGATATCTGGCATAAACGCATTGGTCATGTTAATGTACAACGACTTAAATCAATACAAGCCCAAAATATTATTGTAGGATTGCCTAAATTCAAGGTTGCAGAAATGCATAAGATATGTGAAGCCTGTCAATTTGGAAAACAGGCAAGGAAACCATTTCCTAGACATGTTCAAGAGAGTAAGAAGCCATTGGAATTAATGCACTCTGATGGTGGGTGGACTATTAAAGCTGCATCTACTGGAGGCTGTCATTATTTTGTCACTTTTATTGATGACTATAGCAGAAAAGTTTGGGTGTATTTTATGAAAAAGAAAAGTGAAGTGTTTGGGCATTTAAAAACTCTTAAAGCTATGGTTGAAAAAGAAACAGGCCTGCAAATAAAATGCCTAAGGTCAGATGGAGGGGAGAGTACCTCTCAAATGAGTTTGCAAGGTTCCTGTAGGAGCACGGCATAAAGTAGCAATATTCATGCAGTCATACCCCACAACAAAATGGAATTGCAGAAAGGAAAAATAGGCATATTGGAGAGGTATCTCCTGCCATGCTCAACGAAAAAGACTTGCCAGTTTTTTACTAGGCTGAAGCAGTTGCTACATCAGTCTACATAATGAACATGACTCCCACTGCAGCAATACATGGGATGACTAAAGAGGAGAGGTATACTGGTAGGAAGCCAGATATTTCTCATTTGAAAAATTTTGGTTGCATTGCCTATGTCCATGTGCCAGATGAGTTGAGATCCAAGTTGGATCCAAAAGCTGAGAAGTGCATCTTTATTGGTTACTCTCTGCATAGGTAGAAAGGGTATAGATGTTATAACCCTTCTACTTGTAAGTTTACAGTGAGCAGAGATATTGTTTTTGATGAGATGAGTAGCTGGTATAAACCAGTAAATGTGATTGATGATGTAGATGCACAAAATGGTAATGTTGCACAGAATTCACAGCAGCAGTCACAAAATATTAGTGGACATGGAGTGTCCTCTAGCAGTGGTTCACATTCTTCGCCATGGTCAGGCATATTGAGATCAGGAGAATCTCCTCAAAACAATGCAGATAGTGGTATGCAGGTTTCATGAAAAGGAAAAGAGAAGGTAGATCAGCCCATGTTTGATGTGAATGCAGGTCACTCTTATGTGGATGGTGAATCCAGTGGCTGAGAATAGAGCATTGATGATGAGTTGGGTATTCTTTCTATTGTTACACCTGGAGTAAGGAAGACCAGGGATGTTTTGAGAGCACTTGGGAGTGAACCTACTTTGCGCAGGTCTACCAGAGCTAGGTATCCTATGGATAGGCTGAAATATGATGGATTTACAGCCATTCACTATGCCTATATGGTCAAAGTGATACATGAACAAGAACCCACTTCTTTTGAGCAAGCCATGGGAAAAGAAAAATGGGAGAAAGCCATGGATGAAGAAATGAATGCCTTGGAAGCAAATGCTACATGGGAATTGGTACCCTTGCCTAAAGATAAGAATGCAATTGGTTGTAAGTGGGTTTATAAGGTGAAACACAATGCAGATGGTTCTATGAATATATATAAGGCAATATTAGTAGTCAAGGGGTATGCACAAATATATGGCATTGATTATGAAGAAACATTCAGTCCCGTTGCAAGGATGGAAACCGTAAGAGCAGTCATTGCTATGGCTGCATCAAAGGGATGGTCTTTACATTAGATGGATGTAAAGAATGCCTTCTTGCATGGTGATTTGCAAGAAGAGGTCTATATGGAGCAGCCACCAGGTTATGTGCATGCTGTTCATCCTGAGTTTGTTTGCAGGTTGAAGAAAGCCTTGTATGGATTGAAGCAAGCACCTAGAGCATGGTTTGACAAGATAGGACAATATCTTGTCACTATTGGCTTTCAGATTTTCAAGGCAGATTTCTCACTTTATGTGAGAAAAACAGAGAAAGATATTATGCTGCTTGTCATTTATGTTGATGATTTGATTATCACAGGTGATAGTGATGAAGATATCCTTCATGTGAAAATGCTATTGAAGCAGAAGTTTGAGATGAAGGATTTGGGAGAGCTGCGTTATTTCTTGGGCATTGAGGTGATTAGATCACCAAGTGGGATACGGCTCTTGTAGAGGCAGTATGGATTGGACATGCTGTCCAAATATGGGATAATAGGCTGTAAGCCTATTTCAGTTCCTTTGGAGCAGAATGTGAAGCGGAGCGCAGATGTAGGTGAGCTTCTGGAAGACCCTACTATGTATAGACTTGAGCTATGTTGTTGGATTGGTAAGTCAGTTTATGCAAGCTCCAAGGAAACCGCATTTGGATGCGGCTAGATGCATACTCAGGTATGTGAAGTCCACATTGCAGTATGGACTATTTTATGAGACTGGGATTCAGATACAGTTGCATGGATACACTAATGTTGATTGGGATGGTAGTATTTCTAATAGACAATCTACCAGTGGATATGTGTTCTCTTTTGGAAGTGCTGCAGTCACTTGGAGCAGCAAGAAACAGCCTACAGTTTCCTTGTTGAGCATAGAGGCTAAGTACAGGGGTGCAACAATGGCTGCATGTGAGGTAGCTTGGTTGCATAAGCTACTTTATGATATGCATCAGGCTCTACAGATGGGCCAATTGTCATTTATTGTGACAACATGAGTAGTATACACTTGGCAAATAAGCCAGTATATCATGCTAGAACAAAGCACATTGAGGTGCATTATCACTATGTGCGGGAGAGGGTTTTTCTAGGTCTTATTGATCTAGTTTATGTCAGCATAGAGGATCAGGTAGCTGACATATTCACGAAGGCATTGGGCACAGAGAAGCTGCACAAGTTCAGAGACCTGCTTGGTGTACGGGAATTGGGATTGAGCTCAAGGGGGAGTGTTGAGATATCGAGCTCCACTCGTGATATGCCAGGGTGACCGTTGTGCATTTATGTCACCGACTTGTTAGTTGCAGATGCGGTTGGTACACCGCCCATGAATAATAGCTAGATGATAGCTATCCTTATCTACTCTAGTTCGTGGCTCAGTTAGTATGCAGCCTTAGTTAGTTGAGTTTAGTTTGAGACCCACATATAGGGTTCTTCTATTTCTTCTATACTTGAGTTCTTTTGGCTTACACAACTAAGAAGAGGAAAACTGTTTTCAGCCTCCACCTGTGTATGTATTCCCCCATTGTGCAAGCAAGAAAGCAAGAAATGAGACTCCTTCCTTCTCTCCCACAATCTTGACACCCTAGAGGAGGGAATTCTGTATGTAGGAAAGAGATCGTATATCCCCAACAATGTGGAGCTAAAGAATGTCATATTACATGAAGTGCATGATGGGATATTAGGTGGGCATAAGGGACAAAGCAAGACACTTGAAGCACTTAAGAAATAGTTCTTTTGGCTGAACATGAAGGAAGAAGCCATAGACTATATCAAGACTTGTCCTACTTGCCAACTAGTGAAGGCACCACGCTTCAAGCTAGTAGGATTACTTCAACCGATGCCAATACCTCACCGGCCATGGGATGCCATTTGCATAGATTTTATTGTGAAGCTCCCAAAATCCCATGGTTACACCATCATCTTTGTAGTAGTGGACTATTTCTCTAAGCAAGCCCACTTCATACCTACTAAGCCACCATCGAATGCCAAGGAGTAGCCCACCTTTTCTTCACACATGAATTCAAGTTGCATGGCTTACCCTTAGCCATCATCTCAAATAGAGATGGTCGATTTATGAGTGATATGTGAAAGAAACCCTTTAAGACTCTGGAAATACAGTTGGGATTCTCATCCTCCTTCCACCTGGAGACAGATGGGCAAACAGGGAGAGTAAACCAAGACATTGAGGACTATCTCAGGAGCTATGCTTGGGTGGACCAAAAGATTGGGCCTTGTACCTTGTTGTACTCGAGTTTCACTATAATAGTTCAATCCACTCAACAACAAACTACACACCCTTTGAGTTAGCCATAGGCAAAGAATCAAGCAAATTATGCAAACAAGCCACTACAAAATCATGATTGATCAAATTAATCTCATGATGTATCTCCATCCAATGGACACCTATTTTAGATTATCCTACAATTGTAATGTCCAATGTGTTCTCACCAATGATATAGGTAAGGGGACAAACTTCCAAATCAATTCAATGATATTCGCTTACATCTTGACCATGTCATCACAACACATGTTTATGAGTATGCTAGGGGAATTAGCAGAGGGGGGGGGGGGGGGCAATCTTGTTTTTTAATCACATCCCTGATGATAGTGAGTGGTAATCCTTAATGAACAACCACACATCAAAGGGGGGTTTGTTAGCATAATTGATGTGTAGGCATATGAACAAGGTTTATAAGAGTGGATGAGGTGGTAGCCAAAGAGGTCACGTACAAATCTATGCAATACATCCCATAAGCAAAGAGAAGTGAGTGTCTCAAGCTAGAAAAGCTATAAATTCATATACTTACTCAACCATAAATGAATCATCTTTCTTGCATACATTCTTATTATGAATGGCTCTCTTTCATATCCTTCATAATTTTATCAGTTATTCAATAATGTATATCTAAGGATGAACATATGGATGAAGAAAACTCCATGGACAGTTTTTTGACAAAGATCTAAGTTCTTAAGTAGTTGTTGATTGCTATAAATGAGGTTTTGCTAGACATTTCACTTGTGCAAATTATTCACAATGGAATTTTTGATTTTTACTAGAGTTTTATTCACAATGGACTTTTTGATTTTTTACTAGAGTTTTATTCACAATGGACTTTTTGATTTTTACGAGAGTTTTATATCTACTCTTAGTTTGATTATGAAAGGAAATCCAAATGATGTATATGATTTGGTTTCTATTTTGATGTAAGAAGAAAAATCTAGACAAAACATGTTCATTATCCATATCTTACATATATTTCAAGGCAAAAGATCATGTCATAAAGGACTTTCCTAATTTGTTGTAAAAGAGACTACGAACAAAGAGGTTAGTATGGTTATTACAAATGCCTCTCCTTCTAAGTTAGAATTTGCAAACATTATGTAATATACAGAATGAGCATTTAGTGTGCAATGCAATTATGACCCTTCTTTACATGATTCTTACATGTCTGTTGTGGAGTTAGATGTATGGTACTTTGATAGCGATGTCACAAAGCATATTACTTCTCTATGCAATATGTTCACTTCTCTTGAGCTTGCCTTTAAATGGCAATATTGTAATATGTATCAATAACTCCTCTTATCTTGTCAAAGGAGTTGGGAAAGTTGTTTGCTATTAATGATAGTACTGTCATACTTATGAATGTTTTGTATGTACCAGAGAAAAAGAATTTACGATTAATTTTGGCATTTACCAAGATTTGGTTTATTGTAAGTTTGTTAATAAAAATATATATAGTTCATAATCTCTCTTGTGAGACGATATGATTATTGCATTAGAGTTCACTATGTCGTGGGTTGTATAAGCTCAATAACTATGGAAAATGTGTGGAAGACATGCCATGCACTATTAGAGATTCACAAAAGTAGTTTTTGATGTAAAACTTTGACATGTATTTTGGTCATTTGAATTTTTCTAGTTTTTGTAGAGCCACAGAAATTTGATGTGGTGTCTTCATTGCCTAGTCTTGAGGCACTTGGAAAATGCATTTGTGAAGACTATATATTTGGTAAAATGGAGTGTGCTTCTTATGAGAGCTATTCGTAAACTATAGCTTATACATGGTGATGTTGTGACCCAATGCAAACAACAACTTTTGGAAACTACTTGTACTTTGCAACTTTCATTGATGACTACTCTAGGTATACATGGGTATATGGTTTAAAAGCTAAGTTTAAAGTGTTTTTATGTTTCAAATAGTTTGTTAGCATGGTTTAAAATTTGTGAGGATATAAAGTGTGTACCCTCCATTTTGATTGAGAGAGAGAATATATGTATAAGAAATTTAATGCATATTTGACTAAACGTGGGATAAAATATCAATGTACAATGCCACATACATCATAATAAAATAATGTATTTGAGATGAAAAAAATTACTCATAAAAACAGTGCAATGCATGATCAAGAGTCAAGCTTTGCTACATAGTTTTTGGGTTGAAGTTGTTTTATGTGTAGCCTATGTACTTAGCAGGCGTTCCACTAAGGCTTTGCAATCTATCACTCCATATGAGGCTTGGCATGGTAAAAAACCATTCGTGGCTCACTTACACGTTCTTGATTGCTTAGCTTCTATGTTGGTTCCAGTGTGCAACAACACAATAAGTTGGATGACAAGGATCTAAAACATATTTTTGTTAGGTACAATAATAAAAGAAATGTTTAAGTACAATAGTAAAAACCATTTATCACTCACTTGCATGTTTTTGGTTGCTTGGCTTATGTTTGTGTTCCAATGCAACAACATGAGAAGTTCAGTGACAAGGATCTAAAATACATTTTCATTAGGTGCAACAATAAAAGCAAAGTTTATAAGTTATACCATTCACAAAGTAGGAGTACCTTGAACAATTTGTGATATTGTCTTTGTGAAAGATACTATTGTATGCTCACAAGATATATATGAAACTTTATTACCTTTTTTTAGTGGTATGCCATCATATGGAGTTCCAAATGAGGTAGTTTTTAAGCCAATACATGTTTCTCTTGATAATGTAGATCAGCCTATTTTTGATGTAGAGATGAATGATGCACTTCTTGATGAGAGAGTAGAGATTGAGCAATCTAGTACTATGCCAGAATGGCTCGTGCAAACATTATGTGACAGTAAGTTGGATGCATCCTTGGCTAATCGTACTCATTCAACCTCTCATAGTGCCTCTTATTATGCATTAGATTGTTATACATTGGCTATTTCTATTTTGTATGATGAGGATGACCTTGTGACTTTTGAAAAGGCACAGAATTTAGAAAATTGGATAGTTACTACACAATCTCAATACGATGCTATTATAAAAAATGGTCCTTGATTCTTATGTGATTTGCCTCCTGAAAAAAGTCCATTGTGGTTTTACAAGTAAAAGCACAAGATAGATGGTAGTGTTGATTGCTACAAAGCTAGATTTCTTGCAAAGGGTTATACTTAGCCTAAAAGGGCATTGATTTTGATGAGATCTTTGCTCCCACTTGCTGTATGAAAAATACTCATAGCATTTACACATTAGCAACTCATAATCATTAAAATGTACATTAGTTAGACATCAAAATTGCATTTTTGAATGGTGATTTACATGAGGAAGTATATATTTTTAGTCTCATGGTTTTGTATAGAAGGGGTAAGAAAGCAAAGTGTGTAGATTGAAAAAGGCTTTTTATGGTTTGAAGTAAGCACCTTCGGATTGACATGAGAAGATAGATGTATACTTTGACTACATATGGTTTTGAGAATAGTCCCATTGAGAGCACATTCTATGTTTTACATGAGGGTCCTGTGCCTCTGATCATTATGGTTTATGTTGATGTGCCTCGGATAATTGTGGTTTATGTTAATGACATGCTACTCTTACTAATCCCAATGAGACACATATAGTGCCGAGAGTTGAATTCAAATTTTGACATGTGGAATTTGGGACTATTGCATCACTATTTGGGCATTAATTTTTGGCAATGGGATGGATATATTTTTTAATGTAAAATAAAGTATGTTGAGATATTCTTGTAGAGATTTGGTCTTGAAGACTGCAAGCCTATGCAAAAGATATTTTTGGTGCTCTATCAATAGGTTGTTTGATGCTTGATTTTTAGATGCATTACAAGGCTTGACATTTAGCTTATAGTCTCATCAATGATTAGGTTTATGTATAGCCCATACACTAAGCACTACTAGTAGTGAAGAAAATCTTTCATTACTCAAGTGGTACTCAACACCTTGGGATGTTTTATCCGAAGGGGGAATCATTACTACTAGATTTACATGTTTTTTCATATTGTGAATAGGCTAATTGTTGCAGTACTTGTGCATGTACAAGTGGTTGTTGCTTCATGCTTGGCAACTCATGCATATTGTGGTTGAACAAGAAGTAGCCCAATGTAGCCCACTTCTAGTTGTGAAGTTACATATAGGGCATCTTTTACAACTATGGTTGAGTGTGTTTGGCTCAGATGCCTCTTGGTTGATTTGGATCATCTGCTACCACTATCTTCATTGAGATTTAGAGTGCATTGGTAGTTGTATAAATCTAGTGTTTCATGCATGTACTAAGTACATTGAGATGCACTATCCTTATGTTAGGGAGAGACTCTCTTCATGAGAGATCAACTTGGCCTATATGCCAACACATGAAAACCTTGCAAATATTTTCACAAAGGCTTTTCCTCATGAGAAGACTGAAGCTTGTTGCAAAGCTTTGGGCTTTCTCCCCTATTTGGATCAATCTAGTCTACAGGGCATGGTATTTTCCTATACATAAGTATTAGTCCTCATTCACAATATTACTCTTAGGAGGGATTTGTTACTATATTTTGATAGTGATGTGTGTGAACACACTTGGAACCATCGAGCACTTTTTTCCCCTTTATGAGGATTTTTCCCTCAACCTTGTATATATATCTATTCACTTTTAGGGCATATTATTAGAGATTTACTCATCCCTTAGACAAGCACATGCAATCTATAAACATTCTAAGGTAGATTTATGAATTTCTTAATCAAGTTAGAGGGATTTCAGTACTTGCCAGCAATTTTTGTAGCAATTTGGGTAGGTCAGATAGTGTCAAAAAGGCATTGCGCATGCCACATGGTAACACACAGTAGGTAGTAGTTTTCACTAAAATTTTGCATTATTTTATGTGGTTGGTGAGCTTGCAAGCGAGATGGCTAGTTTTAGGTTGGTTGACTTGATAATTTTATGTATTTTCTTGATGTTTCATATTTATTGCCCAGCTTCCCCTAGTCATTCTTGTGATGTGCAGATTGAGAGAAATCTCTGATGCGGATACATTTGATAGCCCATTATACATATCTACTTTCTTCACTCAACACACACACACACACACACACACACACACACACACACACACACACACACACACACACACACACGCACGCACGCACGCACGCACGCACGCACGCACGCACGCACGCACGCACACACACACACGCACACACACACGCACACACACACACACACACGCACGCACACACACGCACACACACGCACACACATGCACATGCAGGCACACGCACACACACGCACACACATAAGTTTATTCCGTGAGACCTCTTTTTGACAGTTATGCCTTCTTTGCTTCTATTTTTGCCATGCAAATGGCTACTCTACTATTGGTTCCTGCTTCACTTTCCTATGGGGTTTAAATAAAGAGGAACTTATATTTGTGTTGTGTTTGAGGCTTGCAGTCACACTCACTATACAAGTAGAAGATTTCTTTCAACTTGGTATTGCTAACATATGGACATTAAAACCTTCATTTTTGCATGTGTTGTAGAGTACATGTGTTTTAATGTACATAAAGATTTTGAGTTGAACATACTTTCTCTTATATACAATTAATTATTTTTAAAAAATCTTATTTATTAAGTGTTATTTAAAATTTTGGAAATGCTTGTTATTGCTTGTATTTTTAAATCTTATATGAAATAAAATTTGCCATCATAGAAATGGCAAGTGGCACATCACCATCTCAAAGAGTCAAAGTAAATGCATTGGTAAAATTGTATGCCAATATTTGTGTGAAGGCAATGAGTGTCACCTTTGAGCAATCTTTGATAGTGTTGACAAGGGCACATTCAACCAATTCATTATTGACTTGTTGATATATGCATTCAACTACTTTCAATGGGCTTTACCATTTGAACATTTAGATGTAGAGTTTCAAACATCCAAGCCATGGTACAATGGAATCAGTTATATCATAGGTCAAGTTTTGGTCATAGCAAAGACATTGCCCCAACACATTTGTAATAGCCAACATTTGAATAGAGGATGCAATTAATACATCAACTTGTATAGATGTAGAAAAGAAAAGTCCCATCCTGAAGGCTCATCACGGAAATATGTAGGAGTCGAGCCAGGTAGTGACAATGCATCTACAATAGGCATGCAAGAGAGTACAACATAGTCGCAAGGCCACATATCATCATATGATGCCCCATCCTTGTATATCCTATGACTCTCTATTATTTATTTTTTTCTTGACCCTCATGTGGGAGAGGGAAATTTGCCATTGTTTCCAAGGTGAAGGTCAATAACAGACCCTTTCTTAATGAAGTTTAGGTGGAAAAATATTTAAAGGTATATAATTGTGGGTTGAGCATTGAAATGGTAGTGTTGCAAGAAGTTGCATGCATTCCATTTGTGCACTTTGATATTATTATCCCACTAGGCTTGGTTCACAATGTTGAATGACCATTGCTCGTCTTTAAGTAATGGAATGATGACCATTTGTAGCAATGTATAAATGTACTGAAAGGAAATGGAACTTGCCTACATCCAAAGATTCATAGTGGTGCAAGGAAGTTTGCAATAAGTACAAGCCCACATATGAGCCATTATTAATTGCCTCATGTGCACCATTGAATTTATGCATTCCAATATTTTTTTTCATATTGAATTTTAATGCACACAACATTTTGTTACAATTTGGCACCAACAACAATGTATATATCGGAATAGTGGGATTGGGGATGCTCTACTACATATCTTATGACTAGTAAACTTTCCAAGTTCCCTTATCTAAATCCATATATTAGAAGAGTTTGGACGACAAGATATCGCAATATAGCTCCTAAATCCATTTCTACCAATCCTCTATCTTATAATAAGGGACAATAGATGTATAACATTGCCTATATAATTACTCCATTGTTAGAGCATACACCTCCTAATCCCTAAGCATATGAAGATCTTTTGGGAAAATTCAAATCATATGTTGTAAAATGCATACATAAAGATCCTTTGACTAGAAAGGAAAGAGAAGAACTAGTATTCCCTGTATTGGCATTTCGATTGTAAAATTTGATGAATTGTGCCAAAAATTTGATCAACAAAATGTTTTTTCTAATTGTATTCAATATTTCTATTTCATCCTTGTCTATTAGATTATGGATGTTATTACTTTAATAAACACATTGGATGGAAAACCTAAAAGTTTTCAAAATATTTATTTTGAGACACATGGGGTTAATCCTATTTTTTTCAAGAGGATAGAATATTCATATAAATCATTGTATTTATGAAAAAGTAACTAGAGTGATTCCAGTTGATATATGTGTTATTATAGGCCACTCTCATTGCCAAAATTATTGTAAAGAAAGCTATCCAAAACCTTCCTTCCAAATACAGACTCTTCAAAATTTTTGCCGAACCACCATTCTACCATACTATTTATGTATTCAATTTCCATGGGTGAATCCTTTTAATTTGACTTGTATCATGATGTAATGCTTTTGGCTATTGGAAAAAATTAAATAAGGGATGTTTCTCTTCTACTTGTGTAAGATCAATAACTCTTAAAAATGTTACATTGAAACATGATAATATTTATATGAAATCTCAAAATTAGATATTAAACTAGTTATTTATGTATTATAATCTAGTCATTCCAGATGATGTTAATCCTTTGTAGTTACAAGAGAAGAAATACATTCTCAAAAAAATAAAAGCTCTCGAGTTTGATGGGAAGGGTAAGGATATAGATACAAATATTTAAATCTAGATCAAATCCATAGAGGATTATTTTTGAACAACATGGACAAGCATCACTAACCAAGCCATGTTAGTTAAGTTGAAATTAACATGGACAACATGTCTCTAGTGGAAGTAGTGGTGTAGAGACATTGGAGTCTCGAAGGCTAGTGCTACTTAGGAACTCATAAAGGAAGCTATTTAGAAAAGATATCTTCCACCTTTCTATCATGCCTTAAAGATAAATAAGTTCTTTGAGCTAGTTAAGATTGAGTCTAAAAGCATACTTCCTAGTTTGTGACTTTCAAGAAGTACGCTACCATGAATATCACTCAACATGTGACCAGGGTTTATCAAGGCTTAAATTCTCCCTTGGACACTTAATTGGTAGCTATGCATCCCACAAATATTTAGGACGCTTTGGTAAGAGCTAAATACCTTAGCCTCCAAGCAAAATTAGAAAAAAAAAGATATTGGGGTCAAGAATCACTCAATGAGGGTCCCATACCATACCTTCATAAAAATAGAGCAAGGGAAACAATAATTTGATGCAAGAAATTAGGCCAAGGTTAATACAATCAACACCTTTCTTCAAACAAACCAAAGCAATGGCACTCAAAGGTGTTTCCACTGCAATGTACCAAACCACTATAAAAGACAACGCCACAATTTAAACCAACCTCCTTGACAATGTAAATTTTGTGGTTAAAATAGAGGTGCAATCAGAAGAGGAAGAGGAAGGGCCACTACAATAACTCTCATAGGAGAGGAAGAATAAGAGCCCTCAATGGTAAAATGAATGGTTCATGCCACTCTCAATAAGAAGGGACCAAATCACCAATTGTTAATGGTTAAGAAATTGATAAGCCATCAAGGTAAATCCTTCTAGATTTTGACAGATTATGGAAGCACTCACTCCTTTATTTCTCCAATGTATGCACAAAAACTAGACATAGAAGATGCAGTAGCATCTAAACTTTTGGTAGACTTAACAAATAAAAAAGAATTTGTATCATAACAGAAACTAGGAATGTAGAATTTGATTTGGGCAATAAACCCATTAGCATGAGGTTCCATGTCATGAACTTGGGTGCTTATGTATGCTTGTTAGGAAGAGACCCATTTATCCCCAATGATGCTCAATCCATAGTGGAAGAGGCTAAGTCTCATTCAGGAACCTAGAACGAAATCAAGTGACTACTCAAGGTAAAGCTAGTAAGCCAAAAATCCAAGTAACCAAATCTTTACAAGTAGTGCAAGGACTAAGAAAAGCACTACTTATATACTTAATTAAATGCAATAAATTTAGGTAGGATAATGAAGCAAATGAAGAATTTTTTGTATGAAGAGATATGTAGATGTTTTCCTGAAAGATTTAGCTAAACTTCCACCTCAAAGAAAAGTTGACCATGAAATTAACCTAGTACCAAGAGCTACTCCAGTTGCAAAAGATTGTATTGAATGTCCATCCCTAAGGCTATTGAGTTGAATGAATAACTTAACAAATTACTAGATCAAGGATATATCCACCAACCAAGAAAATTTCCCTACGAAGCCTCGAGCCTACTTTAGAAAAAGAAAGGCTAAAAATTAGGTCGTCACAATTAAGGACAAATACCCAATTTCTGATATTGATGAGTTAGTTGATTGACTTCAAGGAGCAACAATCTTATCAAAGATTGACTTAAGATCTAGATACTCTATCAAATAAGGATAAAATAAGAAGATATTCCCAAAACTGTCTTCAATCCAAGGTGTGAATACTATGAGTTCATTTTTATATCTTTTAGACTAACCAATGCCCATACAACCTTCAACAAATTAATGTAGGACATCTTCTAACCTTATCTTGATGATTTTATTCTCATCATTTTGACAACATTATGACCTATTCCTAGAAAGATGAGAAACATGAGCCACAAATACACATTGTTCTTGAAACAATGAGGATGCACATGCTTTATGCTAAGAAGAAGAAGTGCATGTTCTTGAAAAGATGGGTGAGTACCTTAGGTATATAATATTAGAGGAAGGAATTGTGATAGATCCTTCCAAGTTCAAGGATGTACAAGAATGTTTTCCCACAATGATAGTCAAAGAAGTGAACAATTTCTATGGATTGAATGGATAGTACTGAGTCTTTATCAAGGATTATTCTTTATGCACCTCTCAATAGATAGCTTACATTATATGGACTCCATTTGAGTTATCTAGCTTTGAGAGACTAAAAAAAGTCTAGTAACAACTTGCATTTTGGAGCTTCTCGACCTAAACCAAGGATTTGAGGTTGTGATAGATGTGAGCTCTCTCACATTGAGTTATATACTTATACAAGAGGGATATCTAGTTACTTATTCCTCAAGGAATTTGAGGACTCAAGAAAGAAACTATGCTATCCACGACTTAGAATTATTGGATGTAATCCATGCTCTAAAGTTGTGGAGACATTACTTTCTTGGCAAGACATTCATCTTGGTAATAGATTACAAAAATCACAAATGGATATTTACTCAATGAGATCTAAACCTGAGACAACCAAGGTGGGTGAAGTCTTATAAGAGTATGAGTTCAAGATTAGATACAACCCTAGCAAGGCGAATGTAGTTGTAGATGATTTAAGCTACAAGGCATTCCTCAATGCTCTCATTTTTGTAGAAGAATGCTCAAAGGAAAAATTACTAGTTGCCACGGTATCAATCCCAAGTAACCCCATCATCCAAATGACAAAGGAAGAAGTTGCAAAGGTAATACATATCAATAGTTAAGAAGGGATGTTCAACTTAAGGATTAAGATCCTAAGTTGAAACTTAAGAACCAAGACTTCTCCATTGAGAAAGAGCTTGTGTACTTTAAGAAAAGATTATGCATTCCTTCTAGTCATGAATTGAGAAAGAACATACTTTGGGAAGCACACAACTCTCCATTTTCAGGACATCCTAACTATGCTAAGACATTTAATGTAATTACAAAAATCTATCATTGGGAAAAGCTTAGAAGTGATATACTTAAGTATGTCATTAAATACCTAAGCTTCCAAAGGGTAAAAGAAAAGCGTCTTAAAATGCCATGTAGACTTTAGCTTCCAAAGGGTAAAAACAAAGCATCTTAAAATATCATGTAGACTTCAACCCCTTCACATCCTCAAATAAATTTGGAATTAATTGGCATGGATTTATTGGTAGGGTTTCCTACAATCTAGGAAGGACACACTGTGGAGGCAAGCTCAAGCTCACAACCGCCAAGACCCATGGACCACTTATTATTCAAGCGTTCCAAGCCGAGCACTAATGGCTACCTCTCACATAGCCGATGTGCTATCTCTCTCTACGAATGTAGTGAGCTTACCTCCATGCCCGATTGAGTTTCCTCCTCTCACGAGCACTCCGGTAGCTCCACGATCCAAGTGTAAGCTTCAAGCAAGCTCCATCCTCAAGCTCCATGCTCCAAGCTCCATTGTCATGAGGAAGAGAAGAGAAGAGAAGAGAAGAGAAGAGAAGAGAAGAGAAGAGAAGAGAAGAGAAGAGAAGATGGAGAGCTTCTCCACCCCAGTCCCTCACCCTCACACACTCACTCCCTCACACTCTAATACTCCCTCTCTCAAGCAAAAACTCATGCAATCAAGAAGAAGAAGAAGAAGAAGAAGAAGAAGAAGAAGAAGAAGAGAGCTACTTTTGGCCACACACAAGAATGAGCTTATCATTCTCTTTTCAACTTGATATACAAAACCCTAAACCCCTTTTGGGCGATCATCCCCTTATCCCCTTTTTTACATGGTCGGCCCTTTTTCCCATTGTCCTCCTATCTTCCTAGCTTCCTTCTTACCACCCATCTACCTTTACAAATTGTATGGCTGACGCTCTTAAGATAAATTATGGTGCGCCTTGTGCTCTTTCACAAAAGTGTTGACATGCACTTTTTCATGTGCACCTTTTTTCTTGATTTAGGACTTTTCTACACTTCTTGTGTTTCCAGATTCTTCTTGGTGCACCTTCGTCTTCCGTTTCACTATTTCCTTGGCCTTGTCTTTTGCTTTAGATTTTTTGGATTTTCCACCTTGTTCGTCTGAGGGTTAATATTACCCCCTCCTAGGCGAGTTCCAGTCCCATGGCACTCACCCTTGTAGGCAACATGCTTTGGCATGCACTGAAGATGTGGTTGAAAGGGATTGCTATGGTTTGCCATGGAGGAGTTGTGATGGTGGTGCAGATAAAGGTTGTTGGTGGTACTTTGGTGATAGGATTGGATGGTGATAGGGTTATTGTAGTTGGAGATAGGGTTATTATTTGTTGGGAGTGTTGGAGATAGGGTTATTCTTTGTTGGGAGTTTCACTCATGGCTGTCACAGGTGTTGGTGTCTAGGGATTCTACATGTGATGATTCTTTGGTGAGCTTGCATGACAATGATGTTGAGATTCAAGCTCGTAGACTCTGGTTAGTTGTTTATCCTAGTTGAATAAGGTTAAGTCCACTAACTTAACCATGGTTAGATCTAGGTCATTTTGATCTTTAGTATGTATTGTACACAGTTGATTTTTGGTTTGTGAGTTGATGAAATGGAATGAGCTGAAGGAAGCATGTCTGCTACCCTTACTGCCTATGTCTTGGTCCACCTCTGTCTCTCTGAATTCTAATATGGTATCAGAGCGAGATCCGTTTTGAGGTACTAAGTGTGTGCCAGAACGAATTGCAACCACACCTGCTACGGAAGACCATGCAGCTTAGTGATTATTTGCAATCTTGACCGATCAATTTCACTAGCAGAGCAGAGATGTCGAACTGTTTAGAAATTTGAAAAGCTGTAGGATTAACAGCTGAACCATCCGCATTAAGAGCTAGCTCATGAGATGCAAAGCACTCAGCAACAGAAACCATCATAATTAGATTGCCATCTTGTTGTTGGGGAAACTGGAGGAGTAAAAGAGGTAATATATTGTTGCTGCATTTGCCCCATCATCAGGAGCATCTCTCTACTCTGAAAAGCGGGTGTTGCCCCATTGTTTGCTTGTTTCCACCCTCTACTCACAAAGAGAGGCTCTCTAGAGACCCTGCAAGAACAAAGTGCCAGATTGCATTTTGCGAACATTGGCACAGTCCTACTGCAAAAGCCCAAGGTGTGCTGCTTGCTATAGAGCTTTTATATGGAATGAGAAAGGGCAAGCCCCTTAGAGCACAAAATCTTGATGAAGGCACATTAATCTCTGCACATGATTTTGCAGAAGATCCCCCAAAGCAGACATGGAAGGAAATGCGTTCCTGAATCTTGTCAAAAACTCATAATCGCCTTGGTGCACTAATCTGCTTGTACAGGTATCCCCAGCTCTTGAACTATCACAAATAAACGATCAAATGCTTCCATCTCTCTTCTATCTCTTGCTACATTAAATAACACATGGAAGGTGTCTGTATTGGGCTGCAAGCCAAAGTGTCTCATTTCATCCACATACTTCAACAAAATGTCAACAGGAGCACCTTTTGGACCCTTAGCCAGTAGAGCAATGTTGAATGGGTTTACTCTAGCTCCATGTATAAGCTTCCTCTATTGTACATTCAGACTATGATGTTGGATTGGAGAGATAAAAAATAAGGGGTTTCTCATTGAGGGCTGCTGGAGCATTTGAATTACCAACTGTATTTCAAGGTTAAGCTTGTCTAGTGCATAGTAGTCCACTGATAAGCAAGAGATGCATGCTTTACAACTATCTGAACATGTATGGTTGTGTACTTTGAAGAATAACCATCAGTATTCAATATAACAGCAAGAAAGAATTGTGCCAGTTTTTTCTATGGACTATGAAAACAATTCACCAAGTCATGTTTACCTTGTACAATAGGTTCTGAGCAGTAAATTCAAGGGTACAATAGGTATCAGTGAACACTATTTGAAGGTTGTATTTGGCTCATGTTTGCAGCAGCAATGAATGTATTAAGTGAGGCTTGAAGATCTGTACTTGATGTTCTCTTATGCACTAGCAGTGATTAATGGTAGTCCATTGTTGATGAATGGCATATTTGTGGAGAGTGTGATGATTGAGTAAAGCTCTCATGGATAAGTCAGAAATGCTATGACAAATATGAATGTAACTAAGCAGTCAGTTGAAGGAATACTATGTATCTATTTCTTGCATGTATTGGATCTTATGCAGTCATATAAGCTGAAACCTTTGCTTTTTTTTTTTTTGAAATTGAATGTATTTGTGGAGTTCAAGGGTGCTCATCATAGATGTTGGTAGTGTGACACTAAATGGTCAGTGATAGACATGTGCATACTCAAGATCATTGTGTGCTCAAGCTTTGACTTCTATGAGGCTGATTTGAGAGATTACTAATTGCAATAAAAATTGGTTGTACTACAGATCACTGAAGTGTATTGCCTGTTGGCATTTTGAGAAATTGTTGGTTTTGCAAAGCTTGACTTTGAAATGGAAAACACAGGAGAGAAGGACACTATCACTCAAATAGTTGGTGAGAAGCTAGATTACAACAATTTCGTTCTATGGAAATTCAGGATGTCTAATTTCTAAATTGGAAGAGGCTATTGGGACCTAGTTACATGTCTTGAAGATGAGCCCAAGCTACCGGAGGATAGACCTCCAACACAAGATCAGTTAAAGGCACACATGACTTGGTTGGAAAAGGCTAGCAAGGTCTTGCATTGGTTGTCATTATGTGTGTCAGACACAAAGGCTATGCAAATTGCAAATTGTACTTCCCCAAAAGTTGCTTGGGACTTATTGATGAAGAATTATGGGCATGTCACTCATGCGAGAAAGACACAACTGAAGCAAAAATTCAGCCACATATCCAGGAATGGAAGGTCTATTGAAAACTATGCCAGTGAGGTTAGATCCATTGCAGAACAACTAGGCTCAATTGGAGCTGAAGTTGACGATGATGATTTGGTGGCTACTACCCTCCATGGACTTGGACATGAATATAAGTAGTTTGATACTTCCATTTCAGTGCGTCAGGAGCAGCCTGATTTTAATGAACTTGGGACATCTATTGCATGAAGAAGTGAAACTTGGACTCAATACAAGTTCGAGTGGATCTAAAAACAGCAGAGACAGTGTCTTCTACTCCAATCAAAGGGGTAGAGGTGGAAGAGGAAGATCAAATTTTAGAGGAAGAGGTGCTGGAAATACATATGCAACTCGTGGATAGCAAGCTACTAGATGGCAAAATAGGCGGCCTCAAGCAACTAGAGGTGCCTCAAATGATAGTGGAAGAGTAGGTTATTCACCTAGAGGAAGAGGCACTTGGCAGTAGCCTCAAATGACTCATGGACAACAATCAAATGCAAATAAGGATTGCCATTATTGTGGCAAATACAGGCATGTAGCTAAGGATTGCTACAAGAAGAAGAATGATCAAAAAGCAAGAGGGAAGCAACATGGTAATTATGCTTCTTCTAGTGGTATGCAGGAGGATGATAGGTTGTTTGCTATGCAACATGTGATGAAAGGGTTGCCTACACAAGGCAAGGCAGATGATGTATGGTATATAGACATAGGGGCATCTAACCACATGACTCCTCATGGAGAGTGGTTTGACACATTGGTACAAGGTGCTCATGGATATGTTTGCACAGGGGATGATACACAGCATGACATTATGCATACAGGTACTGTTCCCTTGATGATGCATGGTGACAGGAAAAAGAGTCTCTATGATGTGTTACATGTACCTCCATAACCAAAAATTTACTTTCTGTGGGACAAATGGCTGAACAGAATCTACAAGTTAGATTCAATAGAGATGGATGCTACATTGAAGAGTATGGTCAAGGATGCAAACTCATTGCTAAAGGAAAAAGAAATGGTAGGATGTTTACATTGGATACAAAAATTCTAGCATTGAATGCTGCTATGTACTCACATGACAATGCTGCAATAAGGGACATTGAGATATGGCATAAAAGGATCGGTCATGTAAATGCTCAAAAGTTGAAGAATATGCAATATAAGCAAGTTGTACTTGGACTTCCTAAGTTCAAGCATGCAGAATTGGGACATGTATGTTAGTCTTGTCAATTTGGGAAGCAATCAAGGCTTCCATTTATGAGGCATTTAAGCACTACTACTAGACCATTATAGCTTGTACATTCTGATGTATGGGGACCCTCACAAAATGCATCTCTTGGGGGATCACGTTACTATGTGTCATTCATAGATGACTAAAGTAGGTACAGATGGTTGTATATGATGAAGCACAAGAGTGATGTCATGGATGCTTTTTAGGATTTTAAGAGACATGTGGAGAAAGAATTGGCTTGCTACATCTCATGCTTGAGATCTGACAGTGGAGGAGAATATGTTTCTAAAGACTTTGATCACTTCTTGGCAGCTCATGGGATTAAAAGGAAATTGACATGTAGGTGCACACCACAACAAAATGGTGTGGTAAAAAGGAAAAATAGGGTGATCATGGAATTTGCAAGAGCATATTGAATGAGAAAAGCCTACCAAATGCATATTGGGCAGAGGCTGTAATGACTGCAGTGTATGTCATGAATCGTACACCAACTGTAGGCATATATGAGATGGCTCCTCATGATAGGCTTTATAAGATAAAGCCAGAGATTAGCCATCTTAAGGTTTTTGGATGCTTGGCATATGTACATGTTCCAGATGAAAAGAGAAGGAAGCTTGATCCAAAGGTAGAAAGGGCTATCTTTATTGGGTATGCATAAGATAGGAAAGTGTACAAATGCTACAATCCTTCTACTCATGAGACATTGGTCTCAAGAGATTGGTATTTGAGCTGAAATCATGGCATGAGAAGAAGATCACTTTGATGAATGATGATGATGTTAGTCAGGAGACTCATGTGTATGCAGGTACAAATGAAAGTGCAGAAATTTTTGGGCCTTCTAAAGATGCTACTTCATCAGTTAGTCCTTGGACAGGTAGATTGAGGACTTCAACATCTTTATCCACTGACATGGGTATGTCAGCGAGGGGGAGAAATGTGGATAAAGGCAAAGGAAAACTTGATGATTTTACAAGGCCACTCACTAGTGGTTATGATTCACCTGGCACTGACAGCTTGGATAGTGAGTTTGGTATTCCATCAGTTGCGCCTGATGTGAGACATAGATATGTACCACCTCATGAGAGAGGAGAGTCTCATACTGCACCTCAGTTGAGGAGATCAGAAAGATTCAGGAAGCCTATGGATAGGCTTACATATAGTGGTTATACAGTGAGGCACTATGCATATATGGCAAAAGTCACTAGCTTCAAGGAACCCACAAAGTTTTCTGAAGCTATCTTGGATGATCATTGGTGCAAGGCAATGGATGAGGAATATTTAGCATTGGCTGAAAATGACACGGGATTTAGTTGATTTGTCTGAAGGAAAAATGTCTATTGGTTGCACATAGGTATACAAAGTGAAGTGCAAATCAGATGGCACATTGGAAAGATACAAGGCAAGACTTGTGGCAAAAGGGTATGCACAACAATATGGAAAGATACAAGGAAATACTTTTGGCAAAAGGGTATGCACAACAATATGGTCTTGATTATGAGGAAACATTTAGCCCTGTTGCTAAAATGGCAACCGTGAGGACCTAGTGATTGCTTTGACATCATCTAAAGGAAGGAGTATGTATCAGATGGATGTGAAGAGTGCTTTTCCCAAAGGTGATTTGGTTGAGGAAGTATACATGGATCAGTTTGAGGGCTATGTACATCCAGATTTTTCTAGACGAGTGTGTAGATTGAAGAAAGCATTATATGGGCTGAAGCAAGCACCTAGAGCTTGGAATGCTAAGATAAGTGCATGCTTGCAGAAATTTGGTTTCACAATGGGCAAGGCTGATCATAGCCTATTCACAAAGATGACAAGGGCTGGTTATGTGATATTAGTCATTATGTGGATGACTTGATCATTACAGGTGATGTTGTCATAGGAATTGGAGAGATCAAGAAAATGTTACATGCTAAATTTCAGGTCAAAGATTTGGGTGAACTGAAATATTTCCTTGGGATTGAGGTTGTCTCTACACCTCATGGTACTTGGTTGTTGCAGAAGCAGTATGCACAGGACATGTTGACCAAGTATGGTATGTTGGATTGCAAAGCATTGAGCACTCCATTGGAGCAAAATGTTAAGCTACTTGCAGATGTTGGCCATGAGATGGAGAATGTCACTATGTATAGACAAATGGTGGGTAGCTTGATTTATCTTACCATTACTAGACTGGATCTTAGCTATTCAGTTGGACTGATTAGCCAGTTCATGCAGAAGCCTATGAAGCCACACTTGATGCAGTGAGGAGGATCTTGAGGTATGTGAAGGCTACATCAGATTATGTGCTATTCTATGAGCATGGTAAGTATTTGGAGCTTACAGGATATACAGATGCTGACTGGGCAGGAAGTACCTATGACAGGAGATCTACTAGTAGGTATGCATTTTCCCTTGGTAGTAGTATGGTCAGTTGGAGCAGTAAGAAGCAACCTATAGTTGCACTCTCTACTACTGAGGCAAAGTATAAAGGTGTTGCATTAGCTGCATGTGAGGCAGTATGGCTCATGAAGCTCCTTGATGATTTGGGCATGTAGGAAGATCCTCCTCACTGCATCCAAGTGTGGCTTCATGTAGAAGCCTATGAAGCCGCACTTGGATGCAGTGAGGAGGATCTTGAGGTATGCGAAGGCTACATTAGATTATGGTCTATTCTATGAGCATGGTAAGTCTTTGGAGTTGACAGGATATATAGACGTTGACCGAGCAAGAAGTACCTATGACAGGAGATCTACTAGTGGGTATGCATTTTCCCTTGGTAGTAGTATGGTCAGTTGGAGTAGTAAGAAGCAACCTACAGTTGCACTCTCTAGTACTGAGGTAGAGTATAGAGGTGTTGCATTAGCTGCATGTGAGGCAATATGGCTCCTGAAGCTCCTTGATGATTTGGGCATGTAGGAAGTCAGGCGTGTCACACTTTATTGTGACAACATGAGTAGTGTGCTCCTAGCCAGTAATCCTGTCTATCATGCTAGGACTAAGCACATTGAAATACACTATCACTTTATTAGAGAAAAAGTGATTGCAGGTGACATTGATTTGGTCCATGTGAGGACAAAAGACCAAGTTGCAGATATCTTTACCAAGTCATTGGGTAAAGATAAGCTTGTGCACTTTAGAGAGCTTCTTGGAGTGAAGTACCCCACTTGAGCTTGAGGGGGAGTGTTGAGATTCAAGCTCGTAGACTCTGGTTAGTTGTTTATCATAGTTGAATAAGGTTAAGTCCCACTGAGTTAACCATGGTTAGATCTAGGTCATTTTGATCTTTAGTGTGTATTGTACACATTTGATTTTTGGTCTATGAGTTGATGAAATGGAATGAACTGAAGGGAGCATGTCTGCTACCCTTACTACCTATGTCTTGGTTCACCTCTCTCTCTCTGAATTCTAATAGATGAAGGATAAGAGTTCAAAGTTGAGTGTTGATGAAGGGCTGATGACACTTTCGTTGGAGTCTTCAATACCTACAATTGAAAACCTCTCATATGTGGTCTCTCCTTAGGGGTAGTGCTAGTCTTCTTATCGTGCACAAGACGTAGTTTGATTAGTTTGGGAGACAGGTCAAACTCTAAGTAAGCTAAGAGTATTGTCATGTACTTGAAGACCCAAACTATATATAGATTGTGGTGCATATATTATGTGAGTGCACCTGCATACTTAGATAGTACGTAGTTAGCAATGTGTGGATGAAGCGAGTGTTCAACAGGGTGGAAAAAATTATCGATGTTGAGGAGAAGTTCCCTTGAAGGCTTCTTGAGACATTATTTGTACTTTGATCAACATGATGTAGGATAATTGAGCTCATTGATGCTAAGATTAGATTGTAGAGGCCAAGATTAAGTTTGATCGGGTAGTGGGGGCCTTCAATGTTGATGGTTGATTGCCATTGTTGAGTATACTAAAAAAAAGAAAAAGGAAGTGCACTAACTGGGGGTATGTCTACCTCACAGTGCAGTATTGCATGGTGTTTATGCTAGTGAAACTGGGAGATGGGTTGACCTCAGGGAAGCCTTTGGTGTCATCCCACACTTGAGGGCCAAGTTTGTGTACAAGGGAGGTGTTGTGGGTGTCACTTAGGGAGACAAATTTGCACAAAATCCCTAGGTGTGTCTTGCCCTTGATGTGCCCTAAGTGTGAAGTGGGGGGACAGGAAGGGCTAGGCGGTTAGGCACGGAGCTGGCTGACCAAGGCCAACGGACATGCCTAACCTGAGGATCCCTAGGGCAGTGTTTGTGGCACTCTGATATACATGAAAAAGCTCATTGTTTCTTTCCTTTTTCTTTGTGGGAGTATTTTCTTCTTTGCACTTTTTTTTTCTTTATCTTTTTTCCTTTTTTGTTTTGGAGATGCATTGGGAGGGGGCACGCTAGACATCATCCTGATGCTCTATAGTAGTTACATTCCGAGGGGACCTTAGAGACCTGCCCAAGGAATGCATGGCTTAGCATGGAGCCCTTTTCTCTTTTGAATGTACTTGTTTGGCCATAGAGGGGGCTTGGTTCATGTACTCATTCTTTCCTTCATTGATCTGATTTAGAGTTATGCCCTTCTTCATGGACCAGCTCAAGTGGCTCTTGTTGAGGTGGCTGCATTTGTTGTTTTGGCTCCCCAAACCCCTAGCAAGGAGAATTATTGTGAGGTTCAGATAGTTGGGATTAGGGGAGCAGATTGCTCCTCTACTCCTAAATGAATGTTAGGCTTAGGTGTCATAGCATGGAGTCCATGTTACAGCGATGTGCTAACTTGTAAGCTAAATCTTTGATTCCATCTTCATTAGAGTAATCTTCTCCTCCCTTTTGCCTTAGTCATTCTTCTCCTCTTCTGGATTTTGCTTGCACTCTTCTCCTAATCTCCTCAATTCCTCCTCCACCCTTTGTAGTTCTCTATTTTCTTTGGAGGTAGATTGAGTTCTTCTTATGGGGATTTCGAGAGTGTGGTCTTTCCTTTCCACTTGACTTGAAAATTTTTGAGCCTTGCTGCTCATGAATTGTCCTGTCACTCTCTTGTTGTTAAGATGGTTGGTCATTCTCCTTTTCATTAGTAACTCTCTCCATGTTTTCCTATTGTTCCTTATGGACTTTGTCTCCCTCTTATTCTTGGATTGGGGATGGCTCACCCCCAGCATATTATACACATCCCTCCTTGGGCGTTTCTCAATCTTGCTGCTATGGCTAAACCCAGAGCCTTCTCCACCGTCGCAGTGCTCCACTCCACCTCTACTCAACCATGCCACCATTTCTTTTGGCATCAAAGCTCCTTGGAAATTCTGAGCACTTGCTATAATCGATAGTCTATCCAACCTTCTCTACATACTTTTGTAGACTGCACTCATCTAGGAGTTATTTTATGGTTGGCTCCTCCATGGTGGTGTATTTTAGGTTTAGGGCAAGCTTGAATGTAAACTAGCTAAAACCCCTTGTTTCCACCATTAAGCCATACTTTGCTTTCTCTTCCACTGTGAATGGGAGCTTGCCACCTTAATCTTGCCCCAGATGTAGAGTCTAGCCAAGAAAGAGAGAGTAGCCAATGTCTATGCATTGGGCCATGCTCAAATGCAATGTGTACTTTCTGTAGGGGTGACATTCTCTTCTAGTAGCGGGGCTTCTGTCATGGCTCTTTGTTTTTATGTTGTTTTCTCCATAATGGTTCTTTGTGGGGTTGGTGGTCTTGTGGTGACTTGGACATTGAACGCTTCTGTACAGAGACATGTGTCATCCTGCATTCACTACGGCAACTCGTGAGAATTCATGCAAGTCATATGCTTCAACCATAATGAATGGGTGCAGCTCAAAGAGACATCACTTATATGAATCCCATGGTGTTGACTTTGATGCATATCACCTGTGCTTGATTATCATTGCTTGTGTGTGTGCTGGCTTTGTTTTTCATGTGTTATCTATACACAGTCACAAAACACATTGTTTATTTATATACACGTTTATAAATCCATGTCAATTCATGAGGATAAAAACCAATTGTAGAAATCAGGATTATACTGGAGTGTGGCACACGCATCTAGTACTCGTGGCAGCCTACTAAACAACAACAGATATTTCCAACATCAAGTAGCATGGTACCTTGTTCGAGTTTACTAGAAACATGTAGCTCCCCCTTAGTGAGAGTCTTATAAACCACAAAGTTCTCTTGGCTAGTTCTAGCTAAGTGCATACCCTGAATGGCAGTCAGTACTCGCAAGGAAGTTGGCACCACATAGGTTGGGTCTCTTTGAGACCGCCATTTGGCCAATCGCTCCTTTGAGACTATCATAATCTGGTGGGCTCCAAGTTTGGCCATTGTAGTGCAGTTTTCAAACCAACATTTTTCAAATTGACTTTGTCTCTCTGATTGTCACTTTAATTGCTTTATCTCTAAGAGATTTGGTTAACAAAGTGCTTCTTTGAATGTCACAGTTAAGCACAGTTCACCGGCCTCCTCATCAGAGATGAGTTGCATGCATTCATGTAGGAGCTTGTCATAGTGCTCATTAGATATTCTCGCTCTTCCCAAGATAGTGGATATGGCATATTCCTCAAGTTGCTCGCTAGGGAGTGTGCCCGTGTCTACAAGGACGTAGAAACATGCGAATAATTTGATTTTAGCATCCAACTGAGTCAAGCACTTTGTGACACTTCTATGTTCAATGAGGGCTTGCTCGGTTGCTATCTCATGCAAGGTTCTGGGAGCTTCCCTAGGCTTTAGCATAGTTGGGGGCTCAAGCCTAGATGAGCAAGATTGGTCAATGCTAGGATTGCTTATATCTTTGGGGGTTTCATGTTTCTCCTCTTGAGGCTTTGTTGCTATTGTGTCATGGTTTCCCTTGGATATGACTGGTATAGTTCTATCAACCTATTGTGATAGTGTTGTATCCACTCTTGGTTGGTCAATGTAATTTTTTCTATCGGTGGATTGAGTGTTGCAAGCAACTGTTGATGGTAATGGTTTCTTTGACTTATCAAAACACACGGATGTGTCTGAGGTTTTATTGCTATTAGGAGAGATGGCAATGGGTTCATTCGTGGGTGGACTCGATGCTTCATTCCTCAATTCTTCAGCATCCTTGGTTTCAATCTTCTTGGCATCTACAACCACTTGTAACTACTATTGTTTTCGTTGTTTTCTTCACTTTTTCCTGAGCAATAGAGGTGTATCCTTTGAAGACTCGAGACCCTGAACTAGGTCAACTATTGATGTGCTTGGTTGGGCCTTAGCATTATCTTTCTTGAGTGCTGCCTCTCTTTTTGGAGAGTCCAGCTCTTCAGCTAATTCCCTTCCATTTAGCTCCTCATCCGATTTCATTGACAGTTGCTCTTGGTTGGGCATTTTCTCTAGACTCTTGTCCTTACCCATTGGAACATGCCTCCATTGCTTCTTATCAGAGTGGGTGTTGTGTTTAGAGCTTTTCTTCTCTTGACCTAGAGATTTGGGTGACTCTAGTGTAGAATCAAGAGACGGTTTGCGGTTCCTATCATGTAGGCTTGGACGAAACCAGCTGAAGAAGTCAGGGTTGTATTGATGGGAAGCAAAGAGATCTAGGATTATAGGGACTTGAGTGAGGCAGAAGACGTATGCACTGAGATCAAGAACCATGCTCCCTACTCCTAGCCTGCTAGCCATGTGTAGATCTTCTTCTAGAAGCAGTTTATTGTACAAGGGATGTTTTTGGATAGTGGCAAAAAGTTGGACCTCATCGACCATTGCCAACACTCTTAATGAGGTCAGGGAAATGTACATGGGATCATGTATTGATATCCAAAGGGCTTTCCTTTACTCAGCGAGTGTCATTAGTCGGTGGCCAATTTTGGCTACCAAACTCTGGTTGGAGTACCATTTCTGCACAAAGTTGCCTTGTCCTTTCCCTTTTCGTTTGATTGCTTCAGGATTTTCCTTATTAGTCTCACGTTGGGCAATATAGAGTAAGGGTATCACATGCAATTATCTAGCTGTGGCCTTTGGGATGCCCTTTATGACTTCCTCATTAGTAGCTTCATAGCGGGAGCAAATATGTCATTGCTCATCCCAAGTCAGGGGTTTGGCTATGAGCTTCATGCACTATGGTGTTGGCCTCCCCATGTCCTCATGGACGTATGCACATGTGATGGCTGTCAGCTTGTGATCAAGCTTCATCATGCACTTCATCTTTGGTTCATTGGTTAGATGCGCCATCTCCTTGGCCAAATATTTGAGAGATTTCTCCTCAAGCCTAGGTTTTAGGTACTTTGGAAGTGCTGGAGGTGTCAAGGATGTTGGTTGTGACACCTCTTCCATAGGTGAATTGCTAAGGACGTGTTCTGCAAGGGGTGTTGTCACAGCCAAAGGCTGTGATTGCTATGATTCTTGATTGGAAGTAGTAGTAGCTAGTTTAGTGGGCTGGCTACTTTTGGTAGTCTGCAATGTCAAGTTCTTAAGTAGATCACAAGTGGTCGTGTCTTCTGTTGCCCTTTGTGCATTCACTTGTGCAGATCGAAGTTGGTCATGGTGGATTTCACAAGCATATCCTTAGGCTGAGAATTAGGGGTGGTGTCATATCACGCATCTTGGACATTTGGAAGCTCAGATGGAGATTAAGATAGGGATTGAGCAGTTGCACTCGATGACTACTGTTGTGCTTTTTGTGTCCATTTAGGACAAGAAGGTGTAGGAGATTTGGGACTCCTAGGTGGACTTGCCATTGGCCGAAAGATTTTCTCGTGGGTGTTAGATGATTCTGCCATTTGCTTTGTTGAGAAATCAACCTTACCATGAACAATGTTGTGCCTATGATTCTCATTATCCTCTTGGGAAATCAAAGACTCCTTGGGCACTAGCAGCTTTTGTGTACCCTCAATGATTATATCTAATATCTCCTTGTTAAGCATGCTAGGTTAATGATCTACTTTTTGAATAGTCCTGTTTGGTTTCTTGATTTCAATCGTAAGGGCCTTGGTCACTCCAACCTTGTTGAGTGAAGACTTGGATTTTTGTCTAGATTTCCTTTTGCACTTCTTCACTTTTGATACGATCTGGCCTTCAGCTGACAGAGGTGGTTTAGCAGGGGGTTTTGGCACCCAAATCCATTGATTACCTGCATAATACCCTTGAACAAGTAGCAATGCTTTGGATATCCATCACGGTGTTTTGTTGGCTCTCCATCTATACCTTCATCTATAAGGTTTGGGCTTCTTTTGTGGTCTTCTACAATATTTGTAAGTCCAAAGCCTACCCTTGGCATTGTCTCTTAACCTTCTTGTTTCAAGCATGGCCTCACTCACTGGTTCTCTCTGTTCAAGATGCACTTGTAAGTCCAAAGCCTTCCCTTGGCATTGTCTCTTAACCTTCTTGTTTCAAGCATGGCCTCACTCACTAGTTCTCTTTGTTAAAGATACACTTGTACCAAATCTTTCAACAAGTCCTTGCTCTTGTTATTAGGCTTGCATGGTATGTCAAAACTTTCCTTGTCTTTCCCTTGAGGTTTGATGAGGTCACCCTTGCTAAAGGTTGTGATTATCCTCACACCTGGTATTGCTAAGTGTATCCTTTGTGCTACATAATCGGCCTTACACTTCATCGCCCTTTTGAAGGGTCTTCCTAAGAGGGTTTTCTTTCCACAATTAGCTCTATTTGGAGGAACATGGAATAGGATAGGCACACTTTCCGTTTCAATAGTTACAAGGATTTTGCACTTCCCTATACCCCTGTAAGGACTAAGAGTTGCATTAGTTGGTGTGAGCTTTGGTTGGCCTAGTAGGCTCCATGATTTTTCATAGGTCAAGATATTAAAATCTACTCTTTTATCAATGACATAATTGACACTATGCTCTCTTTTTGTGGTGAGTTTGACCCTAAGATAAGCAAATGGTACTATGTCTTCATCTTTCAGGTCTTGGCTTGTAAATTCAAGCCTTTTGATATATGCCCTTGAGTCCCCAATTGCACAACCAGATGTGGATTCCCCATTGATATCTTGGGTTGTCTATGCAGTGTCATTCAAGGTGCATCTATCATTAAGATTGTCATGTCTAGTCATCCTCACAATGTCAAGATTGTGGGAGAGAAGGAAGGAGTCTCGCTTGAAGCTTTCTTGCTTGCACAATGGGGGAAGACACACAAGGGTGGAGGCTGAAAACAGTTTTCCTCTTCTTAGTTGTGTAAGCCAAAAGAACTCTATTACAAAGAAATAGAAGAACCCTATATATGGGTCTCAACCAAACTCAACTAACTAAGGTGGCATACTAACTGAGCCACGAACTAGAATAGATAAGGATAGCTATCATGTAGCTATTATTCATGGGCGGTGTACCAACCGCGTCTGCAACTGACAAGTCGGTGACATAAATATACAACGGTCACCCTGGCGTATCACGAGTGGAGCTCGATATCTCAACACTCCCCCTCGAGCTCAATCCCAATTCCTGCACACCAAGCAGGTCTCTGAACTTGCGCAGCTTCTCTGCGCCCAATGCCTTCGTGAATATGTCAGCTACCTGATCCTCTGTGCTGACATAAACTAGATCAATAAGACCTAGTAAAACCCTCTCTCGCACATAGTGATAATGCACCTCAATGTGCTTTGTTCTAGCATGATAGACTGGGTTATTTGCCAAGTGTATACTACTCATGTTGTCACAATAAATGACAACTGGCCCATCTGTAGACTGATGCATATCATAAAGTAGCTTATGCAACCAAGCTACCTCACATGCAGCCATTGCTGCACCCCTGTACTCAGCCTCTGTGCTCGACAAGGCAACTGTAGGCTGTTTCTTGCTGCTCCAAGTGACTGCAGCACTCCCAAAAGAGAATACATATCCACTGGTAGATCGTCTATCAGAAATACTACCAGCCCAATCAGCATCAGTGTATCCATGCAACTGTATCTGAACCCCAGTCTCATAAAATAGTCCATACTGCAATGTGGACTTCACATACCTAAGTATGCGTCTAGCCGCATCCAAATGTGGTTTCCTTGGAGCCTGCATAAACTGACTTACCAATCCAACAGCATAGCTCAAATCTGGCCTGGTAATAGTCATATAAATCAAACTTCCTACTATGCGTCTATACATAGTAGGGTCTTCTAGAAGCTCACCTGCATCTGTGCTCAGCTTCACATTTTGCTCCAAAGGAACTGAAATAGGCTTACAACCTGTCATCCCATATTTGGACAGCATGTCCAATCCATACTGCCTCTGCAAGAGCTGTATCCCACTTGGTGATCTAATCACCTCAATGCCCAAGAAATAACGCAGCTCTCCCAAATCCTTCATCTCAAACTTCTGCTTCAATAGCATTTTCACATGAAGGATATCTTCATCACTGTCACCTGTCATAATCAAATCATCAACATAAATGACAAGCAGCATAATACCTTTCTCTGTTTTTCTCACATAAAGTGAGAAATCTGCCTTGGAAATCTGAAAGCCAATAGTGACAAGATACTATCCTATCTTGTCAGACCATGCTCTAGGTGCTTGCTTCAAGCCATACAAGGCTTTCTTCAACCTGCAAACAAACTCAGGATGAACAGCATGCACATAACCTGGTGGCTGCTCCATATAGACCTCTTCTTGCAAATCACCATGCAAGAAGGCATTCTTTACATCCATCTGATGTAAAGACCATCCCTTTGATGTAGCCATAGCAATGACTGCTCTTACGGTTGCCATCCTTGCAACCGGACTAAATGTTTCTTCATAGTCAATGCCATATGTTTGTGCATACCCCTTGACTACTAATCTTGCCTTGTATCTGTTCACAGAACCATCAGCATTGTGCTTCACCTTATAAACCCACTTACAGCCAATTGCATTCTTACCTTTAGGCAAAGGTACTAACTCCCATGTAGCATTTGCTTCCAAGGCATCCATTTCTTCATCCATGGCTTTCTCCCATTTTTCTTTTCCCATGGCTTGCTCAAAAGAAGTGGGTTCTGGTTCCTGTATCACCTTGACCATATATGCATAGTGAATGGCTGTAAATCCATCATATTTCAGCCTATCCACAGGATACCTAGCTCTCGTAGACCTGCGCAAAGTAGGTTCACTCCCAGGTGCTCTCAAAACATCCCTGGTCTTCCTTACTCCAGGTGTAACAATAGAAGGAATACCCAACTCATCATCAATGCTCTGCTCTGAGCCACTGGATTCACCATCCACATAAGAGTGACCTGCATTCACATCAAACATGGGCTGATCAACTTTCTCTTTTCCTTTTCGTGATACCTGCATACCACTATCTGCATTGCTTTGAGAAGAATCTCCTGATCTCAATCTGCCTGTCCATGGCGAAGAATGTGAACCACTGCTAGAGGACGCTCCAGGTCCACTAATATTTTGTGACTGCTGCTGTGAATTTTGTGCAGCATTACCATTTTGTGCATCTACATCATCAATCACATTTACTGGTTTATACCAGCTACTCATCTCATCAAAAACAACATCTCTGCTCACTGTAAACTTACGAGTAGAAGGGTTATAGCATCTATACCCTTTTTGCTGCAGAGAGTAACCAATAAAGATGCACTTCTCAGCTTTTGGATCCAACTTGGATCTCAGCTCATCTGGCACATGTACATAGGCAATGCAACCAAAAATTTTCAAATGAGAAATATTTGGTTTCCTACCAGTATACCTCTCCTCTGGAGTCATTCCATGTATTGCTGCAGTGGGAGTCCTGTTCATTATGTAGACTGCTGTAGCAACTGCTTCAGCCCAATAAAAATCTGGCAAGTCTTTTTCATTGAGCATGGCACGAGATACCTCTCCAATATGTCTGTTTTTTCTTTCTGCAATTCCATTTTGCTGTGGGGTATGACTGCATGAATATTGCTGCTTTATGCCATGCTCCTGCAGGAACCTTGCAAACTCATTTGAGAGGTACTCTCCCCCTCCATCTGACCTTAGGCATTTTACTTGCAAGCCTGTTTCTTTTTCAACCATAGCTTTAAGAGTTTTGAAATGCCCAAAAACTTCACTTTTCTTTTTCATAAAATACACCCAAACTTTTCTGCTATAGTCATCAATAAAACTGACAAAATAATGACAGCCTCCAAGAGATGCAGCTTTAGTAGTCCACACATCAGAGTGGATTAATTCCAATGGCTTCTTACTCTCTTGAACATGTCTAGGAAATGGTTTCCTTGCCTGTTTTCCAAACTGACAGGCTTCACATACCTTATGCATTTCTGCAACCTTGAATTTAGGCAATCCTGCAACAATATTTTGGGCCTGCATTGATTTAAGTCGCTGTACATTAACATGACCAATGCGTTTATGCCAGATATCAATATTTGCAACTACACCGGTCCCATGTGCAAACATTGCTGCACTCAATTCAGACGTGTCTGCATCCAACGTAAACATTCTGCCCTTCTTCTTTCCTTTTGCTATCAAGCGACCTTTATTTTTCATATCCTCAACAAAGCATCCATGAGGATTAAATCTGACCTGCAAGCCCTGTTCAACCATTTGACCAACAGAAACCAGATTCTTGGTGATATTGGGGACATGAAATACATCGGACAGGTATTTCTTTTTCCCATCCTGCATAGACAAAGGAATTTTTCCAATCTGCACAATCGGATGTGCAGTATCATCACCAGTCTCCACAAATCCTGGTTTTTCCATTTTCCTTGCATCCTCCATCCATTCTGCATGACCTGTCATGTGGTTTGATGCACCTGAGTCAACATACCATACATCATTGCTTTCTTCTGCACTTGTCACAGAGTTGTTCATGTGCTGCACCATGAACAAATGCTCATTTCTGTCATCACCCTGTCTGCTAGAAGATGCATAATTCCCTTGTTGCAGTTTTCCATTCATAATGTCATTCTGCTTTTTATAGCAGTCTTTAGCCATATGACCCATTTTACCACAATAGTAGCATTCAACATTACTGTTTGCATTTTGACCTCTTTGCCATCCACCACGACCTCTTTGGCTCCCCCTGCCTCTAGAGTTACCACGTCCTCCTCCATAGGACTGGTTTTCTTGAGTTTGCTGCATATTCTGATTTCTACCACGGCCTCCAAATCGGCCTCCTCTACCTCTGCCTCTACCTCTTCCAGCATTTGAGTAGAAGACAGCTTCTTTTGAAGTTCCTCCTGAAGAAGATGCACCACCATTTCTCTGCTCCTCAGAAATTAGAAGAGCAATCAACTCCTCAAAATCAGGAAATCTTTCACGAACTGAAATGGATGTCCGAAACTGTGCATAATCCTTTCCTAGACCATTCAAGGTCACGGAAACTAAATCATCATCTTCCACTGGCGACCCAATGGAAGCAAGTGCATCTGCAATCTTCTTCACCTTCATGTGGTAGTCGTTGATGCTCATATTTTCTCTTTGCACATTGTGCAACTCTTGCTTGAGCTGCATTTTCCTGGCTTGCGTATTTGTGCTATACATTTTTGACAAAGTATCCCATGCCTCCTTTGGCGTACTTGCATCCTGAATATGCACAATCATAGAGTCTGAAATGCTGATAGACAGCCAATACATAACTTTCCTGGCTCTCTCATGCCATGCTTTAAATGCCTGCATTTGCTGTTGATTGGGAACATCAGGAAGAACTGGTTCTTCTTCATTTCCTGCAACAAATTCCCAATATCCTTTTCCCATAAGGAAATTCGTCATTCTAAACTTCCATGCCTGGAAGTTGTTCTTGTCAAGCTTTTCAGTGACAATCTGTGAAAGAGAATCAGACGCCATTACAGAATACTGCAAGAAATTCTGTCACTGCAAAAAACACAGCTTCACCCTCACAAGGGCAAATCTGCAAAACTGGCGAAAGTGGTATTTGACCACACAGTCACTTCCTAGTGACGATTTTGCATAAACAGGAACCAAGGATGATTCTGAAACTCCCAATGTCTCTGCGCACAAGCATACGATGCAATTTCTACAGTAACTTTTCACCGACCTGTAGAACAGTGGTCGCACAGCATAAAACTGAGCCTTTTCTTGAGTGCGTGCAGAAAACTTCCGTCTGCAAAACAGGCCCCGAAATGGCCTCAAATCAAAAAAACAAGGTCGCCAAGGGCTAAAGCCCTGTCCCGCAGCATATACTGCCCTCTTGCTTCACCGCGAAGGGCGTCTCAACCTGAGACAATGCACTCCTGCAATTTCCGGCTGTGCTACCTGCAGAGATCTGCTCCCAAAACAGGAAATGAAAGCAACACTGCTCCTCTTACCAGACCACCGCGAGCTTGGCTTGCTTTCTTGAGCTCCTTACCACGAACAAGGCTCTGATACCATGTCAAGATTGTGGGAGAGAAGGAAGGAGTCTCGCTTGAAGCTTTCTTGCTTGCACAATGGGGGAAGACACACAAGGGTGGAGGCTGAAAACAGTTTTCCTCTTCTTAGTTGTGTAAGCCAAAAGAACTCTATTACAAAGAAATAGAAGAACCCTATATATGGGTCTCAACCAAACTCAACTAACTAAGGTGGCATACTAACTGAGCCACGAACTAGAATAGATAAGGATAGCTATCATGTAGCTATTATTCATGGGCGGTGTACCAACCGCGTCTGCAACTGACAAGTCGGTGACATAAATATACAACGGTCACCCTGGCGTATCACGAGTGGAGCTCGATATCTCAACACACAATTATAGCTTGATGTTGTTGCATTTCGCTTTGACTAGATGTAGTTCGAGTGCAACGTATACATGTTTTTGTAGTGTGGCCTTTTTGCACTTGTTGGCTAGATTTGCCCATTGAGGTTCTAGGGTCTCTGTTTATATTTATTCGAGTATGGGCTTTTGGTTGCTGTTTTGTAAGTGAGAATGTATGATTGTGTAGAGCCACTATTACACTAGGATCTAATTCGGAGGACATTTCACAGTGTGTGTTTTCTCTCCATCCTACTTGGGGGAGGTGTGGAGGGGGGCAGAGCCTCCTCTGCGGGGGTTTGGGGTGGGCGGTAGTCACCCTGGCCCGTAGGGCCATCACGCTAAACACCATGCACAATTTGAAGGACCTTTTGTATCCAAGTTTTGAACTAGCTCTAGATTTCAGCTCGATGATAGATCTATGATGTGCTTTTGGTTCTATATGGTCTCTGGGTCGGTTTTAGGGCCTAGATGTGTCAAATTTGCATTTTGCTCACCTGTCCGATTTTGATAGTTTTTTGTCCGATTCTTAGGAGTCTGATTATCAGAATCGGATGTCCAATTCTAGGTTGGTCTAATTGGCTGATCGGACGTTTGAGTATCCGAGTGGTCTGATTCGGATGGTCCAATTTTCTATGTCCAAATTGACAAGTGTCAGATTTCAGAGTGTCCGACTTGGGGTTTGGGTATGTTTGATTGGACAAGGCTGTTGGTCCAATTCTGGGATTTTGACATCCAATTATGGGGTGTCCAATTTTAGAGCATCCAATTTTGAATGGTCGAATTGGGGGATGTCCGATTTTCAAAATTGGACAAGGCATGTCCGATCGGACAGGATGGGTTGGTCTGATTCTGGGAATCAAACCATTCGCGTCCGATTCAGGGAATTCGATTATCAGAAACAAACGTCCGATTTTTGGTTGGTCCGATTTTCAAAATCAGATAGGGTGTCTGATAATCGAGCGAGGTAGACTTGTTTGAGTGGTCCGATTTTGGAAATTGGACAGGCCGCTCGGTTCAATTCTAGGAATCAAACACTGTGGGGGGGTGTCCGATTCCATTGGTCAAAACACATGCCAATCACTTATTTGCCAAAAATCTAAATATAGATGTTGCTAGTAGCTACCACAACTTCCAGGAATCAAGGAGGAGAGTGGGCCAAGGACATTCCATACTTGAATCTCCCTGAAAGTCCCGATATGCATCGATCGATCTGATCTAGACCTGGACCTAGAAGCTCTCTCTCTCTCTCTCTCTCTCTCTCTCTCTCTCTTTAGCTCTCCCTAATCATTGAAATGCAAAGTGAAGTCTCCCTTGCCACTCCTGGCCTCTTATTGCCCTACCCAAATTTGCATTCACCTTAGTCTTGCTCCTCTTACCAACATTTAACCCAAAATTGTATTTTTTTGCCCTTCTTTTCCCTGTTTCAGACTGTTATACATCAGCATAAACCCTACTATGTGTGCTCACATTGTTTTGCTTCTATCCTACGTAAATGTAAACAAAAATCATAAATAAAACACCTACACTACTTCAACCTACTTTTCCAAATCCAAAAAACCAAAACCTACTTGCTAAGGAGATCGAATACCTCTTCAAACTCCCTCACTTCCTACCTATCTACCTCAAGCATCGGTTTGGGGAAAACCGTACTTCAATGCTTGATTCGAAGCATACAAGTGCTCAAGGCTTAAATTCGTTTGTCCCGGCAACGGAACCAAAATGTAGAGGGAAGCTCAGGCTCACAACCATCAAGGCCCACAGACCACTTATTGTTCAAGCGTTTTAACAAGAGAAAAATATTGAAAGGTAGATAAGGCATCCAATTTTTTATTGATATGATATGCCTATACCTATGCAAATAATCATCAATGAGCATAACAAAGTACTTCACACCACCCAATGATTGATAGGGCATGGAACCATATACATTAGAATGCATAAGAGCCAAGGGCTCACCCATGTGCGTAATGCCAAACTTTTTGTAAGACTTGCATGTCTACCTACCATAAAGATAATGGTCATGCCAAGAATCGCATGGTGGAGGGACTTGCTTGAGTTGCCCTACTGAGAAAACACACCATATGCATAAGAGGAAGTTCACTCAAGAACACAATAAGAGAGATGGAGGCCAAAACGTTTTCTTGCTAGTTTCTTCTTCTTTTTCCAATCACAATACAATGTACACAAAGTATAGATAAGATATAACATAAGGAAAGTAGCCTACTAAGTCAAAGAGTGCATAATTGACTATACTAATTGATTGGCACTATGATTATGCCAGGTAAGTGCAATAAACTAAATATAATAAGTGATAAGTCAGTGGCCATGTGAGGATCATAATGACCACCAATGTGCTAAGTGTAGATGTGCTGAACCATCTAGTCAAGCAATCCATTAGCACTATCCACATATGTTGAGCTTCACATCTCAACACTCCCCCTTAAGCTCAATTGTATATATGTAACTTCAAGTAAGCTTTGAAAATTTTGAAGCTTCTTTGTACCCAATGCCTTTGTGAAAATGTTAGCTATTTGATCCTATGTGTTGACATATACTAAGTCAATCTCTCCTGCAACAAGTACATTCTCTCTCACAAAGTAGTAATGCACATCCATGTGTTTTGTCCTAGCATGGAATATTAGGCTAGACCATCTCTCTACATATCCAAATCACCCAATAAATTTTGTAGCCATACCGCCTCACATGTTATCATAGCCGCACCTTTGTACTCAGCCCCTACACTCGATAAAGAAACTATAAGTTGCTACTATGAACCCAATTTGTATTTGTGTATCCAAATACATGTACATCATTATCTGCCTTATAAAAAAGGCCATAATGAAAATTGGACTTCACATACCTCAACATGTGTCTAACTGCAGCCAAATGAGGCTTTCTAGGCACTACATAAAGTGATTGACAAGGCCAATTACATAACTCAAGTCTGACCTTGTTATAGTCATGTAAATCAAGCTTCCTACTATCCTCCTAAATATAGTAGGGTCTTCTATCTCATCCCCAACATCAGCACTCAACTTCTCATTTTTCTCTAGTGGTACTAAAAAGAGGATTATATGCTATCATACCGTACTTGGATAACATATCCAAGCCATAATACCTTTGGAATAACCATATACCATCATCACATCTAATCACCTCAATATTAAAAAAGTACATCAGCTCACCCAAATCCTTCATCTCAAACTTCTTCTTAAAAAATTCCTTAACTTTAGCAATCTGACTATTGTTGTCACCTGTAATAATCAAGTCATCCAGACAGATGACTATGATGACCAAGCTTGTATCTCTCTTTCTCACATAACGTCAGTAGTCAACATCAAAAATATAAAATCCCATGTTGTCAATATGCTCTCCAATCTTGTCAGACCATACTCTAGGTGCTTGCTTTAGTCCATAGAGTGCTTTTTTTAACGTGCGCACATATATGGGATGCTCTAAATCCTCATAACCTCTTGGTTGCTCCATATGCATATCTTCTTGCAATTCACCATACAAGAAGGCATTGTTGACATCATTTGCTACAAACTCTAACATTTGGCTGCTACCAAAGTAATCACATATCTAATAGTTGCCATTCTAGCAAGTAGACTGAATGTCTCTTCATAGTCTATACCATATATTTGAGCATAGCCGTTTGCAACTAGCCTAGTCTTATACGTGCTAACAGAACCATTTGCATTATGCTTTATTTTGTAAATCTATTCATAGCCAATAGCTTTCTTGCTCTTAGGCAATGATACTAGATCCAAAGTCTTATTGGCTTCTAATGCAATCATCTCCTTGTTGCATCCCAATGAGCATGACCAATAGCTTCCTCAAAATAAGTGCTCTCAACATCCTTAATTACCTTCACCATATAAGCATAATGGTGAGCTACATAACCTTGAAAACCAAATCGTTTTAATAGGTTATTTGACCCTACTAGACCTATGTACCATTGGATCACTTAGTGGAGTCTTTACATTACCATGTGCTCTTTGTACACCTAGTGTCGTGACTACTGAAGGAATACCAAGCTCATCATCCAAACTCTTTGAACCACTAGAATATCCATCAAATCCCAAATTACTAGTAGATGCATCATTACCATCCAATACTTTCTTCTTCTCTTTATCTTTACTTGCAACACTTATAGATGCACCTAAAGATGTGGGGCTATTCTTTAGTCTCCCAAACTAAGGGCTAACTATGGATGTAGTACTAGATAATGTTTCTAGTCCACTAAGGCTCCATGATTCTTGCTTTTCTTTCTGTGTATAACTATAATGATGGTCATAATCATCCAATGTATCACCACTAGATGCATACCAATTGCTCATCTCATAAAAAATAACATCCTTGCTCACTTTGAACTCACATGCAATACAAGATTATAACAACAATGCCCTCTCTATTCCAAAGAGTATCCAATAAAAATGCATTTTTTAGTCTTTGAAACAAGATTCTTTCACAGCTCATCTGACACATGGACATATGCAATAGAGCCAAACACTTTCAACTATGCTACATTGGGCTTCTTGCCTATAAAGTATTATTCTGGGGTCTTCCCATGAACTATAGCTATGGTAGCTCTCTTCATAATATAGATAGTAGTATGAACAAATTCAAACCAAAAATATTTTGGCATGTTCTTTTCAACAATCAATACATGTGCAATTTCTATAAGATGTCTATTTTTTCTTTATGCAAATCTATTTTGTTGTGGAGTATATTTGTAAATTATCTCTTTATCCCATGAGACCTCAAAAAGTCACTAAACTCATTAGAGAGGTACTCTCCCCCTCCATCTAATCTCAAATACATAGAAGCATTCATAGCAAGAATTCCAACATTTAAAGTGAACTACAGGCAACTCTACTTTCTTTTGCGACCAACTTGTACTTATCATTAAAGTCTTCTACAAAATAATCTTTTGCATCAAATCAAACCTGCAACCCTTGTTCTACCATTTGGCCAATAGACACTAAATTCTTTGTGATTGATGGCACATGTAATACATCTGACAAACTCTTTGTCTAGCCATTATACAAGGACAAGGGAACCTTTCTAATATGTGAATTTGGGTGACATGAATCATCATATGTCTATACATAACCTAGATTTTGTAAATCTTGCATCTCACCAAATCATTCAGCATGACTAGTCATATAATTAGATACACCTAAATTGACATACTATACATCATCACGTGTCCTCTTTTCTGTAATGGCATTCATCATATGTTGTATAGCAAACAAATGCTCACTTTTGTCTTCATTTTGTCATGAAGATGATGCATAGTTTCCTTAGTGCAATTTACCACTACAGATATCATCCTTCTTAGCATACCACAGGACTGCGGACTGCAATATGACCTTTTTTGCCACAATAATGACAAACAATACCAAAATTACAAGAATCTATATTTTGCAATCCATCTCTTCCTCTAGAGCTCCCCCTGCCTCTAAAGTTTCCATGATATCCTGAAACTTGCATTTCACAGAGTTGCTTATTTAACTTGTTTTGCTGGTTATTACAAGCATATCCCATACCACGGCCTCTCAAAGAGGATCTGTTGCATCTCCTTCTTGAACTTGAGTAAAATGCTTGGACCTATTCATTACTTCTTTCAGATGATTCATCCTGCATATTGATCTCTTCAGTAATCATGAGAGAGACTAACTCATCAAAATCTAGAAATGGCTTCTGTACATATAGAGAAGTGACAAATGATTTCTAAGTCCTCTTATTATTAAGGCCACCCAAAGTAGATGAAACCAAATCATTATCATTAGGCATTACATCAATTTATTCCAAAGTATCTACAATGCTCCTCACCTTCAAAACATACTCATTGATAGACATTTTCCCTTTCTTCAAATTATTCAACTCTTGCTTGAGTTGAATCTTCTGTGCCTTTCTATTTATTCAAAATACGTTCTCAAAATTTGCCCAAGCTACATGTGGAGTTTCTGAATTTCTAAAATGCCCCAGCATAGTGTTATCAATGACTAAATAGCCAATATATTGCTTTTTTTACCTTTGTATTCCATTCTTTCCACGCTATTAATTCATCTGTAGTCGCAATTACTCAGCTTTGGCTCCTTTTCTTCACCTGAAATGAACTTGTAAATGCCTTTTCCAATAAGGAAGTTTGTCACATGAAACTTTCATGATGGATAATTATTCTTTTCTAGGTTCTCAATGATGGGGTTTCCATTGTTCTTTACTATTATTACAAAATTGATACAAAACATCAAGCAAGTTTTCTGCAACCTTTCACAACAAGTGCACACTAATACACTAACATACAGGCTGATCCATCTTTTCTTAAAGGAACTGGGTTTGGAACTACGGTTATAGTAAACGAGTTTTATTCTTTCTTGCTCATGAAGCGTTATTAATCAATACTTGCTTTATTACTTTTGTATGTTTTTTGGGCATGTGTTTATTTGTTTACTGGCTATGTCAAAATCCGATTAGTCATAAACATCATAAGGTGCTACTTTTCACGGATCCCGACATACTCCCGATTGAAGTAGATGGGCCCTTTTATTTGGCTTTTCCTTCCTAAGAACCATACATGGAAATTACCCTTCATACGGCTCATATGCATTCTCAATCCTCCTAGTATTTTCTGTTTATTTAGATGATATGATGGGTTAATTATTTGTTTTATTAGTGTTAACGGTGGCAGTTGTGGAATCTGCGATTGGGCCTGTCATTTCAGTGATAACTTTTTGAATCCGCGGAACTAGTATCCCTTAATCATATCATTTCAACTTACTCTCTTTCACTTATCGGTCTGAATCTGGGTTAGGGAGTGCTTTTAAGGCCATAACGCCTTTTTCGTATCGCTTCCATATACGTGATTTTGACATACTTTTTTGTTTCCCTTACCTAGTTATTTGAAAACTAATTTAAGGTTTGTGCTACGCGTTCTTGTACCCTTTGTTCTAAGTCTTCTTCGTTCTTTTGCTCTAAAGCCTTAAGTTTTTCTTTAAGTTTCTTACATTTGGGCATATTGAAAAAAGCCTAGCAAATAAAATAACATTCAAACCCATGAACACCTCTATTACATTGCAGACAATTAAATCAACTAAACGGTCTAACATTCCTAGTTTCTAGGGGACTTCGGGCACAATCTGGTTCAGTATAAAGGTCATTTTATTTGATGGGGCAGGCTTTGCCTCCCCGCGGGACTGTATGCATATAAACCAAAGAATTTAATGAATAACATGGCATGCTGGCTATATCGCATTGATTATGTTTGTTTTCTGCGATCATAATATTTTTTATAGGTCTGGAGATCATATACAAAGCTCTCTATTTGTTTGATCCTAACATTAATCTTATTTTGATATTATTTGCAAACGATGCCATTGATCAGTGCATCCGTTACCAATACTTATATGAAACAAATCTATACAAACCTTTCAAAGCAATGCTAGTTTAAGAAAGCGTACGTTGAGTCAATTCTATTTTTGGAGTTTTCATATCTGTTGTTCTCTTTTAATGCTTGCCTTGTTTTTTGGGCGAATAAATGATAGGTTTGTTTGAGCAGTGGGGATTGCACCAATCATGGATACACGACGCAAGGACTTGTTTAACCAACACACCTTCACCAGAAGCGGATCTATTAAGATTGTAATCGTTGGCTGTCGATCTAAACTTCCTAGTATTTTCCGTTTATTTAGATGATATGATGGGTTAATTATTTGTTTTATTAGTGTCAACGGTGGCAGTTGTGGAATCTGCAATTGGGCCTATCATTTCAATGATAACTTTTTGGTCAAGACCTGTATCTGTCAAAGAACCTATTCCAATGACTACGAATCCCATATGGGAAATGGATGAACATTATAAGAATCTTGAAGGTTGGGTATTCAAAACAAGCCAAAATCTCAAAGTCTATTTTAATGAGCCCAATAAGCCCAACCTTCAAGATTCTTATAATGTTCCATCTTCTTACCAAAGATACAAAAATAATTTCACTTACCCATTAGTAAAAGAAAAGAAAGGCAAAATGATATAAAGCTTGTTTCTTGCTACCATAGCGCAAAAACTGGAATCGTAACAAATGATTGGGTAAGACTTGCCATGAAAGGATATTTACGGTAATTCTCCAACCAAACCACATATTATCAATTTTTGTGCCTACAGTCTAAAGTTAATAAGATATCTATGGGTCTTTTTCTTAACTATGAGAATATCATGGCTACTGGCCAACATTATCAAGGGATTAGAGAATGGCTTCAGTTGCTTCTATATCAACCTAAAATCAATTTCTAACAATAAAACGTTTTATCATCGGCAAGGCCAAAGGCCCACTAACTAAGGACCAAACCCACCGATAAAGCCATTTAGATTCGCATAAAAGCCAATAGGCCTTAAACAATCAATATCAGCTTTTGACTTTCTTCGGCAATTCTAAATGGCCCCGCGGCATGCTGATCCGCGATTACTAGCAATTCCAACTTCATGTCCTCGAGTTGCGTTTCTAATTCAACTTTTGGCTTTACAAGTCCAACTTTTAGTGTTGCTAATCCAACTTTTGGCTTTGCAAGTCCACCTTTTAGTGCTGCAAACCGCTTAACGTTGGCGGACTTTCTTGATTTGATTAAACAATCTGAAAAGATGTCGGGGATATTAAGAAATGTCTGATTTATCAACATTGATTGGGAATTACTGACATACCGAAATAAAAAGGTTTTCTTTTCAAAAGGAAAAGAAATTGAAACCGATGCGTTGTGACTTTAAGATCTTTTACCGGCTCTTTCACTCAAGTTGCCTATATCATGATGGGTCAAAGGAAAGGAAACACAAACACTTGCTTTCCTTGCACCTGCTTCTCTTTAGTGATCGAACACCACTAATGACTTAAATGACCAAACAAAAACCAGCTAAACTAACGAACCGAATCCCCACCAATAACTTATATTGCTTAGAGTTGGATGATCTACCGAATGCTTGCTTTTACGGAACCCCCTTCCTGTATGGTCGAACATCAGTACTTAGCCAACATTATGCTGGGATCCTAATTTTGCAGATGGCAAATCGTTTAACCATATGACATAGCCACATTATGTACATACTATAAAGCTCTACCCTAGTATAAACAGAAAAGAGATATTTATTTACAAAGGTACAACTTGAAATTTTGTCTGCATAGACAAATCCAAACTTAGCAAAATCAAACATACATATGGATAGATATCTTACCAAAAAAGATTGTAGACTCAAATGTCAATGAAACTGATAAGCCAATCAATGGAACCGGGTTGGCCTTTACCCAACCAACTACCTAATACTATGCTACGGCAAAACAAGATAAATTGCTTTATTTTGCTATGGCAAGGCAAAGCATGCCAAAACTTACGGAATTGGACTCCTAAGGAAATATAAAGTTGGCTAAGATTTTCATATATGGTCCATCGTGTCCGGATGGACCTCAAGCAAGCAAACAAGAAGGTTACTTTGTGTTTTTATTTTTGAAGAAAATTTAATGGAATGGAAAAAACTTAATTTATTAAGCGATAGCTAAAAAATAATAAGCAAACAACAAAAAGTGAACTAAGAAAATTACTTGCTCATACGGTTCTTCTCTCTTAGCATATGATCTATTATTTTTAGGAGCCCATTTTGTTTGGGCATTTAGCTTAATGTTTCTATTCTCAAATTACTGATCGCCAATTAATAATAACCCCTTTATAAGTATGAATCAAATATCCTAACAGACAAAAAAAGGCAATCTCTAGTTAGTAAAGCGTTTTGAGGTAGCTCTCTAAGACGAAGCGGTTCAATTGAAGCCATGACCTTACGTTCGACCAACACTAAAAAATATTTTATTGGCAAATGTTAAAGCTCCGATTATTGGCTTATCTTGGCAAGCAGTCCTTTTCACTGTAGTGGCTTCTCAAATAATACATGTAATCTACAACCTATTTGTAGATAAAAGTTATGTTTGATTCCTAGCACACACGTCAGAACTTATAGATTTGAAATTTGTAACTTGTGCATCCACTTTCAATTAACACAATGGAAATTGCAGTATACCCTAAAACTATTTTTTGTAACCTTGTAGTTCTAAAACGAGGCCTAAAACGGCCTCAAATTGGCTTTAAAAACAACTGTAATCTTATCGGTAGAATATACAGTGCTCTACTCACACACCAAATCTCACAACAATCTAATATTTTTGCTTTGCCCTGCTTTTGGTCCTCCACAAGCACTATCCAAGAGAAAGAGTAGAGGAATGGGAGAGCTTCTTACCCATTGCTTATTTGCTCAATTCCTTGCTTCTTCTTCTTTACTTTCAACCTTCAAAACTAGATGCTCTTAGATACATGTCAAGAATCACATGGTGGGGAGACTTGCTTGAGTTATTGTGTGCACAAGCACACACCGTACACACAAGAGGAAGCTCACTCAAGAACACAAGAAGAGAGATGGAGACCAAAATGTTTTTTTGCTAGTTTCTTCTTTTTTTCCCACTCACAATACAATATATACAAAGTATAGATAAGATATAACATAAAGAAAAGTTGTCCTACTAAGCTAAATGGTGCTATAACTATGCTAGATGTAGGTAGGTGCAACAAATGAAATATAATAAGTAATAATTCGGTGGCTATTTGAGGACCATAATGACTGATGCTGTGCTAAGTATAGACATAAGGACCCATATAGCTAGGTGGTCCATCATCAATGTCCACATGCATTAATCTTGCCATCTCAATAGGTCACAAGAATAAAAACATTTGTAATCAAGAGGCAGAAGATATTACAAATGAGTAAGCATTTTCATTTCCTTCAAGGACATGTGCCCAAGGTGATGATGCCATAAAGATACACATGGTATATTAGTCATAGCCAAAATATAGTCAAGGGATCCAAATACAAATAAAGGAGAGAGGATGCTAGCCGTGGCACCTCAAGCAAAAACAAAACTCAAGATCAAGTAGCCAACACTGAGAATGTGAATACGAAGCATTGGGTAGATGAGAAACATTAAGAGAGAAAGGCACTAAGATGTGCTCATCATATGATTCTAGGTGCACTACATTTATCTCTTAATCTTTACACTAGACTTACTAGGGACAATTTTGTGATCATAAGACTTTTCTTGCCTTTCTCTTTGTGCTTATCATTGCTCATCTTATGGCACTGTGGTAGAATATGACCCTACTTCTCATGATAATGATATGTCAAAGAGGACTTACAAGCATAGGACTTATTGCAAGACTGAGACCTCTCTGAGTCTCTACCCCTGCAGTCATTACTACTCTACCATCATGTTTGCCCCTAACAATCAATGCATGAGAAGTATAGGTGGCATCCACATTCTTTCTATTCACCTCCTCTATGAGTATAGCACCCTCAACATCTAGGTTTTCAAGGTATCCTTAGGCATATTAGCACACATGGCTATACAAAAAGTGTCCCATGACTTGGGAAGTATCACAAGCAAGAAAAAGGGAGGTAGGTTATCCTTGAACTAAAAATTGAATGCATTTCATTCAAATGTGAGGACACACTAGTCTCTTCATGCAAAGTTCCATAAGCTCTTTCAATCAATACATCTGTGAGGCAACACTTTTCTTATCAAAAAAATTGTATATCTTTTCCCATAGTTTTTAGGCATTATCCTCAAGTGCAAAAACATTGAAAGAAACTTGTTTAGATAATGACAATATAAGGGTGGATTTACATAGTTCATCCAACTCATCCCAATCACCTTGATCCATGCCTTTAGGCTTTACACTCTTGGTTTTCAATGGCCTAGCCTACTTATTTTGAACCAATATCTAACCATATCTATGTCTTTCAATAGATAAAATTTGTGCTATTAAGCTTTTCAATATTGAAAATAGCACTATCATTCGAAGAACTAGCCATAATGACAGTACACTAATGCAAAATCCAAGAGAATGGGATGTTGTAAATGATTGTAAATCAACCCCCAAAACTCAACTAAAACAAGGGAAAAAAAAGAGGGAATACCGAAGTATAGATCTTTCCACCACCAATTCAAGCAATAGACTATCAAAGTACGATGTCTGCTCTCCAAGAAAATGCTGAAAATTAAAATTATAGCAATGCTAAAATAATGCAATAGTATGTGTCAAACTAATTATGGACAAAGAGATAAGAAATAAATCTCCCACTATCAAGGATAATAGGGTAATAGTAATAATTGGGATACAAAGAATGCAACTAGCAATGATTGAGTATAGACCACAAGTACCAAAGATTATCACAAACTCAAAGTGTAAGTAAACCATACATCCCATAAGCATATAGATGAACCAAGAGTCCTACTATCTTAGAGAACCAAGCTCTGCCAAGTTAGTACAAGTGTCTCCCTCCACTGAAAGTGAATCTAAAATACAAAGTGAGCAAGCAGAGCTCAAGACATATAGATCAAAGCATTGCAAAAGCTCAAGTGCATCACAAATACATCCAAGAGCGTAAGTGTCCAATGAAGCTTCAATACCCATAACTAAGTAAGCAAATAATTTTGAAGCAACTAAACAAAGCCCAAGTACATCAAATGTAGCTCAAAGCCAAGTGCTAACACATGTCATAACCATATCCGGGCTCATACATCAATGCTAGACATCACCATAGACATGTAGCATACTCAAAATACTATATAGGCACAACATGCATTCAGAGCATGAAGCTCACTATTATATGCTTGCTATCCACATTGTTATTACAATAATAAACTAGAATGACTACTTCTTAACTCAATAAGCACTCAACAAGGCTCAGTTAAGCTGTGGTAAGCTCCTTAACAAGCTTAGGCGGAGTAAGTTGGAACAAGCCAAGAGAAGGAAAGACTTAATGCATACCTTGGGAGGATGAAACAATGGTTGCCATGAAACCTTGAGCTAAAGATTTGAATCCAAGCTAAATCAAATGATAAAGAAGCTCCTTGGATGCGTGCTTTGATACTAGTTGAAAGGTAGAGCCTGAGTGGACGCATGCAAGCAGAAGCAAGAGTTATGATGGATGGAGCAAGAGAGCAAGAGAGAAAGACACAAGATATGGAAACTCTAACAATCACAATGTGTGATGGGTCTTCTCTTATTCAATAGTAATTGAAAGAATAAAGAATAAAGTGACAATGAAGGGTGCCCTCCACATAGAGTGTACTGCTGTGTAGTCATGGTATGTGTGGTAAATACAAAGCATCATAGGCACATGTGCCTTTATCTCCAACATGCTTTAAGAGAAGAGTCTTACATAGAGGATGCTAATTTAGTTACTCACAAAATGTTCCAAGAGTGGATAACTAATCCCAACAAAGAACTTGTAAGCATTTAATTGCTACATAATTTTAAAATTAGAGATGATTAGTTAGAAGTAGCAAAGTAGTAAGCTCTAGAGACCCAAAAGATTGAGATGTTTTTATAGGTAGCAGATATTGCCTTACAAAAGAGTTTGAAGATATTTTGGAAGATCAAACAACATAAATGGGGCTTAAGACATAGTGGTATCATGTAAAAGTGACTCTTAATACACTTGTGAACAATAAAAGCAGAAGGGCCAAATTATATGTTGGGACTCTGCCTACCACCTCTAATAATGCAATAGAATCTGTAGTTAAGCTATCAGTGCCTATGATTGTACCTACTATACCTACACAATGAAATAAAATGTCATAGGTGAGTTAGTAAAGGGGACACACAACTTGAAGCTAAAGATTGCAATTTTTTATAAAAGGGATAGGTAGCAGCCCCTAAGCCTATTCAAGAAGGCTTTGTTTGTCACTATATAAGATGTGATTGTCCTTAGCATAAGAGGTATGATTGTGACATGTATCATGATGCATTAGAGAGGGATTTAATATTTTGGAAGAATGGAAAAATTCATGCAAAAGAAATAGATCTTCCTCTTGCTCTAAACTTTGGGAAAGGAGGAATGCAAAAGTTATTGGATGATATGGCTGCTAAAAATGCATATGTAGCAATGCATCCTTCCACATTTGAATTATAGATAGAGAAAGTCTTTGGGAATGTTATGAATGGTTGGAAAGCTGAGATATGGTCTCATGTGATGCATGTAGCTAAGAAGAGCAGAGTATCGTGTGAATTAACTAATGCAGATACAAGCATTTGTGACATAACCGGATGGGACTTGTCATTTGATTCATTCTCATGCTTATTTGGCTAAGTTGCAAAAACATATGTAATTATGGAGGATAAGAGAAAGAGGGATGAAGATACTACAAGGTCTTTAAAAAGAGTGACACATAGGAACCCTAAGCAGCCTCAAGCTTTAGTTCAGCCTACTCTCGAGCATGTAATGGAGGATGTATCTCAAGAAAAGTAGGATGGGAAGAAAAATGGTAAATAGTGGGTTATAACTGACATTGAGACTACGATGGATATAAAGAAAGTACTTGAAGAGTGTATTCTTAATAGAAGGGTGGAATATACTCTTGGAGAGGTGCTTGGTATTGCAAAATGTAAGTTTCGTGTGATGAAATTATTAATATTCTAAAGAGAAAATGACAGTATAGTTTCTTGGTGATTCATGAATGCTATGGTGCAAATGGAAGAAGACTAAATTTGCAGGGCATAAAGGTTCATTATGAGAAAAATATGTGTTGTTTTGGAAATGGATGATACTATAAATGAGCTAGATGAGGTTAAATTGGAAGAAGATTCCGGTTTTAGGGCATAAAGGTTGATTATGGAAAAAATACATGTGTTGTTTTGGAAAGGGATGATGTTGTAAATGAGCTAGATAAGGGTGACATTGCTAATCTATTGGCTAAAATTTAGTTATTTGTAGTACTACTTAAATGAGAATTAGGAAGATGCAACATTTTGATCATGTGGCTTTAGGATTTATCCTTGGAAGTCATTATTCTCGAAACCATTGAGCTCGAGCAAAAACATAAATCCTATTTAAGATTGGGGAGCTTTAGATTCCATGCATTGCATTGCTTAACCATGCATCAAAGATTAATATAATTGTCAAGAGTTTATATGAAAATGGTGCATGGCCGATTGAGTTGATTATGGTTGGAGAATGTAGCTAGCAAACAACTTCTCAGGAGATTTTTATGCAGCATGCCCAAACGTTAAGATAACTATTAGTGATGAATAACAGGAGAATCTTTTTTTTTTGCATAGGATAGTTCTTCTTATTCAATGATTTTGGGACAACCATATATCATAACTATGCATATGGAGAGAAAGGGGTTGGCCTATGCTAGAATCTGAAGCAAAGATGGGTTGGCCTATGAAAGATTGGCCTATGCTAGAATCTGAAGCAAAGATGGAAAAAGAGATATCCAATTTCTCACTGTTATGCCATCAACAATTCGAGAAATAGAGACACATTAAGAGCTTATCAATTTCATCCAAATGCAAAGGAATTCAAGGAATTGGGTTTTCAATAGCATTGCTATAATGTGTGGTTACAATAGTGCGCATGGAGGAAGCTCTCCTCTCCTAGTGTGGGAAATATGTATATTTTTTGTTGGTTTATTGAGTTTACAAAAAAAAAAGTTTTTGGAGGATGGATTATATGTGCAAGGTTGAAAGATTGTACATATGTAAAGCTGAATAAGAGCCAAAAAATATGGTCTATTAGCTACATATGAAGGCATTTTAGGCCTATATGAAGGCTGCTTTTTGTAAAAACTATGGCTGAAATTTTAGCAATAGTAAAATTTGAAAATGTGGTTGAAAATAGTGTACTATAAGTTTGCTCTTTGGACACGTTTCAGGTCATAGAAGCTTTATGGCTAAAAAAATGGGTTGATGCGATTGTGGAAACAATGTACAAGACTGTAGATAAAAAGGTTAAGCTGGTTGCTATGCCATTATTTACTAACAATGATGAGATATATGAGTTAGTGTCTATACAACTAAGTTTGAGAGATCCAAAGGGCATTGGGCATAGATTTATTGTTGAAACACTGAAAGAGCTGAAAATTGGTTGTGATGCATTTGTTTTATCTACAAAAAGGGAATGCTTTGAGTAGATGTTATCTAGACATGGGAAGGCTCTTGCATTTCATCCTTCTAAAATAGGATGTGTGGATCGAAACATAGTGCCTCCAATGGTGAAATTTACCATACTGCATGTTCCATGGAATTTGAGGTTGATTCTTGTGCCACGGCCTTATTTGCCTAAACTAATGGAGTTGCTAAATGAGAAGATGTGGATGAAGATTTTGGAGTCATCATCACCACCATACTCAAAGAAATGGTTAACCATTCCCAAGTAGAATAGTGCATTGAGTTTTATCCAAGATATGTAGCCAGTCAACAAAGTAACAATTAGAAATGTTGGTGTAGGTCATATGGTCAATGAGTTTGTTGAGGCATTTGTTGATAGAATGATTCATTCTTTGGGGGATTTATACTTAATATATGACCAGTTCAATTAGTAGTGGATAGTATGGATATCACTACCATCAAGACACCCTTGGGATTGGTACAAATGTATACTCTTCCTCATGGCGCAACAAAATCTATGGTGCATATGATGAATGAGATGTACAATGTCTTAAGGGACTACATACTAGAGTTAACTATGCCATTCTTAAATAATGTACCAACAAAGGGTTTTCTATAGGATGAGAAGATTGAAGAGTTGAATGAGCATGGTTGTATAGAAATTTTCGCCAATCATATATCCAACTATAAAAATATTTTGGTTTTCTTAGTGGAAGTGCATTTGAATATTTTGGGCTAAGAGCTTGTGTTTGGAGTTGAAGAGGTATTGATTGTGGGTCATACGTGTGGGTCCTATGGTGACAAAAAGCCATCACTAGCAAAGATAGATGGGATTGACAAGATGTAGGATACCTCTTTTAGCATTTCAAAGGTCAAAAGGTTCTTAGGGGTGTGTGACTTTTACTTATATGGATACTACATTTTAGACGTGTTTGATGATGTTGAGGGTGGAAATGATTTATTTATTTTTGGGCAGATTTTTTATTTTTTTTGTTGCTGAATGGTTGTTTTTGGTGATTGATTGTTTGAGTTTGAAGTTGTTTTGAAGTGTTTGGAATTTTTGAGTATGTTTGAAGGGTTTATGTTTGTTTTTTATGAGGATATGATTTTCTAAAGGGTTCTGTGATTCTCTATGTTTGGTTCTATAAGGTCTGATTTTCTTCTATTTTGTTCTGTTTTGTTTCTGTTTTGGTAGTTGAGATGGTTGAATGGATATTTTGAGAGATGGTTGAGATTGTGTTAAAAGGTTTATGAAATATTGAATTGGATTTTGTTTGGTTTTTATGGTTTTTATGGTCTTTGTTGATCTTCTATAAGGTTCTGTGCTTCTGTAGTTCTATAGTCCTGTTCTTCTGTTGTTATGTTGCTCTTTGGTCTGTTTTGTTTATTTGTATTGAGTGTTATGTTGAACATATGGATGTTTTGGGAAGTGTTTTTTTCTTAGGAAAATGATGAATGGAAGCTCTATTCAAGCTAATTGAAGTGAAGAAGTAGCTGATGAAGATTCACATAAGGTTATAGAAGGACAGTGACAAAAGCCAGATCTCACAGGACACTATGATGTCTCTGATGCCTCTTCGCATCTGACACACCTTTTGGGAGGTGTATCCATGACCTAATGATGTACTATTGAGAGTGATTATTGAGTATTATAGTGAGAATGTGATGTATTATTGAGAGTGTATGAGTGTGTGAGAGATCATATGCAAGAGATAGTCAAATCTATGAAAACAATGTATCTACTATGAGAGATTGAGAGAGAAAAGTATGAAGACAATGAAGATGAATACTATGTGATTGATTTCCATTCAAAAATGGTGTTTGTATTCTTGTTTGTTATGATGGATTCTGTGAAGATGTTGAAGATTATGGTTGATTCTATCAAATCCGTGGGAGATGTCTACTATGATGTTGCGTGAAGATTTGTTGTTTTCTTTGTTGTGGTCATATAAAGAATGATATAAAATCTTGTTGATGTTACAAGATATATTTTCTTGCAGTAAAAACCCCTTTTCCTTGGTGTTCCTCTTGGGGCTCCATGTTTTTGGTGCGCAGCCAGGGAATACTACCATCAACAGGCATTAGAAGAGGCTGAAAATGAAGGAAATGGCATTGTTGATAAGAGAATATTTCAATGGATTCTTGCAAAGTTCCTGCCACCACTGAAGAATTGGGGATTTTCATTGCCAAAGCTGCATTCTACAAGAAATTCTTCCCACAATGGCGGAAACACATCACCATCTTGATGCAGGCTCTCTATGGTGGACTATTTCCTCTTCTTGCTGAAGCAATAGAGACGTGCATCTTGGTAGCAAACTTGGGAAGATTCTAAAGAGCATAAACATAGATAATGAATAACTATGGAAAACGTGGCATTCATTGAGGAGTTCCTAGACATCATCAAGTGGGAAATTGTGAAGAAATTGCAAGAGTCTTAGGCTGTAGAAGTGCACAAGAACAAGGAAGAAAAGAGTTGAAATCTGTTCGTGGATGCAAATAGCAAGACACATGGGACACTTGGTGTTCTGACAACCTTCTGTTTGTTCAATTGGCGACCCAGTGGAAGCTGGTAGATAGAATCTTCTTCACAACATACACTGTTGAAATCATCAAAAGCTGGAACTACTATGATGATGGCACCACAACAATGCTCAGACCCATGAACACCTTCAGTAATGGTATGAAAGCAGAATTCAGAGACTGTGAGAAGAAAGAAGTAGAAGAAATATTGGCTAGAAAGTCTTCCAGAGACTAAGAGCCTCTACATTCCTTCTATGAGTACGAAGACATTGGGTGGATCAAGCTCCCCAATGAATGACGCCATAAGGAGGCAAGCGTTAGAATGACTCCAGAGGTACGTAAGAAGATTGAAAGTACAAGCAAGAGAAGAGAACGAAATAGCAGTAGAAGCCGCATTTGATGGCCTAGAAACCCTATTTACAGAAGTCCCCATGGCACAACCAGTGCCTCCTCCCCCTCAAGGAGGTCCCCTTCCTAGCTAGATACGCCTTGGAAATGTTGACGATAGACCAACTAATATAGTCCCACTGCAAAGGAGAGTACAATGAAGACCCTGATCTTCATGTAACCCTTCATGTAACTGAGTTCATGGTAGCATGAGTGGCCAACAATACCAGGACCCCAGAGCATTGGTTAGTGATATTCCCTGCCAGTTTCAAAGGTGTGGCGTTTCAATGGTATGAGAGGCAAGCAGCAGGAACATTTGGTACGTGGGATGAACTGAAGGTGGCATTCCTCACCAAGTTTAGGCATGAAGGCTTTGAAGAGCAGATGAGAGAAGAATTTATGAACTTGAATCAAATCCCTAGAGAATGAGTCGAAGCGTATGTCTCAAGGATGGAGTCTATTCTCAAGAGATGGACCAACCATAACCTAGATGAAGGAATACATAAGGGAGTTTTCCTTAGAGGACTACAGCCAGAGGTACGTAAGTTTGTGGAATTAAGAAGACCAACCAATCTACAGGCTGCAGTGGAAGGTGCTAGACTGTATGATGAAGTAGAGGCAAGATTGGCCATGACCCTAGGAAAAGGAGTTCTACCTCCTACAATGCCAGGAATGGCATATCCGCAAAATACAGTCCCAAGAATTGTTCCCTACCCCTACCAAACAGATGCCTACAATGCCTTAGTATAGTGCACCAACTCCATAATGGCAACAGACAATGCCTCCCATGATGGCTCCACAACTACCCCAATGGCCTCAGACAGTCCCTCCAATGGTGAATCAGCCTCAATAGTGGAACCCTGCCAATTGGAATCAACAACAACCAACAGTCTAGATAGGAGCCTTGAATCAGAACCAAAATAGAGGACCCTCTGTATCAACTCAACCAGTCTATGCAGTGATAACAGAGACACCTCAAAACTCCACTACCAATGTAGTGGGAGGAAAAATCTTGAAGGAGTACTTATCTAACTCAGTCGCAAATATGAAGAAGGAACTCATGGATGTGTTGACAGAGTAGCTGCAGACTCTGAAGGTAAACACTGCCAGTGTGTCTAACCCCATGGGAGTGGTGCAAGATGCCCTCAGATCAGAAACATGGTGTGGAAAATGCCATCAACCAGGACATTTAGCCACTGAATGTACCTGTAAACCTACTATCCCAGAGCTTTTTGTTCGTACTGCTCGAGAAAGAACCATATAGAAGATATCTACTCTTTGAAAGAGATGCATGACAGAAGAAAGAGAGATGAAGACACAAGGTTCAACCTGCTAGAGTCAAAGATGACAACCCAAGATATCGGGTCAAAACCCAGAGATTTTGGATCTAATTTTGGACCGAAGAGGTTCCCGAGGAGGTTCCCATCCCAGAGTTATAGAGGAAGATAGTCACAGATCAGAAGTGGAATGCTATAGATGTAGAGAAAAGGGGCATATTTCACCAAACAGTCCAAATCCTAGAAGGACAATGGACTATAAACCCCTCTGTAGCAGATGCAAAGGAGAAGGCCACACTACAAAGGACTGTCCTAGTCCAGCCCCGGTCAAGGCCAATGCCCTTGATAGCCAGCAGAAGACACAAGAGCCTGCCTCCAATTTGGTAGAGTTGGAAGTTGCCGCTATCATGCGCTCCAAGAAGAAGGAACCACTCGTCCAAAAAGAGAACAATCCTCTGGCCAAGACTGTGAAGTTCATTCTTCCAACAAAGGGACAGAGTAGTACATGATAGAACAACGCAGTACAGAGCACTGTAGTGCCACAGAGAGTCCTAGAGACAGTCCTAGAAACAGGACCAGATATCCAGGAGGTAGATGATACAAAGGTACCTACAGAAACAGAAGAAGTACCGATGCTGCCATTGCTCGAAGAAAAAGGAGAGATGAAAATGGGTGTAGCCCCATTCCCAAGCAGGCTGGAGAAGCCTGTGGGTCCCATAAAGGAATATGACTTGGTAAAAGACCTAGACACTTTTAAACCAAACTTAACATTTCGACAATTGCTAATGCTATCTCCTAGATGTTGAAAGAGATTCAAAAGTATCTTGACTCGAAGATGTGGATTAAGGATTGCTCCTTCAATAGCAACCAAGACAAATAAGGCCCTAGAGAATGTAAAATAAGTGGATGTAACCAATGCCTTCCTAGATCCTGGTACCCCAGAGATTGGTGTGTGGATTGAAGGTTGCTTCATTGTAGATGCATTGATTGATGGAGGCTCATCATTCAATATCATGACGGATGTGACAATGAAGGACCTAGGCCTACAAGGTATGCAACCTACACACTGGCTTATCAGACTAGCATATCAGAGCAAAATCAAGCCTTTGGGCCTTCTCTCGTATGTGAAGACAACAGTGTAAGGAAAAGACTAATGGCTCTGACCTATTTGGTGGTGAAACCAAATTCTTATGGGACCTCATACCCTCTGCTATTGGGGAGACCATGGCTTTTTGAAGCTAGAGAAAAGATAAATTGGTTCAAAGGAACCCTGAACCTAGGTAGAGGACCCAACAAAGTGGTGTTGAAGTTGTATGGCTCACAGAAAGGTAATGGATCTACAACTATCAAAGCCTTATTAGGCTCCTCCAATGAAGGTAAAGATGGTACATCAGCAGAAGAAAAAGCTGTCAAACAGATCTTTCCCAAGAAAACAGAGGCACGGTCCCTAAAAGTGGGCACTATAAGCCAACTCCCAAAAGATGCAAAGTCCTTGTTAAAGGGTGAATACTTCCTGCCTGAACCAGGAACGACCTCCGAAATTACCTCAGACAGTGAGATAGAGGCATGGATGTACTGCTCTCCCTGCTACATGGCCAAAGTAGAGCCAGAGACAGAAGTAGGAGATGAAGCAAAGAACCTATTCTTCTCTTACAGAGCTCCTACAGAGACAGAGACAAAGTCCAAAGAGGATGGAGATGATACTGAAGAAGAAGGTTATGAAAACGAGATGGAAGAATCTATCCCATCCGCAGAGGATACATATGAAGAGGACGTCCCAGAAGCATTAGAAGTAGAAGATCCCATGCTGCTAGACAGAATGGTGATAGTACCGTTTGGTCTGGTAAATGGATCCTCTTATATCCTTGGCAACAAGCACCAGTCTTGCGGCTCCAACAGACATCAAAGGGTCTCTGTTATGTGACGTTTTTGGATGCGTCATCAGAAGATGAATTCTCAAGCCCAGAGGTAATTAATTTCCAAACCAAACCCGAAATGGCCCTAATCCCATTTCAACATCTCAAGGAGGAATCCAAAGAAGAAGTCGGATCTAGTGGAACATCAGATGAGGACACCACTTCCTTGAAGGAGTTAGACCTACACCTAGAAGCAGTCTGGGGGACCTTCATACATGAAGTTGAGGGTAAGAGACATTTTACTTTTGTGGATACAGATGGATCTGAATGCCACCTGAAGGTGGGTAGCAACCTGCTAGAAGAGGAACTATCGATCCTGCATAACTTATTGAAAGAGAATCTGGACGTGTTTGCATGGTCATACAAGGACCTGAAGGGGATTGATCCCATAATATGTCAACATCGCATTGATCTAGAGCTTGATGCCAAGCCAGTACGACAACGATAGAGGCGAATGAATCCAAATTATTTAACCTTGGTGAAAGTAGAGCTACTGAAGCTTATGGAAGCCGAGTTCATCTATCATGGTCATACCCAAGAATGGCAAATTGTAAATCTGTGTGGGTCTCACCCATCATGGTCATACCCAAGAATGGAAAATTGCATCTGTGTGGATATGACCATGATGGGTGAGACCCATTCACTACACCTTGTTAGGCGGCACATTGTACAAGAAGGGAAAAGATGAAGTGCTGAGAAGATGTGTTGTAGGAGATGAGATTGGGATTGTTTTGAAGGCTTGCCATGACGAGCCATGTGGAGGCCATTTTTCAAGAGAAGCCATAGCCAAGAAGGCTCTATTAGCGGGATACTGGTGGCCGACCCTCCACAAGGGTGCCTATGACTACTACAAACAATGTGATGCCTGTTAGAGGATGGGGAAACCCACCAAGACCAGCGCCATGCCACTGCAACCTATTCTCCCCTTGAAGTCATTCGAGAAATGGGGCATCGACTTCATGGGCCCGATCGATCCTCCCACTAGAAGGAAGCAGAACAGGTACATCCTGGTATGTATGGATATGTCACAACGTGGTGTGAAGCCAAAGCTCTGAAGCGGGATGATGGCAACAGTGTGGCACTGTTCATGTATGAGAATATCATCACCCGTTTTGGCCATCCCCTAGAGCTCGTAAGTGATTGAGGCACTCATTTCATTAATAAAGTCATGGAAGAGTTGACAGAACTGTATAAGATCTGCCATCGCAAGTTCACTCCTTACTACCCTAGAGCCAACAGCCAAGTTGAAGTCACCAACCGCATCCTCTACTCAATCTTGATAAGAACGATTTTCACACATCATCGTAACTGGGATGATTGACTTACATAGGCCCTCTAGGCATACATAGCCTCCCATAAGGCTGCTATAGGATAGACCCCTTTTCAGCTAGTGTATGGTACTGAAGCCATCTTCTCTGTTGAACTGGAATTGCCCTCTTTGCGAGTGGTAGTTAAAGAACTCTTGGGAGATGATGAGTCACTGCAACGCCACCTCCTACACTTGGAATGTGTAGACGAGATTCAGCGGATGGCCTTGCAGTGCATGGAAACCACTCAAGTGCGACGTAAGGCCTATCATGACAGTTTCATCAAGCACAAGGAGTTCAAAGAAGGTGATTTGGTCCTGGCCTATGATTCAAGATTTGGAAAGTTTCATGGCAAGCTCCAGCAATGCTGGATGGGCCCTTATAAGGTACTTGCTGTCAACCCTAATGGCTCTGTCTAGGTTTAGATTGTTGATGCCTCTGATGATCCCTTCCTGATCAATGGCTATCGCTTGAAGAAGTACTTCCCACCCTAGGGATCCTGACAATTACAGTCGACCGACCCTTTCCCTTTTGGGCATCGCATTGTCCTTCTCCTCATGCTACTGATAACCATTATGATATTCTTGATGAGGCGGCCTCATTTTGTTAGCCCCTCACAGACACCTCCCACCCTTACTCTGCTCTCTTCTCGCTTGATCCAACAATGGTGGCAAGGATGGTTCTAACACAGGGTATTTCTACCATTCTCTTTATTAATTTAAAAAAAACACAAAAAAGGGATACATCAGTCATGGGAGAAAAGGACTTTGGTCCCTGTCATGCCAACCTATTCTTCGAGAAAAGGTGGAATCACCCTTTGGAGTAGGAGGAAAAAAAAAAGAAAAAAAAGAAAAGAGAAAAGAAAAGAAAAAAACCTTTATGGGGGAAAAGGAAGCAATTCCCTGTCATAGCAGGCCTCGCTCTAAGAAAAGGTGGCAAACACCCTTGGGCGAGAAGCTGACTGTGGAAAAGGTGATAACACCCCGCAATCCAGAATAGCAGAATCACTAGATGAACTTTTCAAGATCTACTTTCAAAGCCATCTCCCTTGGTGCGCTGTCTCTGTAACTTTATCAGTCCATCTTACCCCTACAACAAATGACATCTTCTACAAACAATCGAAGTATCATACGTGTTGGCTGCCTCCCTAGGTACACCTCATCTTCAACACCCTGATGCCTTCATCGACGCGATCTTGAGCGATGAGAGCTTTTATCCTAACCGGATGGGTATGTGAGTATGGGATGCCCTCTGTATTTATCAAATGCAAGTGAGACAGACGGTGGAATGAGTGACCAGTCCTTGCCCTTTATATTCAACAGAGAGGTGCGATGTGTGAATGGCATGTTGCACGCACGGGTTGGGCCTCTCAATGCACAATGCACGATCTGTTCCTGTGCACTGCGCTATAAGGCTCCCTGGCCTTCCTTCTTGCATCGTATGGCATAGAGAGGGATGCACAGTTGCACCATCAAATGCGCAGAAGGCATACAACCTCTGCACAAGTGACAATGAAGATTACATCAATGGGTTTCAGGAATGGGTTGCCCTCCTGTATCTATCAACAGAGCGTGAGATAGAGGGGGGGTTGAGTGTGACTAGTGTTTCCTCAATCAATTATCGAGAGGTGCGGATTGAGAGACATTACGACACTTGGAGTTAGGTACGTTCTCATTTCCTTATGCACATACGGGATGGGTCTCTACCATTAGCATAGGGCATGTCACTCTATTTTGTACACTACACTACAAGGCTCCCTGGCCTTCCTGCTTGCACCTATGCCAGACGGGGTTGGACGCACTGATGCATCATAAACTGTGCACCCTGGCATACTTCCTCTACACCATCCCCTTTTCAATTCATAAACCGGGCGTGAGATCTGGGTTTCCATCAATATTCACTCACGTGATGTAGTTATGGGGCGAGTGATTGTTCTCTCATCCCATATGAGTGCCCTTGAGTTGATTGATTATCCTTCATCAACGACACCTACCCTGATGGGATTTATCAACCAGCTACCTCCCTGGGTGCTACTACATGGCCCTTGCCATGTTGGTTGAACGCTGGAGCGAGTCGTGGTACCTCCTGCAGCCCGACTCCAACCCTTCTGTAGCAGTGACGGTTCCTTCGACCATACACGAAATGGGCCAAGTTTTTCTAACCCTATCCTTATGATTGCAAGTGTATGTTATGTGTTAAGTGTGGGGACGTCAAAGTCCAATCGGTTGACGAGTCCTAGGCTGTGTTGATGCATCTAACTCTGTCCGTTAAGGTTTTAAGTGTGGGGACGCGTCCCTGCGCGTCTATGATGCATACCCCCTACATATGCCTCAATTTAATCATGCATGTATGCCATGACCTGATTTTACTCTGATGGGGTCCCTTCCCCACCCACCCATCCATGTTCAACCCACCCTTGGGGCCGTTCCTTCTCTTTTCCCCTTTATCCCTTGTTGTGATGTTTTTTCATGTAAACGCATCCTACGTTCACCGAAACCTCCACCTTACAACCATGTTCGTCCCTTCAACCTGACCATTTTTTCTTTTTACCAACCCCTATTCCAACTGACGGTTCTTGAGTTATTACTTTTTGTAGCATTTCCCGTAAAATGGATGGTTTTCCATGTGAATGCACCTTTATTATTTTGGAACAACAATGTGACATGCCAGCCCTGACCACCCCCTCCCCCTTGACATTTTTTCTTTTCACTCCCTGATATTCTGATGCACGATTCATCCGATATTAATTTTTGCGGGGTTTCGGGACAATTTCATGCGTGTATTTAATATTTTTTTCATGTGAACATGCCCATTTTCACCGGATTTCCAGTTTAATTTGACGGCCCTGTCTAGCCAACCTTTCCCCACGTGTTCCCACCCCCCCCCCCTATTCTGCCTGTCGGATTTTTAGTTATTAATTTTCCCATGTGTTTTCGAGTGTCTTTTTTGTGTTTTTTGCATGTGAACCCCTCCTACTTCCCCCGAAACTGCGTGTTGATGTAGTCCCCTGTCCCACCACAGCTTCTTCCCTCAACCCACAACAATTTCCCTCGTCTCGATGTGTGCCTTCACTCTACGCAAGTGCGTATGCGGTGATTCATGTGCATGCACGCGTGGCCGTGCTTGCGGGATCATAGCGGTAGTTCATACGCAATTGTGTGCGTGGTCATTGCGTGTATTCACGCGTGGGGATGCGCATCAGACTTGTTCGTACGATGGGGTGTTGCAGCCATTCATATGCAGTCACAGTCATTAGCAGCCATTCATATGCAGTCACGGGTACTTCAAATCCCGAAACCTCTAAAAATACATTAAAAAAAAAGCAAAATTCCATTAAATTTTAAAACATTATAGATTTTTTTTTGAAAAAACTGTAATATTTCTGCCAACAATTCAAACATTTTTCCCAACTGGAAATCTCACAAAAAAATTGCAAAAAAATCGCAAATTGAAAATTCTTTTTAAAAACATTAAAAAATGGTAAAAATTCGTTAACATTTGATAAAAATACCGATATAATTTGAAAAAAAGTTCAAAAATTTCTACAAACTTCCTTGTCCCCTTTTTCAATAATTTCTCAATTGAAAATGCTTTCTTGATCGGCAAAAGTATTATTTTAACACAAAACCCTAATTTTTTTGCCAAAATTTATGAAAAATTCATTTTAAATCCAAAAAATGAGCTGAACAATGTGAATTAAATCTGATTACCTTTTTGACACTTGATTCTCATGATTGGTTGCTAAAATTTCATGTTCACATCCTTTAAAAAAAACACCAAAACATACTATTAAAAAAGCAAAAACAAAACAAAACACAACCACAAACGTTCCGTACATTGATATTTATACCTTGATATATTTTCTCATTTGGATTGATGTTTCCATACAAATCAACATGAAACCAACATATTTTCCCTTCATTTTGTTTTATGAATTTTGGTCCTTTTAAAAGAAAAAAATACCAAACAAAAAAAAAACAAAAAACCAAAAAAAATCATAACCCTAAACCCCAATCAATTCAACATCCCAACATATCCATCTTTTTGTTTTGGTCATGCGTATCATTTGGTTTATTATTTTTGGTCAATGTGTTAGTTGGTTTTCTGTTTTTTCTGTACGATAGGACGACTAGTTTTAGTTGACCTTTTGTTCGTTGTGTGGAATATTTGTGGATTGCGCCTTTCCTTTTTCGAGGACATGGTATCAGACTTTGTAGACATGCCCACACATTACCAGGTTTTTTCTCTTTTTCCCTCCCTCACGTTGCACCAGAACGCACATTTCATTGTAATAAAAATCAACAGACCGTTGCACACACCAAATTAACAGAATGCACATCATAACATTGTAAATAAAATGAACCGGACGTTAATTGTGAAAGGAACCCTACCGTTGCACTAGCACTTTGGCACAATAACCCACCTAATTTTCTAAAAATTAATTCACAAGTGCATGCACACACGCGTTACAGACACATTTAAATTGTAATTAAAATGAACCCCCCGAAGTCACGCATGCATGTACTCAAGTGCCACACATCATGTAATTGTAACAAGGAACTACATTAGTAGAGACCTAGTCAAGTCAAGTCGTGTCAAGTTTGGGCTATGTTTCCGACTCACCATGCATTAACGTATTGAATTGTCAATGAACTATGCTTAATTGTTCATCTAATAAAAATGAGTCGTTAGTTTCACCCATCCACTTCACTGCACTGTAGGACATTGAATGTTACGTGGGATTTGGGATTATCAGTCTGACATTGGTCTGATCGGTGCTCATTATATTTTCAGTCAGAGTCATTGGTTCAGTCATGATTTTTTGAGTAAGTGTCTAGGATACGATGTGGTTGAGTTTTGTTCTTTTTGAGTGCTTGTCTACGGGGTTTTGGGTGCCTGATTGTATTGCATATCACCAAGCTTTCGGTCCCATATGTGCGTAGGTCATGTCGAAATTTCGGTAGGATGTGGTTTGGTCCAGTCAGCCTTGTCCTCAGTATTTCTCATGTCGATGGTCTCAGTGGTAGTTTTGTTTGTGGGTTTTGCAGGTTTTCTCTTTTTATTATTGGTTTTGTGTGGGTGGGTTTTTCCTATAGTCTGAATGGCATCTTCTTATTCTTCTCCCTCTCCAATTGTGGTACAGCATGTTCCTCTCGTAGTCCATGATTATTCCCTCCTTTTAGAGGCGGATTGTATCCGACGTGCAGGCCTCAGACCATTTGTTGCCCTCACATTGCCGCCTGTGGATGAGAAGCTTTGTTACGCCTTCTTGGCTTCTTATAAAAACTAGACTAGCCTGGTTTATAACCGTACCTTTTGTTTATCTACAACTAATGTCCATGAATCACTATGCTTGCCCATTTCTGCTTCTTTTGTGCCCAGTGGTAACTAGTTACTTACTACTAAAGAGATTGTTACGCTCTTGAAGAAGGAAACTTCTACCCCCTTGCTTCTCAATCAGCTTATTAACAGTTCAGGGGTATCTATTGCCCATATCTCTTCTCTAGTATGGAAGCAGCTATGCCAGTTCCTCCAAGACTGGTTTATGTCAGGCAAGTCTGCCTCTAAGTATCTTTCCAAGGAACTATTCATAGCTTCTGTGAAGATTCTAGAGGGTGCTAAGTTCAATTGGGCAGGATTTCTATTATCCAAGATGGATCAACATTTTCAGCACGTCCAGAAGGGTCAGATCATTAATGTCTCCTATGGTACCTTCTTACAGTGAATTATCACTTTTGCACCTCCTCCTGATGGTGTTCTAGTGTTTGATATTGTTCCTTTACCGATGCAACCTCCACCTTTAGTCCCTTCCCCTCCATCTATGCAACCAACTTCAGAAGATGAGGAGTCCCCTGTTATATTTTCTCACAAGAAACGCCTTCATACAAAGGGTCCTTCCAAGCCCTCTTGTGTACTTGATTCCCCTATACCAGCATCTGTTCCTGCTATGTCTGATAGTGCCCTTCCTTCTTTCCTCTCCTGTCCTGATTTATTTGCAGCCCAAAAGGAAGGACAGCTTGATCAACAGATGCTTTCATCCTTACATACCATATTATCTGGACCCATGCTTCCACAGATGGTTTCAAGTGTCCAGGCTACTCTAGAAACCTTCCTTACCTCTTGTCTTCAAACAATGTATACCAATGTTTATACTTCCATGCAAGACAAGGTGGATTTCCCTCACCAGTCACTTGACTAAGGCACTAGAGGATCTGTCTTCAGAAAGGGCTACACTCAGTGATATCCATAACCAAATGACTACTGCCACAGCCTTAATGGATTCATAGAAGGCAACTATCCAAGAGTTAGAATCTAAGGTTGCTAAGTTGAAAGAGGAGAATGCATCCTTGCAGCTTGAGAAAAATTCAGCCCTTGAGGAAATGGTCACTTTGGCTAGTAAACTTGCCACTAGTGAGGGTCAGTTGCAGCACTCTCAAGCAACTGTAGAGTCCCAAAAGAAAATTATTGAAGAACTTAGCCACAAGGTGGCCGTTCTTTAGGGCATCATCGCTCATAAAAAATGGCAATCATCACATGTAGAAGGTCCACGTAGATTTGCACCATTGAAAAATGGCCAACTATTGCATCTCAATTCCTTCCTATATTCTACTCTAATTCTCTTCTATAAGGTTAATAATTAACCCCAAAACTCCTCTTTCACACTTAAAGTGGTTTGACATAAGCCTTGTTCACACTTAGCCATTTTCAAACTGGTTATTCACTCTGTATCAATTGCATGTATCTAGTGTGTGTGACCATGTAGTCACCATAGCCGAGCAACCAAGTGTTTCTTTGTGGCATGGTCGGTTGGGACACATGAGTCAAATTGGAATGAAAGTAATTTGTCATTTGGGTTACATATACGTGTTTGAGGTATGCTCATTTTAACCATTGTGATCATTGTGTCTATGTTAAGCATGCTCCAAAATCATAGAAACAGTCTCTTTTATTGAAATCTTCTCCCTTAGAGTTGGTACATTCAAATGTATGTCAAATATTAGGGTTGTCCCTAGGGGGAAAGAAGTACTTAATCACTTTTGTTGATGATGCTATACACAAAATATGGGCATATCCGCCATAAGGATGAGGCCTTGGATAAATTCAAGAAATTCCTAGCATTTGCTTAAAAAAGACATTAAAGGTCATGTGGCCTTGGCACTATCATACAAACTTGGTATTAGAATCCAAATCAATATGATGTGGACATACAATAAGACCAATCTACTTTAAATCCTTGTATAACCATGCAAACACATCTAGATCCTCCTTTTGAAGGCTACATAAAGGCTAATAACTCATTGTCAAAAAGACCATTTCCCACTTTAAGACAATTTTTGATTCCATCCATATAAGTGAAAGTTAGTTTCTTTTCACATTCCACTTGTCTTATAAACTTACCTTGCATGAATTTTGGGTATAGATCAAACTCCTTCAAGGAAATTGTGTCCTTTTCCAATGCACCATTGGAACTCACTTCTATCGCATTGGAGTGTAACTACTTTGATGCCATTGGGGGATGAAATGGAATTAGGGTTGGTTTTTATTGTATCTTAGAGGTAACCACTTCTTGACTCTGTGATAATTCATCCTCCTCTGATGAGGTATTTAGGAATATCACATAGAAATGATTTTTATTGTAACTCCTTTGCTTTTGAGGATTTTATGTGCTTCAACATGTGGCATTGAAATATAATCTGGCTCATGATTCATAAAATTGGCTAGTTATGTGACTTTTGAGTCTACCTCATAGTATAATTTCAAGGCCTTGACCCACTAGGATTAACCTGAGGGACCTATGATTTTCTTATCTCTATTAGGAAACTAGCACCTAATCCAAAAAGCTCACTTTCCACAACTGATCAACTTTGGGAGTGGACTAGCACCATACTTGCTTTAAAGAGAGTGAGAGATAGGGGAAGTTGAACCCCTCTAGATCAGCATAATCTCACTTTAGGTACCTAAAATGATGCTAGTCAGGTTCTAGGACTTGACCCTAAGTAGTGCACATTTGGCTCTGTTTCTATAAACTATGTTAGGAAAGTATATGGCTAAGGAAGGAAAGCGTACCCTAATGAGTTCAATAGAATGCATACATGATATGTTGAGATGAGAATTCCAAGATGGTTTATATACTACAATGACTTAATTGTGGGTACAATGACAAGTGTCGAATATGACTCAAAGAGGATGTAGTGACAAGTCAATTCGGAACTTGGGTAATTGGAGGTTTGCATGTGGCTTGAGTTAGGTGTGAAAGGGGGACTTTAGTGACTATCTTTGGGAGCCACTAATATCTTGTCCTTGGCTACCTAGAAACCCTTCATAATAGTCAAGAAGCCCCTCTATTTAGCCCACATACCATGCATGAAGGTATGAAGGAGATTTAGCCCTAAGATGTTATTAAGAAGATTGAGTATTCAAGAGCCACAAGGCCCCCCTTCTAAAGTGTACTAGTGCTATAGAGGATGTGGCTGGGGATGTTTTTATGATGTTTGGCATGAAATTTGGTAGATGTATTGATAGTAAATGTTGATATGCTTAAGGGTTCTGAAGTTGCTAAGGTCCCTAGTATTTTTTTGCACCAGATTTTCCATTTTAAAAGCCTCCCCGAGTATACAATTCCCATTATCAATCTTCATAGGGAACTCCTTGCTTTCTCACTCAAGAACAAGGCTCAATGTTCCTTTTCCTTTAGGGATGAGCTTTGGCTATCTTATAGGAGTGATTTGAAGCTTCTTTGAGCTATAAATAATAGGGTACATTAGTAAAAAGAATAGGGCAGCTTGCTATCCGTAGAGTTTTTGAGCTCTAACAGTGATTGTAGGGTCATCTCTTGGGTGCATACCACTCCCTATAATTGGGAAATGCTTTGTTGTCTAAGACCAAGTTTTATGAGGATTTGAAGTAGCATATGAGTTACTAATTTCTGCTATAATAAATAGTAAATTTAGGGCTGAAGTGGTATTTTGGAGCCCATACATGGATTTGACGGGGTTCAATGCTTCCTACTGCTTGATATAGTGTCCAAATGGTAGGAGCTATTCCATGCCACATAGATGCATGAATAAACCGTGAATTTTGAAGTCCATATGAATTCTTAGATCTTATGTACATTAGGAATTTGATCTACAATATGGTATTTTTTAATCTATTAACTCAAATGGTTTGGGCAATCATCCCATCATAAGGGTTTGTACTATTATGTGCAGTGTAAACATTGTTCTTAACCTATTATACAACATAACAATCAAAAGGCTCTAATTTGGATTCAATTGGTATGTTTGAGCTCTAATAATTCATAAATTATATTTCTTTTTATTCTTTCTCTTTGTACTATATGCATCTCTCTTTTTCCTAAACCCTTGTGGTTAGGCCTTCAAGCCTCCACACTTCAACATTGGTAGTGAAGATGACGTGAAGGCCATCAAAAGGATTGAAAACACGAAAGATTCATCAAGTTTTGGTTGTATTGCAAGAACTAGTGATGATATTAGACAAGTGCTATTGCTACTCCAATAGCAATGCAACAACAACAAAAGATGGGGAGACTTTGATAAGCTTGATATGGTGGCCATAATGCTCTACAAGTAGTTGAACTTAATTTGAAATAGTTTAATGGTCAAAATATATTGGCTTATTGATGTAGTAAAAATGGATTTTTAAAAGATTCCATGGTATGCATGGAGACATTACTTTGCTCGTCTTATCAAGCACACACTAAAAGATCTGACTTGCAACTTTGTATAGGAAAGATTTATATTGGACTAAATTTACAAAAGCTTCGAGAGAAAAGTTTTTTCTTGAAAACACTAGTTTGGTCACACACATGAAATTTTTGGATTAGATTGAAAGACCCAACAAAGGTCTTGTAGCTACTACTTTCCTACAAGAATTTGAGAATTGGTGTACATAATTGGATGCTATTGGGAATCAAGCTTTAGAGGGTCAAAACACTGAATTGTTTTTTAAAGCTGCATATCTATCCTTACAGGAAAAGTTGGGGAACTGTTTGGAAGATGAGATAGTGGAAATAGGAGTGAAAACTAAGTGGTTCCATGTAATAGAAGCTATGAATATGATTATTAAGAAGAAAACAATGAGATTGAGATTGGGTATAGGGGCTACGGTGTTAGATATGATCAATGCCGCACCCTCATTAGGTGCTACCAATGATCCATGGTGCTCAAAGTTGTAAGGCCCCCATTATGAGGAGAAGCCAAATGTGAGCCCGGACATTGGTTGAGTCCTGACTTGTATATCAGATGAGGTCTATGTGACCGGATGGCAAAAAGGTGACTGTTATGGGTCTAATCTTTGGGTTACACGGAGTGGTTAAGCTGGTAGCAACTCGAGGCGCATTGCATCGAGTTGCGGTGTAAGGGAGTTAAAAGGGGCCCCTATTGTGGGGTCCGGGGTCCGCGGAAGCGGCCCCTGGCTGGGGGGTCCCAGGGGGGCCAGTGGCCCCCTGGCGGGGGTCCGGGGGCAGCGCCCCCAACCCGATGGTAAAGGGAATATTCCCTGGAATATTCCCTGCCGACTAGTGGAGGCTCATATGGTAGGTCGGCCGACCTAACGACGTTCGCGGGCTATAAAAGCTAAACCCCTTCGCAGCCATCTTTCACTCATCTTTCACCCACTCAGAGTTGTTATTCCAGCTAGCCTTAAGCTCTTCACCTATCTTCTGTCTAGATCGCCATGTAAGCTTCACACAGTGGAAGCGCACGGGTGGACAGAGCCATCTTTGTATCAATTGTTTGGAGTTAAAGAATTTATTGATTCTCCTCTTATCTGTTGTGTACTCTCTATCTCTTTCTCAGATTCTGTTCGCTGCGCCGTGTAATATTTTACATGTATCAGAGCCCAGGGGGCTCTAGAGATCGGAGAGCGTGCAAGAGGCAAAGGCTTCAACAGCAAAGAGAAACTATGTCGACTCCGGGAAGTGGTTTTGGCGCATCAGGAAGTGGTGCAGGAGGTGGTGCTGCTGTACCGGCTATTCAAACACTGAGGATTCGTCCACCAACCTTCAGCGAAGGCAAGTTAGATGGTACAAACTACACCTTGTGGAAGTTCAAAATTACAACTATCCTTGATTCTTATGAGCTTCTGGAGACTGTGCTAGGGACTGACGCAGAACCACAGCCTACCCCCGACCCATCAAATCCTAGTGTGATGATTCCTCCGAATGCAGATCTTCTACGAGCTTGGAAACGAAGGAATGCAGTTGCGTTGTATGCCTTAGTTACAAGCTGTTCTGACAGTGTTTTGACTCTGATTCAGCATACAACCAAAGCATCAGATGCTTGGAATGTACTAAGGAGTCAGTATGAAACACGAAACCAAACAAGGATTCAAAACTTGGAGAATCAACTAGCAGCGGAGAAGTTTGCTGAAGGAGAGACGGTTGAAGCATTCATCACTCGGATTAAGAATTTGCGCAACCAGATGGCTGGCACTGGGATACAAAAGACTAGCAAAGAGCTAGCTCGGAGGTGTCTTCGGATTTGTCCACAAAAGTTTGATGGACTAGTAACTGCCCTTAATACTCAGGTGAGACCTCAAGCTTTGACTTTTGAGGAGTTTTGTGCATTATTAATGGAGGAGGAGTTGAGGTTGAAAGCCCGAGAAGGAAGCAACAATGGAGATGCTGCATTCTCTGCCAATGCAAAAGGCAAAGGTGTTTCCTCCACCAAAAATGATGGTGACAAAAAGAAGAAGGGCGGCAAGAAGAAGTTTCAAGGAGAGTGCTTCTACTGTAAGAAGAAAGGACATGCAATTGCAGATTGTCGTGTCAAGAAGGCAGATGAAAAGAATGGTACCCTTAAAAGTAAAGGGAAAGAGACAGCCAATACGGCTGAAGCAGAGTTGGAATTATTCATGGCGACCATTGAGGAAGTGTGCTCCTCAGCGCAATAAGAATCTACCACTGACTCATGGGTGTTGGATAGTGGGGCTTCCCGTCACATGACCAACAAGAAAGGTCTATACAGTTCTATGCAGCCTCTACAAGAGTCCATCACTGTGACGGTTGGAAATGATGCTAAATGCCCTGCTGCGGGCACATGTACTATTTCTTTTGTTGCTGCAAATGGTGAAGTAAAAAAGATTTCAAATGTGTTGTATGTTCCTGAAATCAGGAGAAATCTCTTATCAGTTGCTGCCATAACTGATCTTGGTCATGAAGTGAGGTTCAAGAAGACAGGTGCAGAAATTATTGATAGTGCTGGCACAATTGTTGGCAAAGGAGAAAGAAGGAACAACCTGTATGAGCTAAGTGCTCTTACAGCCACCGCTGGAGTGGGCACAAGTAAGCTTTGGCATGAAAGGTTTGGACACATCGGATTTGCAGTATTGAAGGAGATGCAAAAGCAAGGTATGGTTGCTCACCTACCTACAATAACTGAATTGAAGGAACCATGTGAAGCTTGTATGATGGGCAAGCAATAGAGAAAGGCATTTCCACAAGAAAGCAAGAATAGAGCACAGGCTCCTCTAGAGTTGGTGCATGCTGACTTGTGTGGTAAGATGCCTACACAGGCCTTGGGGGGATCTTCTTATTTTATGTTGATTGTCGACGACTACAATAGGAAGATGTGGGTGAACTTCCTTCGTGATAAGGCTCAAGCTTTTGGTAAGTTTAAAGAATGGCTAGTACTTGTTGAGAATGAAACAGGGAAAAGTGTGAAAAAATTTAGAACAGATGGTGGTGGTGAGTTCAACTCAAAGGAGTTTGAAGGCTTTTGCAAGAGCAAAGGGATCAAGCGTCAATTGACGACGCCTCACACACCTCAGCAGAACGGTGTTGTGGAACGCATGAATCACACCATTGTGGAGATGGCAAGATGCATGCTAAAGGGCAAGGGATTGCCTAACCATTTTTGGGCTGAAGCTGTTAATACTGCAGTCCACATTCTAAATCGGAGCTATACAAAGGCTCTCAAGGGAAAAACACCTCATGAGGCTTACACTGGTAAGAAACCATCTGTCTCACATTTCAGAATTTTTGGATGTGAATGTTATGCACATGTTCCAGATGAGAAGAGAAACAAGTTACAACCAAAAAGCAAAAAATGTATCTTCTCGGGTTATAGTGATGAGCAGAAGGCTTACAAATTATATGACGAAGAGGCAAAGAAGATCATCGCGGGCCGTGATGTGGTGTTCAAGGAGGAGCCGCATACAGTGGAGGAGGAGAAGGCAAGTTCTTCCACTTTATCATCAAGCGAAGAAGTAGTCCACTATGAACCTGTCCCGAGAGCTATCCCTATCCTTAAGGAGGAGGAAACATCATCTTCAGATGATGAGGAAAAAGTTCACCAACCTGACATCACCCCACCGGAAAAGCCATTGCCGCGGTGGGTGAAGCAGCTCTATGACCACAATAATCCTATGCCTGCATCTGTTGAGGAGAAGGCAGACGGACCAAGGAGGTCTCAGAGAATAGAGGAGCAAAGGAGGGCTTCTGCTCACATAGTCAATATGGCCTTGATGGTTGAGATTATGAGAGAAGTAAAGGAGCCAACTGACTTAGAAGCAACAGTTGCAGATCCATCATGGAAGGCTGCTATGCAGGCGGAGTATGACAGCATAATGAAGAATGACACTTGGGAGCTAGTGGATCGACTAGCAAAGCGGAAGGTTATTGGCACCAAGTGGATCTAGAAGGTAAAGTACAAGGCTGATGGTACCTTAGAAAAGTACAAAGCTAGAATGGTTGCCCAAGGATTTTCACAAGTTGAAGGGTTTAATTTTCAAGAGTCATTTGCCTCAACTGCCAGAATGACCACTATTCGCACGGTACTTGCAGTGGCTGCCCACAAGAAGTGGCCAGTGTACCAAATGGATGTTAAGTCAGTGTTCTTAAATGGTGACCTCAAGGAGGAGGTGTACGTGGCTCAGCCACCAGGGTTTGAGGCCCCCCATTCTGAGAACAAAGTGTGTAAACTGAAGAAGGCATTGTATGGGCTGAAACAAGCCCCCAGAGCATGGTACCAGTGGATAGATAGGTTCTTTTTAAACCTAAACTTCAAAAGATGTGCCTCAGATGCTAACTTGTATGTTTACAGGGATGCTAAAAAGTCTGTAGTGATTGTCCTATATGTGGACGACCTTCTTATTACAGGTGACTATGAAGATATGATCAACCAAACTCGAAAGGCTTTGAGTTTTGAGTTTGAAATAACAGACTTGGGCTTGCTGCACTATTGTTTGGGGATTGAAGTCTGGCAAGAGCCAGGAAAGATCTTCATCTCTCAGAAGAAGTATGCATGGGAGATCTTGAAGGCATTTGGCATGACCGAGTGCAAGGAGATAGCTACACCTATGGAGGTGAATGCAAAGTTATCCGTCGAGGATACATCAGCACTAGCAGACATTGGGAGGTATAGGAGGTTGGTCGGCAGTCTGATCTACTTGTGTAACACCAGACCAGATATCAGTTTTGTTGTTGGTATTTTGAGCAGGTTCTCAAACAAACCTCATGAGAGTCATTGGAAGGCTGGGATGCGGGTGCTCAGATACTTGAAGAAAACTCTTGACTATGGTATCACATATAGTTTCGGAACCTCTCTTGTGGGAAACTGAGACTCAGATTGGGCAGGAGACATTGATTCTAGGAAGTCAGTTTCTGGTTATTGTTTCTCTTTGGGTTCAGGAATTTTCTCTTGGATTAGTAAGAAGCAACCAACAGTGGCATTGTCTTCTACCGAAGCAGAGTACAAGGCAGCTTGTTTTGCTGCATGTGAGGCTGTATGGTTGAGAAGGATTCTATGGCATATGGGAGTGCAGGATGAAGAACCAACTGTGCTGAGATGTGACAATCAGAGTTGCATCGCCATTGCCAAAAATCCAATGTTTCATGCACGCACCAAACATATAGAGATCCAGTATCACTATGTGCGTGTTTTGATGGAGGATGGGATAGTGGAATTGGTCTACTGTCCAACAGAGGAGAATGGAGCAGATATCTTCACCAAAGCACTTACGAAGGATCTGCTTCAAGTTCATCTTCAGAGACTCGGCATTGGGACAAGGAGATAGTTCACCTATGGGTGGACATTGAGGGGGGTATTAGATATGATCAATGCCCCACCCTCATTAGGTGCTACCAATGATCCATGTGCTCAAAGTTGTAAGGCCCCCATTATGAGGAGAAGCCAAATGTGAGCCCGGACATTGGTTGAGTCCTGACTTATATATCAGATGAGGTCTATGTGACCGGATGGCAAAAAGGTGACTGTTGTGGGTCTAATCTTTGGGTTAGACGGAGTGGTTAAGCTGGTAGCAACTCGAGGTGCATTGCATCGAGTTGCAGTGTAAGGGAGTTAAAAGGGGCCCCTATTGTGGGGTCCGGGGGCCGCGGAAGCGGCCCCTGGCTGGGGGGTCCCAGGGGGGCCAGCGGCCCCCCTGGCGGGGGTCCAGGGGCTGCGCCCCCGGCCCGATAGTAAAGGGAATATTCCCTGGCCGACTAGTGGAGGCTCATATGGTAGGTCGGGTCAGCAGGCCGACCTAACGACGTTCGCGGGCTATAAAAGCTAAACCCCTTCGCAGCCATCTTTCACTCATCTTTCACCCAGTCAGAGTTGTTATTCCAGCTAGCCTTAAGCTCTTCACCTATCTTCTGTCTAGATCGCCATCTAAGCTTCACACAGTGGAAGCGCACGGGTGGACAGAGCCATCTTTGTATCAATTGTTTGGAGTTAAAGAATTTATTGATTCTCCTCTTATCTGTTGTGTACTCTCTATCTCTTTCTCACATTCTGTTCGTTGCGCCGTGTAATATTTTACATACGCTACCACCTTTGGCACAAAAGCACAAAAAATTATAGCTAAGCCATCTATTTCTATGGTTGTTCTTCTAGTTATGCATGCTAGTCCAAATGTAAAAAAGGAGAATTTGGATGAGATAGTGAAGGGCATGTGCAATGTTGAGCTTAGAAAATTGGATGGAAAGGTTGAGGAAAGGGGTCAAATAGTAGCCCCAAATCCTACTTGAGAGGGATTTGTACATAGGTGTATATGGTGTGATAGCCATTAGCATGAGAGGTGGGATTGTGCATCTTATCATGATGTGCAAGTGAAAGATTTGATCTTTTGGAAGGATGGTAAGATCCATTCAAGAGAGACATGTTTATCTCTTGAGTTAAACTTTGGCAAAGTGGTATGCATAAGTATCTTAAGGAATTGGCAACAAGAAATTCATTTGTAGCCATAGATGCTATCACATATGGTTTACAAATTGAGAAATCTCTTGGTTTGGTTGGCAAATGCATTGCCCACACAAGTCTAAAGTACGATTATGTGCTTTGGATTGTATAGAAAAGGGAAAGACTTCTAACACTAAATTGTAATGTGATGGTCAGAGTATATAGAGTATGACATATTGGGATGCTCTAGTTCACTCCTTTACAACCTATGCATACTTGGAAAAAGTGCAAAATATTGATGTAGTTGTGGAGGAAAAGAGGAAAGAGATGATGATGTTGCGGGTACCTCAAAGAGGATGATATGAAGTAAAGCAAAGTAGCAGAAAGTTGCTCAAAAAACCAATCTTGAACACATAATTGAAGATATAGTGCAGGAAAAGAAGCAAGAAGGAAAGAATAAAGGCAAGCAACCTAGGTACAAATTGCAATCTAACATAGAGACTGCCAACCCAGTGACATTAAGAAAGTGCTTGAGGAGCAAACCCTTAATAGAAAAATTGAGTTTATGTTTAGTGAGATGATAGGAATTGTGAAGTGTGAATTTATGGTGAAAGTATAGATATTATTAATAAAAAATGGTAATTTATGGGAGAGACAACTCATGCATTGATGCCAGTTGATGAGAATATGGGTTTGCAAGGGATTCACTCTGAGTTTATTGAATTTGTTGTTATTTTAAAGCAGTGCGAAGCTGAAAATGGACTGCTTGAGGGTGGAAAGGTTGTTGTGTTAGCTAAAAAAGGGGTGCTGAATAGCTTTGCTCAAAGATGTGCTATGCAGCTACAGTCTCATCAAGAGGAGGTTGAGATGGATGATGAGGGCTCCAAATTGTGGATAATTGATGCTCTGGCACATGCTAGAGGTGGAGCTATGGATACATGCTATTGCAGTTAATGGTGTAGACCAAATTTAGTGTTTTTAAAGTATTGTTCTAAATCATAGTGGTTTTACGATGGCTGACACTTCCAAGATGGACTTTTATACCTAGAAAAGAGACCTAGCAAGGTTTGTTATCAATAGAGTCAATATGCGAGTGTTATAGGCTTTGGAAGGTCAACATGTGACCGAGATTGCACATAGGAAAAGAAAGTTGGAGGCTATACATAAAATTTTAAGGGAAGAACTTTCAAAAATTGGTCATAGTGTCTTCATGGAATTTGTAGATCAAAAGTGGAGCTACAATTTTGTAGAAGAAAGATTGGCTATCTGAGTTGTTGCGAATAAAAAGTTATGAAAAGATTTCTGCAAGGTGGCACAAACTAGAGGATGTGCAAGTTTGGAGGGGGTGGATATCATGAGAATTTAAGTCCATGGTATAGAAGTGGAAGAAAAGCCATATCTTGATGAGTTCAATAGAATACATACAACACATGTTGAGATAGGGATTCCAAGATGGTTTATTCAGTACATTGACTTAACTATGCGTGCAATGACAAGTGTTGATCATGACTAGAAGAGGACAAAGAGACAAGTTGATTTGGAACTTGGGTAAGTGGAGGTTTGCATGTGGCTTGAGCTATGTGTGAAAGAGGGAATTTAATGACTATCTTTGGGAGCCTTTGGAAGGGCTAAAGGAGGGAATCATATGCTTGGGGAAAAATCTTGTGCAAAAAAATACATGGAAAGGAGCACATGATTAAGAGAAGAAGGGGGACTTATGGCTCTTGAATACTCAAGCTTCTTGATTACATCCCAGGGATGGATCTCCTTCACACCTTCATGCATGGTATGTGGGCTAAAGAGAGGAGTTTTAGAACTATTATGAAGGGTTTCCAAGCATCCAAGAATAGGGCATGAGTACCTGCATTGCTTTTTGTCTATTCCTAAAAACCAGTTGCAAAGATAGTGTCCCCCTTTCTTAGAGGCAAAAACATCTTCCAAGCAACACTGGCAGATGATTTTTTACGTCGAGAAGCGCTTAAAAATAGCAAAAAAATCTGAATTTTAGTGGAAAAATAGACTTCGTCAAAGGCAGTAGCTGCAATCAGTACAATTTTAAGCAGCAAAGCCCCAAAAGTGCTTTAAAGACCCACTGAGTGTCTGTTGGGGAATTTTCATGAATTCCCATGATGTCGAATGAGACTTCGGGAGATGCCCATCAATGGAGGACTTCAAGATGGATCCCCAATAATTTTCAAATAAAAACTTGGATGCCAGACAGTCGAATGGGGGTGCCCGGGAGGCCAAGATCCAAAAAGGCCAAGTGTAAATGAGTTTTAGGGGCCCAAAGAGTGTGACCTTTGGAGGCTCCCTTTGGAGGCCCCCAAAAAATATGATTTCGTGGGGGGGGGGGAGGGGAGGAGGGCACATTTGTTTTGGCGCATGGAGAAAATTGGATGCCATTGTTGCAGGAGGCGAAGTGTGAGAGAGAGGGGCTATGGGGAGGTTGCAAACAACCCCCCCTTCTGATTACATTGATGATCTACATCTTCTCTCCGCTCTCCATCGCCGCCTTCGGCTCATGAGATGGCTGCCTGGACAGGGAGACAAAAATTCAATCTTTCTCTCTCCTCCCTCTCTCCCCTTAAGGGGCAGTTCATGCATAAGAAGAAGAATGAAGACTGGTTGAAGGATGCTTGCCCGTGAACCGGATTGCTCCAAGATCAAGAGGAGGCTGAGAGGAGATGTTCATCATTGAAGATTTGCTATTGGTCGGTCCATTGGCAACCTGAAAAAATCAATTACAAAACCCGCAACACGCAAATAAGCGGTATGCCTCATTTTTACAAAGGAAATTTACTTCTTGTTGATGTTTGATGGTTGAAATGGAATTCATATGGAACAAAAAATTACTTGGATCTTTTTTTCACTATGATTGAGGGATTTTCACTAAAAAATTGCAGATCCATAACAATACATAGTCACAATAATTAAATTATAGCCCGAAAGCACTTTTTTAGTGCAAAAATGAAGGTTATATTGGTTTCGGGTGGGAAAAAGAGATGCGCATGGGATAAAATTTTGAGAAAAACATCTTTCAGTTGTCATAATCAGTCACTAATCATAAATCAGAAAATAATCTATTTTTATGCAAAAATAAGTAGAGAAAATTAGCTAAAAATGGAGAAAAATAGGATTTTTGCGTTATAAAAATCTAGAAAATTATGATTCATGGTTGTGGCTGTATAACAAAGCTGAGGCATAAATTTTGGATTCAGTTTGGCTTTGTTTATGCATTATAGTTCATTTTTTTTCTATTTTATGCAAAAAATACATACAAAATAATAGCCTACACCTATGCAACTCATCATAACCTAAACGTTAGAGGGAAAGGGTGAGGTTAAGAGATTAAGAGGGCTGAGAGGGTTTGAATATTTGAAATATTTGATTGTGCATTTCATTTAGAATTGTGATAATTCAGTTTAAGGGGCTAGTAGCATGAGAAATCGGTGCTAGTCTCCATACATCGAAGCATACGTTTAGTGAAGATCATGAAAGGGCTGTTTTTTCCACATCACAAAATGTTGATTTGGGAAATATTGTTTGTGCACTAGGATCATATGCAGTATGCATGACGCATGGCATGGTATCATTCCTGGATTGCATAGCATTTGTCTTCCTAGGATATGACTTATACGTTGAGTGGTAAGGAGCCTTCACTGTAGGTCAATTGTACGCTTTCCTTGGGACTACTTGGTGAGGATTTATATATTCCTGGATCGTACAAAACAAGAAAAGAGTGGAGTTTGTGTGTTATGTCTTATATGTTGGGTTGACACATCTTGGAGCCAATTCTCGAGGTGTAGGAGAGTCGCAGTGGAGCTGCGGCAATTAGCCGAGGGGAGCTTCCTGATGTTTGTGTGAAAATGCACTATACCTATATGTTATGGGATCTCCCTCTAAGGAGAAGGGAAAGTAAATGTTGGACTACATATCAGCTACAAATGCATAATTAAGTCTATCCAGTGTACATCGATGTATTATAGATGCTCGTGGCCTGCGAGGCTATGTGGTGGGGCTATTTGTTATGTGCGTGAGGTCCGACTAGTGCCATAGCTAGTACCGGCCCATTTTGGGTCCCATGAGTGGTGCATTTTCCGGGAGCTACCAATAAGTGGTGGTTCCGAATGTAGGGTTTTTAGGGACTAAACAGTTGGTTTATGTCCTCTAACAAGAACCGTCAAGCCGAAATACAAAAAGCAGAACGTGCTGACTGTCAAGTTGAAATACAAAAAGTAGAACGTGCTGAGAGGGCTAGACGGCAGTTGGAGATTGTAAGGCGTTATTCCCCTTAAAGAAGTAGCCCACTACGCATAAGCGGCAGTGGTTCTAATAACCTAAGTGTCATAAGTAGCCCTTTGAGTGCAAGCGAAAGTCTTAGTACTTCCCCACTTCTAGTCAATCAACCCTTTCAAGTGGGGGTGTAGTTTTACCGACACACACTCCTGTTGTCAATCCGGTTGTAGCCATGGCACAACCCATTGCAATTATAGTAGGGACACTAGATTTACCAACATTAGGAGCACCTTTTCCCATCTTCCATGGGTTAGCAGAAGAAGATGGAGAACTCCATATTAAGGAGTTTCAAATGCTCATGTTCAACTATCAAATCCAAGACAAAGAACACCTAATGATGTTCTTCAATATGATGTTAAAAGGAAGGGAAACAACATGGTATCATGGCCCATAGGCCGGAACCATAACTAGCACCTGACCAATTCTTCACGACCTTCCATAGAGAGTTGGAATCAGTTTGTGGATTCATTAGTCAATTTTTCTTATGAGGAGGACCTCTTCTTCAATTGTGGTCCTCGTCTAGATGTTTTCATTGATAATGAGACAGGACCTGGTCGCTTGTGGGGAGTTTTATTAGACCACGTGTTATATGGCAAGTGATGGTTGATATGGGTAATGCGAAAAGTAGCCGAGACCCATCTACAACTACTATCTTGGACCCATAAGTTGGTCAGACGACATGTTATACGTACGCCTCTTGCTATATATGCAGGAGGGATGGGTCACAACTTGATGCATTTAGTCTAGGGCAGAAAGCCCTAAAATTTTCCTTGTAATAGAGCGTATTTTTGTATATCTGCCTTCTTCCAAGGAGGGATCTATATGAGTTGGCATGATTTATTTCTTTAGGCTAAGAGGGCTAGTTGCTTTAAGCATTTTAATGTTTGCCTTCTTTAGGCCAAACGGGCCCGTCAGCTTTGTAGTGGTATGATTTATTTCTTTAGGCCAAGAGAGCCAATTCGTTTGCAGTAAAATGTGCTATTTCTTTAGGCCAAGAGGGCCCTATGTCTGTTTGGTGTAGGTACATTTAATGGTTTGTTGTTTTAGTGATTGCATCATACAGGTTGATGAAGTCACTGAAGGGCGCCTTTTGTTGCAAAGAAGCTTATTGTGGTCATTTCAGATGGTTTTGTCCCCTTTCCGAGTCTTTTTCCCTTAAGCAAATAATGATACATGTGTATGTAAGGGTGCTTTCTTTTTTTTTGTTGGGGACCATCAATCAAGGCATGAAGTCTTAGGTTTAGGTTATGTATGTCTGGGGGGAGGTTTGAGTAGTCATTGCCTCCTATACTGGCACTGTCAGGCGCACTGAAAGATCTATTCTAGATGGAAGTTCTAGTGACCCTATTCTATTGACCTACTAGGCAGCTGTTCTAGGAGATCCTGTTAGTGTGGAGTAGTTAGAGAAGCCTACTAAAACTAGCACAAAAAAAAACCTAAGTATTCGAACGAAAATCTATGAAATACAGAGGTGTGTAAAAAGGGATTCTAACCCCTATAAAAATAGAGAAGAAAGAAAAATCTTTAAGCATTTGTTCATTGCTTTGCGAAGGCCTGGTAGGTTCCTAGGGACAAGTCAGATGCTTTGCCTTCTTGGGGGTGGCAGCTAGTTATAAAAATAAGAATAAGAATACGAGACGGTTGGAGCGAAAATAAAAGTGAGCGTTAGAAAAGGATTAAGTGTTACCTTGTGAGGGCTTGGTAGGTTCTTGGGTACCAAGACAGGACCCGAAGTCAATGTCATGTTCTCCTTGGGTCACTACGCTCAGCTGTGGGAGCTTTCGCTCAACCGCCAAGACCCACTGACCGCTTATTGCTTCAAGCATTCCAAGCGAGCTCTATTGGCTACCTCTCACATAACTGATGCGCCCCATCCTACGAGTGTAGTGAGCTTACCTTGTTTCTGATATGAGTTGCCTCCTCTCTTGCACACTCCAGTAGCTCCATGATCCTAGATGCTAGCTCAAGCATACTCAAGCCTCCTCCATCTCCAAGCCTTCATGTGAAAATGCTATTGAAGTAGAAGTTTGAGATGAAGGATTTGGGAGAGCTGCATTATTTCTTGGGCATTGAGGTGATTAGATCACCAAGTGGGATACGGCTCTTGTAGAGGCAGTATGGATTGGACATGCTGTCCAAATATGGGATGACAGGCTGTAAGCCTATTTCAATTCCTTTGGAGCAGAATGTGAAGCTGAGCGCAGATGCAGGTGAGCTTCTGGAAGACCCTACTATGTACAGACGCATAGTAGGAAGTTTGATTTATATGACTATTACCAAATCAAATTTGAGCTATGCTGTTGGATTGGTAAGTCAGTTTATGCAGGCTCCAAGGAAACCGCATTTGGATGCGGCTAGACACATACTCAGGTATGTGAAGTCCACATTGCACTATGGACTATTTTATGAGACTGGGGTTCAGATACAGTTGCATGGATACACTGATGCTGATTGGGCTCGTAGTATTTCTGATAGACCATCTACCAGTGGATATGTGTTCTCTTTTGGGAGTGCTATAGTCACTTGGAGCAGTAAGAAATAGCCTACAGTTGCCTTATCGAGCACAGAGGCTGAGTACAGGGGTGCAACAATGGTTGCATGTGAGGTAGCTTGGTTGCATAAGCTACTTTATGATATGCATCAGCCTACAGATGGGCCAATTGTCATTTATTGTGACAACATGAGCAGTATACACTTGGCAAATAACCCTGTCTATCATGCTAGAACAAAGCACATTGAGGTGCATTATCACTATGTGCGAGAGAGGGTTTTACTAAGTCTTATTGATTTAGTTTATGTCAGCACAGAGGTTCAAGTAGCTGACATATTCATGAAGGCATTGGGTGCAGAGAAGCTGCGCAAGTTCAGAGACCTGCTTGGTGTGCAGGAATTGGGATTGAGCTCGAGGGGGAGTGTTGAGATATCGAGCTCCACTCGTGATATGCCAGGGTGACTGTTGTGCATTTATGTCATCGACTTGTTAGCTGCAGATGCGGTTGGTACACCGCCCATGAATAATAGCTAGATGACAGCTATCCTTATCTACTCTAGTTCGTGGCTCAGTTAGTATGCCACCTTAGTTAGTTGAGTTTGGTTTGGGACCCATATATAGGGTTCTTCTATTTCTTTGTACCAGAGTTCTTTTTGGCTTACACAACTAAGAAGAGGAAAACTGTTTTCAGCCTCCAGCTTTGTGTGTATTCCCCCATTGTGCAAGCGAGAAAGCTACAAGTGAGACTCCTTCCTTCTCTCCCATAATCCTGACACACCCATCCTTTCTTACATGATCGGCCATTGTGGCAAGGTCCCTTTTTCTAATTCCCTCTTTTTGCTTCATGCCCTAGGTCTATATTCGACTATTTTTTTTACAGGTGGCACAAGAGGGAGCCTGGCGCTCTTTTACAAGAGTTTTTGGAGTTTTTGAGGCACCTTTTATTTAAAACTATGCTTTTGGCCCCGGCTTGGCTTTGGAGACCACCTGCGTGTCCTTGCTCCTTTTCCATCTTCTTTCTGCTTTTTCATTCATCCTTCCACCTTCTCAGCTTGGGGTTAACATTACCCCCTCCAAGATGGGTGCCAGTCCCATGGCACTCTTCTCGATTGTTGGTGTTTTAAGAGGCAGTTGGCGGAGTAGTCATGTGAGGGCAGGGCAACGTGTAGACTCGGGTGCTCATGGAAGCGTGGTAGTAAGGTTGGTTGGAGAAGTAACGGATAGCTAGTGGTTGATGGGGGCCTTTGAAGTCGGTGGTTGGGCGCGTTGGTGGTGCTTGGAAGAACAAGGGGTGGTGCTCCACCTAAGGAGGGGGATGTCTATCATAGTGTGCAGTGCATTGTGCTCATGCTGGTGGAATGGGGAGTTGGGTTTAACCACAGGGTAGATAAAGTGATATCCCACATGTGGGGGCCCCATTCATGCCAGAGGTGTAGTGCAAGTGGGCTCAGGGTGACAGGTCGATAGGCGAGTGGCCTCCCTAGGTATGTCCTGCCTTGATGGGCCCTAAGTGTGAAGTGGGGGAGAAAAAATGGCTAGGGGTTAGGAGTAGAGCCGACCGACCGAAGCCACTGGGCACGCCTAACTTGAGGACCCCTAGGTGTGATGATTGTGCTTTATGTGGTGCTGAGTGCTTGTGAAAGTGAGTTGTTTTGGTTATTCCATGCGTAAGGATCTGCTTGCACGTTGTTCTCTCTCTCTCTCTTTTTGGTATTACACTAGGAGAACGACAGCCTATACCTGATCTTCCTTGTCTGATTGAGGTGGAGAAGGGGGTCGGATGGACTTGCTAAAAAATTGATGGCTTTGCATATACCCTTTGAGGTTCATGCGAATGTGGAGGGAGGTGGTGGAGAAGAAGGGATGGTTGCACCTAATAAACTGGCTATCATTCATATATTCTAGGAGAGCAAGGCAAAAGGAGGGAAAAAGGCTAGCTCTCATCATTAGGCGTGCCATGGCACAGCTATCAATAGCACTAGGGTCAAAAAAGAGGGGAGGCAAGCCACGCTCTTGTGGGGTCGGGTCCTGCTTGAGTAATAACTTAATTAGCCTAAGGTAATTACAGGTAGTTATAAAGGCAGAATCAAGAGGGGAGGAGAAGTCTGCGAGAAAGCGTGTCATGGAATTATTTAGGCTTCCAAAGTAAAAAAGGAGGGAATGCTCGAAGGAGGCGGCATTGGAGTTGTAGATGATGGAGAAATCATGCCACCCATGGAGGGTGGCAACAAAATCCACACCTACCCTATGAGGATACGCCATGAATGTGGGGCCATTCCTCTCATAGGATAGGGTGTTGGAAAACGCTATCTAGGTGAGCATGCTAATATCGCACACTCGCCTCCTCCAAAGAGGTTGGCAATTGTAGCCATGTACAATATGTGGTATTTTGAACACCTTGTCTTGCCAAAACTCTGCTTCCTCCGTGCCCCATAGAGTGGGGGTCTTCTCTCTTTCTTCCAGCCATTTTTGGCCTAGTGGACCGCCAGCCGCGATTTACCTTAATTGGTAAGACCCTCCTCAAGCTGTTAGGCATGAGGAAACTGAAGGTGAAAGGGTCATTTTCATTTTCTTGCCATTCCCAAATCACCAGCTCTGTGTGGAATCTCGTAGGGAGGTCATCGGGGCATGGTGGGAGGGGTGCGGATGGCCGCACGACTAGTTTGGCTCTTAACTGCCTCCTAGTTTCTTCAACTAATTTCCTTCGTTGCTCCCTGAGCATGGTTTTGTCTGCGGGTCAATCTGTTGCTGTGCTTGATCATGCAGTGAGGGGGGTTGTGGGATTATCTCTTCGCTACTTCTCCTTATGATGAATTCAATGTCTGCCTCCTCGTCTTGCCGGTCTTCTAGTTGCGCTCCTTCCTCAAAGCCAAGTGCATCCAACTCCTGGGGGGTTAGGCCGGCCAATAGTAGGTACTTTTGTTGTTCTTCTAAGCTCAGCCTAACATCTGCAGGTTGGGGTGGCATCTGTAGCCTTGCATGCAGGGCCTTGCGTGCGATGCTCAGTTTATTTTGCACCACCTCCAATGACTCATTTCCCTCTAGCCAAGTCGTGTTCAGTAATGTGTTGAGAAAGGCCTATTGCTGGGCATTGAAGGCTGTCTAGGCGGTTTCTGCTTTACTTTGTGCTAGGATTTTTTATTTTTCCACCAAAGCAAGGCATCGTGCCAGTGCCTTCACCCGTTTCTCATTCTGCGCGGCCCATTCCTCTGCCCTTTTGTTCATTCCTTCCATGATCTCCCCTACTTCTGTGCTAGGGTTACGAGCTTTTGCTCTTGGGCTCTGAGTTCTCTACTCATATTCTCGTGCTCTTTCCTTCCTAGGTGCAATTGATCAATCATAGACTCAATCTCCTTTCGCTGCTACTCCCTCTCTTATCTTCTCTCCTCCTCTTTGGCATTTAGTTCCTCCATCATTTGCTCGATGTTGGCGGTTTTCCCCTCCAGTTCCCCATGTTGCATCAAGAGGAGCTTGTATTCCCGCTGCATCTGCACCAATTATTGATTTTCCTCCTCGAGCCTCTATTTGTAGCTTTCTTCCATGTCTTCCTTGGCCTTTAATTCCTGCTTGAGGTCAAGGATTTGTTGTTGTTGCATGGCTATTGTGTGGGTTTTCTCAAGCTGGAAGGCGGCACTGACTCCTTTTCTGCCACCAACTCAGCCACATCCATTCTCTTTTCCTCCTTTGCCCTCTTCGACTGGGAGAGCAGCTCGGTGACGTACTCATCATAACTGGCTGGTGGTGTCATTGTTGTGTGGGTTGGGGTGGTCAAGGCCTCCACTCTCGGACGCTTCTAGTCCTGCCTCGACTCAACATCTGCGGTTGGCCTCTTTTGCCCCGTGGCCTTGCCCCATGGCCATGGTTTCTGTGCTCTTCCCTTGGGCCATTTCTTTACTGATAAAATATTTCATCCAGGCCACAAAGTTGGAAACTTCCATGCTGGTGGGGATGCTAGGGGTGAGGATAGTTGGTTCGGTGGAGGGTGCTATGAGGGTGGGGATAGGATGGAGGAGGGCATTGCCTTTGCCTTCCAGGACAGTGGGCAGCGCGACTTCTGGTACCTGCATGCTAGAGCTAGGCCCTTCTTCCCTCAGCTGGCTCCAGGCTCTTGGATCATCAGCCCTGCACTGTTGCTCAATGGACCGGCATGTGGCTTCGGCCAAGTCCTCCTCCTCCTTCCTTCTTAGTTCCTCTTCTTTCTCCACAACTCTTCTTTGCCTTTCTTTTTCAGTCTTCCTGTACTCTTCCTCCAGTTTCTCCTTTTCTTCCTGCTCTTCTCTTTTTCTCTTCTTAGCCTCTTGTTTTGATGCCTTTTTAGCCCTCTTGACTTGTTCTGTTGTTTCTTCCTCTTCCTATTTCCTCTTCTTCTCCCTATCCTTGGCCTCCTTGAGGGATTGTCTTTTTTCTTTTTCCAAATCCTCTTTCTCCTTCCTGGGGCCTTCATTCGGTTTCTTTTTCTTCTGCGTTGTCTTCTTCTCAGGTTCTTTGATCTGCTTTTTGCTTGATTGCTCTTCTTGCCCCTGTCCTTCCTTATCAGTCTCAGTCTTGTCGCGCTGGACCTCTCTTGGCCTTGATGAGGGGGTGACCTATCGGGCGTTTCCCCTTCTCCTTCTTCTGGATCCTGCATCTCTTTCACTGCCTCCTGGATGAGTGCAGTTAAAATGCTTCCATAGGTGATGAACGACGCCTTCTTTCTTTCTGTGGTCCTAGAAGCTGGAGACTCTCCTCCTACGGGCCTAGAAGCTAGAGACTCTCCTCCTGCGGGCCTTCTTTCTTTCTGTGGTCCTAGAAGCTGGAGACTCTTCTCTTGCGGGCCTGCTTCCTAAGGCCAGTGCTTTAGCCGCTTGGTCGATAGTTTTGCACACATAGCCTTTCCAATTGACTTCATGCAAGGTATGAGCCGCTACATTCTCCAGCACATGCACACTGATTTGGTGCATCAATGCATTGTAGCGCTTGGCTGGAGAAAAGCGCATGTACCAGTTTTGCCTACAATCTGGTTTTTGCATCAGGGATGTCTTGGATACTGATGCCATCATTTGTCAGCATGTCCTCCTTTCTCATCTTTAGCATGGCGTACACATCTCTTTTCTGCTTCTTTTCTATTTTCGGCTCTAGTCCCAATGCCTTCTCCACCAAGGCAGGGGCTAAGCGAACCTACACCTGTTTGGTGTTTTGTCCCCTTCCTATTGTGACAGTGCCACATTCCTTGTCGGGGTCGTAAGACTTGAGAAATTCCACACACTTTGTGTGGTCCGGTTCTTGTGCAAATTTTTCCAGGTACTTGGTGAAGTTGCACTTTTCAACAACTCTCCTGGCTGCCTCCTCCTTGGCCACCAAACCTTCTATGTTGTGAATGGTTCGGAACTTTAGTTGGTTGTAGGCACGGCTCTCCAAAGTGATGCTGTACTGCACTCTTTCCTCTTCTATGAATGGAAGTCGGTGAGCACGGTCTTGTTGCGACATCTTTCGGTCTTGTTGCGACAATTCACAAAAGAAATCATAGACTAAAAAGGAAAGACTCTATGTATTTATTGGATGAAAGCCTTAAAATCTTATCCAATGTGAAGCCTTCCCTTTCAGCTTTAACTTTTTGCCTTTTATTTTAAATTTCTCTTGACATCTTCCTACCTCGCTCGTTGTCTACGCGCTTATGCATTTTGCTTGATTTTCACTATTTTAAATTGATCTCTTGATTCACCTTACTCTCCTTTCCTTCTCAGCTTGAGAAGAATCCTTACTAGGATTGAAGGTGTGGGACCTTTGGCAATGGGTCTTAGGAGTCACCGACGTAGGAACCAAGTGTAAAAATTGGGGTTGTACTCTAACTGAGCTGCACGATCGAGATCAAAAGGGTGAGTGCCAATGTGTTATGTAAGTGAGAACATCTGTTAGGAAGTCACCAGAGGCACCGCGGCTAGCAATGTGTAGGTCCTCCTCAGTAGGCGATTGAGGTAAGAATGTCCCTTGATGTGCTCTTCCAAGGGGCGATTGCAAAGAGTGGTTAACACTCTGTACGAGATTGGCATGATATAAGTGGGGTCATACTCCGCTGTTTTGATTAGGCGGTGCTGCTTCGCGTTGGTCATGACTTGGCATCCCTCTACTTCCCATTGCAACCTAAGAGTGTACCAGTGCCGCAAGAATGGGGATTTAGTCCCAATAAGTTGGGATAATTTTGCAATTTCTTGGTCGATGATGGCAGAAGTGGTCCACTGATCGTATGACATTATGAGGCGCTGTTTGAGGGCTTGCTCTTTAGAGACCTCGATGTCGAGCAATACAACACCGGAGTTTGTTGCCTTTGCGAAGGCAAGTTCAAACGTCTCCCAAGAACAAGGCATTGTGTGAATTTCGGTTGCAAAAGGCTCAAGCAACAAGCCTAAGTCCAAGCGGTCATAGCTTAGAGCTATCTCTCTGAAGGTGGCATCGAGCCATCTAATGCAATCAACCATGTCTTCCCTTGTATCTTCAGCTAGATCTGAGGCCAGTGTCAAAAATGACTTCCGCTCATATGAGGGTTTAAGACATGATGGTGGTTGGGGTTTGATAGCATTAGAGCCTTTGACAGTGGAGAGTTGTGGTTGCGGGTGTGCCTTAGGTTGTGGTTGGGCTTCCTGGCTTAGGGCTGGGGGAGTAGCAGCTACTTCTGATGGACTGCTACCTTTAGAGTGGATCATTGTATTTGGATGGACTCTAGTGGGCGATGGGTCATACAACAGTGTCTATCGTTTGGGCTCGTAGGCTTGTTCGAGTCTCTCAGGCATATGTGTAGATGGGCTTGATGGATATCGGCTTGGGGAGCACTGCGGCTCATGGTTTTGAGGTTTGATGGGGTTGGGGGTGATCAAGCTTAGGGGTAGCATATGAGTGCAGTCTTGGCCATGTTAGGGATATATAACCATGTCTTTTCCTCATAGTAGCCTTGCACGTGCAGGAGAGCTTTGGAGACCCACCTTCGTCGTGATTTTTGTAACTGTGCCTTGGCATCCTAGGTTTAAAGCTTTGGGTCTTATGAGGTCATGTGGGACGACTCCTAGGCGGCGGTTGCGACTATTTAGGCCTCCATTGGAAACTAGGATGTTGAGCCTTAGCTTTTGTTACCACGAGTGGTGGTTCTTGAGAGGTGGTAGGTGGTGGCCGGTCACTACCCTTCTCCTTAGATTCGGATGCTAATAGTTCTACATCATCAATCACATTTAGTGGTTTATACCAGCTACTCATCTCATAAAAAATAACATCTCTGCTCACTGTAAACTTACGAGTAGAAGGGTTATAGCATCTATACCCTTTTTGCTGCAAAGAGTAACCAATAAAGATGCACTTCTCAGCTTTTGGATCCAACTTGGATCTCAACTCATTTGGCACATGAACATAGGCAATGCAACCAAAAATTTTCAAATGAGAAATATCCGGTTTCCTACCAGTATACCTCTCCTCTGGAATCATCCCATGTATTGCTGCAGTGGGAGTCCTATTCATTATGTTGACTGCTGTAGCAACTGCTTCAGCCCAGTAAAAATCTGGCAAGTCTTTTTCATTGAGCATGGCACGAGATACCTCTCCAATATGCCTGTTTTTCCTTTCTGCAATTCCATTTTGTTGCAGGGTATGACTACATGAATATTGCTAACTTGGAGTAAGGATTTTGACTGGCAATCCCGTGAGGGTCATGTTTCCAATTTCTAGCAAGTTAGTGATCTTTCTATGAGCACCTTATCTTGAGTATTTCATTGAGTGATAAGTTAATCATAGATCAAGCATAACTAGATATGAGGGTGGGACAAATGTAAAAATCAACTTTGATTGGAAGGCTTGTGGTCTCAAGTAAGGTTGAGGGGTCCTAGTTTCCTAATGCATTATGTGGCTTAGTGGAAATGAGGAGTTCTAAGTGCTCACACAAGTAGAAGTTTAGTTGGTAAGATGATCTTCCCTTGTCTTTTGGTATACTTAGAAACCCCTATAGAGCTCTTGCTAATGTGTGTAGTGCTAGGGACCTTTGTATGTTCTGTATGTCACGTGAGTGTAGTTTTTCACTCTGCTTAAAGTCATTGATGTGGCATCATAGGATTGTTGCAATCGATGGTAGCTGCTACTATAGCTAGGGTTGCATGCAAGTAGAGTCCTTATAGAAATAGTTAAGGACATGACTAATTTGGGGCAATTGTTTAGGTCAGTAGACTTATTTAATTTGTCAAAGGGGTCTCATTACACTATTTGGGCCACAGTAATTATAGGTTGGTTCAAAAAGCAAGATGATTGGCTAGCTCCTATCTGACTAGGCTTAGGTAATGTCAAGTCCTATCATGTGCTAGCTCTAATCTATGGTTATGCCCAATCTCTATAGTCTTGTAAACCCCCTCTTATCCACACTTGTGAGCCTTTCAATGTGAGGCTTTTTTCCATATTCCCAAAAACAAGTGCAACAAGTTGGATCCAAAATCTATCAAATGCATCTTGCTAAGATATGGTGATGTAGGTGAGATAGGCTATTTCCTTTGGGATCCATAGGCTAAGAAAGTTATTCATAGCCATGATGTTGTGTTTCATGAGGAAAAGATGCATAAGAAACTTGAGCAGGTGATTGAGGTGTACATGTGATCTTTCAAGAGAGAAGCCTCCTATTAGTATATAATCAGTCTCAGTTAGATAACCTACAATTGTTGTTGATACTCCCATTACTTTCTTACATGGGGACGTACATGAGCACATCTATATATAGTAGCCTAAGGGCTTTGTAGAAAAGGGTAAGGAATACCTATGATGTAAGTTGAGGAAGAGCCTTTATGGACTTAAGTAGGTACCTAGAGAATGGTATCATAAGTTTTATGCCTTCATGCCTTCACAATCATATACTTGCAACACTATGGATCAATGTCTTTCCATGAAGAAGGCTTATGATGATAGCATTATCATTTTGTTATTATATGTTATGATATGGTAATTGCTAGGAGTGCTCATGATGAGCTAGATGCCTTGAAGACTTAGGTCAAGAGAAGCTTTGAGATGAAGAACATGGGGTATGCTTCACATATACTTGGCATACACATTATGTGCAATCACTCTAAAGGACTCCTCTACTTGTTGCAAAATGATAACATTCACAAGGTACTTGAGTGATTTCATATGCAAGGTGATAAGCCCATTGGCACCCCTTTACTTTCCATGTGAAGGTCAATCAAGACGATTGTCTCTAGTTAGATTATAAGAGAGACAATATGGCAAAGGTCCCATATGTATCCACAATGGGCAGCTTGATGTTTGCCGTGGACCCTTTACTTTCCATGCGAAGGTCAATCAGGCCGATTGTCTCTAGTTAGATTATAAGAGAGACAATATGGCAAAGGTCCCATATGTATCCACAGTGGGCAACTTGATGTTTGCCATGGTAGCCACTAGACATGACATATCATTTGAAGTGGGAGTTGTGGCCCATTATATGGTGATACATATTAGGAAATACTAGGATGTTATGAATGGTATTATTAAATACCTTAAGGATACTACAAACTTGTGCCTTTGCTATGGTAGCGAGAATGCTAGAGTTGTGGATTGCTACACTAACTGGTATTTAGATAGTAGGAAGTCCACATTTGGCTATGTCTTCACCTTTTTTAGAGTATTATTTCTAATATATCTAGTGTAAGAGTGCAATAGCTTGTCTACTATTTGAGAATGAGTACATTGCAAGCACTAAAGATGGCAAGGAGGCCCTCTAGTTAGACCATCTAGTTGCAAACCTCAGTATAACCTCTACTATGACTCCTACCTTTCATTTAGACTCTATGTGTGCCATCTAGTTGGCACACATAATTCGGTCTTTCATATGAGGACCAGGCACATCGAGGTCCATTATCACTTAAATAGAGAGGTTATTGAGGATAAGCAGATAGAGCTTATCAAGACCTATATAGATGATAATCCTACTAATCTGCTCACTAAAACTCTCCCAATGGAGCATTATCTTTTCCTTAGGAAGATGATGGATGCAGGATGAAATGATGTCTTTTCTCATCCTATTGTACTCATATGTATATTTTGTATTTTTCTTCACACTCTATGCACATTCAGCTTTTAGTGGGAGGTTGCTAGGGGTTAAAGGTCACATGTGCCTAGCCGTTTATATTTATTTTGTACTCAGTGCTTGCACACCTATACACTACAAGTGGTGGCCACCCATCACTCTCATGTTTATTCTTTAATCTTTACCATGGAATAATAAAGGGAAGACAAGTCATACATTGTGACTATTGGAGTTCCCACATACTAGTCTTATGCTCTTGAGTTCAAACCTCTATAGCCACTATTCTCTTACTTTTGTTTGTACTTCTCTCTCACTTATGAGATGTAGCATTAGTGCTTACAAGCACTCATCTCATAGTATATGCAATTCAGCTTTCTTACGAGCTTAATAATGTTCACCAAGTGTCTTTGAACTTGAGATGGAGCTTCAAGATCTACAAGAGACTCCACAGGACTTAAATCAATGATTAGAATCACTATTAGTATCAACCAAGGCAATCAATGTTGAAAGAAGAAAGCTTAAAGCTTTTTGGATATGGTTGCTAGAAAACCCATAGCTAGGGTTTCATAGAGATCTCTTTTTGTGGGTAGAGATTTGAGGAGCCCTCTTGTGGAAGGATAGCCTACTAAGGGGGGCTTTAACATTGTGCCTTTAGCAGGGTTGCACCCGGTTGAAGAAGTCCACATTGTCCAAATTGTGTGAATTCTGCGTTTTTCAAAAATGCCAGTCTCCTAGCTACCCAATATTGGACTTTAAAGCTCCAAGATATTGCACCTTGAGCTAGAGAAGAGATCTTCAGAAGAGGTCTTAAGCTGAAATGCTCTCTTTTGCTCTCCCTGGGTCCTCCAACAAAGGTAGGTATGGCAAGCAACTATGGTGGTGAAGGGGGGCATAGTGAGAAAATGGCATACTCATGTGCACTTAGTGGAAAATGGAGTAAAAGGAAGCTTGTTGGATCAGAGATAGCTCTAATACTCATGTGCACTTAGTGGGAAATGTAGTTGAAGGAAGCTTGTTGGATTAGAGATAGCTCTGATACCATGTTGCAATATCAAAGTGAAAGCAAGAGAAAGTGTGCACAAGAGGGAGAGAGCTCAAAGGATAAGAAGAGGATCTTACTTAATGAGTTGTTTACAAATACAACCGATACACTCTCCTCTTCTTTGAGAGTGACCTTTGGCTGTTTAAATAGCCTCTGATCGCTAGGGTTAGGGTTTCCCCCTACCCTCCAATTCAATGCACATTCTCACAACCTTAATTGCCACTCACTAAGGAGCTAGAATATCAATTGGCCCATGAACACATCAATCAAAAAGATGCATGAGACACTTCAACCCTTATTGTGGACCCTCACATGGAATCAATTTTAGTCCCTCTCTTTATGATGCCTCCTAACTCAAAAACCACAACTTTCTATGGCTATCCTATCCTAATGGATAGGCTTGAATTATGCAAAATCCTCAACTAGTGGAAGTCAGCTTCCATTATTGATCCAATTCTAACCTAACAATATTTAAGAAATTGCTAAGTAGCCTCATGTTGCAATGGACTTGCCTATACCAAATTCTATTTGATTTCCATATCAACCTCTTTGTCTCACTAATGCAAGATCAAGCCATAGATGTTGATTGACTTTGAGGACTACTAGTCAAAGTAAGATGACAATGACTTTGATTACAACATAATGGATTATGGCACTAATGGTCGTATCATTGAGAAAATCTATATGGGCTCTAAGTCCTCTCAGATTACTCACTGATTTAGGCATTGTGAAACTAAATTCGGAATTAGATTGGCTTGAATATCTCAAGGTACTTGACCATGAACAAATAGGGCATTGGCTCAATGATCTGTGTCTAGGCGCTTTGAGGTGCCAATGAGACCGAGAATGAAAATATAAAATCTAAGAGAGAAGCAAAACAAGTTTTGACTCGGATACAAAAGGAAATAGTGATTTTGACCAAGAATTTCCCCAATCAAGCCAATTTGCTAAGTTTAAAACCAAACTCCTAGGCCATCCAAGGAGAAAGCACTTAAAAAGCAATACCCATAATAATGAGTGTCAGAAACTCCAAGCTAAAAAACAATGATCTTCCCCCACAATTCACAAAGGTAAAAAATAATGATTTAGTGTTTGTGTTATGGTGGGGCGCAACATAAAGGTATATCTAGTGAACCCATTGAGGGATGATAAAAAAACAAAGAAATGAACATTGCAACATCGCGGGATTTTCATAAGCATGCATACATTGTTGAGGACCTCGGCAAAGAGGATGAGGCACAACCTATCATGTTGATAAAAGAATATTGAGACATGTTTGCTTGGAACTACTCTAATCTTAAGGGTATACCAATGTAAGTTTTCACATATACAATTCCACTCAAGACTGATACCAAGTCTATCAAGCAGAGACCCTACCCTATGAATACTCAATATGTCCATCATGTCAAAGAGAAAATTGAAAAAATACAAAAGATAGGTTGCAATTATGAAATTACTGATTGGGTATTACTAATCATTGTAGTACTCACAAAGAATAGGAAAATTTGAGTATGTATCAATTACGACCTAAAATCTACAAACAAGAATATCACTATCCTCTTCCATACACACTGATCATGTGATTGATGAGTAGATAGCAAAGAAGGATGTCTATAACATCTTAGATGGATTCTTGGGTTATAATGAGGTTCAAGTCCATTTACATGCGATACTAAGGCCTAGTTCAACAAGCATGTCAAACAAAGATCCTTTGATATGGGGGAATCTCATGTTACTTTACTTAATCAAAGGCTATAAGAAAAAGTAGAAACTTTGAGGCCTTGGATCTTTCCATGTCCATGTAGTCAACAAGATAGATGAAAGGATTCTATTTGGATGTGTAAGATAATGGAGATGGCACACAATATAGAGGTTCAATCCATCATCTTCTTCTTTATCTTCCATGCTTCTCTTCTCACAATGCACATACAATGAATATATCCCAAAATGGATAGATACTTATACTTTAGTATACTTTACACATAGCCTCTTTTCCACTTTAATACAATCATAGGATATGACTTAATATATGTTATATTTCTCAATGCTCCCCCTTAAGCTTAAAATGAGTTTGTAAATATAATACCACAAGTGCACTACTGAAGTACTCAAACTTACTTTTACCTAATGCTTTGGGAAATATATTTGTGACTTGGTTATTGCTTTTGATGTGTAATAATTCTCTCTCTCCATCCATGGCTTTCTCTCTAATGAAATTATTGTACACTTCAATATGCTTTGTTCTTAAATAATAGACTAGATTCTATACAAGCATGATGCTATTGATGTCATCACAATACATGACAACTCCACCATCTATCTCAATTCCCATGTCACGTAGAAGTAGTCTTAACCATGTCTACTCATATGCTACCAATGCTATTTCTTTATACTTTACTTCCATACTTAACAAAGTAACTATGGGTTTCTTCTTGCTACTCCAACTCACCATGGCTGAACGAAATGAAAGCATAACCAATAGTGGATCTCCTATCCATAATACTTCTTGCCTAGTTTGCATCTATGTATCCAAACAATGTGGGTTCAATTCCTTTCTCATAGAACAAGCCATAACTTATTGTCTTCTTGACATACCTCAACACTCTCCTCACTACATCCAAGTATGACTTGCATGGCTTTTGCATGAATTGGCTTATCACTCCCATTAAATAGCTCAACTCAAGTCTTGTTATGATAGTTAAGTAGATCAAGCTACCAACCATATTTCCAAATATGGTAATATCCTCAACATACTATAGATCAACAATGTTTATGTTTTGGTCCAATTGTCTATTAATGGGCTTGCATGCCATCATCACGTACTTCTCCAACATTTTCAATGAAAATTAACTTACGCTAACCAAATTCCATAAGGAGTGTCAATTACTTTAATGCCGTGAGAGTACCTCAATAATCCAAGATCTTTGATATCTCTTTGTGCAAACCATGCTTTAATTCAGCAATCCTTCTGTCAAGAGTACTTGTTATATAAGATCATCAACATACATGACAACAATCACCATTGCATCCTCTATGTGTCTAACAAAGAGTGAATAATCAGCCATGCTTTGTTAAAATCCCATGCTACATAAATATCTGCTAGTCATCTCACACCAAGCTCTAGGTGCTTGCTTTAACCCATACAATTCTTTCATTAGCTTGCATACATAATGTAGATTCTTAGGCTGAACGTATCCTTTAGGCTATTCCTATATAGTTCCTCTTCAAATGTACCATTCAAGAAAGCATTCTTGATATACATTTGATATAGATTCTAGCCATAAATTGAAGCAAGACAATCACCTCTAATTGTAGTCATCTTTGCAACTCGACTAGATGTCTCCTCATAGTACAATCCTCCATATGTTTGTGCGTAACCCTTTGCAACCAATATTGCTTTGTATCTTTCCAATGAGCCATCCAACTTGCACTTGACTTTATAAACCCATTTGCAACCAATTCCTCTCTTGCCATAGGGTAACTCTACTTGATCCCAAGTCTTGTTCTTGGTCAAAGTATCCATTTCCTCATCCATTGCATTCTTTGAATCTTTGCTTTCAACTACTTCTTGAAAGAGAGTAGGCTCTATATGTTGAACATAAAATATCATGTAAGCATAATGCATCTTCATAAAGCCATCGTATGTTGACTTATCAAGTGGGTGTGTTACTCTTTTGTATATTCTCAATTGAGGTGCACTAGATGGTAGCGCTACCATTCTTGCTTATGGTGGTAAATACTTCCCTACACTTTTTATGCCTAGATTTTCAACATGAGGAATCCCAAACTCATCATCCATAGACTCATCCTCTAAACTCTCACCCATAGGCTTCTTCCCTTGTGCTATTTTTGCCTTGCTTTGTGCACTCCTCAATTTTCCACTCCATGGGTCATAACTCTCATTGCTTTCAAGATCACAACATTTAAAACCCTTTCTCTCATCTTGGCAGCCAAGGAAAGTACATTTTACAACCTTTGGTTTGATTTTTCTCCTCAAATCATTAGGAAAATGAATAAGCATACACAACCAAACACCCTAATATATGCAACTATAGGTGTTCTTCCACACATCTTCTCATATGATGATATGTAATGAGTCAATGCTATAGAAGTCATGTTCATAATATAAACTATAGTATGTACTACATTCACCCAATAAGTCAAAGGTGAATGTATTTGGTTCATCATAGCTCTTGCAACTTAAGTAATGATCATATTCTTTGTTTTTGCAAAGCATTACAATTCTTATGTGGTGTATATATGCATGTAGCTTGTCCCTTAATCCTATGATCTCTCAAATAGTCAGAGAACTCATTTGTTATATATTCACCTCTATTATCCAATCTCAAGCACCTTATGTAGCTTCCAAACTATTTTTCTACCATAGCTTTGAATTTTGAAAATTTCTCAAAAGCCTCACTTTAATATTGCAAGAAATAAACCCATATCATCTTGCTAAAATAATCAATGAATGTAATGTAAGACTTACATCTCCCACTCAAAGAAACATTTTCACATGGATCCCATACATCCAAATGTGCCATTTCCAAAGGATGTGTGCTAATTCTTTCCCTCTTTGAAAATGGGAATCTAGACTACTTGCCAAACTAGCATACCTCACATGATTATGATTGGCATAGCAAGAAACCATGAACAACATGTCAAGATTGAATTTGCTTCAATATTTGCAAGTTATCATGCCCAATTCTTCTATGATATGACTCAACATCCTCATCTTGTCCATGTCTAGTCTCCACATACATAGAACTTTGTATGACAAGAGTATCTACATCCCAAACAACCAAACTTTCTTTTGGCCACAAGCAATCAATCTACCAAGTTTTTCATTTCTAAACTCCTCAATGAAGCAACCCGATTTCTTGAATTTTAGTTGCAACCCTTGATTAGCCATTTGTTCACCAATTGAAGCCAAATTCTTAGTGATGGTAGGTATACACAAGGCATCCCCAACCTTATTTTCTATCCCATCTCTAGTCACCAATGGAACACTACCAATGTGAGTGACCTTGTGCAAGATATCATCTCCTCTAGCTACATACTCCTCACTTTGCATTTTTTTCTTCCTATCAGACCATTGTGCATGATGTGACATATGGTTTGCAACTCATGAATCCAAAAATCAATCGTCCTCTCTAGGAGGATGTGTCATGCTACCAAGTACATGCTCCATGGCAAAACAATAACCTTAGGTGATGAACCACCTCTAGAATCATAGCATGTGCCTCCATATCCACCTACATAATGACCATATTGTGTCCTTCCATGACCTTGACATGTAGCATTATGCTCATGGTAGTATTTCTTCTCAAAATGGCCAAACTATCCACAATAATGGTAAGCACCATCTCTATTAGCACTAGACTACTGTCCTCTATCTCTAGAAAAAGATCTCCCTTTGCCTCTATTCATAAAGTCTCCATGAACAAAAGAGCTATGACTACAAGAAAAGCTACCTCTATGACTATATGAGGACTATATGAAGATCCTCTAGCTCTAGATGAGCTACCATGACCTCTATGATGGTAGAATACATTGTCTTGACTAGGATTTTTCACATTGCTACATGCATCAAGACCCAACTTTATTTCTTTAGTAAGTAACAAGGCAACCAACTCCTCAAAGTGATAGAAATAGAATTGTCAAGGGACTTATATGCAAGGCCAATCCCATTCAAGGTAACACTAATCAAATCATCACCATCCATAGGTGCATTCATTGAAGCAAGGTCCTCCGAAATATCATTTATCTCCGCAATGTTATCACTAATGCTTCGATTTCCAAGCCATGCACCATGCAATCTTTACTTTAGCTATACCTTTCTTACCTTTGTGCGATTTCCATAAATTTTCTCAAGAATCTCCAAAGCATCTTTACATGTGCTAGCTTTCTCAATGTGCAAGATTAATGTCTCTCAAATGCATATAGATAAATACCCCCAAAATGGAACAATGTCTCAATAAGATGGTTTCTATGCATGAGTATTGAACTACTAAGAAAACAGAACTAAGATGGAAGGAAAAAGAAAGAAACAAGTTGAAAGATCCATCTTCAATGGATAAAGCAAAGCAAAGAAAGAAGCCATGCTTAGTTATGCCAAAGCTTTGGTGCAAGTAAACACTAGGGCTTATAACAAGTGCCCCAAGAGAGTTATCTTGCTTCATTTGACTTTTTAGGATCTATAATTATCAATAGGTAATGTTGAGAGCACTCTTCTATTTAACATCTGTAACACACTCAACCAACTCAATGTGCCCGACTCCACACATGAGCTCTTCTTAAAGAGACCATCTTTCATGATGGTGCTAAATAGCTAATGGCACAATACAAATGAACCATACAAGAATAGTAGGTATGTTGGGTGTACATTGGAGAGTGCTTATCAGAGACAAGTTCCTCACTATAATAGTATCAAATACTTGTATGAAGTTCAAGATTGGTACTTTGTAGTACCAAATGGCTCAGATAATCCATTATATTTCATAGCACACCACCAAAAATTGTTTCACAAAGTACCAAATTGGTTTTGTGTAGTACCAAATTGGGTCTGTGTAAAACGAAAAGGGGTACCAACTGGGTATAGTACTTTGTTAGTACTAAATTTTTTGTGTAAAGTTGTAGATTGGTACCATAAAGTACCAAATTGATAGTATGGATTCTCAAATATATACCTAATAGTACTAGATAAGTGTAGCAAGATGTTCTAGCATAGTACCAATGATTATTTTAAATGAAAGATTAACTTTTGAGTTTTAATATTTAATATCATAGATTGAGTTGTACCAAAGATACAAAAGGGTCTATCACTAGAAGTAAAAATATATCTTAAATGCTTTAAGGCATTGAAGTCTTACTTTGTCCAAATATTGAAGGAGCAACAAGCATGTTGTTGTGTGTATCATGTCCAAATGATATATTTTAAGAAGGCATTTAATCTAGTGAGACAAATCAAGTTTGGGCACCATGGAAATGATCATGGATGCACATGTTTTATCTATTATTGTAGAAATGATGATATAGGTCACTGTATGGCAAACCAATCAGTATATCATAGCATCACCAATATATGGGGCTCACTTATGTATTAAAATCCTTGTGATTTAGAATACCACGTAAAAAAGTGCTTGTTTTGGAATTGTGGTAGATGTGGAGTTAAGAGGTTGACAATGTGTCTGAATGAGACTTTAATGGATAGTAAGTGACTATGAAGATCTTCACAGATGTCTCAACAAGGCAAGTGGATTCATGTGGGGATAAAAGAAAAGAAAAGAATTGGTGATGCAATGAATGAGAAGCTCTACTTTTATGGATCTATTCTCCTCTAATCTTACACACTTCATCAAGAACAACTTCGTTTTCCCATGGTGGCAAGCACATCGGTTTAGAGAGTGTTTGATGGAGTTTCCATCTAATGTTGTTATTTCAGTTAATGTCTTTGGAGAGAATTACTCATTTACTACTATCCATGCACTTACACCTACATCATCCACTAGTGCCTCCACCATACAATCTTAAGGCACCATCCTTGCTTATCATTGTAGTCCCATGGGATTAAAACTCTAGGGTCTATGCACCATTGCAATCCCTTATGACACTAACTTAATGCATTAGTGAACAAAACTAGTATGCAACATCCATAGTCACACATGCACTAGTATGGTACACTAGTTTAGTGCACATAACTTGTGCATTTGTGCACCACCTTCTCCTCTTGGACACATAACTTCAAAGCATGCCTAGTATGCACTCATTCATATAGGCATGTATTCATGCACATGTAGGCAATCCCCTAGTGCACCACCATCATGCATGCACATACAACCTAGCCCACACACTTGAGCACTCATCGTTGCACACACTAACAGAACCACACATCCATCCCAGGATCCACATCCTATCATCCACCTTGTATCTCACATCCACATGTATAAAGGCCTAGGGAATGTAGCTTAAATTGCACCATTGTACCTAAAAGCATTGTTATATGTAGGTGAGCTTGGCAAATCAAAAGTTGAGCAAAAACCTATTATACATGAAGCCTATGGTCCCAAAAACCAAATTACAAGGAGCCAATAGAAGACAAAAGATGAGACACAAGGAGCCATAGGAATTAAAAGGTAACACATTGAATCATTTGGACTTTTGATGTGATATTTTTGACTGATGATTGAGTTGTGTAAAGTGTTGTAAGTTGAAAATTCACAAGCCTAGGATTGCAACTCTCTTTTTCTATTGAAAATTCTGCCCTTATCAAGGGTAGAAACCCTAGTGCACAAAGAATCTAGGACATCTACTTAGCTATCAAGAATTCTCTTCGTTAGCATATTAGGAAATTAGTAGACCTCTACAGTGTGACCCCATATACCATGAAGCTAAATGACCAAGGTACAAATCAGTTAGTAGACATTGCAGGGAGTGAGAGAATTGAGAAGGCTAAGATTGACACACTTGATCTAGAACAATCAAACCTTAATTATTCAAGGGATTGAGACTTGGAATGGTAATGTATATTTAGAAATGCTAAAACTTCTTATCCCACTCCATAGAAAGACAACCCAACTACAATGTAGAGTGAAAAATATATGTGATCGATTCAAGGAGATAATATAAACCACAAAATGCCATGGAGTCAACTCATGCCACACCAACCTTGCAAGCTTAAAGCTTGTTGGAATTTCCATCTATTAGGCCATGTGGCCCACTAGTGCCTAAAGAAATGGATCACTAAAAATGACCCTCAATGCATCAAGTGCATATTCACTCAAATATATCAAGAGTGTCCTAAATGCAAGGTACCCATCCAATAGAAATTCTTACATGCATCACATGCATGGCTAAGGCTATCACCATCAAACAAAAGGATGATGAGCTAATCCCATCTGCCTACCTTAGGGTCAAATTATTTGCAAAAAGAGAGCACATTGCTAAAGCTCTCATGGACAAAGGAACAAATTATAATATCATTACCTATGATTCTTAGACTCAAATTGGGCAACTCGAACTTGTATCAATGGACACTATAGTCAATTCTTATGGGAAATCCCCATACTCTATCTTATGCAAATCCAAACTTCTAATGACCTTAGAGACTGAAAGCTTTCTAATTATGTTCTATGTGCTTGCAAATCAAGAGGATTTTGGAAATGAAATTCTACTTGGAAGATCTTTCAAGTGTGTCATTGAGTGTGAGGTGAACTATAGAGCACATCGAATACACTTGACCCCGCCTAGTGTCAAGATAATCATGACTTTTAGGAGAAGGAACCATGCCGATGCACAAGGAAAAGGCAAGCGACCTATCTCTAAGCCACCACAAGACCCTAGAGAGGAAATTCAAGAAGTCCTTAGGGAGCTATTGAAGGCACACAAAAAAAACTAAATTCCCATTAGTAGGGACTCCCCATATCTTAGTGCAGTGGACAAAGCATTTGATAGCTCAAATATAGTTCACACTATTGATAGAAAGGACCGTCACGTAAAAAGAGGTGAAGACTTTGGAACTACCACCACAAATGACAAAGAAGAGTTAGCACAACACCACACTGGTGGGTATCCAAAGCATGGCTATGTGCTCAAGGCTATTATGTAGAAACCAATGGATTTGGGTAGCTAAAACATTTGTGTAAACACCTCTATTAGCCAAAGCCTAGATCACACCCAAAGTAAGGACACGAAGGAAAAGACTAAAACACAACTCAAGATGATCAAGAATAAAAACCACCAAAGACATTGAGCCCTCTAAAATAGAACTCAAGAAGCTAAACTTCACTTATTGTTAAAAAAAATCTCAGCCCCGCATGCTTGAAGGGCAATCGCTTGACGCAATTGCCAACTTCAAGGACAAATTAGCGGTGCTTAATGAGCCATCAACCTCAAAGGAGGGAGAAAATGGCCAATACAAGGTGCTACCCAGGCTAGAGTGTAATATTCCCACACAATTAAAAGTCAGTTGGTTAGTTTAAAAGTTAGTTAGTCAATTAATAAGTTAGTAAGATTACTAAGTAAAGTAAAAACTAACTAACATGAATAATTAATTATTTTTGTTTAATTAAAATATACGTTTAAAAAATTGAGAGTTATAATTTGATATTTTTCTTAGATTGACAAGGACCATAGCCATCCTTCATAGAAGTTACAACATGAACAAGACTAATGAGCCATATTAATCACTCGTATTAATGTGTATAGTTTGGATGGTCCAAAAATATTAGATTATTGGGCAACACTAGCATAATTTAGATATTTTAGATATTATCCTAAAAAGATATGGAGATTTCTAGAACTAGATGTCATTTAAAAGAAAAGACAAGTGATGTTTTAGTTAGTTTTGGAGATTTTATAAAAAGGAAAAAATTAAGAGAGAGATTTGGGAAATCGTGCGCGCCGCGATCGCAATCTACAGGCAGTAGACAACACTTCGAACAGGGAGAGAAAGAAGGAGTGATATGAAAGCTTTCTAACCAAGTGTCTTGGGGTCTTACCTCCCTTTTGGAGTCAATCAAACCATCAGGTTTATGAGTTAAGCATCAAATCACTGAGTTTTCCAAGAGTCCCTCCACCAAGAACTCTTGTTCTTCTCAGCCACATCCCCTCTTCTCTAATTCATTATAAACATGAGGCATGGGGAAGCCCAATAGAGCATAAGAAGACCCCGAGAGGCTTCGAGAGAGAGGTAGAGAGAAGGATACCTCCAAGAGATTGTGAGAGAGAGCTTGAGAGAGAGAGAGAGAGAGAGAGAGAGAGAGAGAGAGAGAGAGAGAGAGAGAGAGAGAGAGAGAGAGAGAGAGAGGGAGAGGGAGAAGAGTTACCCCAAGAGGTTGCAAGGGAGAGAGTTAGCTCAATTTTCTCTATCTCGATCCTCGACTTAGCCATATTCTCTTACGCTCTTCCATCTCTAATCTATTTCGCCTTCTTAATCTCTCGAGTCTACTTGAGAGGAGATGGCCTCCAAGCAAAGAATGTTGCATGTTGGTGGCAATCCTACAACCAGCACAATGAAGCTTCGGGCGAAGGCATCACTGTCAATCCAACTATGGTTCTAGTCATAAGTAAGGTATTTCTAAATTGATAGATGCTTGCTTTGATTCTCTCATGAGATACATTAGGCCCATGCTATGATGTATGAGAATAAGTCATGGGAAGGGATAAACCTCTTCTCACATATTCGAAAGATGGAGCTTGCAAAGTGCATGTATCAAGGGAAGTTAATCGCACTTAGTTAGGTATGACTTATTCATTGATAGAGCAATCAGTTAGGGGTTATGAATAGCATAATCGTAAAAAGAATAACATTTGGAATTGTGCATACAAGTATTAAGTAAATTTTGTATAGAATTGCTATTTGATCCCAAGGGGGAGAGTGAATATGAGATGGAATTATTATTGTATCTATTCTTGTAGTGTTCAAGAAAAATACAATTAGTTTTCTTGGTTGATTCTTAAATGTTTTTTTACAATCAAATAATTGTTGCATTGTGATTTGGATAAATATTCCAAGTGCTTGTGTTTGATGGTAAAAGCATGGCATGGGTTAGTAATGTCAAGTAGCAATGGGGGGGAATAAAGGAATGTTTTCCTATAAGATGATATTAGGGATGATTGCCTTGATTATGCTTGATTCTTAATTGGATTAATTAAGGAAGGATATTTTGCACGGGTGGATCATCTCCAAGATTGCACCGCGGACTACCCTGAGAGGGCAGTGCTCGATTCACTGGCCAAAGGTAGAGTGGTGAAAAGACCAACCACAGAAGTTATGTCTCACTCCTAGGTCACTTGGGGTCAGTGGAGCTTTGGACACCCCTTTCCTAGACCGGAACGGAATTGTAGACCGTCGTGAGCAACATCTGGGGCATTGGAAGATCCTATTCTAGATAAAGGATGGAAATTATGGTGCCATGTGATTTGGACTGAGTACTTCTGTTGGACATAAGGGATACATAATTCTCCTATATAGGTAGAAGACAAAGATTAACTTGAAGATAAGTTAAGAAGCTTACTTGTCAAAATGACTGCTTGTTTTGTTTTCATGTCTATGTTGTAAATTACATGAACGAACCCTATTTCCTAAAAGGCTTAATTAATGAAGCTTATTTTAAATGTTGCACATAAATGTGGTAGGATCTAATTAGAAAACTAAAGCTATCAAGGGAAGCGGGTGGGCGGAATCCCCGATGGGTCCGTCCTACGACAAGGTGGTCCTAGAGAACTGGGAGGCTTCTCACACGGATTTATCACCGTTCCACTTTAGGTATTTTTAAGTTAGAATCCGATTCATACCGTTTTAGGGGACCCGAATGGGACTATGCCCTACAGTAAGAGAGGTTGACCTGCGCATCCCCCTTGTTTCCCATTCTCTTTGAACCAAGTGCCGTATGGATTTGCTTCAGACTAGATATCTCTGCGTAAAGTAGGATGTCCAAAATTCGATGCTAGAATGCTACTAGGAGACCTTCGCCACCCTAGGAGCCCAGATTTCAAATCGATCCTAGTGGGTTGACTGTGAATGTTCCATTGCTGGCGGGCTTGGGAAACCCTAGGCAACAAATCCCAGAACATTTCGTAGGAGTGCCAAGTAGAGACACTTAGATTCATTTCTGGATGGACCGCTAAAATGTGCTTGGATAGCGGGCACATTACAGCTAGACATGATAATAATTCCATGTGCTTGTGTTTGATGGTAAAAGCATGGCAAGGGTCAGTAATGACAAGTAGCCATGGGAAATAAAGGAAATTTTTCCTAAAAGATGATATTAGGAATGATTGCCTTGATTATGCTTGATTCTTAATTGGATTGATTAAGGAATGATATTTTTCACATGTGGATCATCTCCAAGATCACACCACGGATTACCCCAAGAGGGCACTGCTCAGTTGATGCACCGAAGGTCGAGTGGTGAAAAGGCTAATCACGGAAGTTGTGTCTCACTCCTAGGTTGCTTGGGTTCAGTGGAGCTCTAGAAACCCCTTGCCTAGACCGGAAAGGAATTGTAGGGTCCAACATCTAGGGCATTGGAATATCCTATTCTAGATAAAGGATGGAAATTATGGTGCCATGTGATTTGGGTCGGGTTCTTCTGTTGGATAGAAGGGATACATAATTCTCTTGTATGGGCAGGAGACAAAGATTAACTTGAAGATAAGTTAAGAAGCTTGTTTGTCAAAAGGACTGCTTGTTTTGTTTTCGTGTCTATGCTATAAATTACATAAACGAACCATGTTCCCTAAAAGGCTTAATTAATGAAGCTTATTTTAAATGTCACACATAAATGTGGTAAGACCTAATTGGAAAACTAAGGGTGGGCAAAATCCCCAATGGCTTCATCCTACGGGCAGGGTGGTCCTAGAGAATTGGGAGGCTTCTCACAAGGATTTATCTCCGTTCGACTTTAGGTATTGTTAAGTTAGAACCCGATTTATGCCATTTTAGGGGACTAAAATGGGACTATGCCCTACGGAAAGAGAGGTTGAGCGGCACATCCCCCTCGTTCCCCATTCTCTTTGAACCAAGTGCGGTATGGATCTGCTTCAGATTGGGTATCTCTGCGTAAAGTAGGATGTCTGAAACCTGACGCTAGAATGTTGTTAGGAGACCTTGGCCCTAGGAACCCAGATTGCAGGTTGATCCTAGTGGTTTCGACAGTGAACGTTCTGCTGCAAGGTGTACTCGGGAAACTCTAGGCAACAAACCTCAAAACATTCCATGGGAGTGTCGGGCAGAGACACTTTGATTCGTTTCTCAATGGACCGCTAAAATGTGCTTGGATAGCCAATAGGCAGGCACGTTAAAATTGGTATTAGAGTGAAACTTCGTAATGATATGGGATTGATTAATGCATGGTTCGTAGACATATCTTAAACAGAATAATGTAAATGGTATGGTTGATTGTCATGCACCTTCTGCACCCACGTATGTTGACATGCAAGAGAAGAAATTTCTTCTCAAGCAAATTAAGGCACTCGAGTTTGATGGAGAAGGGATAGACATCAATGGATGACCATTTCTTTGCTTTGGAAACTGCCTCCACCAATCAAGCAATGATAGCCAAACTTAAGTTAGTTGGCTAGGCTCCGTTATGATCAAAGCAATGGTACAAAGATCAAGGTATTTCTGAAGCCATTGGCTGTCACTTGGGCTTAGCTAAAAGATGTTGTACGCGGATGATACCTACTGTCGACCTACCAGACTTTGAAGATGAATGAATTCTTCAAGCTTAAGTAGCTGGAATTAACCTTGGAAGCTTATTACTCAAAGTTTCTAGCCCTAGTAAAATACGAACTGCCTATGGATATTACACAGCCAAGTATCCAAGTTTTCCAATGGCTTGAACACTCCTTTGAAGCAATGCATCCAACGGACTTGCAAGATGCATTACTCTGAGCAAATCCAATTGTCCAAGAACTTAAATTGGAAAATTGTGGCAAAGTTGACTCCCGAGATTAGGCCAAGAGATGCCACACTTGCGAAGAGATAGGGCACATCCGTAGGAGATGTCCCTACCATGAATGGTTCCATTGTAATGAGCTAGGACACATCCAAGCACACTGCCTTGATCTAAGTCTAGAAGACTTTGAGCTTCCAAGAAAACGAAGCTACACAGGTGCAATCCATGGATATATAGAGGAATCAGATGAAGACAAAGACCTAGAACCTACGACACCTCTTCAGGATGATTAGAAACCCTATATATCTTTCTAAAATTTAATACATTTGGTATTGAGAATACCCCAATAAATCCTACTCTTATACCTATAGATAATTTGCATAATATGAGTTGCATTGGTTTTGAAGACAAGTAATTGTGTGACTAGAGTAGCACATCGAAAGCATGGTGGGCCCATAACCCACAGGTTCCCGAATGATACCCCATGTTTCTCTCGAGATGAGAACATCTCGATTTCTCTAAGGGGAGGAGGATGTAATATTCCCACACAATTAAAAGTCAGTTGGTTAGTTTAAAAGTTAGTTAGTCAATTAATAAGTTAGTAAGATTATTAAATAAAGTAAAAAATAACTAACATTAATAAATAATGATTTTTATTTAATTAAAAATATATGTTTAAAAAATCGAGAGCAGTAATCGGATATTTTTCTCGGATTGACAAGGACCATAGCCATCCTTTACGGAAGTTACAACATGAACGAGACTTACGAGCCATATTAATCACTAGTATTAATGTGTATACTTTGGATGGTAAAAAAAATATTAGATTTTCGGGCAACACTAGCATACTTTAGATATTATCCTAAAAAGATATGGATATTTCTAGAACTGAATGTTATTTAAAAGAAAAGATAAGTGATGTTTTAGTTAGTTTTTGAGATTTTATAAAAAGAAAAAAATAAAGAGAGAGATTTGTGAAATTGTGCATGCCGCGATCGTAGTCTACAGGAAGTAGACACCACTTTGAATAGGGAGAGAAAGAATGAGTGATCTGAAAGATTTCTAACCAAGTGTCTTGGGGTCTTACCTCCCTTTTGGAGCCAATCGAACCATGAAATTTATGAGTTAAACATGAGATCACTGATTTTTCCAAGAGTCCCTCCACCATGAACTCTTGTACTTCTCAGCCACATCCCCTCTTCTCTAATTCATTATAAATATGAGGCATGGGAAGGCACAAGAGAGTATAAGGAGACCTTGAGAGGCTGCGAGAGAGAGGTAGAGAGGAGGATACCCCTCTAAGAGATTGTGAGAGAGAGCTTGAGAGAGAGAGAGAGAGAGAGAGAGAGAGAGAGAGAGAGAGAGAGAGAGAGAGAGAGAGAGAGAGAGAGAGAGAGAGAGAGAGAGAGAGAGAGGAGTTACCCCAAGAGGCTGCAAGGGAGAGAGTTAGCTCAATTTCCTCTATCTCGATCCTCGACTTAGCCATCTTCTCTTACGCTCTCCCACCTCAAATGTATTTTGCCTTCTTAATCTCTTGAGTCTACTTGAGAGGCGATGGCCTCCAAGCAAAGAATGCCACATGTGGATGGCAATCCTTCAACCAACAACGAAGCTTCAAGTGAACACATCACTATCAATCCAACAGCGGTTCCAGTCGTAAGTAAGTTATTTCTAAATTGATAGATACTTGCTTTGATTCTCGCATGAGATAAATTAGGCCCATGCTATGATGTACGAGAATAGGTCATGGGAAGGGATAAGTCTCTTCTCACATATTCGAAAGATGGAGTTTGCAAAGTGCATGTATCAAGGGAAGTTAATTGCACTTAGTTGGGTATGGCTTATTCGTTGATAGAGAAATTGGGCAGGGGTTATAAATAGCATAATCATAAAAAGAATAACATTAAGAATTGTGCATACAAGTATTAAGTAAATTTTGTATAGAATATCTATTTGATCCCAAGGGGGAGAGTGAATATGAGATGGAATTATTATCATGTCTATTCTTGTATTGTTTGGAAAAAATAGAATTAGTTTTTTTGGTTGATTGAACAACACCCTAAATGTTTTTTTTACAATCAACTGATTGTTGCATTGTGATTTGGATAAATATTCCAAGTGCTTGTGTTTGATAGTAAAAGCATGGCAAGGGTTAGTAATGACAAGTAGCCATGGGGAATAAAGGAATGTTTTCCTATGAGATGATATTAGGGATGATTGCCTTGATTATGCTTGATTCTTAATTGGATTAATTAAGGAAGGTTATTTTCCATGGTGGATCATCTCCAAGATCACACCGCGGATTACCCTAAGAGGGCATTACTCGATTCACGGGCCGAAGGTCGAGTGGTGAAAAGGCCAACCATAGAAGTTGTGTCTCACTCCTAGGTCGCTTGGGGTCAGTGGAGCTCTGGACACCCCTTGCCTAGATTGGAAAATAATTGTAGAATTCCGTGAGCCCAACGTCTAGGGCATTGGAAGATCCTATTCTAGATAAAGGTTGGAAATTATGGTGCCATGTGATTTGGATCGGGTACTTCTATTGGATAGACGGGATACATAATTCTCCTATATGGGCAGGAGACAAAGATTAACTTGAAGATAAGTTAAGAAGCTTGTTTGTCAAAGGGACTACTTGTTTTGTTTTTGTGTCTGTGCTGTAAATTACACGAACGAACCCTATTCCCTAAAAGGCTTAATTAATAAATCTGATTTTAAATGTTGCACATAAATGTGGTAGGACCTAATTAGAAAACTAAAGCTATCAAGGGAAGCGGGTGGGCAGAATCCCCAACGGGTCCGTCCTACGGAAGAGTAGTCTCAGAGAACTGGAAGACTTCTCACAAGTATTTATCGCCATTCGGCTTTAGGTATTGTTAAGTTAGAACCTAATTCATGCTGATTTAGGGGACCAGAATGGGACTATGAATGCTCTATGGGCAGAGAGGTTGAGCGGTGCATCCCCCTCATTTCCCATTGTCTTTGAACCAAGTGCGGTATGGATCTACTTCAGATTGGGTATCTCTCTGTAAAGTAGGAAGTCCAAAACCTAACGCCATAATGATGTTAGGAGACCTTGGCCCTAGGAACCTAGATTTTAGGTCAATCCTAGTGGGTTCCATTGCGAGGCGGACTAGGGAAACCCTAGGGGCAAACCTCAGAACATTCCATGGGAGTGCTAGGCGGAGACACTTAGATTCATTTCTCGATGGACTACTAAAATGTGCTTGGACAGCCAATAGGCAGGCACATTACATAGAGAGGAATGTAAAAACTAGCAACAACTAGAGGTAGTAACTAGCCTACTTAGAGCTCCCAAGCCTCCTAAACCTTCATCACCTAAGCAGAGATAAAAAGCATGATAGCAGTAGCCTAGCGTAGCTACTTAGCCTAGGCAAGAAAATGTGCAAAGTGTAGCTAAAGTCACCACCATCCCCTATCAACTGCTACTGAAGGATATATCCAAGTTATCAGTCTTGACTAGCTAGTCCATTGACTCAATTGCTACTACTTCCAAATGGAATCTCAATAGTCACAACCTTTGGCCGTGACAACATTAGCCACATTGATGAAGGAACAAGCCTTTATCAATCCGCTCTCAAAAGTGATACTTGAAAAAACTTCAATGTTATATCCAGAAGCTCCAGAGCACTTAAAGCCTAGGCACAATAAGAAATCTCTTGAGGAGATGGTTGAGGATGTTGAGAAATAGACAAATGATATATGCTCCAACAAGAGATGTCTTGAATCCCATATGCTCCAAGAAGAGATGTCTTGAATCCCATATGCATAGTGAGGAAAGTGGAACAACCCAACTTCTATAAAGCATTGTACTTGACTAATCACTTTCATAATGATGAATACAATAACATGATGCTTTCCTCTTTCAATTAGTGTCACTGTCAGTCCAATACACAAGATTGTCTTTATGAGTCCAGGCTTCCATCTTGGAACCTAATTCACTTATGTAACAGTTGTCTACTCATTGTCCATGTCAACATGAATTTAATCTTCATCTTCCAACCTCCATATCTCTTGCCATGCTCTAGAACTGACATTTTAATATGGTATTAGAGCTCAGTTGAGCATGGTCTGCTCTTCACTCTACTTCTCTAACTCTCTTTCACTTCTGCAGCTCAAGACTTCATTTCCTACTCCAACTTCACCTTCACCTTCACCTTTAGAGCTCAACTAAGCATGGTTAGCTCTTCACTCTACTTCTCTAGATCTCTTTCACTTCTGCAACTCAAGACTTCATTTCCTACTTCAACTTCACCTTCACCTTTACTAGAGCTTTCATGGCTGCCATGGACAGCAGTACCATGTCTGCTTGTAGCACCTAGATCTCTCTCCATAGTCAATATATCCACACAATTTCTTTTCACCGACCTGTAGAATAGTGGTCGCACAGCATAAAACAGGGCCTTTTCCTGAGTGCGTGCAAAAAACTTCTGCCTCCAAAACAGGCCCCGAAATGGCCTAAAATAAAAAAAACAGAGCAACCAAGGGCTAAAGCCCTATCCCGCAGCATATACTTCCCTCTTGCTACACCACGAAGGGCATCTCAATCTGAGACAATGCACTCTTGCACTTTCTGGCTGTGCTACCTGCAGAGACTTGCTCCCAAAATAGAAAAATGAAAGCAACACTGGTCTTCTTACTAGAACACCACAAACTTGGTTTGCTTTCTTGAGCTCCTTACCATGAACAAGGCTCTGATACCATGTCAAGATTGTGGGAGAGAAGGAAGGAGTCTCACTTGTAGCTTTCTTGCTTGCACAATGGCGGAATACACACAAAGATGGAGCCTGAAAACAGTTTTCCTCTTCTTAGTTGTGTAAGCCAAAAAAACTCAAGTACAAAGAAATAGAAGAACCCTATATATGGGTCTCAAACCAAACTCAACTAACTAAGGTGGCATACTAATTGAGCCACGAACTAGAGGAGATAAGGATAGCTGTCATCTAGCTATTATTCATGGGCGGTGTACCAACCGCATCTGCAACTCACAAGTCGGTGACATAAATGCACAACGGTCATCCTGGCATATCACGAGTGGAGCTCGATATCTCAAGAGTATACACTTATGTTAGGTGTGTGATCTATGAGATAATGGAAGAAGGAAGTGAGAGCACCCAGCTCCTCACTCTTGTCTCTGTCTCTCAATCTTAACATGGTATCAAAGCACCCATGACTGGACTTTGTGGAGTACATGCGGGAAGAAGACTTGAAGACTGACTTGCCAAGGTTGAAAAGAGAAGAGGGCTGCCTATCATTTCTCACCATTGCTCACACAGGGTATGCATTGTTTTCATTTGGTCTTGATCTTGCTCAAGAGTTGTTCTTGGCTTGGTTGGAGTCTCTCAAAGGGTCTATTGAACATCTTGGAGAAGGCATTGAACATCATTGGTGAAGAAGCTTGCTGTTGTGAACTCCCCAGGTTGCCATCGTGTTTGCGCCAAGTCAGAAGGCTACCTCTGTTGGCTGGAAATCAAGCCACTAATCATCTACCAAGTGCTATAAAGCATGTTTGCACACTTTAGAATGTACTTGAACACTACAAGATACTATTTCTTGGGTAGAATCTCTCTTATGAGCTGGAATCAGAGTATACAAATCTATAAAATAGTCTTGAACTATTGGAAAAGTGAAAGGATAGCTTGCATTTGATCATCATTGAGCTACAGAAGCTCCTAGTCATGCCCAAAAGCATCAACAAGACTTAGACATTTTCTTGGAAGTTGTATCTACATGTTCTCATGTGTTGGAGTTGGTTTATTATGACTGAAATATTCTAATGTGGAAACCATTGACAGGCTAAAAATTGTCATTGAATGCGGGCAGCAAGCATCATCTTCTACTGAAGCATGCTATGATAATGTTGATCTCTAATAACTGTATGCTATTGGGAATATATCTAGGAGTTCTTGGAGTATTGAATGGGGCATTGAGCATGATTAAAAAATGAAATCTGAAGTTGAAATTGAATGCATTTACATTGTCTTAGCTAGGTACAAACTGTAAATGCAATGTATGCCACTGGATATTGAAGACATCTTGTCTATGGGTGCCCATATGGTCATGCAGTGAACTTGATATTTCAAACTGGATGTATGGCATGTTTTTGAGCTATTTTTTGGAGCTAAAAAGACTTGATTTCCCTGAGTATTTGCTGACTACAATCTGTGAACAAGTTATTTGACAAGCGTACTTGCTGATTATGCACTGTTTTGTACCCGTATGCTTATGTCTGGACTGCCACATGTACCAGTAGATATTCTGGAGGGTTTGGAACATGTATGACATGTATACACATTGATTTGGCCTTGAAATTGCTGTTGGTTATTCACAGTTTACAGTTTTCTGACTGTATGTATTTACCCTAGCTGTGAGATTGCAGGAGTTTAAGCTGAAGCAACTACATATCATATGTATTGACCTTTATACCTACGGGTTAGACCCCTTGTCTATGGACTATTTTGAGATGTCATTGGGCTGAAATACCTTGGTTTTTTATTGAAATTAATTGCAAAAAACTATCATAAACAGTTGAGGATTGAACTTGGTCAATCAAACTTGTTGGCTTGCAAGAAGCCAGGTAGTGACTAAATATTGTTCGGTACAATATGGCTAATGCAGAGAGGACTGACAACATAACCCAAATAGTGGGGGAAAAGCTTGACAGTAACAATTATGCCATATGGAAGTTCCACATGGAGAACTTCTTAATAGGGAAAGGCTACTAGGAGTTGGTGACTGGAGCAAAAGCTGAACCTGAGCTCCCAGATCAACCTACGGCTGATCAGAGACGACTACATCAAGCTTGGACAGAAAGAGCTCGTAGAGTCTTGCACTAGCTCTCTTTATGTATCTCAGATTCCATGGTAATGCAGATAATAAACTGTAGCTCTCCTAAGAATGCACGGAACATTTTTGTCAAGTACTATGGCACAACCACAAGTGCCAGGAAGATACAGTTGAAGTAGAAGTTCAACAACATGGAGAGAAAGAGCAGATCTATACAGGATTATGCCACAGAGGTTAAGACCATTGCGGATCAGCTGGCATCTATTGGTTCATAGGTTGAAGATGAAGACGTGGTTGTTGTGACTTTGAATGGCTTGGGGCCTGAGTATAAGTCTTTCGACACTTCTGTGTCTGTGAGGGTTGAAATGCCTGATTTTAATGAGTTGGTTGCATTGCTTATCCATGAAGAGGTTAAGCTTGGCTTGGCTATAGGATCTAGCAGTTCTAAAAACAAGGATGCAGTTTTCTATTCCAATCAATGTAGCCATGGCAATCATGGTAGAGTCTATGGATTTGGTAAAGGAGGCCAGCAGAATGCATCCTATGGCAATAAAAACCAGCAGGTATCGAATGCAAGAGGTGGTGGAAACTTTAGAGGCACGAGGAGATCTAGCCCTAAAGGTAGAGGCTCTTGACAATAGCAACGTCCATTTGACAATTCGAACAAGGATAAGGATTGTCATTACTGTGGGAAGTATGGGCATATTGCCAAGGACTGCTGGAAGAAACAGGGCAATCAGAAAGGCAAACAACATGGACATTTTGCTACGTCTAGTCAAGCAGATGATACTTCAGGAGATAGATCGTTTGCCATGCAGTATGTAAAAGATAGAGTTGCTGAAAAATGCACTGATAATGTAGTTTGGTACATTGATTCAGAGGCATCGAACCACATGACTCCTCACAGTGATTGGTTCACTGATATGGTGGCTGAAAAACATGGCTATGTCTATACAGGTGATGACATGCAGCATAGCATTGAACATAAAGGCAAAGTGCCTCTTGTGGTTCATGATGGTAGAAAGAAAAATTTGCATGATGTATTGCATGTTCCTTCGATTACGAAAAACTTACTGTCTATCATAGCTCGCAGTCACAGGAATGACAGAATGTTTACTCTTGATGCTACATTGCTAGAGCTGAATTCAGCTATGTTTGCCCATGGTTCTAGCACTATCAGAGATTTGGAAATTTGTCACAAGAGAGTGGGGCATGTGAACTTGCAAAGGCTGCAAATTATGTAGAAAAAACATCTTGTTATTACAGGTTTACCCAAGTTTCAATATTCAGATATTGGTCATGTGTGCAATGCTTGCCAGTTTGGTAAGCAGTCAAGGTTGCCATTTGTTAGGCATGTAAGGCAGAGTACACGTCCATTGCAATTAGTGTACTCTGATGTTTGGGCATCAGCCCATAATGCATCCATGGGAGGCTCGAAGTATTATGTGACGTTCATTGATGATTACAGTCGCTATACTTGGGTTTACATTCTGAAGACAAAGGATGAGGTATTTGCTATTTTTTAGCAGCTTAAAAAAAGCAGGTTGAAAAGGAATTTGACTATTATATCTCTTTCTTGAGATCAGATAGCGGTGGGGAGTATGTGTCAAATGAGTTTGACAAATTTTTGGTTGAAAATGGCATACGCAAGTAGCTTACCTGCAGCTACACTCCTCAACAGAATGGGGTAGCTGAAAGAAAGAACAGGGTCTTGATGGAAGCTACTGGTACCATGATGAATGAGAAGAAGATGCCGCTCTATTATTGGACTGAGACTGTTATGACGGCCATGTATATCTTGAATCGGACTCCCACTGCAGGTATTCATGAGATGACACCGTTTGAGAAGCTGTATGGCTATAAGCCAAATGTAAGTCACATGAAAGTCTTTGGTTGTCTTGCTTATGTGCATATTCCAGATAAAAAAAGGAAGAAGCTAGATCCAAAAGTGCATAAGTGTGTTTTCATTGGATATTCACAGGACAAGAAGGCATACAAATGTTATGATCCCTCTACCAGGGAGACCTTGGTGAGTAAGGATGTTATTTTTGATGAGATGGGTTCTTGGCATGTATCACCAGCTACTGTGCCATCGGATATGCCTTCCACTCATGTATCTACAATTGATTTGCAGCAGAGCACTGCTATGACATGACCTAATAGTCAGACAGTATCCCCATGGACAGGGAGATTGAGAAGCTCACCATCCACTCACACCAATATGTCAGTGAGGGGGAGATATGATGTCTTGGACAGCAAAGGAAATAGAAAGTTACTGAGGATGTATCTGGTATGATGACACCTGGTAGAATGACTTCTGGATATGAGTCTGCTAACACTTTAGACAGTGAACTTGGTATTTCGCTATATGCCTGGCGCAAGGCAGAGTAGGTACACTTCACTTCATGAGAGAGGGGAATTGAGTAGTGCACCACAGCTTAGATGCTCAGAGAGGGTCAGATACCCTGTTGACAGGTTGACATATAGTGGCTACACTGCAAAGCATTATGCTTACATGACAAAAGTGATGGAGATCAAAGAACTAGGTACATATGTTGAAGCAGTGGAAGATGAGAACCGATGTGCAGCTATGGATGAAGAATGAATGCCTTGGCTGAAAATAAGACATGGGATCTTGTGCCACTGCTTGAAGGAAAAAAGACCATTGGCTGCAAATGGGTCTACAAAATCAAATGCAAGTCGGATGGCAGTGTGGAAAGGTACAAAGCCAGGCTGGTTGCTAAGGAGTATGCCCAACAGTATGGACTTGATTATGAGGAAACATTTAGCCCTGTTGCCAAGATGGCAACCATACGCACTGTGATTACTTTGGCTGCTGTTAGAGGCTGGAAATTACAGCAGATGGATGTTAAGAATGCATTTCTTAATGGTGACTTAGCAGAGGGTGTCTATATGGTTCAGCCAGAAGGGTATGTTCACCCTGATTTTCAACATTATGTATGCAAGCTAAAAAAGGCACTGTACTACTTGTAAGGTTGGGATTTACTGTTGGTAGGGCTGATCACAGCCGATTTACAAAGAAGACTGACAGTGGCTTGGTAGTGCTGGTCATATAAGTTGATGATTTGATAATCACTGGTGATGATGACTTGGGCATACATCATGTAATGAAGATGTTGAAATCTGAATTTGACATGAAAGATCTCGGTGAGTTGAAGTATTTTTTGGGTATTGAGGTAATCAAGGCTGAAAATGGTCTATGGGTAATGTAGAAACATTATGCCATGGAAATGCTAAAAAAGTATGGCATGGATGAATGCAAACCATTGGATACACCCCTTGATCAGAATGTCAAGCTGGAAATTAGCACTGGAGCTGAAATTCAGGATGTGACTATGTATAGGCAGATGGTTGGAAGTCTGATCTACATGACCATCACTAGGCCAGATTTGAGTTATGCAGTTGGGCTCATAAGTCAATTTATGCAGAAGCCTAGGAAGCCACGTTTGGATGCTGTTAGGAAGATTATGAGATATGTTAAGTCCACTGTGGATTATGGGCTATTCTATATGAGAGATAAGCCCTTAAAATTGGTTGGATACACAGATGCGGATTGGGTAGGATGCTCATATGATCGCAAATCTACGAGTGGTTATGCTTTTGGCTTTGGAAGTGGCATGATCAATTGGAGCAGCAAGAAGCAACCAACGGTTGCATTGTCTAGTACTGAGGTAGAGTACAGGGGTGCTACATTGGTAGCATGCAAGATTTCATGGCTGCTCAAGCTTATGGCTGATTTGGATATTCACGTGGATGCTTCAGTGACCTTATTATGCGACAATCTCAGTAGTGTACTCCTGGCAATGAATCTAGTATACTATGCCAGGACAAAACACATAGAGGTACACTACCATTTTATCAGAGAGATGGTTCTTGCAGGGAGAGTAGATCTTATGCATGTGAGGACTGATGAACAGGTTGCAGATATCTTTACCAAGTCTTTCGGTAAAGATAAGTTTAATAGTTTCAGATAGCTACTTGGAGTTCATAAGATGATTTGATCTTGAGGGGGAGAAATATCAAGCTCCCATTATTCTCATGTCAGTATGTATGACCGACATTAGCTGAGTCCAGTTGTATCAGCAAGTGTGGGACATTAAATAAGTCGGTGGTCTTAAACCCAGTGTGAATGGTCCTACGGACCTTAGTACTATTGTATACACTTATATTAGGTGTGTGATCTATGAGATAATGGAAGAAGGAAGTGAGAACACCCAGCTCCTCACTCTTGTCTCTGTCTCTCAATCTTAACACTAGATAATAAGCTCACACCGCTCACGGTTGCATACATTTACACTAGCATTGGAAAATTGATAGCAAAGTACATAAAACTCTTAGAAAGCCATTGACATTGGACGAGCAACAACACATCTACTCCCATTAGTTGGCCATTTTTAAGGAAGTCATTTAAGGTATGCAAAAAGCTTCATTTAGAGAGCGACATTGAATTCCCTCATTTACACTACCCTTCATGAGATAAACAAAGAAAAACTAGAAGTAATGGAACTGAAAGGGAAAGGATGAAGTATATTTGAGTAGAAATGGTAATCTTACTGCAATTTGGTATTTTAATTTGGCAATTAACTGATGACAATTGTTGAGAAAAGGAAAGCTCTCTAGACCTCAATGCATGATTCCACATATACATCGAGGGTGTCTAACCCTTCCTTGAGGGTGTCAAGAGTTGCAAGCCCCCCACTTATCCTCCTTGGTCACCATTGCTAGGGTAACGGCTAGGGTCTATGCCTCTCCACCACCTCTTTCTCCTCCTTGGCCAGCACTACTAGGGCCACCACTAGGGATTGTGCCCTCTCCACACCCTCTTTCTCATCCTTGGCCATCTATTTTCCCCAAACCCTATGGCTTGGTGGGCCCCATCCCTATTGTCTTTGT